>NC_090813.1:70188149-70849170 GCF_000390325.3 Nicotiana tomentosiformis
TGACTTGTCTAACCTTGTGTGGGGGAAATTCCCTTAGGATTGGTATTGATATGAAAAGGTTGACGTGTTGAAAGTTGTGTACACGAGGTGACGAGTGTCTACACAGGCTAAATATGGAAGATTATATCTTTAAATTGTGTAGAGCACTGTTGCATATTGATTAAATTATTTTATTCTGTTATATTTATCATCCTTAATATATTTTCGTATTTTAAATTTGCCTGACTTGTTCTTGCTAAGTGTGTTACCTGTTTAGTTGAAATTCTGTTTCTTTTGTTCTGTGCATTATTTGAAGGATAAATTTTCTAAAATTTAAATATTATTAAAAATGAAGTATTTTACATTTAAAATTTTGATATTTAGATAAGGTGTTAAATTTGTGAAATATTATTTTTGCTGAATATTTTGTAAGATTATTTCTACTCATTGTGATTGAGCCGTGAGCTCTTTATTGTGAAAAAATATTGTTGTTGTTGATTTATTTTGGCATGAGCCGTGTGCTCCTTATTGTGGAAAAATATTATTGTTGTTGATTTATTTTGGCATGAGTCGTGAGCTCTTTTTTGTGGAAAAATATTGTTGTTGATTTATTTTGGTAAGTTGAAATATTTGGGCACTTGAGGTACAAATTGTGATATATTGTAATATTGATATGCATGCGGTGGTATAAGGTCTGGGTGTTGAAACGCAAGCGGTGAGATAAGGGTGGCTTGATACGTGTGGCTAGTAGGGGAACTACTAGAAGTCATGCGGTGTGATAAGGGTGGCTAAAACGCGGGATGCTATTTCGGAAAAAAAATATTTTCTTTAAAATTTAATGTGAAGACTCCGCGGTGATATAAGAAAATGAGATATTATAAATTTATTTATGGTTTGGGACTACGAGGCGGTACTTCGGGAGTGCCCTTGTTGATATTTCTTTATGGCTGCATTGCCTTTGGTCATTTTTGGTGTTTTCCTTAAAGTTGTAAATTTTTGTTTCCTTCCGCGAGGTGTTAATTTCCCTTATTCTGTATAGTTAAATTGTGACATACTACTTACTTGATTTATCCTCATTGTCATTATTGTTATTATATTGTTAAACTTTTCTCCCTGTCTTTTATTATTCCAGTAGGGCCTGACCTGACCTTATCACTACTCTACCGAAGTTAGGCTTGGCACTTACTGGGTACCGTTATGGTGTACTCATACTATGCTTATGCATATATTTTTGTGCAGAACCAGGTACATCTTATCAGACCAGGCATCACTGAATTAGCCATACGAGGAGACCTCAAGGTATATTTGCCAACGTCCGCAGACTTCCGAGTCCCCTTCTATCCTTATTATGTTGCTTCCTTATTTTATTTAAACTCTGATATATAGAGATATTGAAGATAAATTCTTAGAAATTTGTGACTTATTTTTACCGGATTTTAGAAGTTGTAATTATGTGAATTTGCAGATTTATTTATTTTGGATTTCTATTGTTATTCTGCATTGATAGGCTTACCTAGTCTTAGAGACTAGGTGTCATCACGACATCCTACAGAGGGAATTTGGGGTCGTGACACTAACATTCCTATTGTATTCTTCAATTAAATTGACTAACTAATTTATCTAGCTTATTGGTTGACAGGGTTAATATCGCTCACAAGAATCTATCGACTTCTTACTCACCTATTCAAGCTAACCTAACGCCTATATGCCTATGGAATTAGAACTAACGAGAATGCATTTATAATTCCTTTACATCAACCAAGCAAGGCAATTAGGTATATGTTTATCCTAACCGCGAATCCATTCCCTGATGCCCTGTTTCAAGAACTTGCTCTACTCAATCCTATATGCAATCTAGAATTCCCACTTTCGAGTTCAATTCTAGATTCGTAGATAGTATTTAATTGGTGATCAACAAATCAAATAATTAAGCACATGATTGAATAAATAAACCAATATGATAAATCAATAAAGCGAAATCAATATCCGAATAACAATAGTCATGAAAGAACCACAACCCTAGAATGTAAAGTTTAGCTCCACATAGACATGGTAACAAAACAACAAATCATACAAAGAAACATAAAAATTACTAAATTTGGTAGAAAAAGATGGAATTTGGTGAATTCTGGCCTTCACGGCGTCTCTATGCTTGTATTTTCCTCTCTCAAACGTCCTCCTCACTCCAAAATAGGTTTAGGGCCCCTTTTGTACAAGTTGGGGGTGTGCAGGGCCGAAATAATCAAGTCCCGGGCAAAATATAACAAGTCCCCGTTACCAGTGCCCAGGGTAGCATGGGGCGCTAGCCCTGGCACTGAAAATTATGCACTTGTGGAAACTGGGCCACATGTAGTGCCCCACGCTACCTGTGGCGCTCAAATGTGCACTTTTGCCTTTTCTTCCTATTTTCGCTTCAATTCGCACACTTTCATCACAAATTACATCAAAATGATTCCTATACATAGAAATATTACAAATTAGCACAAATCATTATATTATAATTCGAAATCTACGAGACATGAGCATAATGCGAGGTAATATACATAAAAATATGAATACTTTAAGCCGAATATCAAACCATGAAGATGTCTTTCAATAGAAACATCACCACATTCATTGGATCTTAAAAAATTATGACAATTAATAAAAATGAATATCGAATAGTTGTGTGCAACGTACCATATGGATCACCTCTGTCATTCATTAATTATACACACTTGCATTAACTATTTAAAACTAATGACTTGTAAGTTTATACTCATGTATTAATTATACACATTTGCATTAACTATTTAAAACTAATGACTTGTAAGTTTATACTCATGTAGTACATTTCATCAGCATGTTGTACTTTTCTGTTATCATCATAACTTTATTGGTTTAATGGCCTTTAAGCTAAAGAAACTCTCATGTCCATCTATAAGCTATACTTTGTGCTTCCTTTTATCCTAAATTATGGTAGTACTTTATACAATTTCAGAGTCAGTATTAAATCTATTAAGCTTTTACCATGATAATTTACAGCAGTAATTATTAGCTTAATAGTTTAAGAGAGATCCATAACTATTTTAACTTTCTTGAATAACATGTGGTAATATTTTAACTATTTTAACAGAGGTCATTTCACTATTGACTGCTCTTATGAAAAGTAGACACGTTGATCAGCCGAAAAAAAGATTAGGAAAAGAATTTTACATTCTTAGTATCCGTATCTATAAATCCAAACATACATGTAAATATGCGTGTGATTCAGTTTATTTCTTAGGGCAGGCCAGTACTAGAAGTGGAACTTAAATTCTTGGATCTTAATTTATTTTAATTTATGGACTGGGGCTTCTTAACCCACCATAGGACGCTACATTTTATAAACATGTACTCCAACTTCGACCGTTGATTGATATTACGGTGGCATTATCCATATTTATATTTGAAATAATCAAGCATGTGGATCGGAATGGAATGTATCTGAAATGTGAGTAGATTTGAATGACTTTTTTTAATGATAGTCAATAGAATTAAGGAGTCTGAAACTTCAGTAACTTCTCCCTTGACATATAAGCTGTATTTGCAAAAATATTTAATACTATGGTTCTTGTTTTATGAGTGAGTTGCTCTAGTGACTATCCTTCCTAGACCCCACTAATGAAATTATACTAGGTTGTTGTTATTATTGTTTTATCGTATTGTGCATGAGTACATTAAGAGTCATTATTTATTTCTCTTAATAATTAAAAATATAACTACACGAAATTTAAGACAAGTAGACAAATTTTACAAACAGATTGACAATAAGCTTCCGCAACACTCATTTCCATTATCCTCTGTGATAAGAGGAACCATAATACTATATGGTAGATGATGTGCGAAAAACCCCTTTATTCAAACATTACATGAAAATAAATAGACTAAAGCCACACATATAAAATCATATCTCTCTGACTAAGTCATAGTCCTCGCGATCCAAAAGAAGCCAAGTTCCATCTTCTTGTTGAACCATTCCTTTGTGCTTCTCAGTCCACCAAGCGGCAGGTATACAGTATTCATCTTTTAGCATGTCCCATATCCTGTTGACAAGTGCGAGATCACGATTCACCTCTAGTTTAAAACCTGCTAAAATTCCTATTCCTTGAGTTCCATCAATTCCATGCAAGTAACCCTCCAAATTATGCCTTGTGTGCGGGTCTCCTGGATTAAGCTTCAAATACGGGGATTTTGTGGTGTCAATTATTATTTCCTCCCCAACGTCTATATACCCGACGGGTGGGTATTTCGGAACAATGTCTAATAGGTTATGAATTCTTAGGATATGAAGATTTTTCAGTTTGGAAAAGGTCTTTTGAAAATTGAGATCCCCAACTTTAGGACTTGCGAATACAAAAGCTGTCACTGGAAACTCCTTGCCACTGCTCGTTTTGTTAATACCATTGAAAGCTATGTCAACTGCATTTAGGGTTGCAAGTGATGCACCTAAGCTATGGCCAGCAACTGTTATGCTAACCTCTTCATTTTTGTATTCCTCAACCAATCTTTTCACTTCTTCAAGAACCTGAAAACAAGAACATCAGAATGTAGACCTAGATTCTTAATTTGTTAATATCAGTCACTATGAAAATTAAAATTTTATCATTTAAATTGTCACTATTAGAGTTGAAACGCAATATAATTAAGTAATTAATCGTGTGCTCTACAGCTTAAACTTTAGATGAAATATTCACTCGCTTCAACAATCAGAAGTAAAAAATAATAATTCCAGAAAGAATAAAAACATGAAAGTATCAAGAAGTAAGAGATTAATATGCACCTGGTCTCTGGCACTAGCCTGATTAAACTTTGAACGTGGATCTTCTGATGTATAAATATTATAGAAGCCATGATGCACCAATGGCTTGAACAAAGGAAGTAAACCCCCATCACCAAATACTTTTGGTCCTGGAATAAGTAAAAATTCAAGGTCATTAACCCACTCCAGTGTCTGAATTGTTCCTCGCCAAGCAATTACAATATCCCTCCTTCCCAGTGCAACTTTACCCTCATCAGTAGCCACAGCAATATACCCCATAAAGTTTGATTCCTTACTCCATGCTTCCCTTGACAATGATTTAACAAGGAAAGCACTAGGAAGTGGAATGGATGAAGTTGCATAAAAGTATTTGGTTACTTTATAATTGAGTGGGTCAAGTCCAGCTCTAGTAAAAAGATTTTCCATCGAGTATCTGCTAGCTCCTGCATATTTGGATGCTTTCTCATCGATGAAGGTGTCATAAGTTACATGAGCTAATTCTCCATATTGAATGATGTATTTACGAAGATCAACATCCAATGGGTTTAAAAGCCCTTCCCAATTGTTTTTGCCACTAAGATGCTCCCATTTCTCAGCCATGCTAGCCATATATTGATCTTTTTTTCTTTTATATATACCTTTTACTCTCTTTGTTTTTTCTTGGTATGAGCTTATCATTTTGGCCATCAAGCTCGAACTTATATAGTGAAGCTAATTCATTTGTCTATAGGGTTTCACGTGCATGAAACATGTTCGTAATTCTTCCTTGTTAATAATTCACAATCTCAATGCCCAATAATTGAAATGACCAAGCAGTAGTGCTAATTATTAATTGTAATCATCTCCATACCTTCTAACTACCACCGTACCCTTTGTTCTACCCCGGCACTCGGACATTTGAATGAATTTTATAATTTTATAAATGTTTTTTTACAAAAATTGATACTCCATATATTAAAGGGTGCCACCGAAAAGCGACAAAATAATCTCGGATGCGTTGGATAAGCATGGGGATTCTTACTGTTTCTCACATGCAGAGCCAAAATTTCTTATCTCGTGTTCTCACATGGATCTGACTTTAAATTAGACTTTTATAATCATGACTTATTTTTACTTGTAAACTACTAGCATCATCTTGTATGCTAAAATTACAATCATCATTAAATGTGTATTATCCAAATAATGAAGATAGAAATACATTGCAAGAGTAGCAATGCTTCAAGGTGAATTTTCTCTTGGATTTATTATTTGTTGTCAATATTTTGCAACTATAGATTAGGAACCGGAGGCAACCTGGACAAGGGCTGATTATTTTTCGCAAATTGTTAAGTACTTCTCCATTATTTATCTATAAAAACAATCTTATACCCATAACTGAAATTAATTCGTGTGAGATATGAGTCGTATTGGGACTATTCTTTTTAATTGTGGTGGTGATAGGAGGGGTCATCTTATACTCATAATTGAAATCTTATACTCATAATTGAAATTAATTCTTTTTAATTGAAATTACGTATGCTCGAAAGTTCTTCTCTATAGCTTTGCGGTCAGCGTCGTTGTATTCCTTCCTTGTTTTGGGAACTGTCACTGCTAGTTCGCCAGTGGTCTTCATAGGGACGAAGGGTCCATCGCAGATAACGTCCCAAAGCTCTGAATCTTCAGCCATGATAAAATCATGCATCCTTGTCTTCCACCATCCGTAGTATTGGCCATTGAATCTTGGTGGTCTGTAGGTAGATTGACATTCTTCAAAGTTTGGTGGAGCAACCATGAGGATCCTTTCTAGGTGTTAGCCTGAAAGAAAGAGCCCTCTCTAATACCAATTGATAGAAACTTAGGTTCCACCAAACTGTATAGAAAACAAGGTTCTCTATCAGTTCCTACAGAACACACACAAAGAGATAAGTAAATGACATAACAGAGTTTTACGTGAAAAACTCCATGCTCACGGGAGTAAAAATCATGACCTACACTCGTAGGATTTTAACTTCACTAAACGAGCAACTTTAAATTACAACCTATTGTAACCTAGGAATTAAACTCTTAATCCCTCACTCACTTGTAATAACTCTATTACAAGACTCACTTGTAATAACTCTATTACAAAGCTCACAACTCGACTAACTCTAGCCAAGACACAAACACAAGGTTTATGGTTTTATAATTGATTTCCTACACAACTGCTTCTAGCTAAGCTAAGTAGGAATTACAAGTAAATCACCCTAACAAAGGTGCAACATAACTAGGGACATATAATAACAAAATGCTGGAAACTAGTCCTTCGTTATGTTGTTCTTTGTTCTTGAATCCTGGAAGTCACTTGCAAGATGGCAACATACTTGAGAGAAGATTTTTCTTAATTCTGGGATGTGCAAGCATTGTTCTATTCATTGCTTCATGTTAATAATATCCAAGTGATGTCACTTGGATGATGCAAGCAATATCTGGTACAAGGCATGCCCTAGAAGGTGGTTGCTGCATTGGTCATACTGTTGCGTATGTGCAGAGGAACAGTTGCACCAACTTTACAGCTGTGAGCGGGTTACTGGTACAGTCAGCAAGGGAACTGATATCCATCTGTTCCCTATGTCATCTTTTTGACTCAGATTGTTGGAACTTGTGTCTGACTTGATACTTGTTGTTCTTGAGCACTTTTAGGATGTGTAATATGTTCCCCATCTGGTTCTCATCATTAAGTTTGTTAGATCATCAAAACATAACAGGGCATATAACCTATCAATTTCCCCATTTTTAATGATGACAAACTTATAATAGAAGTTCCCCCTGAGAATAGAGAACCAAAGAACCAAAGAACCAAAGTACTATAGTATGTTATGTATTCGCCCTGAAACTATTCCCCTCTCAATTTATCTTCCTCCTTTTGGCATCATAAAAAGAGTAGTTACAATTAATAAGCAAAAAAGAAGTCTAGCATGGTTAACTCATGCCACATGTGTGCACATATATATGACTAAGAACTGAGCATAAGAGCAAAGCATGCATAGCAAAAGGATGGGATATTCATTAATTGAAAAGGGAGCAGAATTAGCAGTACCAATTATTACATAACGATCCACAAAATGAAACAAAAGAAAAAGTACCAGCCATTAAACATATCAAAACAAAAGGACCAAAACAGAGGACAAACAACTTTGAACTGGACACGGGGAAGGGGACGATTTTAAGGAGCACTGGAAGGGGAGGCAAGGATGAAGAGGCAAAAGTTCGAAGGAGAATATCCATTATGGCATTTGTAAACATTTGCTCGTTGAGAAATGGCTCCTTCAAGTCCTCGACATATTTCTTGAGATCTGCATTTTCTTTAGATAGACAGACAACCTCTGTGCCTTGTGCACTGCTGAAACCAGGTGTCTCCTGAGCCTGACTAAGTTGTCCCTCAAGAATAACATTATGCGCCTTCAACTTCCTTATCTCTTCATTTGTAGCATTCTGAGCCTCAATCAGTTGAGAGATAATGGAATTGTTGTCGACCCCTCCTTTCTTATCAATGCACTTACACTCTTCTAAGGTGGTCTTGGAGAAGGTTTGCTTGCGGGTACCCACTGTAGCTTTTCCCAAAGGGACTTTGAAGAAGTTAAATACCTTAGCGAGTAATAACCCGTAGGGCAACTCATGATTACCATCCTTAAACCTATCACTTTCTTCATGTGCTCAATCATGATACCCGACAGATTGATAGTGGAGTAGGCATCCAATGCTTCCATGAGGAACAGGTCTGCTCGTTACGTAATGGAATGCCTTTCTACGTGAGAGAGCAAAATCTTGTTCACCATCTCGAACAACAATTGGTACACTGGACGAAGAGCCTTCTTGTGTACCCCTTCCCCTTGCTATACTGCATTATCCTTTTAAATGGCATTTTTGAAGTTTGGAGAACAAGTCCCCTCAATGGATGATATTCCTCCAGTAGGCACTCCCAGAATTGTTCCCAACACAGCCTCATCCATCACAAAGTCAACACCATTCACCTTGAGGCAGATGTTGTCATCCTCCACCGTGAACATGTCTGCATAGAAACTGTGCACCTCTACATCATACACCTTAGGGCTCTCATTGGTGAACAAATGTGTCCACTATTGAAATTCATAGATATCAACCAGTTGGTGTATCCCTATCAGGTCAAGAATATCAGGAGCAAATGTTCTGCCCTACAACACCTTCTGATTTCTTAGGTTTTCTTGTCCTTCATCCTTGACCACACCCACCTTGGCCTTCTTGGAGGAACTTAGTTCCTCATTGACACTAGCCTTCCTTTTCACAGATTTTCGCACACTTTTACCCTTCTATGCAGATTTCTCAGACAATTTCTCACACACTTTCTCGCTAGACTTTTCAGACACCTTCTCACCAGACTCTTCTTCCTCAACATTGCTAACTTCCATTATTTTCACATATGACTCTCCCTAGGTCTTGGAACTGTAGGTTTCTTAGAGGATTTACGAATTAAGGAACCAGGTTCCTCATTCACCTCTTCATCAATATCAACAACAAGTGCTGGAGACACTTCTCCCTCATTCACCAGCTTTCCCCCCTTTTACCAACCTCATCTTTTTCTTCGCTTCTTTGTTTTGCTTCAGAGCAGTTTCAAGGACCTCCTTCTTTTGCAACCTAGTACTGGGTCTTTTAAGAGTAGGCACACTGGGAACTCTTTTTCCACTACGAGCAGCAATGAAGCTTGCTACAGGCATATCATCATAGTCATCCTCATTATTTTCCTCTTTAGATAGAGATCTCATCTCAGGGATGACGAAGTTTAATGGCTCAACATCAAAATGAGGAGAGGGAGCAGGATCTGTACTGACCTGGGGCTCTTTTGTAAAGCAGAAGTTTCATCCCAAGTAGGAGCAGAGAGCTCCTCTTGGGATGAGGGAACAAGTCCCTTATTTGCTTCCCCAGTAATACTATCAGGTGCTAGACTTTCAAGAGGCACCAGTTATCTACTCTCCTCCGAATGACCTTTACCTCCCCCCTGAGACCCAACAGTCTCATCAACATCCTCACAATCACCAACCAAATTTCCCTCAGTAGCGATTAACAACATATCCCCAATGTCTTCTTGTTCATTTACCCCCAAAGTAGACTCAGAAGACACAAGAGGAATATTACCTATGGAGTTGGCAGCATTCAAATCGAAGCTCGGAATGGTTGATACTGAACCGTCACTGCTACGGAGTATAGTCTGTGGGGCTTCAACACTCTCTTCAACTGCCAGACTGGAGACTTCCTAACTATCATCACCATCTACTATTTTTCCCTCTTCCATTCTTCACCATCTCAGCAATGAACCTTTTGGGGTTCTGAGGCTTACGACTCTGATGAGAACCAGAACTCGAATGGTTTGGAGAGGAAGTAGTATGTGGTTGGCCGTCTGGTGTAGGGTTTTGAGTGGGTGATATAAGGGACTTAGACTCTGTCGCAAGTTCTTCGTGAGAGGAAACATAGGGGGACTACGCTGGGAATGTTTAAGGATTATAGATTCTCAGACATGGTGGGAATTTGCAGTGAGAATTAAAGAAAAGGAGTATTTTGGTTTTTGAGAGAAAAAGTGAATTTTTGGCTTTTGATGTGAACAGTGATGAAAAAGACATCGTTTGGATTTATTTAAAGAGGGTGAGGGACCGGTTACAAATGGGTATGAATTTGCAAGGTAGGCGGGTCATTTGGTAACGGGAACGACGTTTGGATTCTAAAGATGGAGGAGAGAGAAACTGACATTTTAATGATGTGGCACTTTCTCTGCAGTTAAAAATTTGTGTATGAGTGTACAAAGGAACTACTAACCTGTGTCAAGGGAACCGGGTTCCCAGACAAGTTTTGTAAATGTGAGCCTCGTCCTTTTACCAAAATGCAATACCACTAGCTTCTTGTTTGCTCTGTAATTGCCATGTGTGTCTACCTGTAACGGTATGGAAATAAGTTAGATTTTGCTAGAAAACACTCTTTAGCTGTTTTACATGTTCATTTCTTTCATAGCCAATCATTGAGGGACGAGGTGCTCAACTTGATTTTATCAACCCCAGTGCCAATTGATTCTTTTCAAAGTGCTCTCTGCTTAGTGCTTTGGTAAAAATATCTGCAATTTGGTCTTATGTACTATGAAAATTCATGCAGTTAAGCCCTTTTTCAACATTATCTTTGAGAAAATAATGTCGCACATCAATGTGCTTTGTTATCTTATGTTGCACTGGGTTCTTTGCCATGTTGAGAGCACTGATCTTATCACACAGTAATGGTACACAATCAGAAAACACACCAAAGTCCTACAACTGTTGCTTGATCCACAGCAATTGAGCACAACAAGAGGCAGCTTGTCACGACCCAATTTTCCCTCTGTTGGGTATCGTGATGGAACCTAGTCTGAGGGACTAGGTAAGCCTAACAATAATTAAAACAACAACATTATTTAAATAGAATCTCTTAAAATTCTCAAAACTGGTAGTACAAGTCATAAGCTCTACAAAGTGTTTGCTAGAAAACTTCTAAATACAACTGTCCAAAAATGAGGATAAACAGTGCAAAACAAAAACTGGAAGGTGACTACGAAGCCTGCGAACGCAGCAGCAGGTTTACCTTGAGTCTCCACAGCAACAGTCCACACAGCTAGCTAACGAACAAGTACCTGGATTTGCACAAAAATGTGTAGAAAAGTAGCATGAGCACACCACAGCGGTGCCCAGTAAGTATCAAGATTAACCTCGGTGGAGTAGTGACGAGGAACAGTCAAGACACCCACTGGTCTACTAAACTGAACAGATATAAGTACATGAATAACAGAAGTATGATGTCTACATAAAGACTATGCAATATGGCTCACAATACAGTAATGGCAATAAGGAAGGAAATAACAAGTATCAACGGAATATCATGAAAATGACACAGACAAAGTGAATGGAACACAACCTAAATCCGGAATCACGAGTACAGCAAGGACAAGTAATAACTCAGTAATTACAACCACTTTTACATCAAGTCTTAGTCCACAAATCCACAAGGTACTGAACCTCGAATAATTCACAACTCACGGGTCTCAATACCTGAACCCTAACACTTGGCATCCTGTGCCCTCATAACACCTCATAACCACACTGACGACTCACGTGCCAATAGAGCCAATCTCACATAGAAGGCAAGTAAACAAGGGTGAACATCTATGCTCAACAATATCAAGAACACCTCTTATCCGATAAGAGTGCTTAACTACGTGTATGCTTGTGCAAGTGTCCTTACATAGTCCATACCAGCAAGTAAGCATAAGGAAGAAGAAGAACGGACAACACGTAGAATATTTTCTCATAGCTTTCACAAGATAAAGCTCACACAAGTACGTATACCACTACACAAATATCAACAACAAGAATTTTCCCAAGCCATAAATCATCAAGATTCAATCCCTGACACAGCCCACCTTGTCTTGCCACGTGTGCAATAGTAACACAAATGCCCGCTCTATTTTTCCACACGCGCATAATAATGTTCCCACCTTGTCTCGCCACATGCGCAACCCATAGATATATATACATATCTCGCCTTGTCACGCCGTATGTGCAAATATCAATGGTAACAATAGCACGGCAGAAATCTCGTGCAAACCCATAGTAATAACCGCACGGCAGAAGCCTCGTGAATCACAATAATAACAAACGCACGGCAGAAACCTCGTGTATTACCACAACAAGTACCACAACAACAATGACAATAATACAAAGTACGACAAGTAAATCAACTCAAGAACTTTAATTCACAAAGAAACGGTAGAACCAATTCACAAGGAATAACCACAATAAAGAATGTTAGGCGTGAAGGGAACAGCTCAACAAAGGGAAACTAATGTGTATCAACGATCCCACAATATACATTTCAACAACAGGGAAGCTAATAGTCAAATAATTTCAAATAAAACAAGTCGACTAAGATATAGGATATCTAAAACTTCTTTTAAGGTTGAGGAAATACTAAGGGTTTTCAACAATTTAATTAAGGATAAGCAGCAAAAAGATAATCATAACCTCAATTAAGACTGAACATATTATAAGATGATATAATAATAATTTCAAATAAAGATAAGCAGTTATGAAAAGATAGCATGACAATAGAGGAGGTAAAATCTTCAGTTAAGTCAAATAAGAGTCAAATAGGCAATAAGAGTGAATCCTGAAAGCAGATAATTCTAATTAAAGCATGTAGAGGTAAAACTAGTAAATAGGAACTTAATCATATCAAGAACAACTTCATACTCAGTGAATATAAGGACCTAAGAATCCTAAAAGGCCAACTTTTCACAAATAAGTCCATCACCTCGCGTGCATGGACTACAATCAACATAGAAGACTCAATCCTAAGGGAAAAATCCCCCACACAAGATTAGGCAAGATACTTACCTCTAACCAAGCTCAACTAGTCCGTAAGAATGCTCTTTTTTTCTTCCAATTATCCGACTCCGAATGGCCCAAATCTAGTCAAACACAATTGCATAACATGAATACAACCATAATAGAATCATCTAATTAATAAAATCAATACTTTAACAAAAATCCTGAAATCCGCCCTAAAGGTCGATCTGGGCCCACGTCTCGGAATCGGGTAAAAGTCACAAAATATGAACACTCATTCACTCACGAGTCTAACCATACAAAAATCATCAAATTCCGATACCATTTCGTCCCTCAAATTGTGATTTTTCATTTTGAATTTTTCTTTCAAAAACCACCATTTTCCTCAACTCAAAACACAAATTAAATGATAAAAATAAAGATAGAATCATGGAAATAAATAAATTTTAGGTGAAGAACACTTACCCAATTGATTTGCATGAAAAACCCACAAGGAATCGCTCAAAACTGAGCTCTAGAACTCCAAAAATGGTAAAAATGGCAAACCCTCGGAATAGAGGACTTTATATTCTGCCCACGAGTTTTGTGCATCGCGAACACGGAGAAAGGGATGCGTTCGTGAAGAAGAGAAACAAAAGCTGCCCAGTTGTTCTTCGCGAACGCGACAACACGTTCGCGAACACGGAGAGGAAAAATATGATGGCCCAATGACTGCTCTTTGTGAACGCGTGAAGTTGTACGCAAACGCGAAGAGTGTAATGGAATAGCTACGCGAGCGCGTAAGTGACACGCGAGCGCGAAGAGGAAAATGATCACAGTGCCTGGTTTGCACTTCGCGAATGCGAGATAGGGAATGCGAACGTGAAGAAGGGGGTGGCAGAACTTTGTGAACGCGAGAGGGTGACTGCAAACGCGAAGAGGAAATATTTCACCCTCCAAAATAACACTATGCGAACGTGAAGGCAAGGACGCGAACGCGATGAAGGAAACCAGATGATAGATAATAGCAGTTCAAAAATATGGGGAAAAGACCCGTAGCCCATCCGAAACTCACCCGAGGCCCCCGGGACCCCGTCTAAACATACCAACAAGTCCCATAACCTAACACGGACTCGCTCGAGGTCTCAAATAACATCTGACAACACCAAAAATACAAATCGCACCACGAATCGAACTTATGAACTTCCAAAACTTCCAACTTTGAAAAAACTCATGCTCAAACCAATATAACCAACCCGGAATGACGTCAAATTTTGCAGGCAAGTCCTAAATAACATAAGGGGCTGTTCCAACTCTCGGAATTGCATTCCGACCCAGATATCAAAAAGTCCACTTCCGGTCCAAATCTCTAAAAATTCGACTTTTGCCATTTCAAGCATAAATTAGCTACACACCTCAGATTTACAGTCCGGACACGCTCCTAGGTCCAAAATCACCCAATGGAGCTAATGGAACCGACGTAACTCCATTTCGGAGTCGTCTTTACATTGTTCCGACTACAGTCAAAATCCTAAGACTTAAGCTTCCATTTTAGGGACTAAGTGTCCCAAATCACTCTGAATCATCCGGTAACTGAATTTAACCGCGCACACAAGTCAATACACATAATATGAAGCTGCTTAAGGCCTTATGCCGCCGAACGAGACTTAAGTTCTTAAAACGACCGGTCGGGTCATTACATCCTTCCCCTCTTAAACAAATGTTCGTCCTCGAACGTGCTAAGAATCGCCTCGAAGTCTTTAAATCACTGAAAGTACATATCCAACACACTCCCGTGGGTGACTCCACATCACCCCAATCCACATAAGCCTGACGACACCATCCCAACTGTAATTCATCCTTTCTGCCAACACCGATAAGCCTTAGATTCAAAATTCTCACCTTCCATTTGTCTTCAAAAGACCCGATTCTAAATCCATAACCGACAACAGTCTCAACCAGCTATAATAACTCATGCCTACACCCATAAGGTACGACCACACAACAAAACACCACACATAGGCCCATAATAACATTTCTGATCATAATAGGTTCCCGAAATCAAAACCAGCACCGACAATTAGACCCATATCTGTTAGCAACTCGTTTCAAACCTCCACAATGCTGATAATGATGCAAGAAATACGAATACCTCATAACTATACATCCAATTCAACAAGTTACAACTAACACCATCGGGCACACACCCCGCAAGCCAAAACTCAAGAAGCACATAACGAAATTGACTAAGTATGTAAAGGGAAACACAGAAGATAAATATCAAACAAGCCCGACAAACACAACTTTCTAACAATACCCTACTAAACATAGAACCATAAATCACCAGCTCCCTCAGTGGCCCAATCTTCATCATTAGAAGAAATGCCACCATACCCTCCAAACATAGAACCATAATGGACAACGTGAATTCACTTATAGTCTCGTAACTTTCAATAATGAATAGAAACAAACGATAGACACGGGCTACCACTCATAGAGCCTCCCAACAGAGGAAACATATATACAGAATAATGAGTCATGAACTCACCCACAGGTGGAATAACAAATAGGGGAACTCGCCCCGATAAGCAGAACCGAATCAAATACGAATAGTGCCCCTTTGTAACAAATCAAAAGCATACATGTATGACATCATCTGGCGCAATGACCTTAAGCCTACTATATGAAACACATCAATAGGCCGGGCCTTCCCCTCTTGGGCGCCCTCTACTCGCCTGAATACTCCACGGTGACACGCCTGTCCGGAGTCTAGGACAATCTCTCACCTTGTGGCTGTTATCTCCACACTCGAAGCAACCTCTCTGCTGACGTGGCTGTGGAAACTGTGCGGTACAGGTACTCTCAGACCCATGAGCACCTAAAGCACTGTGCGAAGCCTGAAGTGCAAACTGAACTGGCTGACCCACAAAACCTCTACCATGTCGTACCCTACCTCCAAAATAAGGACCAGTAGATCTCTCCGGTTTACGAGGCCTCCTTACCTCCCTGTCCTCTCTCTCCTGATCTCGCCTGTACTCTCTCTTGTGGCCTCGCCTATCTCCTCTCTCCTGGTCCCACATGCCCTCTACTCGGTGAGGGATTCCTACCACATGCTGAAACGAAACATCTGACTCTAACTCCCGAGCCATGCTGAACCGAATATCATGTCTGAGTCCCTCAATGAATCTACGGACATGCTCTCTAACTGTGGCGACCAAAGCAGGTGCATGCCTGGCCAAGTCACTGAATCTCAAGGCATACTCTGACACTGACATAGTGCCTTGGCGCAGCTGCTCAAACTCCGCGCGCCACGCATCTCGAAGGGACTGAGGTACAAACTCTCTCAGGAACATCTCTAAAAACTGAACCCATGTAAGTGAAGCTAACTCGGCTGGGCTACCCAACGCATATGCCCACCACCACTGGTAAGCCGCTCCCCTGAGTTGGAACGTAGTAAAAGCAACCCCGTTCTTCTCCACAATACCCATAGTACGGAGAACGCGGTGACACTCTTCCAGAAAACCATGTGCACTCTCTGAAACCAAACCACTAAATGTAGGACGGTCATATTTCTTTAACCTTTCAAGTCTAAGCTGCTCTTCCTCAGATGCTGTTGCCCTGACCACGGGCTGAACTGGGACCATAGGCTGTGTCTCCATGACACCTAGAACCTGACCAACATGAACTCGCTGCTCTGGGGAGTGGGCGGCGGGAGTCTAGGCTCCTCCCCCGGTCTGTGAAATAACTAGTGAAACCAGAATCAACCCCGCCTTAGCAAATATACCAAACATGCTTAGGAACTGTGCTAAGGTCTCCTGAAGTCCGAGGGTAACAGTAGGCGCCTCCGCTACCTGCTCCCCAACTGGAACTACTGGCGGCTCCTCAACTGCTGCCCTGGTAGGTGCTCTGGTTGTGGCACTTACTCCTCGTTGGCCTCTGCTTCTTCCTCTGCCTCTAGCGATACCTGCTCCGGGAGCAGCATCGTCGATAACTGCAGCTCGTGTCCTCACCATCTGTGAGAGAATGCAATGATAAAAGTTCAAACTCCGAGATCAATAAGCTCGCACGATAGGAATGAAAGAAGTGAAATTGTCCTAATAGTTCTGTAGCCTCTCGAAGATAAGTACAGACGTCTCCGTACCGATTTGCAAGACTCTACTAAACCGCTTATGACTTTTAGCACCTATGAACCTAGAGCTTTGATACCAACTTGTCACGACCCAATTTTCCCTCCGTTGGGTATCGTGATGGCACCTAGTCTTAGGGACTAGGTAAGCCTAACAATAATTAAAACAACAACATTATTTAAATAGAATCTTTTAAAATTTCCAAAATCGGTGGTACAAGTCATAAGCTCTACAAAGTGTTTGCTAGAAAACTTCTAAATATAAATGTCTAGAAATGAGGATAAACAGTGCAAAACGAAAACTGGAAGGTGACTCCGAAGCCTGCGAACGGAGCAACAGGTTTACCTTGAGTCTCCACAGTAACAGTCCACATAGCTAGCTAACTAACAAGTACCTGGATCTACACAAAAATGTGCAGAAGAGTAGTATGAGCACACCACAGCGGTGCCCAGTAAGTATCAAGACTAACCTCGGTGGAGTAGTGACGAGGAACAGTCAAGACACCCACTAGTCTAATAAACTGAATAAATATAAGTACATGAATAACAGAAGTATGATGTCTACATAAAGACTATGCAATATGGCTCACAATACAGTAATGGCAATAAGGAAGGAAACAACAAGTATCAGCGGAATATCATGAAAATGACACAGACATAGTGAATGGAACACAACCTAAATCCGGAATCACGAGTACAACAAGGACAAGTAATAACTCAGTAATTACAATCGCTTTTACATCAGGTCTTAGTCCACAACTCCACGAGATACCGAACCTCGGACAATTCATAACTCACCGGTCTCAATACCTGAACCCTAACACTTGGCATCATGTGCCCTCATAACACCTCATAACCACACTGACGAGTCACGTGCCAATAGAGCCAATCTCACATGGAAGGCAAGTAAACAAGGGTGAGCATCTATGCTCAACAATATCAATAACACCTCTTATCCGATAAGAGTGCTTAACTACGTGTATGCTTGTGCAAGTCTCCTAACATAGTCCATACCAGCAAATAAGCATAAGGAAGAAGAAGAACGGACAACACGTAGAATATTTTCTCTCAGCTTTCACAAGATAAAGCTCACACAAGTACGTATACCACTACACAAATATCAACAACAAGAATGCCCCCACGCCATAAATCATCGCGATTCAATCCCTGACACAGCCCACCTTGTCTCGCCATGTGTGCAATAGTAACACAAATGCCCGCCTTGTTTTGCCACACGTGCATAATAATGTTCCCACCTTGTCTCGCCACATGTGCAACCCATAGATATATATATACATATCTCGCCTTGTCACGCCGCATGTGAAAATATCAATGGTAACAATAGCATGGCAGAAACCTCGTGCAACCCCATAGTAACAACCGCACGGCAGAAACCTCGTGAATCACAATAATAACAGCCGCTCGACAGAAACCTCGTGCATCACCACAACAAGTACCATAACAACAATGACAATAATACAAAGTACGACAAGTAAATCAACTCAAGAACTTTAATTCAAAAAGAAACGGTAGAGCAAATTCACATGGAATATCCACAATAAATAATGCTAGGCGTAAAGGAAACAACTCAACAAAGGGAAACTAATGTGTATCAACGATCCCACAATATACATTTCAACAACAGGGAAGCTTACATGAGTCAAATAATTCCAAATAAAACAAGTCGACTAAGATATAAGATATCTAAAACTTCTTTTAAGGTTGAGGAATTACTAAGGATTTTATATAATTTAATTAAGGATAAGCAGCGGAAAGATAATCATAATCTCAGTTAAGACTGAACAAATTATAAGATGATATAATAATAATTTCAAATAAAGATAAGCAGTTATCAAAAGATAGCATGACAATAGAGGAGGTAAAATCTTCAGTTAAGTCAAATAAGAGTCAAATAGGAAATAAGAGTGAATCCTGAAAGCAATTAATTCTAATTAGAGCATGTAGAGGTGAAACTAGTAAATAGGAACTTAATCATATCAAGAATAACTTCATACTCAGTGAATATAAGGACCTAAGAATCCTAAAAGGCCAACTTTTCACAAATAAGTCTGTCACCTTGCGTGCATGGACTACAATCAACATAGAAGACTCAATCCTAAGTGGAAAATCCCCCACACAAGGTTAGGCAAGATACTTACCTCAAACCAAGCTCAACCAGTCCGTAAGAATGCTCTTTTTTTTTTCAATTATCCGACTCTGAATGGCCCAAATCTAGCCAAACATAATTTCTTAACATGAATACAACCATAATAGACTCATCTAATTAATAAAATTAATACTTTAACAAAAATCCTGAAATCCGCCCTAAAGGTCGACCTCGGCCCACATATCGGAATCGAGTAAAAGTCACAAAATATGAACACTCATTCATTCACGAGTCTAACCATACAAATATCATCAAATTCCGATACCATTTCGTCCATCAAATCGTGATTTTTCATTTTGAATTTTTTTTTCAAAAACCACCATTTTCCTCAACTAAAAACACAAATTAAATGATAAAAATAAAGATAGAATCATGGAAATAAATAAATTCTAGGTGAAGAACACTTACCCAATCGATTTGCATGAAAAACCCACAAGGAATCGCTCAAAACCGAGCTCTAGAACTCCAAAAATGGTGAAAATGGCAAACCCTCGGAATAGTGGACTTTATATTTTGCCCAGGGGTTTTGTGCATCGCGAACGCAGAGAAAGGGATGCGTTCACGAAGAAGAGAAACAAAAGCTGCCCAGTTGTTCTTGGCGAACGCGACAACACGTTCGCGAACGCGGAGAGGAAAAATATGATGGCCCAACGACTGCTCTTCGCGGACGCGTGAAGTAGTACGCAAATGCGAAGACGCGAATGCGAAGAGTGTAATGGAATAGCTACGTGAACGCGTAAGTGACATGCGAACGCGAAGATGAAAATGATCACTAGTGCATAGGGCCTTGTTTGCACTTCGCGAACGCGAGATAGGGAATGCGAACATGAAGAAGGGGATGGCAGAACTTCGCAAATGCGAGAGGGTGACTGTGAACACGAAGAGGAAATATTTCACCCTCCAAAATAACACTATGCGAACGCGAAGGCAAGGACGTGAACGCGATGAAGGAAACCAGATGGCAGATAACAACAGTTCAAAAATAGGGGGAAAAGACCCGTAGCCCATCCGAAACTCACCCGAGGCCCCCGTCTAAACATACCAACAAGTCACATAACCTAACACGGACTTGCTCGAGATCTCAAATCACATCAGACAACACCAAAAATACAAATCGCACCATTAATCGAACTTATGAACTTCCAAAACTTCCAACTTTGTAAAACTCATGCTGAAACCAATCTAACCAACCTGAAATGACGTCAAATTTTGCAAGCAAGTTCCAAATAACATAACGGAGCTGTTTCAACTCTCAAAATTGCATTCCGACCCCGATATCAAAAAGTCCACTTCCGGTCCAAATCTCCAAAAATTTGACTTTCGCCATTTTAAGCCTAAATCTGCTGCAGACCTCGGATTTACAGTCCGGACACACTCCTAAGTTTAAAATCACCCAATAGAGCTAATGGAACCGACAAAACTCCATTCCGGAGTCGTCTTCACATAGTTCCGACTACGGTCAAAATCCTAAGACTTAAGCTTCCGTTTTAGCGACTAAGTGTTCCAAATCACTCTTAATCATCCGGTAACCGAATTCAATCACGCACGCAAGTCAATACACATAATATGAAGTTGCTCAGGGCCTTATGCCGCCGAACGAGACTTAAGTTCTCAAAATGACCGGCCGGGTTGTTACACAGCTGCGACATACTCAACTTCTGCAGTTGAAAGAGCCATTGAGTTTTGCTTCCTTATACCCCATGAAATTAGACACAATCCCAAAAAATGTGCCATGCCAGAAGTATTTTTTTTATTCACCAGATAACTAGTATAATCAACAACAGCATACCCAATCAAGTCGAAATTGTCTCCTGAAGGGTACTAGTAAGAACCAGGTACTGCATTCCTTTGAGATACCTTAGAATTCTCTTGGCGTCCTTCAGATGAGATTTCTTTGGATTAGATTTTAACCTAACACATAATCCTACGTTGAAAATGATATTTGGTATGCTTGCTGTGAGATATAAGAGTGACCCAATGATACCTCTGTACATGGTCATGTCCACAAGGTAACCAGGTTCATCCATGTCTAGACGAGTGGTAGTGGAAATAGGAGTATCAATTATCTTTGAACTTTCATTCTCAAATATACTTAGAAGCTCTTTGATGTACTTCTGCTGACTTATCATTGTGACCTTAGGAGTTTTCTTAACTTGCAGACCCAAGAAGAAATTCAATTCCCCCATCATGCTCATTTCAAACTCACTTCCCATGAGCTTTGCAAACTCTTCACATAGAGAATCGTTTGTTGCACCAAAGATGATGTTTTCAACGTAGACTTGCACAATGAGCATGTTCCTCCCTCATTTCTTCAGAAATAGGGTGTTGTCGATTTTTTTCTCTTGTAAAGCCATTTTCTAGGAGGAATTTGGACAACCTTTCATACCATGCATAAGGAGCATGCTTCAGCCAGTATAAAGCCTTGTCAACTTTGAATACATGCTCAGGATGCTCATGACATTCGAAGCCAGGTGGTTGTTTGACGAAGACTTCTTTCTTGAGATATCCATTTAGAAATGCACTTTTGACATCCATTTGGAACAATTTGAATTCCATATGAGATGCAAAGGCAATGAGGATTCTGATGGCTTCCATTCGAGCAACCGGAGCAAAAGTTTCTTCATAGTCGATCACTTCCTCTTGATTGTAGCCTTGAACTAATAACCTTGCCTTGTTCCTTGTTGTGTTTCCAAACTCATCAAGTTTATTTCTGAATACCCACCTAGTTCCTAAAACAATTCTCTCAGCAGGTAGAGGAACCAGGTGTCATACGTTGTTCCTCTCAAATTGATTCATCTTGTACAGCAGTAATCTAGTCAGCATCTTTCAATGCTTTCTTGATATTTTTGGGCTCAATTTAAGAGAGAAAGGCTGAGAAGGCAAGTGAGTTTCTTGACTTTGATCTAGTTTGAATCCCTGAGTCAAGAGGAATTATCACATTTTGAATAGGGTGTGAAGTTTTGTGCTTCCAGTTAGACACCGAAATCCCATGTGAGAGGGTCCAGGTTCTTCCGAATGTGAACCATTGTTGACATGAGTCCCACTTCTCAGCTCAGCATTTGGGGTTCCTTGCATAACATCAACAACTCTGTTCTCAGCTTCAGTTGTAGTGATTGAGGGACCAGGTTCCTCTACATCAGTTGGAGATACATCTGCACCATCTTCATTTGATTCCTTGACGTGACTCATCATGTCAGCCTTTCCATTTTCCATATCAATGACTTTACCAGGAACCATTGAGTGCTCTCTGTCTTGATCAATCTTATCATGTGAATCTTTCCCACAGGTTGTGTGATTCATCAAAGATCACATATATGCTTTCCTCAACACATTGAGTTCTTTTATTGTAGACTTTGTAGGCTTTCCTTTGTGATGAATAGCCAAGAATGATTCCTTCATCACTTTTAGCATCAAATTTTCCAAGTGCTTCCTTACCATTATTGAGGACAAAGTATTTGCAGCCAAATATCCTTAAATGTGTTAGCTTGGGTTTCCTCCCCTTCAGCAGTTCATATGGGGTTTTGTTCAGGAGGGACATGATCATGCACTGTTCACCAAGTAGCATGCAATGTTAACTGCTTCTGCCCAGAAACATTTTGCAACACCACTGTCAATCAACATTGTCCTTTCCATGTCTTCAAGAGTCCTTTTTTCCCTCTCCACAATACCATTTTGTTGAGGTGTTCTTGGAGCTGAAAAATTATGACTTATGCCATTTTCAGTACAGAATTCATCGAATTTAGCATTATCAAACTCTTTGCCGTGATCAGATCTTACACACACAACATTATGGCTCATTTTCACTTGGATCTTCTTCACATAAGCAGCAAACACTGGAAAAGTTTAATCCTTGGTTTTGAGATATAAAGTCTAGGTGAATCTGGAATAGTAGTCCACTATGATAAAAATGTACTTCTTTCCTCCTCTACTTGGCACCCTCATAGGTCCACACAAATCCATATGGAGGAGATCAAGTGGCCTTGAGGTGCTAACTTCCTTTTTGGGCTTGAATGAGGACTTGACTTGCTTTCCTTTTACACATACATCACACACCTTGTGATCTTTGAAGCTTGACTTAGGCAACCCACGAACTAGGTCCTTCTTGACCAATTTGTTCAGCTATGTAAAACTTGTATGACCCAATCTTATGTGTCATAGTTCAGCATCATTATCAACAGCACTCAGACATGTGAGATCCCCATTTTGCAAGGACTCAAAATCAGCAACATAAATATTTTTGTATATTTTTGCCATCAGGACCACTTCACCAGTCACAAGATTTGTGACTATGTAGATTTTTGACACAAATTTCACTTTGTTTCCTTTGTCGCAAATTTGGAAAACGCTCAGTAGGCTATATTTCAAGCCATTTACATAATACACATTGCCAAAGGACACACTCCCTCCTTGCAGGGCTTTGAATGAAAGAAAATCATCGATGCTTCCAGTCATGTTCTTGGAGCAGCCACTATCCATATACCATTTTTGGTTGCTTCCTTTAACTTCTTCCTACACAAGAGAATTAAGGATTAGATTTAGGAACCCAAATAAGTTTGGGTCCCTTGTAGCGAGAAAAATGGTGAATTAAACTTCTTTTTGTCCAGGCAGGCAGTACACGTTTTTTGACAGAGGGACTAGGTTCCTTAGTAGTGTTTACCTTTTAACCAAACACCTTGTTTTTCTGGTGGGACTAAAATCTATCCTTACAATTTTCTTTAAAGTGTCCAGTGTTGCCACAGTGAGTGCAAAGCTAGTTGTCAGGGACAGTAACATACTTGCTATGTAGATTGTAGGGAATCTTTTCCTTTTAGAATTCGACTCCCTCCTTATTCCCACCCTTGCTTGCATACATGGCAGTAATTGTATCAGAGGACCAGGTCCACTTTAGAGATTTCTCTAGGTCATTTTTAACTCTGCCTACATATTCTTGAAGTTGTGAAGTTGTCTGTTTCTTTCAAGCTCAGCACACAGACTATATTTCACATATTTGAGTTCATTTTCAAGCTTAATGTGTGCCTCACTTGCAACTTCCTTTCCCTTTTGGATAATCCCAGAACTGTTTTCTCTTTTTAATTCCTCTATTATTTCTTTTAGGTGCATGACTACTATCAACAAATCATCTCTCTCATTTTCTACGTCTTCACTTTTTTTAATTAGAATATCCTTTTCTTTCATTAGATCCTCGATGGTTTCTTTTAGGTCAGCCACTATGATTACCGGATCATCTCTCTCATTTTCTACCTCTCCTAGTTCCACAATTAGTGCATTTTTATCATTTATAAGACTGTAATAAGCATCAATTAAAACATTTGTCAAAGATATAAGCTTTTTTTAGAGTAAGACTTCAAATTTCTTTGAACGTCTAGAAAGTTTTCCTCATCATCGTTAGTTTTGCCATCAGGACGAAGATAAAGTTATATTCAGCTGCTTCACTTTCAACTGCCATCATGGAGGTATCACCATCTGCATCATCCTCTCCAGAGTCGCTGGAAGAATATCCCCATGCAGGAAGAGATTATTTCACAATATTATCAGTGACTCTTTTTCTCTAGAATCTTTTGTTAGGAACCTAGTTCCTCTTGGCTGTTTTGTCTGTGTTATGCTTGTATTGGTCTTCCTGGAGGGGAGGACATTCCTTGATGAAGTGTCCTGGCTTTCCACATTTATGACATAAGTCATACCCTCTTGGCTTGCTGGAGCTGCCCCGTTTTAGAATACCTCCATTCCTGCGAACCATTTTCTGAAATCGCTTTGTCAGGTAATCCATATCAGCATCCTCACCACTTGAATCATTATTGTCAGCCTTGAGGATCGGGTTCTTTTCCTTCTTGGGTTCTCTTCTTTCATGGTCCTTCTTTTTCTTCATTTCATATGTCTTCAGATTTCCAATGAGTTCATCAATGGTTAGCTTTTGCAGATCCTTTGCTTCTGTGCTAGCATTGACCTTGCTTTCCCTGGAATTAGGTAGTACACTAAGTATTTTCCTGAAAAGTTTGTTCCTTGGAATGATTTCTCCCAGATAGTGAAGCTCATTGATGATGGAGGTGAATCGAGTGTGCATGTCTTGAATGGATTCATCATCCTTCATCCTGAAGAGTTCATACTCAGTGGTGAGACTTTCAATTTTTGACTACTTGACTTGAGTTGTTCCTTCGTGTGCCATTTGGAGGGATTCCCAGATCTCCTTGGCTGATTGACATGTAGAGATCATGTTGTATTCGTGTAGTCCAATACCACAAACGAGGATATGTTTTGCTCAAAAGTCCTTCTCTATAGCTCTGCGGTTAGCGTCGTTGTATTCCTTCCTTGTTTTGGGAACGGTCACTACTGGTTCACCAGTGGTCTTCGTAGGGACGAATGGTCCATCGCAGATAACGTCCCAGAGCACTGAATCTTCAGCCATGATAAAGTCATGCATACTTGTCTTCCACCATCCGTAGTATTGGCCATTGAATCTTGGTGGTTTGTAGGTAGATTGGCCTTTTTCAAAGTTTGGTAGAGAAGCCACGAGAATCCTTTCTAGATGTTAGCCTGATAGAAAGAACCCGCTCTGATACCAATTGATAAAAACTTAGGGTTCACCAAACTGTATAGAGAACCAGGTTCTCTATTAGTTCCCACAGAACACACACAAAGAGATAGGTAAATGACACAACAGAGTTTTACGTGGAAAACTCCCAGCTTACGGGATTAAAAACCACGATCTACACTCGTAGGATTTTAACTTCACTAACCGAGCAACTTTACATTACAACCTATTGTAACTTAGGAATTAAACTCTTAATCCCTCACTCACTTGTAATAACTCTATTACAAGCCTCTTTGTAATAACTTTATTACAAAGCTCACAACTCGACTAACTCTAGTCAAGACATAAACACAAGGTTTATGGTTTTATAATTGGTTTCCTACACAACTGCTTCTAGCTAAGCTAAGTAGGAATTACAAGTAAATCACCCTAATAAAGGTGCAACATAACTAGGGATATATAATAACATAATGCTGGAAACTGGTCCTTCGCTATGTTGTTCTTTATTCTTGAAGCCTTGAAGTCACTTGCAAGATGGCAACATACTTGAGAGAAGATTTTTCTTAATTCTGGGATGTGCAAGCGTTGTTCTCTTCATTGCTTCATGTTAATAATATCCAAGTTATGTCACTTGGATGATGCAAGCAATATCTGGTACAAGGCATGCCCTAGAAGGTGGCTGATGCACTGGTCACACTGTTGCGTGTGTGCAGAGGAACAGTTGCAACAACATTACAGCTGTGAGCAGTTGAACTGTACAGTCAGCAAGGGAACTGATGTCAATCTGTTCCCTCTGTCGTCTCTTTGACTCAGATTGTTGGAACTTGTCTCTCACTTGATACTTGTTGTTGTTGAGTACTTTAAGGATGTGTAACAGGTTCCCCATCTGGTTCTCATCATTAAGTTTGTTAGATCATCAAAACATAACAGGACACATAACCTATCCCAACCTAGACAAGGGCTGATTTTCGTTTCCGCAAATTGTTAAGTACTTTATTAGAAAGAATCTCTTTCTGTAGTTGTTGCTTTGACTTGTGTTTTTTAAGCAGTGTGATGATAAATAATTGAAAATTTTGTGGGACTACGATTCAATTGCATTATGTTTGAATTGAAGGGGCGTAATTTCCTAATAAAAATGTTCTATTACCTTTTTATGTTCCTTTTTAGTTCTATTTAATAGGATTTGAGCCAAAAGAACCTATAAATGGACTAACATATTTTAATTTAGTGATTATGTATTTATTTATAAATCAAAGATCTTGTAAATGAAATCGAAATAGCCCACAACGAATTGAATGGAGATGTATAAAAATTCGTTCTCCGTGCTGGTGATAAGTTTGAATTAAAGACAATATTACCCACTTGAGTTTTCTCTATTTTTGATATGATACGTGTAGTTGAAACATGTTAAATGATTTCAATGTAGAAAATAACATTGTAATACCTCTTAAATGATTTTTAATTATAATATGTATAGGAATAACCAAGTCAGTGGTATGGATCAGCACGTAACATGTTTCATAATTCATTGGTAGATTGCAATTAAATTAAATTACTAGTAATTAGATAACATTATTGAAATGTCACGTTCAAATGCTGGGTTATTTGAGTGACAACTTAAAGAATTGGTTCATCGTTAATAACAATAATTTTTTTATAGTGATTTGCCATTATAGTTCAATAATTAACTTGCTGACCAGTGGTGTAGAGCCACATGCAAGGAAAGAGTTTTAAACTGAATCCCCTAAGTGTTCGTATCAATTGGCATGTTTTTTGTTATCTTCATTGTGGCTCTGTAAAGGAGGTTAACTCTCTTTACAAGAAGTAACCCCGACTGTGTAGTTTTTCTTTTTTAATTACATTGTTAATAAATTAAAGGTTGGTAATGGGTCTCCATTCACCGATGTTGTGAGGTCAAGATGTGTGGTCTCCTCCTGTTTTTGTATTCTTTTGGGATTATCAAGTAATCATACTCTTTTTTAAGAAAGAAAATCTTAAGTACACTTTATGTTAGTCAAAATATCAAGTAATTCATTGACAGGGACTAAAACAATGGGCATCACAAAAAACGAAATAGGCACATGTTTTATTTTTTTCGAAATTAATATTATAGTATAGCTAGGAGCCGATAAGTGAAAGGTCTCATCCTATGTATCATTGTCGTTCAAATATAAAGAATTTGTCTACTTTATATTACATTATTGCTCGTGTTTTAAGACCAAAGGAAAATATGGAGCACTTATATGCGGCAACAGAAGTAGAATTTTTACCGAGGGGTATAAAAAATAAAAAATAGAAAGTACATACACAAATAAGCTAAGGAGATTCAAATACCTGTGTGTGATAATAAAATTAACCTTATATATATATATATATATAATGTAATTTTTGGTGAATGAGATTCTACTGAATCCTCTTCCGCCCACCTAGCTTCACCCTTGCTTATATGTTGAGACTAAGATTAAACTTTCACAACTAGTCTCAAACGTTCACTAGGATCATTCTAGATAAACCGTAAGTCTGTTTTTGAAAACAAAAAAAAATTATGCTTTTGGGTTAATGTTCATGCGCCTCAAGTTTGTTATTGCAAAGAAATTGTTGTACCAGTGACAAGCTAACTGATACGAACACTTGGGGACCAAAACTGAATATTGGACCCATAGGCCATTACCATGAAAACAAACCTACAATATTTGCTTTAGCAAGGAGGGTTTACTTTTGCAGATTGAGCTGGTCCGTGCTGAACATGAGTCCAAGCCCAAAGTGTTGGTTCGCAGAACTGGACATGTTTTTAGCAGATAAGTTTCATCTAATAGTTAACCTTACAGGGAAAAGACAAGTTGACAATAACTTGTTCTATAATTTTATCAAGGTCGTATTTATGTGCGTCTTTGAATTACAAGGATATGTTATTTTCTGAAAAATTGCATTATTATTTTATGAATTAACTGTGCAAAGTTTTTGGATTATTCTTGTAATCATGATATATCTGTTTTTTTATTGATATTTGATTGGGATGATCTGAATTTTTTGTGTAAACCCTAAATTAACGCAAAACCCGATTTTGACCGAATTGCTCGTATTTTCGGAGGTCAACGAACTTGATGGACTTCGATTGAGCAAAAATCTGGTGGCTCCATCGGAAACGATGTGGTGAGAAAACTCACTGCAACGCAGTGAATCATGTGATTTTTCGGTGTTTTGAGGTCGTTTGGATGGTATTTTGGATGTTTTTCTATTTTCTGGAAATTAGTTTTTAATAATTTTAATTCGTTTTTAATTCAATGGTGGTGGGGTGACTCCCCATTGTCTCCATGATTAAATACTAGTGATATAATGGGTTTACACATTGACTATTAGTAAATAGATGTGTTATTTTATTAAATTCAATAATAGAGGTGTAGGATTTTATTAACTAGGTCTTACAAGGTATATTTGATATCAGAGGGGGATCCACGATTTAAATTCTATGGGTTCAACTTTTAAAGTTTTAAGCATTGAACCTATTATATTTTTAAAGTTATGGGTTCATATCTACTATTTTTGTAATTTTAGTGAATTTTTACATATAAAAATTTATTCCGCGTCAAAAGTTATGGGTTCAGTTGAACCCATTGATACTACGCTACATCCGCCACTGCTTGATATTGTGTGATGATATAATCATTTTGTAAGAAAGTGAAATCATTTGTTTGATATCGTGGATGAATAATGATTGGTGCGTTTGGCATATTTGTGCATAAAACATTTCTCAAATTTTGGTTTATGTTTTCATACCCTACGTGATTACTAGTTTTGGATTTTCGATGAAAAATTTTGTTCTCTGATTGGAGATTGTAATTAAGTAAAATATGACTGGTTTTTGCATGAGTTTTGTATTATTGATATGGCTTTTAAGTTGTGGTCCATATTCTTCTGTTAAATAATTTTTATGAGTTACATGTCACCCGTAAATTGAGAATTTTGTGAGTAATAAATAGTTGCCACTAAAGTGGTTTGTTTATTTGAACTCATGGAAAATTCTTAATAAATTTATACATGTGTAATTATGTCGATTCATGAATTGAACATTATGATTAACAAGTAGGATCTACAAAAATGGTCTATTTATTTGAGTCATTGAATATGCATAATGGAACATGTGAAAGTTATCCTTGATAAATCTACACTAGCGATGGAGGTTTTAACTAGACAAAGAGTTTTATCTTTGGGTACTAGTGACACCAACTCCATCCATGAGAAGAGATATTGGATTTTCACCGAAATGGAAAAAAATATAATATCTTGGATTCTTGTATGTTTAATAAAAGGATAATTTATTGCAAAAGATATTATTTATCATACAAATAGGAAGAACATAATATATGCCTTGAACTCATAGTATAATTATAAGGAGAATGAAAATTAATATCATATTTATTTTAATTCATGAAACTGTTTAAAATGGTTATTCTCTAAGTTTGGTAACATGCTGGCGGTCATGAATTTGACGAATTTCGATTGACCTGAAACTTGATAGGTTTATCGAAAACGATCTAGTGAGTAAAACTCACTGCTATGCAATGAATCATGCTGTTTTTCGGCATTTTGAAGTCGTTTAGATGAGTTTTCAAGCAGTTTATTAAATTGGATTTGTTATAAATATGAAAATTTATTCTTTATATATCGTCTATATTTGTGTTAAATCTGTAACATGATGACACATGATGATTTAACTTGATATGATATATAGCAAGAATGCAAATCACATGGATTTGATAATAAATACGCCAAAAATTAACTTATTCGAATTAGTCTAGTTTTTTGGTGATCGTGAATTTTACAATCTCCAAATGACCTGAAATTTGGTAGGATCATCGAAAACGATCAGTTAAGAATCACATCGTATTTTGACGATTCGAGATCGTTTAGATGAGTTTTTTTGGAGATTTGACGAATTAAAATGTGGTTTATATACGAAAAGTCATTATTTCTATCATTTTGTTTATGTCGAATCTGGAATATGATAACACATGTTGATTTGACATGAATTGGTATATGATAAGAATGTAGGTCATATTATAAATTCTTAAAAAGTGCTTAAAATGGCAATTTCCCAAATTTGATCGCAGTTTTGGAGATTGTGATTTTAATTTCTCCGATTGGTCTGAAATTTGGTAGGTTTGTCAGAAATAACCTAGTGATCAATACTCACTGATATGCAGTGAAAAGCATTAATTTTAGCGTTTTAAGACTGTTTGGATGGGTTTGAGCATTTTTTTTAAACAAATTAAGAAACTTAATCTTTAGAGAAAATTTTGTGGTTGTGATCACGTGGTGATAGGAATTAACCCCTATGGTTTCCATTTTTTATTTATAGTGGGATAATAGATTAACGTGTTGACTTTAGGTCGTCTTCTATATCGGATAAATTTATTATGAACTCACAGGGTAAAGTTACAAGTTATTGATAACATGTATTGACTATCTATCTGAGTTTAAAGGTTGAATCAATTTTGTAATTAAAATGCAATTATGATTAAGTGGTTATAGAAATATATTTCTATTGCCTTTCACTATTAATTTCAAGTGAGTAATAAATTTATGCGTTGATTTTAGGTCTTCCTCCATATCGGATAAATGTATTGTAAGCTCACTAGGTGAAATACTAGTAATTGTTATCATGTACTTACTGTCACGACTCAAAATTCATTAAATGTCGTGATGGCGCCTAACACCACTGTCAGGCAAGCCAACAATAATAGTTTAACTTAATTACTCATTTTAGTATTTTTGAAATCGTAAATTTCCTTCAATTGAATGGTAAGAGATAAAATTTACAAAGTAAATGAAAATATTTTTACAACCTTGATACAGAACAACCCAAAAGCATTCCCAAAATCCGGTGTCCCGAATGCATGAGCATCTACTAAGAAGTAACTAAAATACAGCATCTGTCCGGAATACAAATTAGACAGAAAAAATATAAATAACTCTGGAGGAGACTTGTCACGACCCAAAATCCATTAAAGGTCGTGATGGCGTCGGAAACCGCTGTTAGGAAAGCCATCAATACATAATTAGCTTAATTACCCATTTTAGTATTTTTGAAATCAAAATTTCTTCAGCGAAATAATAATGATAAAACTCGTAGAGTAAATGATAAATATTTTTAGTAACTAAATTTCTAAACAATTCATAACCATTCCCAAAACTCGGTGTCACAAGTGCATGAGCATTTACTAGGGAGTTAAAATAAAATACAGCATCTGTCCGGAATACAAATTAGACAGGAAAAATATAATAACTTTGAAGGAGACTCTGTTGGATGCGGATAGTAATACAGATACAGCTCACCTATGTCCCCACAATTTTAACCACACCTCTGCGCCCACAAGGCCGCGAGACATATATGTACCTGCACAATAAAATGTGTGTCAAGTGTAGCATGAGTACGTAAACAACGTGTACCCAGTAATTATCGAGCATAATCTCGAAGAGGTAGAGACGAGATGGTCGACTTTGACACTCACTAAGGGTCAATAATAATAAATAAAATTAAAATATGAATATTTAAATCAACAAGATTCACAGAGTTAACAATGATTTTTATTTAACCAGCAGAAATAATTAAATTCTTTCAAATGTAATAATTTCCAATCTATTAATTAAATTCACAAACAACAATTAAAATATCAAGATATCGTGTAATAATTATTATTAGGCACGATTTCTAACGAGGTCGTATGACCTGATCCAGAGTGTCCTGTACACTGCCGAGGGACGTGCGGCGCGATCCATAGATGCATCTATCCTACCGAGGCGTTCGGCCTGCTCCACAAGAAAGGAGGACATTTTCTTATGTACCTCCGGAATGAGAGTATATTTATTATAAGATCAATTCGAGAGGATGAATAATTTCTTTTAACAATTAACTAATTTTAAAAATAAAATTAAGCATATGAGATTTTCATCTTTTAATATCTTTCCCTAACAATTCACAATATATATCAAATAATTAAATTAAATAAAAGATATAATTTACACAAGTAATTCATGCTTTGAGTCCTAAACTACCTGGACTTTAGCATTAATAGTAGCTACGCACGGACTCTCGTCACCCCATGCATACGTAGCCCCCATATTTAGCAACAAAATTTAATTTAATCACCTATGGGGTAAATTCTCTCTCACAAGATTAGACAAGAGACTTGTCGCGCTCCAAAGTTCCATAGCCGGCTCCCAAGCCTTTCAAATAACTCGACCGATGCCCAATGCTCCAAAACTCGCTTTCGCTTTATTAACATTCACAAACTTGTAATCCTCCTCCAACATCATAACATTGAGTAAAATGATCATATGCCACCAACAAATTGATAGCTACAATTACAATCCCAATTACAATCAAAATATGACTCAAAAATATTTATCAATATCCATTTATGGCTCACAAGTTGGCTACAAGCCTCCAGCTCAAATCGTCTAATAGATTCACTTACTAGCACATTCAACTCCACTCTTATAATTTAATACCCATTTAAAGTCATCAATGATACTACATTAATTCTCCAACAACCACCAAATTACTATTCATTGTTTTCCTTAACCAACATTTCCAAAACATTCAATTTGGTGATTACTAAGTTGAACACTTCCAACTAAGCTAGAAAATGAATCCATAGGTTCATTGCACCCTTTAATTTCATTTCTAAGAACACTATTGATATTTTTCTCATTTTCTCAAGAACACTATTCATGCCATGAACTAGGCTTTATGAAATCAATTATCCAACCATAACAACTTGAAACAAATATTAGAATTATTCTCACCGACTCATAAGAAATGAGCTTGAAGCATTAGTATTACCTTCTTGAAGCTTTTCCTTAAAATTCCAATATTTGGAAAATTTGGTGTTCTTGAACAACTTGAAAGATTTCTAGGGATTTCAAAGATTGAAAGATGTTAATACTAGTGTTAATAGGATGTTATTAACTTAAAATATCCAAAAACAACTCACATTGTATTCTTAAGTAGTCCCCAAGGTCGAATACACCATGAAAGAACCAATCCCTAGCTCAAGAAAATCCCCAAAAATGGTTTCTGCCCGTGACTGCCTTATATAGGCACAGGTGCTTCATCGAGTTGTACCTTGTGCTTTGCAGGTTGTACCTCATATTAAAAGTTTTCTCCTGCTGGACACCTTTTACTAAAACGTACATAACTCCTTGTAGAAATATCGAAATGACGAACGGTTTAAAGCGTTAGAAACTAGACTCGAAGATCTTTCATTTGATATGTTGTATACTATATATATATATATATATATATATATATATATATATATATATATATATATATATATATATATATAGGCATACTCGTCCAAAGTTAGTTTTGTGTGTACTCATTTGGGACTTTAGTCTATCATGTAATTTCCAACTTGACTTAGAATTAGAGCGCTCCTTAGACCCCACATCACTTATAATTATGTCTAGTACACTTATTAACATACGAACCTGCTGGAACCTTCAAATCCCGATTCTGAGGTCGTTTACTAAAAACTCCAAACTTAGTCAATTCTTCCAACTTAAAGCATTCGAAATGAGAATTTTCTTTATTTTCTTTCCAAATCAACTCTGAATTTTCCGAAATTACATTCCGATCATGCGTACAAGTCATAATACTTGAAGTGAAGCTGCTTAGGGCCTCAAACCGCCGAACGACGTGCTAGGGCTCAAAACGACCGGTCGGGTCGTTACATTCTCTCCCACTTAAACATACATTTGTCCTCGAACGTTCTAAGAACTGCTCTGGAGTTTTCTGAAATCATTGTTTAACACATCGCGCACCTACCCGTGGTACCATAACTTAGTTGAGCTCACTAGCTCGAACCAATCTGAAGATTCTCTTTTTTGTTTTTTTGTCAAATAAGCCTTTGAGCCCAATTCCAATATCCGAAATTCTCCGCCAGGTCTGTTTCCATCATCCGAACACCGTATCAATCACTACACGATGCACCAATACATGGTTGCATACCTTTGCTAAATCCACACCATGCACCGCATAATTCACATAACCATAATAACATCCTCTGATAACAATAGCCGAAATTTCACAAATCGGATGCCACAATACACCTCATGACATATAAGCCATGCTCCAACTCTTGAAATGCTACCACGACAGAAGAGATGTGTAGAAATTCATAACCAACTGCCAAATTAACAAATCATGGAGTCTCTCCTCCTGACAAGGACCATCACCTCATTCTGAGCTGAATAACGATATTCGTTCTTTAATATACCTTATATAAATCCGATTGCACTGATTTCAGGTCCAGTAGTCTTGTTTCACCCAGTATAAGCTACACAGGCAATAAACCACCTCAAACACTAACCAAGATCTCGTATGACGCCAATAATGCGCCAACAGGCTACAAACTCTAATGTGATACATAAGGAAAAATGAAATCTGGAAAGAACTACTCGACCCACGTAACTAATTTAACAACTGAAAAGATGTCATGAATCTTTCTTAGAAAATGCAGACAAAACACACAGGAATAGATATAGGGAACTGTGGTCAACATCACGCTACTTCGGCGTGTAACCCAATTCAAATACGATACCCGTGGCGGCGTGCCACCCAATCCACACATAATAATCTAAGGAAAACACACCTCGAACCATACATGAATTCCTGAATATCAACCATAAGCACGCCAAGTGCATAAAACGAATCCTGGGAGGACGGGTAGCATCATACGCTATAAAACTCAAGCACAACTAAGGTGCAATATATGATCTGCATCTTGAGAGCCATCCTGCTTACATAATACCACCATTGTGCGGGACCTCAACACATTGTACAAAAATTAAGCCGTCTCACAGCCCACACAACACTATAAAGTATCACATGAAATAGCTAGCGACGAAATTAACATCCCACACCCGAATATTCTTCCGTAATAAATGTTATGTTGCATGAACACACCTAGGCTGGTGTAGAGTACACATCCACATTTGGACCCATCAACAGACCTCAAACCTATTTTTGATCCTATGGACCATTTTCCTATGACACACAAGAACAACCATCGAATTCGAAACAAACTTTCACCATTCTCAACCAACTGAATAGAGCGCCATTCAGGCATAATTTCTCAAATTAGCGATAGTACCACAATCTCCATACTTGGTCTCAATCCCTAATCAATTAAGTGACTATAGGTCATACTCATACAATCTTCCCGTGGAATACGCTTCCACGACCTTCCACACCAGATAACAAGTCTGCACATCCATACCACCGGCCATACTAATGTTGTAAAGAGAATCAAGGATCCGCAAATCAAAACACAAAGCCTCCTACATATAACACTGATCTCAGATGATGCTGAAGACAATATCAGCTTGCTTTAAACCTCTAAATCATTTTCTGCTCGTCCGAGCTTGTGACATTCTTGTCAACACCGAACCGCAACCTCGTTCCTCAACTTCCAATTCCATATCTCTCATCGCACTTCTCATGCCGCTACGCGATAATACACGTATTCACCAACACCCTTGAACTACTAGTAGAATCAAACACTTCACTGGCTAGAAACCTTTCACTTAGCATCATTTCAGAAGGGACAATGCAATACGCAACCGAATTTCCCCAAATAGTAGAAAAGGACACACCTCAAACAGTGATCTCAACCGTCATAACTCTTCTGGACTCCATTTACACAACAAAGCCATTTGAATCAACCACCTCCAAATAAATCAAATTTTGGTGGCCGTCAAGCCTCGCATCTACCGCTACAACCACTTGTATAACTTAGCATGCTGAAGGAACTAATCATCGCCACCATCATGCCAATTCAACCATTGCTAGCTGATCCGACTTCTTCTTAATTTACTTCGGACTTGCCCTAGGAATAATAATAGCTCCATTCAAAACATCATGAACCCAAATCTGCACTCATCACGTCCAAAACCCACAAACCACTTCATACCCTACTCATGCGCATATTCGCATCTTCCACTGGTACACCTATTTTGGAAAATCCTTTTATGAATTCGAAGTTATTTTTCTTCCATTCCTCCAATGCTACACCACAACCCGAAGATAATGTAGAACACTCCAAGCCCCTTTCATAATCTACTGCAAAAGCTCGATACTCAACTATACTACAGGCTCGAAATCCTTCGGCACCGCACTTTAACGTTTTGAATCCACTAGGACCATTGTTGAGAGTCACCCATTCCGACCTGGTCCCGAATATAATCAACTCCAAGGCACTACTAGCAATTGAACACTCTCTCAAAGAAGCACCCGGCCAAATCACCTTCCTTGTACATCACATCAACATGAAGCATAGACTCTGAGTCTTCCCAAAGCCTGAACATGAATCGATAAGGCCAATTATGGAACACATTCCCCAAATCCTTTGCTCAAATTACCACTGATGTTTTCTTTCCTTGGTTATAATGACCCACCAATACACCGATAATCAGAAACCTCACAAATAGACAACCATGCAATCCAATTATAGACAGTGGGGTTTTCCTACTTAGCTTGAATCTACAATTACATAACTCTGGAACCCACCAAGACTCCTTATCCCCCATTGACACAATCTCGCATAATCGACCCACCAAATTCCTCGAAATCCTTATGTTACACATTTCATGAACATTCTGAATCACTAGCCACATTCACATACTTGACCTCTTACTGGATAGTAAATAGAATTCTTCGTAGAAGCTCCATCAACATTGTGCAACCACTAATCTATTTATGAGAGATATCCCACCTGTGGAAATTCCAAGCCGACATCCTCCAACAATGTTACACCGAGTACTATTACCACTAAACTAATAAGCCATCCTGAGCTAGTGCTCATTCACTAGCTGTACAAGTCTGTTCACTCTCTGTTGACATCAACTACAGGTACGACGATACATCCCAACCCAAAGTCATGTTGCATTCCTTTTCATATCAGGCAAACTCATTTCTGTCGCATCCAATCTTCCCCCAATATAACAACCAATATTCCAAATTAAGTCTATAGACCTAGTCACTGTCCACCATGAATCCCAAATCACTCCAAACTTTCCTTAAGGCGTGTGGTTATCCTACCATGTAACCCATATGCTACCTTACCACTCTCACACTTTGGTCAAACCCTCTCCTTTAAGAACCTACTCGATTTCTGTTTTTCTTACACTTGGACTTCTACAAGTTTAACCACCGCAAGACACCTTCCACATGTCTTTTCTCATTCTTCATTACCCAAATGTCATATCAAATCAAAATCCATCTCTGTAGCACCTGAACTAACAAACTACTACCAATTCTAAATCTCCTAAAAGATCATCTTTTTCGAGCCATCAACATTCGAATTACCCATTCGATCTTGAACCGCCGCACACCGCTATTTCCGTTGCACACACCTATCTGACAACTGTCCCTCAAGCACCATTTCACAATACCCTGTTCCAAAGGCAAAATCAAAGAAGATCATAACACCGGTGAACTTAACAGATTCAATCACATGTGTCGTCACCACATCACAAATAAAAATTCCATCACGCTTGAAAATACCAAGTCTCGTTACTTCATTAACCTAAACCTGAATATTCTTAGTCCAATTGCCTTTCCTCCGCTAGAAATAAAACATTGAACCTCTTAATCATGTACTGGGAAAAACATTCTTTTAAGTCATTTACTGCCCCGACACATAGACAAGCATCCTACCATTACATAAACACTGTGAGATAGCAATGCACGAATTGTCATAACAATCAATGCCAAATCTCAAAGCATTAGGTAGTACTAATACTGGGTTGAAACAACAGAACGACCTTCAACAAGGCGATGATAATAGCCCAATTAATTATGCAGGGAGAAGCATCCTACACTACATCTGTAGTACCATTAAAAATTTTGTGATCCCCAATTTATAACAAGCTCTTCACGTAGAATAAGATTGAATAGGAAGTAAATGAAGTCATAAGCCTCAAAGGAATCGAATCGCACGATGAGGAATCAAAAAGAGAAGTATTCCTAACAGCCCTGTAGCCTCTCGAAGATAAACACGGACGTCTCCATACCAATCCGCAAGACTCTACTAGACTCGCTCATGACTCGTGAGACCTAAGTGAACCTAGTGCTCTGATACCATGTTGTCACGATCCAAAATCCATTAAAGGTCGTGATGGCATCGGACACCGCTGTCAGGCAAGCCATCAATACATACTTAGCTTAATTACCCATTTTAGTATTTTTTAAATCAAAATTTCTTCAGTGAAATAATAATGATAAAACTCGTAGAGTAAATGATAAATATTTTAAGTAACTAAATTTCTAAACAATTCATAACCATTCCCAAAATCCGGTGTCACAAGTGCATGAGAATTTACTAGGGAGTTAAAATAAAATACAGCATTTTTTCGGAATACAAATTAGACAGGAAAAATATAATAACTCTGAAGGAGACTCTGTTGGCTGGGGATAGTAATACAGAATGCAGCTCACCTATGTCCCCACAAATTTTACCACACCTCTGCGCCCACAAGGCCGCTAGATATATATGTACCTGTACAATAAAATGTGCAGCAAGTGTAGTATGAGTACGTAAATAACGTGTACCCAGTAAGTATCGAGCCTAATCTCGAAGAGGTAGAGACGAGATGGTCGACTTTGACACTCACTAAGGGTCAATAATAATAAGTAAAATAAAAATAGGAATATTTAAATCAACATGATTCACAGAGTTAACAATGATTTTTATTTAACCAGCAGAAATAATTAAATTCTTTCAATTGCAATAATTTCCAATCTATTAATTAAATTCACAAACAGCAATTAAAGTATCAAGGTATCGTGTAATTATTATTATTAGGCACAATTTCTGCCGAGGTCGTACGGCCGATCCAGAGTGTCGTGTACACTGCCGAGGGACGTGTGGCGCGATCCATAGATGCATCTATCCTGCCGAGGCGTTCGGCCCGATCCACAAGAAAGGAGGACATTTTCTTATATACCTCCGGAAGGAGAGTATATTTATTATAAGATCAATTTGAGAGGATGAACAATTTCTTTTAAGAATTAACTAATTTTAAACAGAAAATTAAGCATATGAGATTTTCATCTTTTAATATCTTTGCCTAACTGTGATGACCCAAAAGGTCTTCTTATGTTTTAGAACTCGAATCTGCACTCTTAAGCCTTAAAAATCTCATTTTCTTTACCCTTCTCGATTTGCGTGCGCAGTCCGGTCAGGTTTTCGGAAAGCTTTTATGTTGAAAACTAATGAAAATAAGAATTTTTGCCTTAAAAGTTGATTTTAGTTGACTTCGGTCAACATTATTGGTAAACGGGCCCGGATCGGTGCTTTGACGGTCTCGGTAGGTCCGTATCGAATTATGAGACCTGGGCGTATGTCCAAAATCGAATTTGGCGGTCCTAGCTTGAGTTATGAATTTTTGATGAAAATTAAAAGTTTGGAAATTATTTATTTTTAAGAATTGATTGATATTTGGCATTGTTAGTATCGGGTCCGCATTTTGGTTCTGAAGCCCGGTACAGGTTCATTATGATATTTAAGACATGTCTGTGAAATTTGGTGAGAAATGGAGTTGATTTGACGTGATTCGGACGTCCAGTTGAGAAATTAGAAGTTTTAAAGTGTTCTTGAAAATTTCATTTGAATTGGTGCTAAATTTAGGGTTCTAGGTGTTATTTTGGCGATTTGATCGTGCGAGCAAGTTCGTATGATGTTTTTAGACATGTGTGCATGTTTGGTTTGAAGCCCCGAGGGCTCGGGTGAGTTTCGGATAGGCCACGAGATGTTTTTGACTTTGGAAATCTGGTTTTTCTGCAGAATCTGTGTTGTGGCATGTCCTTCTTTGCGTTCGTGAAGGTACTCTCGCGAACGCGAAGAGTAAATTGGGCAACTGAGGATTTCTTCTTCGCGAACTCTAAGGCTTGGTCGCGAATGCGAAGCGATGGGGGCGTTACCCTTCGCGAACGCAACAAGCCCATTGCGGACGCGTAGCGTTAGGCACTAGGGAGGGGGAGTTAGCCTTTTCTTCATCGCAAACGCGAAGACCAGGGAAGGGTAGCCTACGCGAACGCGAGCACTGCCTCGCGAACGCGAAGGCTTGCACCCCATACACTTCGCGAACGCGACTGTACTCTCGCGAACGTGATGAACACTGTCGCCCAGTACTTAACAGAACCCAAAAACGGGATTTTAGCCAAAAACTCATTTTTCTCAAAAACCAAACTGTGAGAGGCAATTTTTCAAGAGTTATTTCTTCTCCAAATTGTTGGTAAGTGATTCTAAACCATTTTCTTTCAATTACCCATTACATTTCTTGAATTTTCAACCTAAAAGCTAGAGTTTTCATGGTAGAATTCGGGGTTAGTGTAGAAACTAGGGATTTCGGGAATTTTGGGATTTATGACATCAATTTGAGGTCGGATTCCAAAACTAATTACATATTCGGGCTCGGGGTGAATGGGTAAAAGGATTTTGGTTCGAACCTCTGGTTTTGACCAAGTGAGCCCGTGGTCGATTTTTCGACTTTTTGGAGGAAAATTTGAGAAATTTAATTTATGCAATATAATTGATTCCTTTAGCAATATATGATATTATTGAGTCATTTTTTAATAGATACGAGTGGTTTGGAGGTGAATTCCAAAGGAAAAGATGTGATTGAGAATTAAGTGGCTTTCAGAGCAAGGTAAGTGTTGTGTCTAACCCTGACTTGAGAGAATTAGGAACCTTAGATTATTTGCTAAGTGAAATTCATGTGAGCGGCGTATATGTGAGGTGGCGAGTACCTATGAGCCGCCAATTTATCTGTTTTTCCATGTTTCTCTGTTTTTCTGATATTGTCTCATTCCTATGCCAAATTGCTACGTGTTATACTAGTGTTGTTCAAATTATCGTTTTTATCGTATTTACGGATTTTTCTAGTGATAGCTGAGTTTTTATTTCAAAGTTGAGGTTGATATTATGGAACAAAATGTTGAAGTAAGGTTTGTACTTGTTATTCTATCTCCCTGTTGTTATTTATGCATTGTATTATGGTAAGGGGGAGTGTTAATGCATGAAGGGTGATGTTGTGCCATATTGCGAGTGTTAATGCACAAAGGGTGATGTCGTGCCATATTGTTAGTGTTAATTCACGAAGGGTGATGCCGTTCCATATTGTGAGTATTAATGCACGAAGGGTGATTCCATGCCATATTGTGAGTGTTAATGCACGAAGGGTGATGTTGTGCCATATTGTGAGTGTTAATGCACGAAGGGTGATATCGTGCCATGATATGAGAGTAAAGCACGAAGGGTGATGCCGTGTCGTTTCTATTAATTTTATGGTGAGATTGAGAGTAAAAGCACGAAGGGTGATGTCGTGCATTTTTCCTTACTGTATTCACTATTCTTGTTGATTCATGGTATATTGACTGCTCCGGTGATCATTTTGTTGGAGTTCTTTATCTTGTATTCCCCTTAGTATGTTTCCCCTCCCGACATTTCCAGTTTAGTTCTTCATTCCTGTTATTTGCGTATACACTGTTAAATTGTAGAGGTTGATTTGTAGGTGCCTTGCCTTAGCCTCGTCACTACTTCATCGAGGTTAGGCTCGACACTTACCAGTACATGGGGTCGGTTGTACTGATGCTGCACTCTGCACTTTCTATGCATATTTTGATACCGGCTAAGGTTGATCGAGATTTGCTATTGGTCCGATGTCCGAAGACTCAAGGTAGATCTATCGGTGTTCATAGATCTTGAAGTCCCCGTCTATCTTTTTATGTCCTACTATTTTTCTTTCATTCAGACAGTTGTATTTCTTTCAGACTATTACTTGTAGTAAATTCTAGAATGCTCGTGAATTGTGACTCCAGATCCAGGTGGTAGTAATTAATATAGTGTTACGATATTCCGCACTTATTATATTTCATCTTAGTTAGTTATTGTTATTTACTGAATGAAAATAAGGAATTGGTTTAACGATTTTCTAATATTGGCTTGCCTATCAATTGAAATGTTAGGCACCATCACAGTCCCGTCGGTGGGAAATTTTGGGTCGTGATAGTTGGTATCAGAGCACTAGGTTACATAGGTCTCACGATTCACGATCAAGCTTAGTAGAGTCTGGAGGATCGGTACGGAGACGTCTGTGCTTATCTTCCAGAGGCTATGAAATTTAGGAACAAGTTGCACTTCTACTCTTCTTAGTCGTGCGATTTTGCTTTCTCAATACTAATTGAACTCTTCTACTCTTATTCTCATGCAGATGGCGAGAACACGTACCGCTTCCTCAACTGAGCAGCAGCCAGAGCCTCCAGTGATAGCTCCTACAAGGGGTAGAGGTCGAGGCTGAGGTCGTGCCAGAGGCCTAGGCAGGGGGTAGGGCTCAGCCTAGGGCCCGAGCAGCAACCCCAACAGTGGATCCTCAGATAAAGATTGATGAGGAAATTCCATCCCATACTATTCCTGTTGGACCAGCTCAGGTTCCGGAGGGGTTCATTGCTACCCCAGTACTTCAGGACGCTTTGGTCCGTTTGGTGGGCCTTATGGAGAGTGTGGCCCAGACTGGCGCATTTCCCATGGCACCAACAATCTTTCAGGCTAGAGGAGGAGCCCATACTCCTACCACTCCCGCTCCGGAGCAGATAGCTCCCTAGTATCAGGCTCCAGTAGCTCAGCCAATCGGATTAGTTCAGCCGGTTATTGCGGCACAGGTCGGAGATGGGCCAGCTATGTCTTCTAAGGCTTTATGGAGATTGGACAGGTTTACCAAGCTCTTCCCTGTTCACTTCAGTGGTGTTCCTTCAAAGGACCCCCAGGAATATCTTGACAACTGTCACGAGGTTCTACGGAACATGGGTATAGTGGAGACCAATGGGGTCGATTTTGCTGCATTTCAGATGACTGGTTCAGCCAAGAAATGGTGGAGATATTACTTGTTGACCAGACCAGCTGGGTCGCCTTCTCTTACTTGGGACCAGTTCTCTCAGCTTTTCATAGAGAAGTTTTTGCCTATCACACCGAGAGAGGAGCGTCGCCGTCAGTTTGAGCGTCTCCAGCAGGGCAGTATAACTGTTACTCAGTATGAGACCCTTTTTTTGGATTTGGCCTGTCATGCCATTCTTCTGCTTCCCACCTAGAGAGAGAGGGTGAGGAGATTTATTGATGGACTTGCTCAGCCTATCAGATTGCAGATGGTTAAGGAGACTGGGAGTGAGATTTCTTTTCAGGCGGCTGCTAATGTCGCCAGACGAGTCGAGATGGTTCTTACTCAGGGAGGTCAGGGGTCTAACAAGAGGCCTCGTTATTCCGTTGAGTTCAGCGGTGCCTCATCTAGAGGCAAGAGTACTTATAGTAGAGGCCATCCTCCCAGGCCATTTCACTCAGCACTCCAGGCATCCCACGGTGCCTCAGGTGGTCGTGGCCCTCATATGCATTATTCTGACCAGCTAGCCTACAGTGTATCACCAGCTCCTATTAGTGCACATCCACTCCAGAGTTATCAGGGTGGTTATTCAGGTCGACATGGTCAGTTTCAGGGTCAGCAGTCACAACAGCCGAGGTTATGTTATACTTGTGGTGATTCGAGGCACATTGCCAGATTTTGCCCTCGGGCAACGGGTAGCTCACAGCATCAGAGTTCTTGTGCCATGGTTCCTGCACTAGTTACTGCACCACCTGCTCAGCTAGCCAGAGGCCGGGGCCAAACAGTTAGAGGTGGAGGTCAGGCCGTTAGAGGTGGAGACCAGCCAACTAGAGGTCGTCCCAGGGATGTAGTTCAGGATGGTAGGGCCCATCCCCAGTGTAATGATTTCCTAGCCAGGCCTGAGGCTGAGTCATCTGACGCTCTTATCACAGGTACTGTTTCAGTTTGCAGTAGATATGCTTCAGTTCTATTTGATCCGGGATCTACTTAATCCTATGTGTCATCCTATTTTGCTTCCTATTTGGGTGTGCTCCGTGATTCTTTGATTGCTCCTATGTATGTGTCCACACTAGTGGGAGATGCTATTGTTGTAGATCGTGTTTATCGTTCGTGTGGTCACTATTTGGAGTCTTGAGGCTCGTGTAGATCTTCTACTTCTCGACATGGTTGATTTTGATGTCATAATGGGTATGGATTGGTTGTCACCTTATCATGCTATATTAGATTGTCACGCCAAGACGGTGACCTTAGCCTGCAGGGGTTGCCTTGATTAGAGTGGAGAGGGAATCTTGGCCATTCTACCAGCAGGGTTATCTCTTATGTGAAGGCTCGGCATATGGTCGAGAAGGGGTATCTAGCTTATTTGGCTTATGTCCGCGATTCTTGTGCGGAGGTTCCTTCCATAGATTCGGTGTCGGTTGTTCGTGAGTTTCCAGAGATGTTTCCTGCATTGATTTGGCTCCGGGCACTCAGCCTATTTCCATTCTGCCATATCGCATGGTCCCGCCAGAGTTGAAATAATTGAAGGAGCAGTTGCAAGATTTTCTGGATAAGGGCTACATTAGACCTAGTGTCTCGTCCTGGGGTGCACCTGTGTTGTTTGTAAAGAAGAAAGATGGATCGATAAGGATGTGTATAGATTATCGGTAGTTGAACAAAGTCACCATCAAGAATAAGTATCCATTACCGAGAGTTGATGATTTATTTGATCAAATTCAGGGTGCCAAGGTGTTTTGAAAGATTGATTTGAGATCTGGCTACCATCAGTTGAGGATTAGGGCATCCGATATTCCTAAGACAGCTTTTCAAACTCGGTATGGGCATTATAAGTTTCTAGTGATGTCATTTGAGCTGACAAAGGCCCCAGCAGCATTCATGGATTTGATGAACCGGGTGTTCAAACCCTACCCGGATTCCTTTGTGGTTGTGTTTATTAATGTTATCTTGATCTACTCCCAAAGTCGAGAGGAGCATGAGCGGCACCTTCGGACCGTTCTTCAGACTCTGAAAGACAGCCAGTTATATGCTAAGTTCTCAAAATATGAGTTTTGGTTGAGTTCAGTTGCTTTCTTGGGTCACGTTGTATCAACAAAGGGTATTCAGGTGGATCCTAAGAATATTGAGGCAGTCCAGAACTGGCCTAGACCCACATCAGCTACAGAGATCCGTAGTATCCTGGGTTTGGCGGGCTATTATCGTCGATTTGTGGAGGGGTTTTCATCTATAACAGCCCTGTTAACCAGATTGACCCAAAAAGGTGCCCCATTCAGATGGTCAGATGAGTGTGAAGCGAGCTTTCAGAAGCTCAAGGCAGCTTTGACTACGGCACCGGTATTGGTGTTACCCACAGGTTCAGGATCTTATACAGTATATTGTGACGCATCTCGTATTGGTCTGGGTGCGGTATTGATGCAGGGTGGAAAGGTTATTGCATATGGTTATTGCATATGCTTTACGGCAGCTAAAGGTTCACGAGAAGAATTACCTTGTTCATGATCTAGAGTTGGTAGCCATTGTTCACGCGCTGAAGATTTGGAGGCACTATCTTTACGGCATGCCATGTGAGGTATTCACTGATCATCAGAGCTTGCAGTATTTGTTCAAGCATAAGGAACTCAATTTGAGGCAGAGGAGGTGGCTGGAGCTTTTGAAAGACTATGATAAAACCATATTGTATCATCACGGGAAGGCCAATGTGGTGGCCGATGCTTTGAGTAGAAAGTCAGTCAGTATGGGTAGCCTAGCATATATTCCAGTTGGTAAGAGACCGCTTGCATTGGATGTTTAGGCCTTGGCCAACCAGTTTGTGAGGTTAGATGTTTCTTAGCCCAGCTGTGTTCTAGCTTGTACAGTTGCTCAGTCTTCTTTATTTGAGCGTATCAGAGATCGGCAGGATGACGATCCTCATTTACTTGTCCTTAGAGACACAGTGCTGCACGGTGGTGCCAAGCAGGTTACTGTTGGAGATGATAGAGTTTTCAGGATGCAGGGTCGTATTGTGTGCCTAATGTGGCTGGACTTCGTGAGTTGATCCTTGAGGAGTCCCACAGTTCCCGATATTCTATTCATTCGAGCGCCGCCAAGATGTATCAGGACTTGAGGCAGCTTTATTGGTGGAGGCGAATGAAGAAGGACATAGTTGCCTATGTAGCTCGGTGCCTAAATTACCAGCAGGTAAAGTGTGAGCATCAGAGACCTGGTGGTTTACTTCAGAAGTTAGATATTCTATAGTGGAAGTGGGAGCGTATCACTATGGACTTTGTTGTTGGACTCCCACAGACTCAGAGGAAATTCAATGCAGTTTGGGTCATTATGGACATGCTGACTAAGCCAGCGCATTTCATTCCTATGGCAGTTACCTATTCCTCGGAGCGGTTGGCAGAGATTTATATACGTGAGATCGTCCATCTTCACGGTGTGCCCGTGTCTATCATTTCTGATCAAGGTAAGCAGTTTACCTTGCACTTTTGGAGGGTAGTTCAGCGTGAGTTAGGTACAGGGGTTGAGTTGAGCACAGCATTTCATCCTCACACGGATGGGCAGTCTGAGCGTACTATTTAGTGTACTATTCAAATCTTGGAGGATATGCTCTACGCCTGTGTTATTGACTTTGGAGGTTCTTAGGATCAGTTTTTGCCGTTAGTGGAGTTTGCCTACAATAACAGCTACCAGTCGAGCATTCAGATGGCTCCCTATGAGGCATTATATGGTAGGCAGTGTAGGTCGCCAGTTGGGTGGTTTGAGCCGGGGGAGGCTTGATTATTGGGTACAGATTTAGTTCAGGAGGCCTTGGACAAGGTCAAGATTATACAGGATCGACTTCATACAGCTCAGTACAGGCAAAAGAGTTATGTCGACCGTAGAGTTCGTGATATTGCATTCATGGTCGGAGAGAGAGTGTTACTTCGGGTATCACCCATAAAGGGTGTAATGAGGTTCGTAAAGAAGGGCAAGTTGAGCCCTAAGTATATCGAACCATTTGAGATCCTCGAGAGAGTGGGGGAGGTAGCTTATAGACTTGCGTTGCCTCCAGGGTTATCCTCAGTTCATCCGGTATTCCATGTGTCTATGCTCCGGAAATATCATGGGGACCCATCCCACGTGTTAGATTTCAGCTCTGTCCAGTTGGACAAGGACTTGACTTACGAGGAGGAGTCGGTGGCAATTCTAGCCCGGCAAGTTCGCCAGTTGAGATCCAAGAGTTACCCTTCAGTTCGAGTGCAGTGGAGAGGTCAACCTATTGAGGCAGCTACTTGGGAGTCCGAGTCCGATATGCGGAGTAGATATCCCCACCTTTTCATCGGCCCAGGTATTTTTCTTTGTCCGTTCGAGGACGAACGGTTGTTTTAGAGGTGGAAATTGTGATGACCCAAAAGGTCATCTTATGTTTTAGAACTCGAATCTGCACTCTTAAGCCTTAAAAATCTCATTTTTTTACGCTCCTCGATTTACGTGCACAGTCCGGGAAGGTTTCCGGAAAGCATTTATGTTGAAAACTAATGAAAATAAGAATTTTTGCCTTAAAAGTTGATTTTAGTTGACTTCGATCAACATTGTTGGTAAACGGGCTCGGATCCATGCTTTGACGGTCTCGGTAGGTCCGTATTGAATTATGGGACCTGGGCGTATGCCCGGAATCGAATTTGGAGGTCCTATCTTGAGTTATGAATTTTTGATGAAAATTAAAAGTTTGGAAATTATTTGTTTTTAAGAATTGATTGATATTTGGCATTGTTAATATCGAGTCCGTATTTGGTTCCGGAGCACGGTACAGGTTCATTATGATATTTAAGACATGTTTGTGAAATTTGGTGAGAAATGGAGTTTATTTAACGTGATTCGGACGTCCAGTTGAGAAATTAGAAGTTTTAAAGTGTTCTAGAGAATTTCATTTGAATTGGTGCTAAATTTAGAGTTCTAGGTGTTATTTTAGCGATTTGATCACGCGAGCAAGTTCGTATGATGTTTTTAGACTTGTGTGCATGTTTGATTTGGAGCCCCGAGGTCTCGGGTGAGTTTCGGATAGGCCACGGGATGTTTTGAACTTTGGAAATCTGGTTTTTTTGCAGAATCTGTGTTGTGGCATGTCCTTCTTCGCGTTCGCGAAGGTACTCTCGCGAACGCGAAGAGTAAACTGGGCAGCTGAGGATTTCTTCTTCACGAACGCGAAGGCTAGGTCGCGAACGCGAAGCGATGGGGGCGTTACCCTTCGCGAACGTGGCAAGCCCATCGTGAATGCAAAGCGTTAGGCACTGGGGAGGGGGAGTCAGCCTTTTCTTCATCACGAACGCGAAGACCAGGGAAAGGTAGCCTACGCGAATGCGAGCACTGTCTCGCGAACGCGAAGTCTTGGCAGCCCATACACTTCGCGAACGCAACAGTGCTCTCGCGAACACGATGAACACTGTCGCCCAGCACTTAACAGAACCCAAAAACGGGATTTTAGCCAAAAATTCATTTTTCTCAAAAACCAAACGGTGAGAGGCGATTTTTCAAGAGTTATTTCTTCCCCAAATTGTTGGTAAGTGATTCTATACCATTTTCTTTCAATTACCCATTACATTTCTTGAATTTTCAACCTAAAGGCTAGAGTTTTTATGGTAGAATTAGGGGTTAGGATAGAAACTAGGGATTTCGGGAATTTTGGGATTTATGACCTCAATTTGAGGTCGGATTCCAAAACTAATTACATATTCGGGCTCGGGGTGAATGGGTAAAATGATTTTGGTCCAAACCTCTAGTTTTGACCAAGCGGGCCCGGGGTCGATATTTCGACTTTTTGGTGCAAAATTTGGGAAATTTAAGTTATGCAATATAATTGATTCCTTTAGCAATATTTGATATTATTGAGTCATTTTTGAATAGATACGAATGGTTTGGAGGTAAATTCAAAAGAAAAGTTGTGATTGAGAATTAAGTGGTATTCGGAGCGAGATAAGTGTTGTGTCTAACCCTGACATGAGAGAATTAGGAACCTTAGATTATTTGCTAAGTGAAATTCATGTGAGCGGCGTATATGTGAGGTGACGAGTACCTATGCGCCGCCAATTTACCTATTTTTCCATGTTTCTCTGTTTTTCTAATATTGTCTCATTCCTATGCCAAATTGCTACGTGTTATACTAGTGTTGTTCAAATTATCGTTCTTATCATGTTTACGGATTTTTCTGGTGATAACTGAGTTTTTATTTCAAAATTGAGGTTGATATTATGGAACCAATGTTGAAGTAAGGTTTGTACTTGTTATTCTGTCTCCCTGTTGTTATTTATGCATTGCATTATAGTAAGGGAGAGTGTTAATGCACGAAGGGTGATGCAGTGCCATATTGTGAGTATTAATGCATGAAGGGTGATGTCGTGCCATATTGTGAGTGTTAATGCACGAAGGGTGATGACGTTCCATATTGTGAGTGTTAATGCGCGAAGGGTGATGTCGTGCCATGATATGAGAGTAAAGCATGAAGGGTGATACCGTGTCGTTTCTATTAATTTTATGGTGAGATTGAGAGTAAAAGCACGAAGGGTGATGCCGTGAATATTTCCATACTGTATTCACTATTCCTATTGATTCATGGTATATTGACTGCTCCGATGATCATTTTGTTGTAGTTCTTCATCTTGTAGTCCCCTCAGTATGTTTTCCCTCCCAACATTCCTGTTTAGTTCTTCATTCATGTTATTTGCGTATACACTGTTAAATTGTAGAGGTTGATTTGTAGGTGCCTTGCCTTAGCCTCGTCACTACTTCGTCGAGGTTAGACTCGACACTTACCAGTACATGGGGTCGGTTGTACTGATGCTGCACTCTGCACTTTCTGTGCAGATTTTGATACCAGCTCAAGTTGATCGAGATTTGCTATTGGTTTGCTGTCCGGAGACTCAAGGTAGATCTGTCGGCATTCATAGACCTTGAAGTCCCCATCTATCTTTTTATGTCCTACTGTTTTTCTTTCATTCAGACAGTTGTATTTCTTTTAGACTATTACTTGTAGTAAATTCTAGAATGCTCGTGAATTATGACTCCAGATCCGAGTAGTAGTAATTAATACAGTGTTACGATATTCCGCACTTATTATATTTCATCTTAGTTAGTTATTGTTATTTACTGATTGGAAATAAGGAATTGATTTAACGATTTTCTAATGTTGGCTTGCCTAGAAAGTGATATGTTAGGCGCCATCACGGTCCCATCGGTGGGAAATTTCGGGTCGTGACATTAAAAATTCATAATATATATCAAATAATTAAATTAAATAAAAGATACAATTTACACAAGTAATGCATGCTTTGAGTCCTAAACTACCCGGACTTTAGCATTAATAGTAGCTACGCATGGACTCTCGCCACCTCAAGTGTACGTAGCCCCCACATTTAGCAATGAATATTAATTTAATCACCTATGGGGTAAATTCCCCCTCACAATATTTGACAAGAGACTTACCTCGCTCCGAAGTTCCATAGCCGGCTCCCAAGCCTTTCAAACAACTTGACCGATGCCCAACGCTCCAAAACTCGCTTTCACTTTATTAACATTCACAAGCTTTTAATCCTCCTCCGACATCGTAACATTGAGTAAAATGCTCACACGCCACCAACAAATTGATATCTACAATTACAATCCCAATTAACTTCAAACTATGATTCAAAAATATTTATCAATATCCATTTATGGCTCACAAGTTGGCTACAAGCCTCCAGCTCAAATTGTCTAATTGGTTCACTTACTAGCACATTCAACTCCACTCTTATAATTTAATACCCATTTGAAGTCATCAATGATAATAATTAATTCTCCAACAACCGCCAAATTACTATTCATTGTCTTCCTTAACCAACATTTTCAAAACATTCAATTTGGTGATTTCTTAGTTGAACACTTCCAACTAAGCTATAAAATGATTCCATTGGTTCTACCAATGTATGTATGCCAAGACCGGGTGTCATAAGTGTATGAGCATCTATTAGATTATACAAAACTCCAAGTACTATCTGAAATAAAATAGACAAAATGTAAATATAAGAAGAGGCACTGGTAGCTCCACAACGGTTCAGAAAAACAGCTCACCGCTCCGCCTCTGGATAACGTCGGTGTAAGATGATAGGTCCTCCACTAGTACTTGCCTTAGGTCCTACACAAAAAGTGCATCAACTGTAGTATGAGTACGTAAACAACGTGTACCCAGTAAGTATCAAGCCTAATCTCGAAGTGGTAGAGACGAGATGGCCGACATTGACACTCACTATGGGTCAATAATAACAGTTGACATAAAACTAGAATATCTAAATCAGAATGATTCACAGAATATAACAATAATTTATTTAACCAGCAGAAGTAATTAAATTCCTTAAATTCCAATAAATTTTCAATTTATCAATTAATCTCATTTACAGGAATAACAGTAATTCCTTATCAAGCAGGGATAATAATTCTTTATATTCCAAGGATTTCCAATTTATCAATTAGCTTCACAAGCTGCAATAAACTATCAAAGTATCGTGTAATTAATATCATTAGGCATAATTTCTGCCGAGGTCGTACGGCCCAATCCAGAGTGTCGTGTACACTGCCGAGGGACGTGCGGCATGATCCATAGATGCATCTATCTTACCGAGGCGTTCGGCCCGCTCCACAAGAAAGGAGGACATTTTCCTATGTACCTCCGGAAGGAGAGTATATTTATTATAAGATCAATTCGAGAGGATGAACAATTTTTTTTAATAATTAATTAATTTAAACAGAAAATTAAGCATATGAGATTTTCATCTTTAATATTATTCCCTAACAATTCACGATTAAAAGGTGGCCTTTTAAGGCTAACTTAAGGAACCAAGTGTTCCGATTTCAACCCAAACACTTCCAAATCCCGAACCAACCATCCCCGCAAGTCATAAATCATTAAAAGCACATTCGGGAAGTTTTATTTTTTTGGGGAACGGGGTTCTAAAAGTCAAAATGACCGGTTGGGTCATTACATTCTCCACCTCTTAAACAAACGTTCTTCCTCGAACGGGTTTAAAATAATACTTGGAGTGCTGAATAAGTGTGGATATCTGCTTCGCATGTTTTCCTCCGCCTCCCAAATCGCTTCCTTAACTGGTTGGTCCATCCACTAGACTTTTACTGAAGAAATCCTCTTGGACCTCAACTGGCAAACATGTTTATCAACAATGACAACTGGCTCCTCTTCATAACCCACGCTATTATCTATCAGAACTGTGATGAAGTCTAACACATGTGATAGGTCGGCATGATAATTCCGGAGCATAGATACATGGAAAACCGGATGCACTCCTGATAGACTGGGAGGCAATGCAAGCTTATAAACAACCTCCCCAACTCGTCTCAACACCTCAAATGGGCCTATAAACCTTGGGCTCAATTTCCCCTTTTTTCCCAAAACTCATGATTCCCTTCATCGGTGAAACCTTCAAGAGAACTTTTTCACCCGTCATAAATGATAAATCACGTGCTTTCTGATCTGCGTAACTCTTCTGTCTGGACTGTGTTGTACGAAGTCGCTCCTGAATCAACTTTACCTTTCCAAACATCTTTCACCAAATCAGTACCATATAACTTAGACTCACCGGGCTCAAACCATCCGATGGGCGAACGACATCGCCGACCATATAAAGCCTCAAATTGAGCCTTCTCGATGCTGGATTGGTAACTGTTATTATAAGCAAACTCGGCCAAAGGCAAGAAATGATCCCACTGACCTCCAAAGTGAATTACACATGCCCTGAGCATATCCTCCAAAATTTGAATCATTCGTTCTAACTGTCCGTCGGTATGCGGATGAAAGACTGTGCTGAGCTCTACACGGGTCCCCAATTCACTCTATATTGCTCTCCTGAAATGTGAAGTAAACTGAGGGCCTCTATCTGATATGATGGAAATTGGCACACCGTGCAACCGAACTATCTCCTAAATATATATATCTGGGCCAACCTCTCTGTAGTATACGTAGTCACAACAGGAATAAAGTGTGCCGACTTGGTCAACCTGTCGACAATGACCCAAACTGCATCAAACTTCCGCAAGGTCCGTGGCAACCCAACTATAAAGTCCATAGTAATGCGTTCCCATTTCCACTCCGGTATAGTCATCTGCTGAAGTAGGCCACCTGGCCTCTGGTGCTCATATTTAACTTGCTGGAAATTTAGACACCTAGCTACATGCTCAACAATGTCCTTTTTCATTCGTCGCCAACAATAATGTTGCCTCAGGTCACGATACATCTTCGTAGCACCTGGATTAATAGAATACCGAGAACTGTGTGCTTCCTCTAGGATCTTCTTCCTTAGTCTATCCATATTAGGAACATATAGACAATCCTAGAGTCGCAGAATACCATCCGCTCCAATAGTAACTTCCTTGGCACCACCCCGTAATACCGTTTCTCAAAGAACCATTAAGTGTTGATCATCATACTGGCGAGCCTTGATCTGTTCAAATAGTGAAGACTAAGCTACAACATATGCAAGAACTCGGCTGGGATCTGAAATATCTAGCCTCACAAGCCTAGTAGCCAAGGATTGAACATCCAAAGCTAATGGCCTCTCCTCTACTGAAATGAAAGCCAAACTACCCATACTCTCCGCCTTTCTACTCAAGGCGCCTGCAACCACATTTGCTTTTCCCGAATGATATAGAATAGTAATATCATAATCTTTCAGTAATTTCAGCCATCTGTGCTGCCTCAAATTTAGGTCCCTCTGCTTGAACAAATGCTGCAAACTACGATGATCAGTGTAAACTTCACAAGACACCCCATAAAGATAATGCCTCCAAATCTTTAGAGCGTGAACAATCGCAACTAACTCCAAATCATGTACCGGATAGTTCTTCTCGTGGGGCTTCAGTTGACATGAAGCATATGCAATAACTCGCCCTTCCTGCATCAATACACAACCCAAGCCAACACGAGAAGCATCACAATACACTATATACATCCCCGAACCGGAAGGCAACACTAATATTAGTGTTGTAGTTAATGCTGTCTTGAGCTTCTGAAAGCTCACCTCACAGTCATCGGACCATCGGAACGGAGCACCCTTCTGGGTTAATTTGGTCAAAGGTGCTGCAATAGATGAAAAACCTTCCACGAACCGACGATAATAACCTACTAAAACCTAGAAAACTCCTGATCTCAGTCGGCGAAGTGGGATGATGCCAATTCTGAACTGCCTCAGTCTTTTTAGGATCAACCTTAATGTCCTCACCCGATACAATATGCCCCAAAAATGCTACAGACACTAGCCAGACTCACATTTGGAGAACTTAGCATATAGTTTTTGTTCCCGCAACGTCTGAAGCACTACTCTTATATGCTTCTCATGCTCCTCCTTACTGCGCGAGTAGATCAAAATGTCATCAATGAAGACAATGACAAACGAATCAATATATAGCATGAATACCATGTTCATCATATCCATAAACGATGTCGGGGAGTTAGTTAAACCGAAGGACATCACCAGAAATTCATAATGACCATATCTAGTCCGGAAAGCAGTCTTCGGAACATCCAAATCCCAAATCTTCAACTGATGGTACCCCGACCTCAAGTCGATCTTAGAGAACACCCTAGCACCCTGTAACTGGTCAAATAGATCATCAATATGCGACAACTGGTACTTGTTCTTAATAGTAACTTTGTTCAATTGGTGATAATCAATATACATCCGCATTGTTCCATCCTTCTTTTTCACAAATAATACCGGTACACCCCAATGTGATACACTCGATCTGACGAACCCTTTAGATAGAATCTCCTCAAGTTGTTCTTTCAATTCTTTCGGAGCCAAGCGATACGGTGTGATAGATATAGGTTGGGTATCTAGAGCCAAGTCAATACAGAAATCAATATCACGATTAGGTGGCATACTTGGAAGATCTAAAGGAAATACATCGGAGAATTCCCAAACTACAAGCACTGAATCAATAGCCGGAGTCTCTATAGTAGTATCTCGAACATAGGCTAGATAAGCCAAACAACCCTTCTCAACCATGTGTTGAGCCTTTATAAAAGAAATAACTCGATTAAATGAACTAACAGATGAACCCTTCCACTTCAGCCTAGGCAACACTGGCATAGCCAAGCTAACTGTCTTGGCATGAAAATCTAGAATAGCATGATATGGAGATAACCAGTGCATGCCCAGAAAAATTTCAAAGTCAGTCATCTCAAGCACTAAACGATCTGTTCTAGTTTAATAACCACAAAATGTAATATTACAGGACCGGTAGATCCGGTTCACAATAACAGAATCACCCACAAGAGTGGACACATAAACAGGAGTACTCAAGGACCCACGAGAAATACCCAGGAATGGAGCAAATAAAGATGATACATATGAATACGTAGATCCTGGATCAAATAATACTGAGGCATCTTTGCCGCAAATAGAAATAATACTTGTAATCACGGAATCTGAGGCCTCTACATCTGGTATGGCCAGAAAAGCATAGAAACGAGCTGGAGCGCCAACTGGCTGGCCTCCACCTAGTTGACCTCCACCTCTAGGACGGCCCCTACCCACCAGTCCTCCATCTCTAAGTGGTCAGACTACTAGTGGAGCAACTGGTGCAGTAATCATAGGTTGTTGACCCTGTTGCACTAGTTTACCCCGAAGCCTGGGCAAAATCTCTGTATGTGACTTGGATCCCCGCACTCGTAACAACTCTTTGGTGAGATGGCCTGCTGACTAAGTGTCTGGCCCTAGGGACCTGAATACCCACTAGAAGGAAACAGTGTCATTGTATTCTCCGTACCATGGGTATTGTAGAAGTAACCGGAGTTTCCTTTACTACATTTCAGCTGTCAGGAGCAGCGTATCAATGATGGCAAGTTTTTGAAGAGGATAGACCAGTCAATGCAACACCACCAACTTGAACTGTATTTTCAGATATATTTTAAAAGAGTTTGTTTCCCATACTATCTGAGATGCGTGGCGTATAGAGGTTGAACGGTTGCATTAGGGAACCATGCGGTGTCAGAATATGCCATCAGGTTCAGTGAGTTAGCATGTCATACTCCTATCTTGGTTCCTACAGTTAGAGAGTGAGTTCGCAGATTTATTGAAGGGATCGATTATGATTTTTGAAAATATATATGGCTCGAGAGTTGTAGACTGACATTCCATTTCAGCAAGTAGTAGAGATTGTTAGCATGTTAGAGCGTGTTCAAAATGAAGAAAATGTCTAAAGAGGCCGAGAGGTCTCGGAATTTTGGAGAATTCAGTGGATTCTAGTCTGCAACTATGACTCATCATGGCGGAGGCTCGGGCAGTCGGTCAGCCCAGTCCGTAATTCAGAATACTCGTAGTGCTTCAGTTAATACTTTTAGTGCACCACCGGTACGGGGTTCTTACAATGGTTATTCCAGTTATTCGGAAGAGACTCAGTATGAGCAGTCGCACGTGCAGAGGGGTTGTTATGAGAGTGGTGATACTAGACACATCAAGAGAAATTGTCCCAAATTTGGGAGGAGTGGATTTCATCAGAACACTCATGCTACAAGCTTTATTCCAGTTAATAATCCACGTGCATAGCCAGTTAGGGGTGAAGGACAGGCGGGTAGAGGGTGCCCAAGAGGTGGAGGCCCGACCCGTTGATATAATTGCTATGAATTAGCTGAGGCCGATACACCAAATGATGTAGTACAGGTATGATTTAATTTATAATAAAAGGAGCACCATTCTTATTTTGATTCGATTCCGATTATCAAGGTGACAACTCCTTTCATGCTCCTTATATAGTGGATTAGTGAATTTGTACTCCACTCATGTGTTTATCCCTGTTGGGAGATTTTATGGTGTTAGCCCGTGTGTATTATTTTTGTTTTGTACATTATTGTGGGCTATGAGTCCAAAGGTGACTTTCTATTACTCTCTACAGTGGGTTTCAATGTGATTTCGGAATAATTGAATTCAATTTTATGAATTATATGCCCTACCGGTATGAGGGTTCATTATGTGTTGTGAAAAACAAAATTGTTTACGAAATTTATTGAAAAGAAGAAAGAAAGAAATTGAAATTTTCAGTTGGCACAATATGCAAAATACTTGTGATTCGGAGTTGAGGATGAGATCCTCGCATTTTTATATGATGTGAAATATTTAAATTTGGCTACAAACCATGGTGGAAGTTATATAAGGACAAGATCCTTGTGATGAAAGTTTAAGTGTTTAAATTCTCCCTTTGTGAAATTAAAATTTTGTACTATTGTATTGATTGGAAGTCATGCCTGTTAGGCTTATTTGATAATTCTTTGTTGTGTTTCTGTGCATATTTAGCCATATTCGTGATGTAAATATTGAGTTTTAGCACAAAGAATATAATTTGCACAAGAAATTCATGTTGTGAGTCCTAAACTACCTAAACTTTAGCATTAATAGTAGCTACTCACGGACTCTCGTCACCTCGTGCGTACGTAGTCTCCACAATTAGCAACAATTATTACTTTAATTACCTATGGGATAATTTCCCCCTCACAAGATTAGACAAGAGACTTACCTTGTCTCAAAGTCCACTTTCCGATTACCACATCGCATTAAATTCTCAATTTGATGCCGAAATATCCGAAACTATCCAAATGTTATACAAAATAATTAATACATGTTCAATAATTAGAATTTAGTCTATTAAATAAATTACCCAACCCAAAATGGTAAAAATCCTAAAATTTACCGCGGGCCCACGTGCCTGGATTCCGGAAATTCTCAGATGAAAACGTTACCCATAATCTCAAGAACTCAAATATATAATTTCTATCCAATTCCATAACCATTTTCGAGGTTAAAATCTCATTTTTATAAGAATCTAGGTTTTTCATCAAAACCTTTGATTTCTAAGATTTACTATGGTGAAATGCTTCGCACTTGCGATTTCTAAGATTTCATCAAAACCTTTTTGCGAGTTTCAATTAGCTTGCCCCTCTCGCATCTGCACGAAATGCTTAGCTTTCGCAGGTGCACAAAGACATCCGCATCTGCGGTCGACTACCCCTTCCCTTTTCCGCTTCTACTCATACAACCCGCATCTGCGAGGGTCGCACCTGCGGCTAGCCAAGCGCATGTGCGATTCTGACAGTAGTTGGGAGCTTCAGCTTTGGCTCAAATTTCCAAAATTGGTCCGAGCCTCGTCCGGTTAACACTCGGGGGGCCCGGTGCCCCGCCCGAACATACAAACAGGTTTGAAATCATAAAACGGACTCACTCGAACTCACGGAACGTGTAAAACAACATCAATTCTAAGAATCATACCTTAAACCAAATTGAATCAAACTTAAGAACTTCAAGTTCTTCAATTTACTTCCAATGCGCCGAAACGTACTTAAACTACTCGGAATGACATGAAATTTTGCGTGCAGGACTTAAATCACTATACGGAGCTATTCCCAGACTCGGAATTCCAAACGGACCTCGATTACTCCAAAACCTATTCCAAACCAAATTTAAAGAACTTTAAACCTTCAAATATTTGTTTTTACTATTAAGCGCCAAAACGCTCCTGGGTTATCCAAAACCCGATTCGAACATACGCCCAAGTCCGAAATCATCATACAAACTTATTGGAATCATCAAATCCCGATTCCGGGGTCGTTTTCTCAAAATGTTGGCCGAAGACAAACTTGGCCTTTTAAGACTAACTTAAGGAACCAAGTGTTCTGATTTCAACCCAAACAATTCCAAATCCCGAACCAACCATCCCCGCAAGTCATAAATCATTAAAAGCACATTCGGGGTGTTTGATATTTTTAGGGAACGGGGTTCTAAAAGTCAAAATGGCCGGTTGGGTCATTACACTTACAATAAACTCAAGATCTTAATTAGCAAATTCCTCCTCAACCGGAGCATATATATATATATATATATATATATATATATATATATATATAATGTATAATGGACCTCACCAAATAGGTTGTTATAATTCGAATCAAGGAAAAACTTGCAGATACTCTAGCTTCTTGCCAAATATTACGCACGATTCCATGAGGATATTTTTATAGAAATACCGAGGCGTACGGCCCAATCCAACATAAATATTAAATTGTGCATTGCCGAAGGTCGAACGGCACGAACCATAGATGCATCTATTAAACTGCCGAGGCGAATGGCCCACTCCCATGAGAGTGTGGTACATAAATCTTGCCGAGCCGAACGACCCGATCCCATTAGAATAAGAAGTTTGAACGGGTCCTTGACTCTCACTCACGAATGAACATGTGAGTTATAATTTTTAAGTAAAATTATTCGATGACAACACATAAAGAGCGAGAAATTCGTAAGAGGAACACCATTATTCCATGGCAAATTATAAAACTCGCGAAACCTCTACAATGGCAACTTCATCACTCTACGCATGTCTAGTCTCAAGTCATAATGCGAAATAGAAGAATTAGACGAGTAAGGATAATCCCTACAGTACATGTACAACATGATGTAAACCTAAGTCTACCCAGACAATAACATGAATTTAACTACGTACGGACTCTCGTCACCTCGTGCGTACATAGTCCCGGTAACAAGTTACACATATTAAATATATCACCTAGGGGTAGTTTCCCCCTCACAGAGTTAGACAGGAGACTTACCTCGTTCCGGAGTGCCAAAACTGGATCCAATGCCACTCTAACACCTCAAACCGGTGCCCGTCGCTCCAAAACTAGTCAAACAATGTGCAAACCCATAAACATACACTCTAATACTCATAACAAATCATTTTAAACATGTTCCCAACTCCGCTCGAAAAGTCGATACGGCAACCCTTGGGCCTACGTGCCCTTATTCCGAAAATCTTTTAAGATAACCATTACCCATAACATTACGAACTCAAATATATAATTTATTCTCAATTCCAAGTCTAATCTCATGATCAAAATCCAAAAATACCAATTTCTAGGTTTTTCTTCAAAATCCCAAATTTCTACAAATTTTCATGCTTGAATCCATATAAAAATTATGTATTTAACTCACAATGTGAAGAAATCACTTACCCCATAATAGCTGATGAAGATGGCACTCCAAAAGCGGCTCCCACGGACAAAATGAAGTGGAATTGATCCAACCCCTTTGTTTAAAAAGAACACTGCCCAGCCCGACTACCGCACCTAGGGGCTCAGAGGTGCGGCCAAAACCTCGCACCTACACATACCCTCTGCCCAGCACAGCTCCGCACCTGCTATGCCAAACGCGCCTCTGCGGTCTCGCACATGCGGAGATCTTCTGCTTCTGCAACTCCAGTTGCCCAGCTCGCATTCCGCTTCTGCGGAGCTTTCCTCGCATCTACGGGCTCACAGATACGGAAACATCTTCGCATATGCGGCCATCCTAGCTCCGTCCAAATGTCGCTTCTTCGACCACATCGCCGCACCTGCGGGCTTGCACTTGCGGCCCTTTTCACGCAGGTGGGATTGCACCAGATATCAGCTGCCTCAGCACTTCTTCCAAGTCCAAACTCGATTTGTTAACCATCCGGAATACACCCGAGGCCCTCGGGACCTCAACCAAATATACCAACACATCCCAAAACACATTACGAACTTAGTCGAGCCTCAAATCACGCCAAACAACATCGAAACTACAAATCACCCTCCAATTCAAACCTAATGAACTTTGAAGCTTAAAACTTCTATAATCGATGCCGAAACCTATCAAACCACGTCCGATTGACCTCAGATTTTGCACATAAGTCATAATTGATATTACGGACCTACTCCAACTTCCTGAATCGGTATCCAATCTCGATATCAAAAAGTCCACTCTATGTCAAGCTTCTCAAAAAACCTTCAAATTTCTAACTTTCGCCAAAGGACCCCAAAATTACCTACAGACCTCCAAATCCACATCCGAACATGCTCCCAATACCACAATCACCATACGGAGCTATTCCCTGACTCAGAATCCCAAAGGGGCATCAATAACATTGAAATGTACTTCAACCCAAATTTATGAAATTCTTCCAAAAGGCCAACTTTCCATAATAGGCACTGAAATGTTCCCAAGTCATCCAAAACCTGATCCGAACATACGCCCAAGTAAAAAATCATCATACAAACCTGTTGGAACCTTCCAATCCCAATTCTGAGGTCATTTACTCAAAAATCAAACCTTAGTCAATTCTTCCAACTTAAAGCTTCTGAAATGAGAGTTTTCTTTCCAAATCAACTCTGAACTTCCCAAAATTCAATTCCGACCACACGCGCAAGTCATAATACCTGAAGTGAAAGTACTCAAGGCCTCAAACCACTGAACGATGCGCTAAAGCTCAAAATGACCGGTTGGGTCGTTACATTCTCTCCCACTTAAACATACGTTCGTCCTCGAACATGCTAAGAACTTCTCTGGAGTTGTCCGAAATCACTAGTCAACACCTCGTGCACCTACTCGTGCTACCACAACCCAGTTGAGAACATTAGCTAGAGCAATCTGAAGATTCTCCCTTTTATTCAGTCAAGTTAGCCTTAGAGTCAAATTCCAACATCTGAAATTCTCTACCAGGCTTGTTTCCAGCATATGAACATCGTATCAATCATGACAAACTGTACCAAACATGATTGTATACCCTTACTGGATTCACACCATGAACCGCATAATTCACATGACCATAATAATGTCCTCTGATAAAAATAGTCGAAATCCCACGAATCTGATGCTCACAACGCACCTCATAACATATATAAGTCTTGTTCCAACTCTTGCGATGCCGCCACGATGGAAGAGATGTGTAGAAATTCATAACCAACTTCCAAGTCAACAAATCATCGAGTCTCTCTTCTTGACAAGAACCATCACCTCATTATGAACCAAATAATGATATTTGCTCTTTAATGTGCCTCATATAAATTTGATCACACTAATACCAGGTCCAATGATCTCGTCTCACACAGTATAAGTTGTTCAGGCGATAAGCCATCTTAGACACTGCCAAAAGTCTCATATGATGCCACAAGGTGCCAACAAACTACAAACTCGAAGGTGATACATAAGGAAACGAACTCTGGAAAGAGCTACTCTACCCTCGTAACTAGTTAAACAACCGAAAGGATGTTATGAACCTTCCTCAACAAGTGAGAAACAGAGCACACAAGAATAGATATGGGAAATGTACTCAAGATAACGTTGTTGCGGCGTGCAACCCGATCCACACATGATACCGTTGTGTCTTGCAACCAGATCCAACCATAATACCCATGGCGGCGTGCCACCCGATCCAAACAACATCTCTGTGGCGGTGTGCCACCCGATCCGCACATAATAATAAATAGGGAAATACCTATCAAGCCAGAAATGTTTATACCTACGAAATACCCGAATATCAACCACAAGAATGCGAAGTGCATAATACAAATCCTAGGGAGACAGATAGCATCATACGCTACAAAACTCAAGCACGACTAAGGTGCGATAAATGACCTGCATATCGAGAGCGATCATGCTCATATAACAGCACAAGATACACAGGATCTCAACACATGTGCGAATAATCAAGCTGTCTCACAACCCACACAGCACAATAGAGTATTACATGAAATAGTTGACGACGAAAATAACATCCAACGCCTGAACGTTTTTCCATAAGGAATGTTATGCTGAATGAACATACCCAGGTTGGTGTAGAGAACACATTCACATTTAGTTCCATCCACAGACCTCAAGCTGATTATGATCGTATCGAACTGGGCTAATAACCTCCCAAGGATCCACAACAACCCTATTCGTGACACATAAGAGCAGTTGTCCAATCCGGAACAAACTTCCACAGTTCACAACCAAATGAATAGAGCGCCTTCCAGGACTAAACTCTCACATTAGTGATAGTACCATAATCTCCATACTCGGTTTCACTCTTTAATCAATCAAGTGACTACATATCACACTTACATAATCTTCTCGTGGGATACACCCCCACGACCTTCCGCACCAGGTAGCAAAGTCGGCATATCCATACCACCGGCCATACTAGTGTTGTAAAGCAAATCGAGAACCCGCAAATCAGTACACAAATCCTCCTACACAGGACACCGTTCTCAGGTGACGCTAAAGAAAATACCATCTTACACTAATCATCTGAATTCTTTCCTGCTCCTCCGAGCTCATGACATTCTTGTCAACACCGAACCGCAACTTCCAATTCCCATGCCGCTCACTGCACCTAACCTGTCACTATGTGAAAGTACAAGAATTTCACCACAAATCCTGAACCAAGAATAGAATAAACACATCATCATATAGAAACTTTTCACCTAACTCATTTCAAGAGAACCATTGCAACCCGCGACTAAATTCCCATAACCGCAGAAAATACAAACTCCAAGTTGTGGTCTAAACCACCATAACTCTTCTGGGATCCATCTACACATAACAGACCATAATAATCAAATTCCTCCAATTAACTCAAATTACAGTAGTCGTCAAGCCTCGCACGTACCGCCACAAATCACCTGTATAACTTAACACACTGAAGGAACTGATCATTGCCACCACCATGTCGATTCAACCATTGCTAACCGAACCAACTTCTTCTAATTTACTCTGGACTTGCCCTAGAAATAACAATATCTCCAATCAAAATATAACAAACTCAATCCGCACTCATCCCGAGTGACCCCATGTCACGAGACCACAATGTCTCAAAATCCACAAACTATCTCATACCCTCTTTCTGCGCACATTCGCATCTTTAACTGGTACACCCATTCTGATAATTCCTCTACGAATCCGTAGTTATTTTCTCCCATATATCTAATGTTGCACCGCAGACTGATGATAACATAGAACACTCCAAGTCCCTTTCATAATCCACTACAAAAGCTCGATACTTAACCATACCACGGACACGAAACCCTTGGGCACCACACTTTAACTTTTTTGAACCCACTAGGATCGTTGTTGAGAGTCACCCACTCTGACTTGGTCACGGATATAATCAATCTAGGGCGCTGCTAACATGTGAATACCCTATCAGGGAAGCATAAACTTTAAGTCTTTCCAAAACCTGAACATAAATCGATAAGACCAAAATATAGCATATATTCCTCAAATCCTTTGCTCAAATTACCACTAATGTTTTTCTTTCCTTAGTCATAATAACCCACCAACACACCGATGAGCAGAATCTGCACTGGATGCGATCATACCAGCACTAACGCATCGGATCCCATCAGAATTCCGCACAAGAAGACAACCACGCGATCCAATCACAGACGGTGGGCTCCCCCACTTAGCTTTAAGCTACCATCACAAAATATAGATCCCACAACGACTCTTCCTTCTCAAATACCATGATCTTGCACCGTCAACCCACCAAATTCTTGCCATCCCATATTAAACTTTGCATAAACATTCTGAACCATCAACCACAACCGCATATTCGACCTCTTGATGGGTAGTAAGTAGAATGCTTTGTAGAAACTTCATCGAAATCATGCAACCGCTGACCTGCTCACAGTAGATAACCCACCTGTGGAAATTTCTATGCTGGCATCTTCGAACGACGCTGCTCTGGGTACAATTACTATGAAATCAATAAACCATTATGATCTTGTGCTCCTCCACCAGCTGTGTAAGTCCATTCACTCCCCATTGACATCAACTATAGGTGCGACAATACATTCCAATCCGAAGTCATGTTGCATTCTTCTTCATATGAAGCAACTCCTTCCTGTCGTATCCAATCTTCCTCAATATTGTAGCCAATATTCCAAATTAGTCCGTAGACCTAGTCATTGTCCACCATAAATCCCAAATCACTCTAAACTTTCCCCAAGGCGTGCAGCTATCCTACCACAGAACCCATATGCTATCCTGCCACTTCCCACTTTGGCCAAACCCTCTCCTTTAAGCAACTACCTGACTCCTCTTTCTTACACATGGCCTTCTACGAATTTAACCACCGCAAAACGCCTCCCACATGTCTTTACTTATCCTTCGCTGCTCAGTTGTTGCCTTAAATCAAAAATCCATCTCTGTAGAACCTAGATTAATAAATTGCTACCAACTTTAAACCTCCCCGAAGATCATCTTTCTCGAGCCATCAACACTAGGAACACCGATTCGATTCTGAACCACTACACACCACGATTTCTGACACCCGCTTCGCCGGTACCATTTCACAATACCCCACCCCAAAGGTGAAATAAAGAAAACCATAATACCAGCGAACTTAGCACATTCAACAAGGACAACGGCACCACGTCACAGATGAAAATTTCACCACGCTCAAAAATACCAAGTCTCATTACTCCATCAACCCAAATCTGAACATTCTTAGTCCGATTGCCTTTCCTCCGCCGAAAATAAAATTCTGAATCTCTGAATCATGCACTGAGTAAAACCTCCTTTCAAGTCATTCACTACCTCAACGCCTAGACAAGCATCCTACCATTGCATCATTAATGTGCGATAATAACTTACGAACATCATGGTAACATGTGCATAGCCTCAAAACCATCAGGAATACAGCTACTGAGCCGAAATGACAGAACACCCTTCCGCAAAAAAATGATAATGACTTGCTCGAATGCGCAGGGAGAAATACCCTGCCACACATCTGTAGTACCACTACATCTCCTTGATGCCCAATTGACACGAGTGTTGAACATCGTATAAGAATGAGTAGGAAGGATATAAAGGCATAAGCCTCAAAGGAATCAAATCGCACGATGGGGAATTAAGAAGGGGAAGTGCTTCTAACTGCCCTGTAGCCTCTCGAAGATAAGTACAGACGTCTCCGCACTGATCCGCAAGACTCTTGATTCGTGAGACCTAAATGAACCTAATGCTCTTATACTATGTTGTCACGACCCAAAATCCATTAAAGGTCGTGATGGCACCTAACACCACTGTCAAGCCAGCCAACTATAAAAGTTTAACTTAATTACTCATTTTAGTATTTTTGAAATCGTAAATTTCCTTTAATTAAATGGTAAAAGATAAAATTTACAAAGTAAATGGCAATATTTTTACAACCTTGATACAGAACAACCCAAAAGCATTCCCAAACCCCGGTGTCACGAATGCATAAGCATCTATGTGATGACCCAAAAGGGTCATATTATGTTTTAGAACTCGTTTCTGCACTCTTAAGCCTTAAAAATCTCATTTTTACCCTCCTCGATTTGTGTGCGCAGTCCGGGCGTGTTTCCGAAAAATGTTTATGTTGAAAATTGATGAAAACAAGAATTTTTGCTATAAAAGTTGATTTTAGTTGATTTCGGTTAATATTTTTGGTAAACGAGCCCAGATCCGTGTTTTGACGGTCCCGGTCGGTCCATATCGAATTATGGGGTCTGGGTGTATGTCCAGAATCGAATTTGGAGGTCCCTAGCTCGAGTTATGAATTTTTGATGAAAATTTATTATTTTTAAGAATTGGTTGATGTTTGGCCTTGTTGATACCGGGTCCGTATTTTGGTTCCGGAGCCCGGTATATGTCCAATATAATATTTATGACCTATCTATGAAATTTGGTGAGAAATGGAGTTGATTTGATGTGATTCGGACGTCCAGTTGAGAAGATAGAAATTTTAAAGTGTTCTTGAGAATTTCATATGATTTGGTGCTAAATTTATAGTTCTATGTGTTATTTTGGACATTTGATCTCTCGAGCAAGTTCGCATTATGTTTTTAGACTTGTGTGCAAGTTTGGTTTGGATCCCCGAGGGCTCGGGTGAGTTCCGGATAGGCCATGAAATGTTTGGACTTTGGAAAATCTATTTTTCTGCAGATTCTGGTACCTTGTGGTTTCCTTCTTCATGTTCGCGAAGGCACTCTCACGAACGCGAAGTAGAAATTGGGATGGCTGATTTTTACTCTTCGCGAACGCGAATGCCTGGTTGCGAACGCGAAGTGATGGGGGATTTACCCTTCGCGAACGCGAACGCGACCGGATCATCGCGAACACTAAGCATTTGGGACCTGGGGGAGGGTCAGTCCTTCCTTCATCGCGAATGCGAGCAATGTCTCGCGAACGCGAAGGCCGGGGGAGTAACCATCGCGAACGCGAGCAGGGCCTCGCGAACCCGAAGGCTTGGCAGCCTATACTCTTCACGAATGCGACAGTGTTGGTAAGTAATTCTAAACCAACCTCTTCCCCAAAGTGTTGGTAAGTGATTCTAAACCAATTTCATTCAATTACCCATTTCATTTCATAAGTTTTCAACCTAAAATCTAGGGTTATCATGGTAGAATTAGGGGTTTGGGTAGACACTAGGGATTTCAGAAATTTGGGGATTTAGACCTCAATTTGAGGTCGGATTCCAAGACCAATTATATATCCGGGCTCGGGGGTGAATATGTAAATGAATTTTGGTCCGAACCTCGGGTTTTGACCAAGCAGGCCCGGGGTCAATTTTTGACTTTTTGGAGGAAAATTTGGGAATTTTAATTTGTGCAATATAATTGATTCCTTTAGAAATATTTAATATTATTTAGTCATTTTTGAATAGATACGAGTGGTTTGGAGGTGAATTCTAGAGGAAAAGCTGTGATTGAGAATTAAGTGACCTTCGGAGCAAGGTAAGTGTTGTTTCTAACTTTGACTTGAGGGAATTACGAACATCAGATTATTTGCTATGTGAAATTCATGTGAGCGGCGTATTGTGAGTGTTAATGCACGAAGGGTGATGCGTGCCATATTGTGAGTGTTAATGCATGAAGGGTGATGTCGTGCCATATTGTGAGTGTAAAAGCACGAAGGGTGATGTCGTGCCATATTGTTTGTGTTAATGCACGAAGGGTGATGTGATGCCATGATATGAGAGTTAATGCACGAAGGGTGATGTCGTGCATTTTTCCTTTACCGTATTCGTGGTTTTTGTTGATTCATAGTATATTGGTAATTCCAGTTATCATTCTGCTGTAGTTCCTTATATCGTATTTCCCCCAGCATGTTTTCCCCTCCCGATATTTCCTGTCTAGCACTTCATTACTATTATTTATATATACACTGTTAAATTGTACTGGTTGATTTGTAGGTGCCTTGCTTTAGCCTCGTCACTACTTCGTCGAGGTTAGGCTCGACACTTACCAGTACATGGGGTCGGTTGTACTGATACTGCACTCTGCACTTTCTATGCAGATTTTGGTACCGGCTCGGGTTGATCGAGATTTTGCTATTGGACCACTATCCGTAGACTCAAGGTAAATCTGTCAGCGTTCACAGACCTTGAAGTCCTCTCCTATCTTTTTTGTTCTACTGTTTCTTTCATTCAGATAGTTGTATTTCGTTCAGACTATTACTTGTAGTGAAATCTAGAATGCTCATGAATTGTGACTCTAGATCCGGGTGGTAGTAATTAATACAATTTTTATATTATTCTGCACGGACTATATTTCATCTTAGCTAATTATTGTTATTTACTGAATGGAAATAAGGATTGGTTTAATGATTCTCTAGTATTGGCTTGCCTAGCAAGTGAATTGTTAGGCGCCATCACGGTCTCGACGGTGGAAATTCCGGGTCTTGACAAGTTGGTATTAGAGCACTTGGTTGCCTTGGTCTCACGATTCACGAGCAAGCTTAGTAGAGTCTGGAGGATCGGTATGGAGATGTCTATGCTTATCTTCCATAGGCTATGAAGTTTAGGAACAAATTTCACTTCAATTCTCCTTTGTCGTGCGATGTTGTTTTCTCAATACTGATTGAACTCTTCTACTTTTATTTTCTCGCAGATGGCGAGAACACGTACCGCTTCCTCACCTGAGCAGCAGCCAGAGCCTCCAGTGGCAGCTCCTACGCGGGGTAGAGGTCGAGGCCGAGGCCGTGCCAGAGGCCGAGGTAAGGGCAGGGCTCAGCCCAGAGCCCGAGCAGCAGCCCCAGCTGTGTAGCCTCAGATAGATCTTGACGAGGAGGTTCCAGCCCAGACAATTCCTATCGGGCCAGCTCAGGTTCTGGAGGGGTTCATTTCCACCCAAGTACTTCAGGACGCTTTGGTCTGTTTGGTGGGCCTTATGGAGAGTGTGGCCCATACTAGCGCATTTCCTATGGCACCAGCCATCTCGCAGGCTGGGGGAGGATCCCAGACTCCCACTACTCCCGCTCTAGAGCAGATAGCTCCCCAGTATTAGCTTTCAGTAGCTCATCCAGTCGGAGTAGTTCAGCCAGTTGTTGCGCCACAGACCGGTGACGGGTCAGCTATGTCTTTTGAGGATTTATGAAGGTTGGACAGGTTTATCAAGCTCTTCCCAGTTCACTTCAGTGGTGCTCCTTCAGAGGATCCCCATGAGTATCTTAACAATTGTCACGAGGTTCTACAGAACATGGGTATAGTGGAGACCAATGGGGTCGATTTTGCTGCATTTCATATGACTGGTTCCGCCAAGAAATGTTGGAGAGATTATTTGTTGACCAGACCAGCTGGGTCGCCTGCTCTTACTTGGGACCAAATCTCTCAGCTCTTTATAGAGAAGTTTCTGCCTATCACATTGAGAGAGGAGCATCGTCTTCAGTTTGAGCGTCTCCAGCAGGGAAGTATGACTATTAATCAGTATGAGATCTATTTTGTGGACTTGGCCTGTCATGCTATTCTTCTGCTTCCCACCGAGAGAGAGAGAGAGAGGGTGAGGAGGTTTGTTGATGGACTTGCTCAGCCTATCAGATTGCAGATGGCTAAGGAGACTGGGAGTGAAATTTCTTTTCAGACGGCTGCTAATGTCGCCAGACGAATCGAGATGGTTCTTGCTCAAGAAGGTCAGGGGTGTGAAAAGAGATCTCGTTACTCCGGTGAGTTCAGTGGTGCCTCATCTAGAGGCAGGGGTACTTTTGGTAGAGGCCATCTTCCCATGCCATTTTATTCAGCACTCCAGGCATCCCATGGTGCCTAGGTGGTCGTGGTCCTCGTATGCCTTATTCCGACCAGCTAGCTTACAGTGCACCACCAGCTCCTATTAGTGCACCTCCACTCCAGAGTTATCAGGGTGATTACTCAGGTCGACATGGTCAGTTTCAGGGTTAGCAGTCACAGCAGCCGAGGTTATGTTATAGTTATGGTGATCCGAGGCACATTTTTAGATTTTGCCCTTGGGCAATTGGTAGCTCATAGTATCAGAGTTCTCGTGCCATGGTTCCGGCATCAGTTGCTGCACCACATGCTCAGCCAGCCAGAGGCAGGGGTCAGGCAGCCAGAGGTAGAGTCCAGACTATAAGTGGTGGAGGTCAGGTCGTTAGAGGTGGAGACGAGCTAGTTAGAGGCTGTCACAGGGACGTAGTTCAGGGTGGTGGGGCCCAGCCCTGGTGTTATACTTTCCCAGCCAGGCCTGAGGCTGAGTCATCTGACGTAGTTATCACAGGTACTGTTTTAGTTTGCAGTAGAGATGCTTTAGTTCTATTTGATCAGGGATCTACTTACTCATATGTGTCATCCTATTTTACTTCATATTTGTTTGTGCCCCGTGATTCTTTGAGTGCTCATGTGTATGTGTCTATACCAGTGGGAGATGCTATTGTTGTAGATCATATTTATCGTTCGTGTGTGGTCACCATTGGGAGTCATGAGACTCATGTAGATCTTCTACTTCTCGATATGGTTAATTTTTAGGTCGAACTGGGTATGAATTGGATGTTATTTTATCATGCTATATTAGATTGTCACGCCAAGATGGTGACCTTAGCCTTGCAGGGGTTGCCTCGATTAGAGTGGAAAGGGACTCTTGGTCATTCTACCAAGAGGGTTATTGCTACAACCCAAATTCGCATACCATAGATCACGTCGTAAGTTAGTCGATGTAAATCCAAGAAGAGATTATCTTTGAGATGATAAGAAGTTAATCCTATTGGTCTTAAACGATACAAGGGTGTATAAGAGTGGTTAACAAATATTAGAAGTTAAACGAATCAAGGATGTTGTAACCCGTATTTTCGGGTAACACTAGAGGTGATTAACTGTCCCAAGAGGTCTTGTTTTAATGTATTTGAATCATATAATATCCGCATCATAAGTCTTGAAGTCAAGCGAGTTATGAAATAAAAGTCGATAAAAGTTGTCGCAACTTAGGTTTATAATTTTACTTAAACTTTAGGTCAAATGTTACTGCATTTTACTCCCAATGTGCTTGGAATTATGGGGTGATCTACCTATCAAATTGAAGATCTATGAGTCTAGTTTCCAACGCATTAAACCGTTCGTCGATACGATCTCGGAATAGAGAGATATTCGCGTTTTCGCGAGAGTGCGCCAAGCTGCTCTCTATGGGGCCCACAAAGGCGGTTTAAGACATTTGGACATATATAAGATAACTCAACCCCGTTTTAAGTCATTATTTTTCAGTATATTCAGACCTTATAACCCTAAAAACATTCTCTCAAGGTTCTCTCATGATCCAAGACCCAAACAAAGGGCAAACAACACAAATCAAATGTCGGGAATCCCGTGGTGCTAGTAAGTTTCTTGTTTTTCTTGTTGTTGCTGATTTTTGTGTTGTTCCAGCTCGTGTGGGAGGTTGTTTTAAGTGTTTTATGTCCTGTAAATACACCTCCAAGTTTTTAATATAAACCCTAGGTGATTTCAAGTCTTCTAAAGTAATTCTAGTGCCGAAAAACCCGAATTAATTGCTAGTTTCGCTTCCTTGTTCTTGTGGCAGAATTGAAGGGATATTTCGTGGAAAATTAAGGTCAAATTGGAGTTGTTCTTTCTGTTTAAAAGTAAGGAACCTCTTACTCTATATATATTTAAGATTATCCAAGTTGCAGCTAAGTCGTTGAAGCTAGAACTTGTGAAATATATATCGAAAAGCTTGGTAGTAATGTTGTTGGTTGGTGGACTATTTTGGAGGCTCAATATAATTATTAATGATGTTGTTTGGGCTGTTTGGTGATTGTATTGACTTGTGGGAAGTCATATAAATAGGGGAGGTGCTGTCCGTTTCTTCGTAAAATAGGTTGTGGTCGATACATAATAGTTACGACGCTTAAACGATAATGATAGTGTCATTTGTCTTATTGTAGACTAAGGAGTCGTGATATTTGCATAGCTTGAGGTTGGGCAGTATATAAAAGGTATGTGAGGCTATCCCCTTCATTCTTTTGCACGACTCCGATTGTACATAATGTAATGAACGAGCTCCCAAAGATACTCTACTCTTAGAAGCTAGCAGTACTTACATTGCTGCCCTTCTTATGAAACGATTGATATTGATGTTACTTCTCTTATTCTTATATTATCAATTTTGTTGGTAGTTCCTGATTCTTATAAGATTCTTGATGAAGAGTTAATCCTAATAACGTGTACGAAGGATACCAACCTTATGTCACTCCGAAAGGTTCAAAATGTGATTCCAATGAGTCCAGCATGCATCATATATATGTATCTATTTTACTCTACCGAGCCGCGCTATAGTCGGCCGGGTACGGCACCTATTGTGCAACCACTGATCAGTTGGGTTTTACCGAGCTCCACGTGGCCGGGTACGATTCTACCGAGCCCTATGATGGCCGGGTACGTTTTACCGAGCCTATTATGGCCGGGTACGATATGATGATGATGATGCCCACAAAGGCATATGTTTTAAACGTTTATGTATATATATATATATGTATGTATCATGTATTTCATGTCAGTAGCCCTCAGAGGTACCCAGATGTCACAGGTTGTATATTCCCTATCACTGTTTATATTATTGTTCTTACTTATGCTATTCTGCCTTACATACTCAGTACTTTATTCGTACTGACGTCCTTTTTATTTGTGGACGCTGCATGTCGTGCTGCAGGTCCTGATAGACAGGTAGACGTAGCTCCCCCACCACAGTAGGCTGTCCAGTTCAGCGGTTATTGGCGAGATCCCTTCTCCGGACTTGCCGTGGTCTTGGTATGCATTTTTGTTATAGACCTTATGGGTATGTCGGGGCCCTGTTCCGGCAATGTTGTAGCACTTATGTTCTTTTAGAGGCTCATAGACAGGTGTCGACTTATGTATGGTTTAGAATGCCTTTTCAGCTGATTTTTGTTGTATAGTCTTTCATGGCATCATGATAGCTCGTACCTTATATATAGTTTCTTGACAGTCTTGTCGTCCCATGTTATGTATGTTCATGACATTATCTTTCATTGTTGGATGTTCATGATCCATGTCTACTATTTATATTGATCTTGTCGGCCCTTAAAGATAATAAGGAAGGTTAGATAAAATGTACGTTGGTGCTCGGCAAGTATGGCCCGGGTGCTAGTCATGACCCTCCAGTTGGGTCGTGACAAACTTGGTATCAGAGCAAGTCTGTCCTAGGGGTTGTCTATGAGCCGTGTCTAGTAGAGTTTTGATTATGGATGTGTAGCGCGCCACATTTATAATCAGGAGGCTACGTGACATCTAGGGTTGTTACCTTCTTCCTGAATCTAGATCGTGCGTAGAGTTGAGTCGTATGTGTTCATATCTAATATTCACCTTGTTTTCTTTTAGCGATGCCTTCGACTAGGAAGCAAGCGATTATTAAACGGCTTGATACAGCTGTGGGAAAGGGTAACATTCAGGTGCCTCCAGCTATAGCAGGCCAAAGTGAGCCTCAGAGTGAGATGCCGTCTCATACCTCTCTGTCTCCTCCAGAGGATATTAGGAGGCACCCAGTACATCCAGTTCCTCCGTCTCGCACTACAGACCACGATATATGCAGTGCGGTGCAGTTGTTGACTAGCTTGGTAGCTGCTCAGGCTCAGAGGCAGAATACCAGTGCTGCTGATAAATCGGTTAGTGCGAGAGTTCGTGATTTTATTAATCTAGACCCTCCAGTGTTTACCGGATCAGACCCCAAGGAGGACCCGCAAACATTTATTGATCAGGTTCATTGTACATTGCGGGTTATGCATGCTAGTGATACGGAGGCAGTAGAGTTGGCTTCTTATCAGTTACGGGATTTAGCGGTTTTCTGGTATGATAGTTGGGAGAGATCTAGGGGTCCGAACGCTCCTCCAGCCGTGTGGAAGGAATTTTCTGAGGCCTTTCTTCATCACTACTTACCAGCTGAGATACGATGAGCTAGAGCTGATAAGTTCTTGAACCTTCGACAGGGTAATATGAGTGCATGAGAGTATAGTATATAGTTTGATTCTTTATCAAGGTATACTCCCCATATGGTGGCCGAGATGAGTGATAGGGTGACCACATCTGATAAATGAGTGCACAACAGCCTCCTTGGTAGAGGGCATGGATATTTCCCGTATTCAGGCTTATGCCCAGACCCTTCAGGATCATAAGTTATATGCTAAGCTCTCTAAATGTGAATTCTTGCTGAACTCAGTAGCATTCCTTGGCCATGTGATATCTGATGAGGGTATTAGTGTCAACACTCAGAAGATCGATGCAGTGAAGAATTGGCTGAGACCTACAACACCGTCAGAAGTTCGCAGCTTCCTGGGGCTAACAGGATATTATAGGCGGTTTGTAGAAGGGTTTTCCTCTATATCAGCACCATTGACTAAGTTAACATAGAAAACTACCAAGTTCCAGTGGTCTGATGCTTGTGAACATAGTTTTCAGGAGCTAAAGAATCGATTGACATCCGCGCCAATGCTCACTCTCCCAGAAGGAACAGAAGGTTATGTGGTATATTGTGATGCCTCAGGTATAGGTTTGGGGTGCGTATTGATGCAACGTGGGAAGGTGATTGCTTATGCATCAAGACAATTGAAGAAGCATGAAAAGAATTACCCGACTCATGATTTGGAATTGGCTGCAGTAATATATGCTTTGAAGATATGGCGGCACTACTTATACGGCGTCCATGTTGACATCTACACAGATCACAAGAGTTTACAATACATCTTCAAGCAGAAGGAGTTGAATTTGAGGCAGCGTAGGTGTCTTGAATTACTGAAAAACTACGACGTCGAGATATTGTACCATCCCGGTAAAGCCAATGTTATGGCAGACGCTCTCAGCCGTAAGTCAATGGGAAGCTTAATACATATTGAGGCAGGTAGACAAGGGTTGACCAAAGAGCTTCACCAGCTGGCCAATATAAGAATCAGATTGTTGGACTCTGATGACAGAGGTGTTACTGTACAGAATACAGCAGAATCATCTTTGGTAGCCGAGGTAAAAGCACGGCAATATGAAGATCCTACCTTAGTAAGATTGAGAGAGGGAATTCAGCAGTGTAAGATTACAGCTTTCAAGATCGGAGGAGATGGGACACTGAGATACCAGGGCCGATTATGTGTGCCTAGTGTGGCAGGGTTGCGAGAGAAGATTATGATTGAGATTCATCAGTCCCGATATTCTATCCATCCTGGCTCGACAAAGATGTATCATGACGTTAAGGAGCAGTATTGGTGGGACAACATGAAGAAGTCTATTGCAGAATTTGTAGCCCAGTGTCCTAATTGTCAACAAGTAAAGATCGAGCATCAGAAACCCAGTGGATTGATTCAGAATATAGAGATTCCGACCCTACAAATGGGAGGTGATTAATATGGACTTCATTATTGGATTACCTCGCTCTTATCATAAGTTTGACTCCATCTGGGTGATAGTTGATCGACTTACAAAATCTGCCCATTTTCTACCAGTTAAGACAACTTACACGGCTGAAGATTATGCGAAGTTGTATATCAAGGAGATTGTTAGGCTTCATGGTGTGCCGGTATCTATTATATCAGACCGAGGAGCTCAATTTACGGCTAACTTTTGGAGGTCTTTTCAGAAGGGTTTAGGCACACAAGTAAATCTCAGCACTGCATTCCATCCGCAGACTGACGGACAGGCTGAACGTACCATCCAGACGCTTGAAGATATGCTACGAGCATGTGTTCTAGATTTCAAGGGGAATTGGGATGACCATCTGGCACTTATAGAATTTGCCTACAATAATAGCTACCATTCCAGTATTAAAATGGCCCCGTATGAGGCACTGTACGGGAGGAGATGTAGATCACCAGTTGGATGGTTCGAAGTCGGTGAGACAGAATTATATGGGCCAGATTTGATTCACCAAGCCATTGAGAAGGTGAAAGTGATACAAGAGCGACTGAGGACGGCACAAAGCAGGCAAAAGTCTTATTCCGACGTCCGACGTCGTGATCTGGAATTTAAGGTTGGTGATTGGGTTTTCCTGAAGATCTCGCCGATGAAGGGTGTTATGCGTTTTGGGAAGAAGGGTAAGTTGAGTCCGCGGTATATTGGGCCGTACAAAATTCTTCGACGAATTGGACAGGTTGCTTACGAGTTAGAATTGCCATCTGAATTGGAATTTGTCCACCCGGTATTCCATGTATCTATGTTGAGGAAATGTATTGGAGACCCTTCTCGGGTCGTCCCTATCAAAGATGTACAAGTTACAAAGGATCTATCATATGATGAAGTGCCAGTGGCTATATTAGATCGACAAGTCCGCAAGCTGAGAACAAAGGATGTAGCTTCCGTGAAAGTATTATGGAGGAACAAGAATATAGAAGAAATGACATGGGAAGCAGAAGAGGAGATGAAGTCTAAATACCCTTACCTATTCCAGAGTGAAGATAACGAGGATGCCGGGGGAAAGAAGGACGCATTATAAGGTGAAACGGCTCTATGAGGTAAGCAATAGCTTGTGAATACTCTTTTTTTTAATACAAAATGGTGATATGCAGATAATGTACATATCCATAATGCTTTGTATAGTCTTGTAAGGCCATAGGTTGGGTTTAACTGCTTGCAAGTTTGGCTAGTGTCCATTTTATGGGGGAAACTCAGCCAGAAATCTCCGTCGGAATCCACGATGAGTTAGACACCCCATAAACCCTTACATTCGAGGACGAATGTTCCTAAGGGGGAGAGAGTGTTACAACCCAAATTCGCATACCATAGATCACGTCGTAAGTTAGTCGATGTAAATCCAAGAAGAGATTATCTTTGAGATGATAAGAAGTTAATCCTATTGGTCTTAAACGATACAAGGGTGTATAAGAGTGGTTAACAAATATTAGAAGTTAAACGAATCAAGGATGTTGTAACCCGTATTTTCGGGTAACACTAGAGGTGATTAACTGTCCCAAGAGGTCTTGTTTTAATGTATTTGAATCATATAATATCCGCATCATAAGTCTTGAAGTCAAGCGAGTTATGAAACAAAAGTCGATAAAAGTTGTCGCAACTTAGGTTTATAATTTTACTTAAACTTTAGGTCAAATGTTACTGCATTTTTCTCCCAATGTGCTTGGAATTATGGGGTGATCTACCTATCAAATTGAAGATCTATGAGTCTAGTTTCCAACGCATTAAACCGTTCGTCGATACGATCTCGGAATAGAGAGATATTCGCGTTTTCGCGAGAGTGCGCCAAGCTGCTCTCTATGGGGCCCACAAAGGCGGTTTAAGACATTTGGACATATATAAGATAACTCAACCCCGTTTTAAGTCATTATTTTTCAGTATATTCAGACCTTATAACCCTAAAAACATTCTCTCAAGGTTCTCTCATGATCCAAGACCCAAACAAAGGGCAAACAACACAAATCAAATGTCGGGAATCCCGTGGTGCTAGTAAGTTTCTTGTTTTTCTTGTTGTTGCTGATTTTTGTGTTGTTCCAGCTCGTGTGGGAGGTTGTTTTAAGTGTTTTATGTCCTGTAAATACACCTCCAAGTTTTTAATATAAACCCTAGGTGATTTCAAGTCTTCTAAAGTAATTCTAGTGCCGAAAAACCCGAATTAATTGCTAGTTTCGCTTCCTTGTTCTTGTGGCAGAATTGAAGGGATATTTCGTGGAAAATTAAGGTCAAATTGGAGTTGTTCTTTCTGTTTAAAAGTAAGGAACCTCTTACTCTATATATATTTAAGATTATCCAAGTTGCAGCTAAGTCGTTGAAGCTAGAACTTGTGAAATATATATCGAAAAGCTTGGTAGTAATGTTGTTGGTTGGTGGACTATTTTGGAGGCTCAATATAATTATTAATGATGTTGTTTGGGCTGTTTGGTGATTGTATTGACTTGTGGGAAGTCATATAAATAGGGGAGGTGCTGTCCGTTTCATCGTAAAATAGGTTGTGGTCGATACATAATAGTTACGACGCTTAAACGATAATGATAGTGTCATTTGTCTTATTGTAGACTAAGGAGTCGTGATATTTGCATAGCTTGAGGTTGGGCAGTATATACAAGGTATGTGAGGCTATCCCCTTCATTCTTTTGCACGACTCCGATTGTACATAATGTAATGAACGAGCTCCCAAAGATACTCTACTCTTAGAAGCTAGCAGTACTTACATTGCTGCCCTTCTTATGAAACGATTGATATTGATGTTACTTCTCTTATTCTTATATTATCAATTTTGTTGGTAGTTCCTGATTCTTATAAGATTCTTGATGAAGAGTTAATCCTAATAACGTGTACGAAGGATACCAACCTTATGTCACTCCGAAAGGTTCAAAATGTGATTCCAATGAGTCCAGCATGCATCATATATATGTATCTATTTTACTCTACCGAGCCGCGCTATAGTCGGCCGGGTACGGCACCTATTGTGCAACCACTGATCAGTTGGGTTTTACCGAGCTCCACGTGGCCGGGTACGATTCTACCGAGCCCTATGATGGCCGGGTACGTTTTACCGAGCCTATTATGGCCGGGTACGATATGATGATGATGATGCCCACAAAGGCATATGTTTTAAACGTTTATGTATATATATATATATGTATGTATCATGTATTTCATGTCAGTAGCCCTCAGAGGTACCCAGATGTCACAGGTTGTATATTCCCTATCACTGTTTACATTATTGTTCTTACTTATGCTATTCTGCCTTACATACTCAGTACTTTATTCGTACTGACGTCCTTTTTATTTGTGGACGCTGCATGTCGTGCTGCAGGTCCTGATAGACAGGTAGACGTAGCTCCCCCACCACAGTAGGCTGTCCAGTTCAGCGGTTATTGGCGAGATCCCTTCTCCGGACTTGCCGTGGTCTTGGTATGCATTTTTGTTATAGACCTTATGGGTATGTCGGGGCCCTGTTCCGGCAATGTTGTAGCACTTATGTTCTTTTAGAGGCTCATAGACAGGTGTCGACTTATGTATGGTTTAGAATGCCTTTTCGGCTGATTTTTGTTGTATAGTCTTTCATGGCATCATGATAGCTCGTACCTTATATATAGTTTCTTGACAGTCTTGTCGTCCCATGTTATGTATGTTCATGACATTATCTTTCATTGTTGGATGTTCATGATCCATGTCTACTATTTATATTGATCTTGTCGGCCCTTAAAGATAATAAGGAAGGTTAGATAAAATGTACGTTGGTGCTCGGCAAGTATGGCCCGGGTGCTAGTCATGACCCTCCAGTTGGGTCGTGACAAACTTGGTATCAGAGCAAGTCTGTCCTAGGGGTTGTCTATGAGCCGTGTCTAGTAGAGTTTTGATTATGGATGTGTAGCGCGCCACATTTATAATCAGGAGGCTACGTGACATCTAGGGTTGTTACCTTCTTCCTGAATCTAGATCGTGCGTAGAGTTGAGTCGTATGTGTTCATATCTAATATTCACCTTGTTTTCTTTTAGCGATGCCTTCGACTAGGAAGCAAGCGATTATTAAACGGCTTGATACAGCTGTGGGAGAGGGTAACATTCAGGTGCCTCCAGCTATAGCAGGCCAAAGTGAGCCTCAGAGTGAGATGCCGTCTCATACCTCTCTGTCTCCTCCAGAGGATATTAGGAGGCACCCAGTACATCCAGTTCCTCCGTCTCGCACTACAGACCACGATATATGCAGTGCGGTGCAGTTGTTGACTAGCTTGGTAGCTGCTCAGGCTCAGAGGCAGAATACCAGTGCTGCTGATAAACCGGTTAGTGCGAGAGTTCGTGATTTTATTAATCTAGACCCTCCAGTGTTTACCGGATCAGACCCCAAGGAGGACCCGCAAACATTTATTGATCAGGTTCATTGTACATTGCGGGTTATGCATGCTAGTGATACGGAGGCAGTAGAGTTGGCTTCTTATCAGTTACGGGATTTAGCGGTTTTCTGGTATGATAGTTGGGAGAGATCTAGGGGTCCGAACGCTCCTCCAGCCGTGTGGAAGGAATTTTCTGAGGCCTTTCTTCATCACTACTTACCAGCTGAGATACGATGAGCTAGAGCTGATAAGTTCTTGAACCTTCGACAGGGTAATATGAGTGCATGAGAGTATAGTATATAGTTTGATTCTTTATCAAGGTATACTCCCCATATGGTGGCCGAGATGAGTGATAGGGTGACCACATCTGATAAATGAGTGCACAACAGCCTCCTTGGTAGAGGGCATGGATATTTCCCGTATTCAGGCTTATGCCCAGACCCTTCAGGATCATAAGTTATATGCTAAGCTCTCTAAATGTGAATTCTTGCTGAACTCAGTAGCATTCCTTGGCCATGTGATATCTGATGAGGGTATTAGTGTCAACACTCAGAAGATCGATGCAGTGAAGAATTGGCCGAGACCTACAACACCGTCAGAAGTTCGCAGCTTCCTGGGGCTAACAGGATATTATAGGCAGTTTGTAGAAGGGTTTTCCTCTATATCAGCACCATTGACTAAGTTAACATAGAAAACTACCAAGTTCCAGTGGTCTGATGCTTGTGAACATAGTTTTCAGGAGCTAAAGAATCGATTGACATCCGCGCCAATGCTCACTCTCCCAGAAGGAACAGAAGGTTATGTGGTATATTGTGATGCCTCAGGTATAGGTTTGGGGTGCGTATTGATGCAACGTGGGAAGGTGATTGCTTATGCATCAAGACAATTGAAGAAGCATGAAAAGAATTACCCGACTCATGATTTGGAATTGGCTGCAGTAATATATGCTTTGAAGATATGGCGGCACTACTTATACGGCGTCCATGTTGACATCTACACAGATCACAAGAGTTTACAATACATCTTCAAGCAGAAGGAGTTGAATTTGAGGCAGCGTAGGTGTCTTGAATTACTGAAAAACTACGACGTCGAGATATTGTACCATCCCGGTAAAGCCAATGTTATGGCAGACGCTCTCAGCCGTAAGTCAATGGGAAGCTTAATACATATTGAGGCAGGTAGACAAGGGTTGACCAAAGAGCTTCACCAGCTGGCCAATATAAGAATCAGATTGTTGGACTCTGATGACAGAGGTGTTACTGTACAGAATACAGCAGAATCATCTTTGGTAGCCGAGGTAAAAGCACGGCAATATGAAGATCCTACCTTAGTAAGATTGAGAGAGGGAATTCAGCAGTGTAAGATTACAGCTTTCAAGATCGGAGGAGATGGGACACTAAGATACCAGGGCCGATTATGTGTGCCTAGTGTGGCAGGGTTGCGAGAGAAGATTATGATTGAGATTCATCAGTCCCGATATTCTATCCATCCTGGCTCGACAAAGATGTATCATGACGTTAAGGAGCAGTATTGGTGGGACAACATGAAGAAGTCTATTGCAGAATTTGTAGCCCAGTGTCCTAATTGTCAACAAGTAAAGATCGAGCATCAGAAACCCAGTGGATTGATTCAGAATATAGAGATTCTGACCTACAAATGGGAGGTGATTAATATGGACTTCATTATTGGATTACCTCGCTCTTATCATAAGTTTGACTCCATCTGGGTGATAGTTGATCGACTTACAAAATCTGCCCATTTTCTACCAGTTAAGACAACTTACACGGCTGAAGATTATGCGAAGTTGTATATCAAGGAGATTGTTAGGCTTCATGGTGTGCCGGTATCTATTATATCAGACCGAGGAGCTCAATTTACGGCTAACTTTTGGAGGTCTTTTCAGAAGGGTTTAGGCACACAAGTAAATCTCAGCACTGCATTCCATCCGCAGACTGACGGACAGGCTGAACGTACCATCCAGACGCTTGAAGATATGCTACGAGCATGTGTTCTAGATTTCAAGGGGAATTGGGATGACCATCTGGCACTTATAGAATTTGCCTACAATAATAGCTACCATTCCAGTATTAAAATGGCCCCGTATGAGGCACTGTACGGGAGGAGATGTAGATCACCAGTTGGATGGTTCGAAGTCGGTGAGACAGAATTATATGGGCCAGATTTGATTCACCAAGCCATTGAGAAGGTGAAAGTGATACAAGAGCGACTGAGGACGGCACAAAGCAGGCAAAAGTCTTATTCCGACGTCCGACGTCGTGATCTGGAATTTAAGGTTGGTGATTGGGTTTTCCTGAAGATCTCGCCGATGAAGGGTGTTATGCGTTTTGGGAAGAAGGGTAAGTTGAGTCCGCGGTATATTGGGCCGTACAAAATTCTTCGACGAATTGGACAGGTTGCTTACGAGTTAGAATTGCCATCTGAATTGGAATTTGTCCACCCGGTATTCCATGTATCTATGTTGAGGAAATGTATTGGAGACCCTTCTCGGGTCGTCCCTATCAAAGATGTACAAGTTACAAAGGATCTATCATATGATGAAGTGCCAGTGGCTATATTAGATTGACAAGTCCACAAGCTGAGAACAAAGGATGTAGCTTCCGTGAAAGTATTATGGAGGAACAAGAATATAGAAGAAATGACATGCGAAGCAAAAGAGGAGATGAAGTCTAAATACCCTTACCTATTCCAGAGTGAAGATAACGAGGATGCCGGGGGAAAGAAGGACGCATTATAAGGTGAAACGGCTCTATGAGGTAAGCAATAGCTTGTGAATACTCTTTTTTTAATACAAAATGGTGATATGCAGATAATGTACATATCCATAATGCTTTGTATAGTCTTGTAAGGCCATAGGTTGGGTTTAACTGCTTGCAAGTTTGGCTAGTGTCCATTTTATGGGGGAAACTCAGCCAGAAATCTCCGTCGGAATCCACGATGAGTTAGACACCCCATAAACCCTTACATTCGAGGACGAATGTTCCTAAGGGGGAGAGAGTGTTACAACCCAAATTCGCATACCATAGATCACGTCGTAAGTTAGTCGATGTAAATCCAAGAAGAGATTATCTTTGAGATGATAAGAAGTTAATCCTATTGGTCTTAAACGATACAAGGGTGTATAAGAGTGGTTAACAAATATTAGAAGTTAAACGAATCAAGGATGTTGTAACCCGTATTTTCGGGTAACACTAGAGGTGATTAACTGTCCCAAGAGGTCTTGTTTTAATGTATTTGAATCATATAATATCCGCATCATAAGTCTTGAAGTCAAGCGAGTTATGAAATAAAAGTCGATAAAAGTTGTCGCAACTTAGGTTTATAATTTTACTTAAACTTTAGGTCAAATGTTACTGCATTTTACTCCCAATGTACTTGGAATTATGGGGTGATCTACCTATCAAATTGAAGATCTGTGAGTCTAGTTTCCAACGCATTAAACCGTTCGTCGATACGATCTCGGAATAGAGAGATATTCGCGTTTTCGCGAGAGTGCGCCAAGCTGCTCTCTATGGGGCCCACAAAGGCGGTTTAAGACATTTGGACATATATAAGATAACTCAACCCCGTTTTAAGTCATTATTTTTCAGTATATTCAGACCTTATAACCCTAAAAACATTCTCTCAAGGTTCTCTCATGATCCAAGACCCAAACAAAGGGCAAACAACACAAATCAAATGTCGGGAATCCCGTGGTGCTAGTAAGTTTCTTGTTTTTCTTGTTGTTGCTGATTTTTGTGTTGTTCCAGCTCGTGTGGGAGGTTGTTTTAAGTGTTTTATGTCCTGTAAATACACCTCCAAGTTTTTAATATAAACCCTAGGTGATTTCAAGTCTTCTAAAGTAATTCTAGTGCCGAAAAACCCGAATTAATTGCTAGTTTCGCTTCCTTGTTCTTGTGGCAGAATTGAAGGGATATTTCGTGGAAAATTAAGGTCAAATTGGAGTTGTTCTTTCTGTTTAAAAGTAAGGAACCTCTTACTCTATATATATTTAAGATTATCCAAGTTGCAGCTAAGTCGTTGAAGCTAGAACTTGTGAAATATATATCGAAAAGCTTGGTAGTAATGTTGTTGGTTGGTGGACTGTTTTGGAGGCTCAATATAATTATTAATGATGTTGTTTGGGCTGTTTGGTGATTGTATTGACTTGTGGGAAGTCATATAAATAGGGGAGGTGCTGTTCGTTTCATCGTAAAATAGGTTGTGGTCGATACATAATAGTTACGACGCTTAAACGATAATGATAGTGTCATTTGTCTTATTGTAGACTAAGGAGTCGTGATATTTGCATAGCTTGAGGTTGGGCAGTATATACAAGGTATGTGAGGCTATCCCCTTCATTCTTTTGCACGACTCCGATTGTACATAATGTAATGAACGAGCTCCCAAAGATACTCTACTCTTAGAAGCTAGCAGTACTTACATTGCTGCCCTTCTTATGAAACGATTGATATTGATGTTACTTCTCTTATTCTTATATTATCAATTTTGTTGGTAGTTCCTGATTCTTATAAGATTCTTGATGAAGAGTTAATCCTAATAACGTGTACGAAGGATACCAACCTTATGTCACTCCGAAAGGTTCAAAATGTGATTCCAATGAGTCCAGCATGCATCATATATATGTATCTATTTTACTCTACCAAGCCGCGCTATAGTCGGCCGGGTACGGCACCTATTGTGCAACCACTGATCAGTTGGGTTTTACCGAGCTCCACGTGGCCGGGTACGATTCTACCGAGCCCTATGATGGCCGGGTACGTTTTACCGAGCCTATTATGGCCGGGTACGATATGATGATGATGATGCCCACAAAGGCATATGTTTTAAACGTTTATGTATATATATATATATATATGTATGTATCATGTATTTCATGTCAGTAGCCCTCAGAGGTACCCAGATGTCACAGGTTGTATATTCCCTATCACTGTTTACATTATTGTTCTTACTTATGCTATTCTGCCTTACATACTCAGTACTTTATTCGTACTGACGTCCTTTTTATTTGTGGATGCTGCATGTCGTGCTGCAGGTCCTGATAGACAGGTAGACGTAGCTCCCCCACCACAGTAGGCTGTCCAGTTCAGCGGTTATTGGCGAGATCCCTTCTCCGGACTTGCCGTGGTCTTGGTATGCATTTTTGTTATAGACCTTATGGGTATGTCGGGGCCCTGTTCCGGCAATGTTGTAGCACTTATGTTCTTTTAGAGGCTCATAGACAGGTGTCGACTTATGTATGGTTTAGAATGCCTTTTCGGCTGATTTTTGTTGTATAGTCTTTCATGGCATCATGATAGCTCGTACCTTATATATAGTTTCTTGACAGTCTTGTCGTCCCATGTTATGTATGTTCATGACATTATCTTTCATTGTTGGATGTTCATGATCCATGTCTACTATTTATATTGATCTTGTCGGCCCTTAAAGATAATAAGGAAGGTTAGATAAAATGTACGTTGGTGCTCGGCAAGTATGGCCCGGGTGCTAGTCATGACCCTCCAGTTGGGTCGTGACAGTTATCTCTTATGTGAAGGCTTGGCATATGGTCGAGAAGGGGTGTATAGCTTATTTGGCTTATGTCCACGATTCTAGTGCGGAGGTTCCTTCCATGGATTCAATATCGGTTGTTCGTGAGTTTCCAGAGGTGTTTCCTGTAGACTACCGGGGATGCCACCCGACAGGGATATTGATTTCTACATTGATTTGGCTCAGGGCAATCAGCCCATTTTCATTCCACCATACCGCATGGCCCATCCATAGTTGAAAGAATTGAAGGAATAGTTGCAAGATTTGCTTGATAAGGGCTTCATTAGACCTAGTGTCTCGCCCTGGGGTGTACCTGTGTTGTTTGAGAAGAAGAAAGATGGATCGATGAGAATGTGTATAGATTATCGGCAGTTGAACAAAGTCACCATCAAGAACAAGTATCCATTGCCGAGGATTAATGATTTATTTGATCAGCTTCAGGGTGCCCAGGTGTTTTTAAAGATTGATTTGAGATCTAGCTACCATCAGTTGAGGATTAGGGCATCTGATGTCCCTAAGACAGCTTTTCGGACTAGGTATGGGAATTAAGAGTTTCTAGTGATGTCATTTGGCTTGACAAATGCCCCAGCAGCATTCATGGATTAGATGAATCGGGTGTTCAAGACCTACTTGGATTCCTTTGTGATTGTGTTTATTGATGATATGTTGATCTACTCCCACAGCCGAGAGGAACATGAGAAGCACCTTCGGATCGTTCTTCAGACTTTGAGAAACAGCTAGTTATATGCTAAGTTCTCAAAATGCGAGTTTTGGTTGAGTTCAGTTACTTTCTTGGGTCACGTTGTATCAGCAGAGGGTATTTAGGTGGATCCTAAGAAGATTGAGGCAGTCTAGAACTGGCCGAGACCCACATCACCTACAGAGATCCGTAGTTTCTTGGGTTTGGCGGGATACTATCGTCGATTCGTGGAAGGGTTTTCATCCATAGCAACCCCGTTGACTAGGTTGACCCAGAAGGGTGTCCCGTTCAGGTGGTCAGACGAGTGTGAGGCGAGCTTCCATAAGCTCAAGACACCTTTAACTACGGCACCGGTATTGGTGTTACCCACAGGTTCACGATCTTATACAGTATATTGTGATGCATCTCATATTGGTTTGGGTACGGTATTGATGCAGGGTGGCAAGGTTATTGGATATGCTTCGCGGCAGTTGAAGGTTCACAAGAGTCCATGACTTAGAGTTGGCAGCCATTGTTCATGCGCTGAAGATTTGGAGGCACTATCTTTATGGCGTGTCATGTGAGGTTTTCATGGACCGTCGGAGTTTACAGTACTTGTTCAAACAAAAAGAGCTCAATTTGAGGCAGAGGAGGTGGTTGGAGCTATTGAAAGGCTGTGATATCACCATATTGTATCATCCCGGGAAGGCCAATATGGTGGTCGGTGCTTTGAGTAGAAAGCCAGCTAGTATGGGTAGCCTTGCATATATTCCAATTGGTGAGAGACCGCTTTCATTGTATGTTCAGGCCTTGGCCAATCAGTTCTTGATGTTGGATGTTTCTTAACCCAGCCGTGTTCTAGCTTGTACAGTTGCTCGATCATTTTTTGTTTGAGCGCATCATAGATCGACAGTATGACGATCCTCATTTGCTTGTCCTTAGATACACAATGTGGCACGGTGGTGCCAAGCATGTTACTATTGGAGATGATGGAGTTTTGAGGATGCAGGGTCGTATTTGTGTGCCTAGTGTGGATGGACTTCGTGAGTTGATTCTTGAAGAGTCCCACAATTCCTGATAATCTATTCATCCAAGCACCATGAAGATGTATCAAGACTTGCGGCAGCATTATTGGTGGAGGAGTATGAAGAAGGACATAGTTGCATATGTAGCTCGGTGTCTAAATTACCAGCAGGTAAAGTGTGAGCATCAGAGACCTGGTGGTTTACTTCAGAGAATATAGATTCCTGAGTGGAAGTGGGAGCGTATCACTATGGATTTTGTTGTTGGACTCCCATGGACTCAGAGGAAGTTCGATGCAGTTTGGGTCATTGTGGATAGGCTGACCAAGTCAGCGCACTTCATTCATGTGGCAGTTACCTATTCTTCGGAGCGGTTGGTAAAGCTTTACATTCGTGAGATCGTCAGTCTTCACGGTGTGCCCTTGTCTATCATTTCTGATCAAGGTACGCAATTTATCTCGTATTTCTAGAGGGGAGGATAGCATGAGTTGGGTACGCGGGTTGAGTTGAGCATATCATTTCATCCTCAGACGGACAGGCAGTCCGAGCACACTATTCCGATCTTGGTGGATATGCTCCGCGCATGTGTTATAGACTTCGGAGGATCGTGGGATCAGTTCTTGCCCCTTACAGAGTTCGCCTACAACAACAGCTACCAGTCGAGCAATTAGATGGCTCCCTATAAGGCATTATATGGTAGGCGGTGCCGGTCGCCAGTTGGGTGGTTCGAGTCGGGAGAGGCTTGGTTGTTGGGCACAGACTTAGTACAGGATGCCTTGGATAAGGTTAAGTTTATTCAGGATCGACTTCACAGAGCTCAGTCCAGGCAGAAGATTTATGCCGACCGCAGAGTTCGTGACATTGCATTCATGGTCGGGGAGAGAGTGTTGCTTCGGGTATCACCCATGAAGGGTGTAATGAGGTTCAGAAAGAAGGGCAAGTTGAACCCAAGGTATATCGGCCTTTTTGAGATTCTGGAGAGAAAGGAAGAGGTGGCTTACAGTCTTGCATTTCAACCAGGGTTATCATCAGTTCATCTGGTATTCCATGTGTCTATGCTTCGAAAGTATCATGGCGATCCGTCCCATGTGTTAGATTTCAGCTCTGTCCAGTTTGACAAGTATTTGACTTATGATGAGGAGACGGTGGCTATTTTAGCACGGCAAGTATGCCAGTTGAGATTAAAGAGTTACCCTTCAGTTCGAGTGTAGTGGAGAGGTCAGCCTGTTGAGGCAGCTACTTGGGAGTCCGAGTCCGATATGTGGAGTAGATATCCCCACATTTTTACCAGCTCGGGTACTTTTCTATGTCCGTTCGAGGACGAACGTTTATTTTAGAGGTGGAGAATGTGATGACCAAGAGGGTCATCTTATATTTTAGGACTTGATTCTGCGCTCTTAAGCCTTACAAATCTCATTTTTACCCTCCTCAATTTGCATGCACAGTCCGGGCGTGTTTCCGGAAAACCTTTATGTTTAGAATTGATGAAAACAAGAATTTTTAACTTAAAAGTTAATTTTAGTTGACATTTTTTGTAAACAGACCTAGATCCATATTTTGACGGTCCCGGTGGGTCCGTATTGAATTATGGGACATGGGCGTATACCCGGAATCGAATTGGGAGGTCCCAAGCTCAAGTTATGAATTTTTGATGAAAATTAAAAGTCTGAAAATTTATTGTTTTTAAGAATTGGTCGATGTTTGGGAATTTAGACCTCAATTTGAGGTCGGATTCCGAGATCAATTATATATCCGGGCTTGGGGTGAATGGGTAAATGGATTTTGGTCTGAACCTTGAGTTTTGACCAAGCGGGCCCGGGTCAATTTTTGACTTTTTGGACGAAAGTTTGGGAAATTTAATTTGGGCAATCTAATTGATTCCTTTAGCAATATTTCATATTATGGAGTCATTTTTGAATAGATACAAGTGGTTTGGAGGTGAATTCTAGAGGAAAAGTTGTGATTGAGAATTAAGTGGTCATCGGAGCGAGGTAAGTGTTGTGTCTAACTCTGACTTGAGGGAATTAGGAACCTTAGATTAGTTGCTATGTGAAATTCATGTGAGCGGTGTATATTTGAGGTGACGAATACTGATGCGCCGCCAATTTACCTATTTTCCATGTTTCTTCCGTTTTTCTTATATTGTCTCTTTCCTATGCCTAATTGCTACATGTTTATACTAGTGTTGCTAAATTGATCGTTTTTATCATGTTTACTAATTTTCTGGTGATAATCGAGTATTTATTTCAAAGTTGGGATTGATATTGTGGAACCAAATGTTGAAGTAAGGCATGTACTTGTTATTCTATCTCTATGTTGTTATTTATGCATTGCATTATGCTAAGGGAGAGTGTTAATGCACGAAGGGTAATGTCGTGCCATATTGTGAGTGTTAATGCACGAAGGGTGATGTTGTGCCATATTGTGAGTGTTAATGCACAAAGGGTGCTGCCGTGCCATATTGTGAGTGTAACAGCACGAAGGGTGATGTCGTGCCATATTGTGAGTGTTAATGCACGAAGGGTGATGTCGTGCCATGATATAAGAGTTAATACACGAAGGGTGATGTCATGTCATTTCTATTGTTTTTATGGTGAGATTGAGAGTAAAAGCACGAATGGTGATGTCGTGCATTTTTCCTTTACCGTATTCGGTGTTTTTGTTGATTCATAGTATATTGGTTGTTCCAGTTATCATTCTGCTGTAGTTCCTTATATCGTATTTCCCCCAGCACGTTTCCCCCTCCCGATATTTCCTGTCTAGCTCTTCATTACTATTATTTGTATATACACTGTTAAATTGTACAGGTTAATTTGTAGGTGCCTGCCTTAGCCTCGTCACTACTTCGTCGAGGTTAGGCTCGACACTTACCATTACATGGGGTCGGTTGTACTGATACTACACTCTGCACTTTCTGTGCAGATTTTGGTACGGGCTCGGGTTTTTTGAGATTTTGCTATTGGACCGCTATCCGAAGACTCAAGGTAGATCTGTCGGCGCTCACAGACCTTGAAGTCCCCGCCTATCTTTTCTGTTCTACTGTTTCTTTCATTCAGACAGTTGTATTTCGTTCAGACTATTACTTGTAGTGAAATCTAGAATGCTCCTAAATTGTGACTCCAGATCCGGGTGGTAGTAATTAATACAGTTTTTATATTATTCTGCACACACTATATTTCATCTTAGCTAATTATTGTTATTTACTGAATGGAAATAAGGATTGGTTTAATGATTCTCTAACGTTGGCTTGCCTAGCAAGTGAACTATTAGGCGTCATCACGGTCCCAACGGTGAGAATTCCGGATCGTGACAATCTACTAGGAAGTAACTAAAATACAGCATCTGTCCGGAATACAAATTAGACAGGAAAAATATAAATAACTCTGGAGGAGACTCTGCTGGCTGCGGATCGTAACCTGAAATGCAGCTCGCGGCAAGTCCCCGCATCATTCGTGCCTCCGTGCCCAAAGGACCACCAGACATAAAAGTACCTGCAAAAAAATGTGCAGCAAGTATAGTATGAGTGCGTAAATCTGCAGGTACCCAGTAAGTATCTAGCCTAACCCCGGAGGAGTATAGACGAGGGGTCGATATCGACACTCACTAGTGGTCCAATAATATCAGGTACAGTAAGGAGGTGAACAATATGAGGCAGAGTAAATAAATGAAATAAACAAGTGTAAATATGTGGTACAATTATCCTCCTTACAATAAATTCAAGCTCTTAATTAGAAAATTCCTCCTCAATCGGAGCATATATATATATATATATATATATATATATATATATATATATATATATATATATATGTATGTATAATGGACCTCACCAAATAGGTTATTATAATTCGAATCAGGGAAAAACTCACAGATACTCTGGCTTCTTGTCAAATATTACGCATGATTCCATGAGGATATTTTTATAGAAATTCCGAGGCGTACAGCCCTATCCAACATAAATATTAAATTGTGAACTCCCGAGGGTCGAACGGCACCAACCATAGATGCATCTAATAAACTGCCGAGGAGAACGACCCACTCCCATGAGAGTGTGGTACATAAATCCTGCCGAGGCGAATGGCCCGATCCCATTAGAATATGAAGTGTGAACGGGTCCTTTACCCCCACTCACAAACCATGTGAGTTATAATTTTTATGGAAAATTATTCGATGAACACGCATAACGCGCGAGAAATCCGTAAGAGGAACACCATTATTCCATGGCAAATTATAAAACTCGCGAAAACTCTACAATGGCAACTTCATCACTCTACGCATGTCTAGTCTCAAGTCATAATGCAAAATAGAAGAATTAGACGAGTAAGGATAATCCCTATAGTACATGTACAACATGATGTAAACCTAAGTCTACCCAGACAATAATATGAATCTAACTACGTACGGACTCTCGTCACCTCGTGCGTACATAATCCCGGTAACAAGTTACACATATTAAATATATCACCTAGGGGTAGTTTCCCCCTCACAGAGTTAGATAGGAGACTTACCTCATTCCGGAGTGCCAAAATTGGCTCCAATGCCGCTCTAACACCTCAAACTGGTGCTCGTCGCTCCAAAACTAGTCAAAAAATGTGCGAACCCATAAAAATACACTCTAATACTCATAACAAATCATTTTAAACACGTTCCCAACTCCGCTCGAAAAGTCGATACGGCAACCCTTGGGCCTACGTGCCCTTAATCCGAAAATCTTTGAAGATAACCATTACCCATAACATTACGAACTCAAATATATAATTTATTCTCAATTCCAAGTCTAATCTCGTGATCAAAATCCAAAAATACCAATTTCTAGGTTTTTCTTCAAAATTTCAAATTTCTACAAATTTTCATGCTTGAATCTATAAAAAAAAATCATGTATTTAACTCACAATATGAAGAAATCACTTACCCATAATAGTTGATGAAGATGGCACTCCCAAATTGCTCCAAAATCGGTTCCCATGGATGAAATGAAGTGGAATTGATCCAACCCCTTAGTTTAAAAAGAACACTGCCCAGCCCAACTACCGCACTTGCGGCTGCTTCACCGCATCTGCGGTCTCGCAGGTGCGGCCAAAACATCGCACATGCGCATACCCTTTTCCCAGCACAGCTCTGCACCTATGATGCCAAACGCGCCCCTGCGGTTTCGCACATGCGGAAACCTTCACTTTTGTGACTCCAGCTGCCCAGCTCGCATTCCGCTTCTGCGGAGCTTTCCTCGTATCTGCGAGCTCGCAGATGCGGAAACATCCTCGCATCTATGGCCATCTCAGCTCCATCCAAATGTTGCTTCTGCGACCACATCGCCGCACCTGCGGGCTCGCACCTGCAGCCCTTTTCACGTAGGTGGGATTGCACCAGATATCAGCTGCCTCAGCACTTCTTCCAAGTCGAAACTCGATCCGTTAACCATCCGGAATTCACCCGAGGCCCTCGAGACCTCAACCAAATATACCAACACGTCCCAAAACGCATTATGAACTTAGTCAAGGCCTCAAATCACACCAAACAACATCGAAACTACGAATCACCCTCCAATTCAAACCTAATGAACTTTGAAGCTTCAAACTTCTACAATCGATGCCGAAACCTATCAAACCACGTCCGATTGACCTCAGATTTTGCACACAAGTCATAATTGACATTACGGACCTATTTCATCTTCCGGAATTGGAATCCAACCCCGATATCAAAAAGTCCACTCCCGGTTAAACTTCTCAAAAACCCTTCAAATTTCTAACTTTCGCCAATGGACCACGAAATCACCTACGGACCACCAAATCCACATCTAGATGCTCTCCCAATAACAGAATCACCATACGGAGCTATTCCCAAAATCAGAATCCCAAAGGGACATAAATAACATTGAAATTCACTTCAACCCAAATTTATGAAATTCTCCCAAAATGTCAACTTTCCACAATAGGCGCCGAAATGCTCCCGGGTCATCCAAAACTGGATTCAGACATACGCCCAAGTCCAAAATCATCATACAAACCTGTTGGAACCTTCCAATCCTGATTCTGGGGTCGTTTACTCAAAAATTAAACCTTAGTCAATTCTTCCAACTTAAAGCTTTCGAAATGAGAGCTTTCTTTCCAAATCAACTCTGAACTTCCCGAAATTCAATTCCGACCACGCGCGCAAGTCATATTACCTAAAGTGAAACTACTCAAGGCCTCAAACCGCCGAATGACATGCTAAATCTTAAAACGACCGGTCGAGTCGTTACACTTACTCTCCATTTGAGTATACATGTTGGATCAATGGAACTAGAGCTATTAATTTTAATGTTCACTTGACTTAAATTAGCAATATACTCTCCTTTTGAGATGGGTATGCTTTAATTTATTTGAGTGAATAATCTGGCATTACATGTGTATGTTGCATGAGCAGTTCTTTTCCCATCGAAATTTGCTATTCAAGATGCATGAACACATATATATGCAGTGTGTTTAAATTTTCATATTAAATGGTTATATATAATTGACTGAAAATAACAGTATGCTCTCCATCTTAGCGGGGTCTATTTTTTCTGGATTGTATAATTCTTGTATTATATAATATATTCTTCATCAATGATTCTTTTCACATCGAAATTTATTATTCGAGATGCATGTATGTATATATATATATATATATATATATATATATATATATATTGAATGTAGTCAAAATTTTATTATTCAGTGTTTGACTTTTTATGATTTTATTTAATGTTTTATATCTCAACTCCACTATGACTTCATGCAATTTGTTGTATTACTTGTTAAAATTCCATTTGATAGTGATAAGACATTAATTTAAATGATGCAATATACGTAACTTTTGTTAGAAGGAATTTAATTCCATTTTCTAGGCAAAATAAGAGATGGATATTTGGTTTATTTTTCAAATAACTCTTGTGTTATTGAGCTTGATAAATATTTTATCTCTTTTGGTACATGGATGCATGACCTTGTTATTATTGTAAATTAATGTCTCTCCTGAACAGAACAATATTAGTCTACCTCATAAGAGAATATGTTCTTCAAAATTGAGTAAAACTTATATGTGCACTTTTGTCTAAGTCATATTAATCTGGATAGGATTTCAAGTTGGTCAATGATGGATCTTAAGGTTCATTGAAAGTAGAGGCACTACCAATGTAACGACTGGACCGGTCGTTTAGAGATTTAGTGTGTCGTTCAATGGTTTGAGGCCTTGAGTAGCTGTACTTCAAGTATTATGACTTGTACATATTGTCAGAATTGAATTTCAGGAAGTTCGGAGTTGATTTGGATAGAAACATTCTAATTTAGGAAGCTTTAAGTTGGAAGAATCGACTAAGGTGTGACTTTTGAGTAAAAGAGCTCGGAATCATGATTTGAAGGTTCCAATAGGTTTGTATGATGATTTCTGACTTGAGTGTATGTTCGGGTTAAGTATCGGATCACTAGGGAGCATTTCGGCGCTGATTATAGAAGGTTGGTATTTTAAAAGTTTAAGAAATTCTTAAGCTTGACTTGAAGTAGATTTTAATGTTATCAATGTCCGTTTGAGATTCCGAGTCTTGTAAAAAATTTGAGGTCAATCGGACTTGATTTGATACGTTTCGATACAAGATATAAAATTTAGAAATTAATAATTTGATTTGAGGCGCTATTCATGATTTTGCTATTGTTTGACATAATTTAAGGCATCGACTAAATTTGTATGGTATTTTGGTACGTGTTGGTATATTTAGTTAAGGTTCCGAAGGCCTCGAGTGGATTCTGGATGGTTAAGGGATTGAATTTGGCCGTATAAAATTGTTGGTGGTAGCACATCTGGTGTAACTGCACCTGCGAGGTTTTGGCCACAGGTGCGTAGCCGCAGAAGCGGCTAAGGGAGTTGTGGAAGCGGTCCTGGGCCAGCTGGGTGAAGGGTCGTAGATGCGGAGTTGGGGGCGTAGATGCACATCCGCAGAAGCAAAGAAGGCATCGCAGAAGCGGGGCTAGGTGTTTGGTGCTGGACCGTAGGAGCGGTCAAGGCTCCGCAGAATTGAGACCGCAGGAGCGGTGAGGGTGCCGCAGAAGCGTGACCACAAGAGAGGGTTTTTGTCCGTAGAAGCGGACTTGGCTGGGCTTAATGGATAGCCGCACCTGCGATGGGAATGTCCGCAGGTGCGGAGCCGCAGAAGCAGAAGGTCGTCTGGGCAGAGGTGTTTTATAAAAAAGGGGTTTGGCCATTTTCTTCCATTTTTCACTTGGTTGGGGCGATTTTGGAGAGCTTCAAGGAGATATTTTCATCAAGCAACACAAGGTAAGTGACTCCCACCTATTACAAGTTAAATGCATGGTTTATATGTGGATTGGAGCATGGAAATTAGTAGAAATTGTGGGATTTTGGTAGAAAACCTAGAATTGGTATTTTTGGATTTTAACCACGAAATTGGACATGGAATTTGGGATAAGTTATATATTTGAGTTCGTGGTATTATGGGTAAAGTTTATCTTCGATAATTTTTGGAATCCGGGCACGTGGGCCCGAGGATTGATTTTATAGACTTTTCGAGCGGCGTTGGGAATTAATATAAATTGATCAATTATGGGTATTAGAGTATATTTTGATTGGTTTGCACAATTGTTTGAATAGTTTTGGATCGACGGGCATCGGTTTGAGGTGTTAGAGATGCTTTGGAGACGGTTATGGAACTTCGGAGCGAGGTAAGTCTCATGTCTAACTCTGTGAAGGGGAAACGACCCCCCTAGGTGATGATTATTATGATGTGCAACTAGTTATGAGTGCTACGTACGCACGAGGTGACGAGAGTCCGTATGTAGCTAAAGCATGTTTATGTCCGGGTAGACTTAGGACCATATCATGTACTAATTGAATTATTTGAATCCATCTTGCTGGCTTAATTAATCGAAATTATAATCGAAATGAATCTAGAAATAATTATATGTACACTAGGATAAGCCTTAACACTTTCAGTTATGGGCGAGTTATTTGAGAAATGGTAAAAATTATATTTAATTGATGCTCATGTTCTGTATTGTAAACGCGTGTCTCGTAATTTGGGAACTTCCTTCATTTTCTTGTGGAGCGGGCCGAATGCCTCGGCAGTGTATATATGCATCTATGGTTCGTGCCTCTCGACCCTCGGCAATGTACACATTATTCTGGATCGGGTCGAACGACCTCGGCAGAATCGTACTTTATATCGCTAGTAGCCCGAATATTCACGAGCAAATCTCTCTACTGATGCCCGGCATTTATATGGTACTCCTTATTTATTTGATAATGACACTTGACATTTTCTGAGCTGTTAAGGTAGAATACAAGATTTAGAAATTCTTCCTTAAAAGAAGTAATTGGAAGATTATGTAACTTACAGATTTACCCCATCATTGACGTATGCTTAATATATGCCCATGTTTTATTACATTTTTTATTTTACTTTTAGTAAGTGTCGATGTCGACCCCTCGTCACTACTGTAATGACCCAACCGGTCGTTTCGACTTGTAGAACCCCGTTCCCTCAAATAAACTCCACGAATGTGTTTTTAATGATTTATGACTTGCGGGGATGGTTGGTTCGAGATTTAAATGTGTTTGGGTTGAAATCGGAACACTTGGTTCCTTATGTTAACCTTAAAAGGCCAAGTTTGACATTGGTCAATATTTTGAGAAAACGACCTCAGAATCGGGATTTGACGGTTCCAATAGGTTCGTATGATGATTTCAGACTTGGGCGTATGTTCGAATTGAGGTTTGGATAACCCGGGAGCGTTTTGGCGCTTAATAGCGAAAATCAACTATTTGAAGGTTTAAAGTTCTTTAAAATTGGTTTGGAGCAGGTTTTTGAGTAATTGAAGTCTGTTTGGAATTCCGAGTTTGGGAATAGTTCCGTATAGTGATTAAAGACTTGCACACAAATTTTCGTGTCATTCCGAGCAGTTTAAGTATATTTCGGCGCATTGGAAGTAAATTGAAGAACTTGAAATTCCTAATTTTGAGTCAATTTGGTTTATGGTATGATTCTTATATTTGATGTTGTTTTATGTGTTCTGAGAGTTCGAGCGAGTCTGTTTTATGATTTCAAACCTATTAGTATGTTCGGGCGGGGCCCCGGGTGTCCCGAGTGTTAACCCGACGAGGCTCGGACCAATTTTGGGAAATTAAACAAGGACTCAAGCTCTCACATACTGTCATAATTGCACATGCGCTTGGACAGACGCAGGTGCGAGACACCAATCGTAGGTGCGAACGAGATAAACATGCCCAGCCATTGGCGCACCTGCGAACGCGCTGGTGCGATGGCCTTGTGCGCAGAAGCAGAATAATGCGCACGTGCGAAGGGATGGGTGCACATGCCCTTGCACAGAAGTGAGCATTTCTTCCGCAGGTGCGGAACCAGGAAAAGAAGGAAAATGCGCACCTGTGAGGAATTTCCATAGGTGCGAAAGCCGCATCTGCGGTACTCTTCCGTAGGTACAATAAACCTGTCTGGGCTGAACCTTAAAACGGACGAAAACTCAATACATTTATTTCTATTTTTCATCCATTGTTGGGCGATTTCAGAGCTCTTTGTGAGGAGTTTTCAACTATCAACTTGGAGGTAAGTTAATTCTACACCCTTTGAATTAAATACATAGCTTATAAGTAGATTATAAGCTTAGAAATCAAAGAGTTAGATGAAAAACCTAGATTTTTATAAAAATGAGATTTTGACCACGAAAATAGTTATGGAATTGGGTAGAAATTATATATTCAAGTTCTTGAGATTATGGGTAACGTTTTCATCCGAAAATTTCTAGAATCCGAGCACGTGGGCCCGGGGTAAATTTTAGGAATTTTACCATTTTGGATAGGGTAATTTATTTAATAGATGAATTTCGAATTTATTGAACATATATTAATTATCTTATATAACTTTTGGATAGTTTCGGATTTTTCGGCATCGAATCGAGAATTTTACGTGACGCGATAATTGGAAAGTAGACTTTGAGACGAGGTAAGTCTCTTGTCTAATCGTGTGAGGGGGAAATTACCCCATAGGGATTAAATTGAATAATTGTTGCTAATTGCGGGGGCTACGTACGCACGAGGTGACGAGAGTCCGTGCGTAGCTACTATTAATGCTAAAGTCCGGATAGTTTAGGACTCAAAGCATGAATTACTTGTATAAATTGTATTCCTTGATTAATTAATATTAATTGATATATATGAATATATTGTGAATTGTTAGATAAAGATATTAAAGGATGGAAATCTCATATGCTTGATTTTCTGTTTAAATCAATTAATTGTTAAAAAGAAATTGTTCTCCTCCCGAATTTATCTCATAATAAATATACTCTCCTTCCGGAGGTACATAAGAAAATGTCCTCCTTTCTTGAGGAGCGGGCCGAATGCCTCGGCGGATAGATACATCTATGGATCGTGTTGCATGTCCCTCGGCAGTGTACACGACACTCTGGATCGGGTCGTACGTCCTCGGCAGAAATCGTGCTTAATAATAATAATTACACGATACCTTAATAGTTTATTTCAGCTTGCGAAGCTAATTGATAAATTGGAAATCTTTGAAATTTAATGAATTATTATTCCTGCTTGTTAAGGAATCATTGTTATTCCTGTAAATTAGACTAATTGATAAATTAAAAATTTATTGAAATTGAATTGCAGCTTGTAAATCTATTTGATAAATTTAAAGTTTTATTGAAATTGCATGATTTAATTAATAAATTGAAAAATTGTTGCATTTGAAGGATTCTCATTATTTCTGCTAATTGAATAAAATTATTGTTAACTCTGTGAACTATGCTGATTTGAATAGTTATAATTTATTCCAATTTTTATTATTGACCCTTAGTGAGTGTCAAAGTCGGCTATCTCGTCTCTACCACTTCGAGATTAGGCTTGATACTTATTGGGTATACGTTATTTTTGTACTCATACTGCACTTGCTGCATATTTTATTGTGCAGGTACATATATGTATAGCGGCCTTGTGGGCGCAGAGGTGTGGTTAATAATTGTAGGGGCATGGGTGAGTTGCATTCTATATTACGATCCGCAGCTAACAGAGTCTCTTTCAAAGTTATTATATTTTTCTGTCTAATTTGTATTCTAGACAGATGCTGTATTTTATTTTTAATTCCCTGGTAAATACTCATACACTTGTGACACCGGGTTTTGGGAATGGTTGTGAATTGTTTAAAAATTTAGCTGCAAAAATATTTTTTATTTACTCTATGAGTTTTATCTCTACAATTTTATTAAAGAAAATTTTTATTTCAAAAATACTAAAATGGGTAATTAAGTTAATTGATTATGGTTGGCTTGCCTGACATTGGTGTCCGGCGCCATCACGGCCTTTTTGGATTTTTGGGTCGTGACAATACTTCTCTGGGGTTAGGTTAGATACTTACTGGGTAGACATTGATTTACATACTCATGTTGCACTTATGCACTAAATGTGTAGGATCTGGCAGGTTCATTGATGATCACCTTGGCGCGTAGGCGCACCTGTCGAAGAGACTTCAAGTGAGCCGCATTCCAGGCTACGCATCGCAGTCCACCGAGTCTCCATTGTACTATTTATTTTATTTTGTCTTATTATATTCGGGACAAATATTGTATTATTATTGCACTCCTTAGAAACTGCTCATGCACTTATGACACCGGGTTTTGGGGGTTCCTACGGGTTGTTCTTTATTGTAATTGTGTAAACTCTATTTCATACGATTTAATTAAGAAAAATTATGATTTCAAATACTTAAATGAGTAAATTAATTGATAAATCACTGTTGGCTTGCCTGACGGCGGTGTTAGACGCCATCACGACTTTTAGCGGATTTTGGGTCGTGACAACCAACTTGTGGATCTTGTTTGGAAGAAAATTTGACTAATGGATGTTTCCCTTCAAAAGGAAATAAAGCTGGTGATAAGCTAGAATGAATCCCTTATGATTTGTATGGTTAAATGAACTTACCGCTAAGAGATAGTTTTGAGTATTTTTGTGATGTTCATAAATGATTACTCCAAATATAGATATATTTATTTGATGCACTGTAAGTCTGAATGATTTGTGGAATTCAAGATTTTTAAGACTTGAAACGGAGAAGCACCAAGGAAATATATTAAGTTACTACAATTTGATTGTAGTGGCGAGCACCTCTTTAAAGAGTTCTTTTGTTACTTATCAAAATAAGGGATTACATCTCAATTGTCTACACCGTTGTAGCAACCACTTTGGGAGGGTGCTACTTACGAAATAAATCTAATTTACTACTTACAATATTAAAGAGATATTAGTTTTAAAAAAATTCAAAATAATTTAATAGTGAAAATAGGCCCATGCGATATGGTTTAAAATGCAATATTTTTTATTTTTTTATTTTTGAAAATATACTTCATAATTTTCTTTTAAAATGAAATACAGTGTTAAAATATCAACATAAGATGATATAACCCTTCTTGAATAATCAATGTGTTAAAGCAACTTCCTAACAAAATTATACTTTCATTCCACATCACTGCAAGTTTGTATTGTACATAAATTTTAAACCATCGGGTATAATAAGGAAAACTAGTTTTCTCCTTTGTACATAATTACAAGACAAAGTGTAAATTCAGCATATTACAAGACTTGAGTTATTAACACACCCTAAAACAGCAACACAAGTTACCAAATTTAAGTTACAAGATTTTGGTCTTAAGATCCAACAAGCCTCCAAATAACATACATAAGTGTGACATATATATATATATATATATATATATATATATATATATATATATATATATATATATATATATATATATCATGTACATGTCCCAAAACTATACAAAACCAAGGTGCATATGCAAATGTAATCTCCATAAGTGCTCCCAAAAAGACTACTTACCTACGATAGAAAACAACTATCGCTAAGCATAAAGCTTAGTGGCGTATAAACTTTGGGGTTGGAGTCATTAAATTCTCCAATTTCTCCTTTTCAGTCAAAGGTAGCTCAAATTTAACATAATTTAAAACAAGTGAACAAATATATCAAAAGTATCAAATATCAAATCTTGAAGTGTTTCCAAATATCAATAATAATGTTCAAGAGTCGAGAAAGTGTATACTATCAATCCAAGAGAGTTTTCCAAATATCCACTTTTTGCCCAGTATGTACGTCATGCCATCACACTAAGCATAATCAGATATCAAGATGGATTGAATCCCCAAATCAAGTAGGGTCAAAACCCAATAGTCAAGAGAATCAAGAACCATATTAAAAATGGCTTCTTAGTTCGTACTTAACACGGACAAGTTTCATAATTTAAGACGAACTACAAATCCAAAGTCAAAATGGCAAAAGATCCAAATCAGGATGCATGCCAAGATGAGTGACAAAGTCACTGCCACAATAAGGACAAAGTCCCAACAAGAACGCAAAATGATCAAGCAAATTCGTACCAGTGGGCGATTTAGCGAATATCTTACAATACTTGATATAACACAAATACAACGATATAAATTAAACAAAAAATAAATAAAATCTCAAATTATTTCAAACCATTCCAGAAAGAAAAAAAATAGTACAAATTTAATTCACAAACCTTGGTGTTTTACCACAAAACAGTTCAACCACAACTTGTAACGACTCAACTTGTCGTTTTAAGAATCTATGCCCTGTTCAACAACTTAAGGACTCAAACATCTTCGTAATATGTATTATGACCCACGTGTGTGGTCGAGTTTGATTTTCGAAATATTCAAAAATTAAATTAAAAGAATAAATCTCATTTTTGAGGCTTAAATGAAAAGAGTTGATCGGAGTTTGACTTTTGAAAAAATGACTCCAAAATGGAATTTTGGTAATTCCAATAGGTCTGTATGATAATTTCAAACTTGGGCGTATGTTCGGGTCGAGTAACAGGTGGCTCGGGAGTATTTCGGCGCCTATTACTGAAGGCTGGCATTTTTAAAGTTTAAGAATTTTCTAAGTTTGGGTTGAAGAGGATTTTGATGTTATCGATGTCTATTTGGGATTCCGAGCCTGGGAAAAGATCTGCATGGTGATTCTGGTCTTAGGGGAGCGTCCGAATATGGATTAGGAAGTGTATAGGTCATTTCGGGCACATTTGGCAAAAGTTGGAAATTTGAAGATTTTTAGAAAGTTTGACCGGGAGTGGACTTTTTGATATCGGGGTCAGATTACGATTCCGGAAGTGTGAGTAGGTCCGTAATGTCAATTATGACATGTGTGTAAAATTCGAGGTCATCGTATTTGATTTGATAGGTTTCGACATTGAATGTAGAAGTTTGAAGTTTTAAAGTTCATAAAGCTTGAATTGGGGTGTGATTCATGATTTTGATATTGTTTGATGTGATTTAAGGCCTCGAGCAGGTTCGTGTTATGTATTGGGACTAGTTGGTATGATTAGACGGGGTCCTCGAGGCCTTGGGTTTGATTCGGAGTGGTTCCGTACCAAGTTTGGGTGTTTTGATGTTGCTGGTTTCTGGTTCTGGTATTGTTCTTCACGTTTGCGAGGAGCCTCTTGCGTTCGCGAAGAAGGATTTTGTTGTTGGGACTTTGTTCTTCGTGTTCGCGAAGAAGGAATTTTTTATGTCCGTCGTTTGACTTTGGAAGCTCATATCTCGCAATCTATAGGATATTTGGAGATGATCCAAAAATAAAAGTTGTAGCACTTTGTGTCTATTTTTCAGAAAGGTAAACCATTTGTCATTTGGAGTTGTGTACAAAAGGTTATGGAAGATACACTACAGGTTGTCTGGGAAGGGTTTGAAAATCTCTGTTGCACAGGGCTGACTTTGGAAGCTTATATCTTGCAATATATAAGGAATAGAGTTTTTCAAGGAAACATTGGGGTAAGAATTCCTAACTTGATTTTGGTTAAATTACATGAATCTATTGTTGTTTTTATCACTAAATTAGTGGATTGGGTTGAAAATGGTAGAAATCCTCTAGACTTTAATTTAAGATTTGAAGGGCGATCCGTTATCGGAATTTGATAATTTTGGTATGGTTGAACTCGTATCGGAATGGGTGTTCGGATTTCGTAAAACTTATGTCGGGTTCCGAGGGGCGGCCCCCGCGTTGACTTTTTAGAATAAAATTTTATGTTGGTGTTTTATTATCCGAAATTATTTCCGATGAATTTTAATGAATTTATACAATTAATTGGATAGATTTGAGTTGTCCGGAGGTCAATTAAGGCAAGAAGATGATTTTGAAATATCGGCATAACTTCAGAAAGGTAAATATCTTGCCTAACCTTGAGTGGGAGAATTACCCCTTAGGCATTGAGTCGTATGTGGAAATTGTGTGATTGGAAGACGTGTATGCGAGGTGACGAGTACGTACTAGGTCTTATATGTGCAAATTTTATTGGTTTAAATTTTTAAGTGTTTTTATGTATTAAATTGGATAATTATTGGCATTTAGTAAATCCTTGAATTGTCATGCCTCATTCCTTATTTGTCGAGTTTATATTTTATATGATAATTTGGTATTATTGTCACTTGGATTTTTATATGAATTCCGTATATTTGTTGATTTGATATTTTTCTTGGAATTAAATTCATGATGGAATCCTTATATGCAAATATTTATTAAATAAGTTTAACTTGAAGAGTTAATATAATTGTCAAGAATTTGGATTAATGAAGGTGTTGCCCTATACTGAGTATGTTTTACCTCTGTTGATTGTTTTGAGGTTTTATATATGTTGTGTGGAGCCTTGTGATATTTGTTGAGAAATTTATTGATTCTGCTACATATTGGAAATTTGGTTGTGCTCAGTGGCAAATTGTGATATGAATTGTTGTATTGTGTTGCGGATTAAACACTCTCCTTGATATTATTTATGCTTCCTACCTTGCTTGTTAATGATATACGTGTTCTTGGTAAGGAAGAGTGTAAAGCACGAAGGGTGATGTCGTGCCATTTGAGAGTGTAAAGCACGAAGGGTGATGTCGTGCCATTTGAATTATATTATCGCGTGAGGGAGAGTGTAAAGCACGAAGGATGATGCTGTGTCATTTGAGAGTGTAAAGCACGAAGGGTGATGCCGTGCTATTGAGAGTGTAAAGCACGAAGGGTGATGCCGTGCCATTTCATTTACATTATCAGGTGAGGATGAGAGTAAAAGCACGAAGGGTGATGGCGTACTATTATTTTTATACTATCCTATATTCATGGCACGAAGGGTGTTTCCGTGCAGGCGAGGACGAGAAACATATATTCTATTATGATATCGTTTTGTTGTGTATACAGTCATACCTTTATCTTGAGATGTTATTGTGCACCTATGTTTTCTATGTGACTTGTAGTCGTTGTTGCTTCTTGTGTGCCTTCCACTTTAATTTTTTATTGTTATTGGCATTTCTCCCACCTAGTTGGTACTGTTAAATATATGCACGGTGAGAAAGAGACAAATGCACGAAGGGTGTTGTCGTGCCAATTGATTTGGACTATATATATATATATAGGGTGAGAATGAGACAAGTGCACGAAGGTATTGTCGTGCCATTTGATGTGATATGTTGAATATATTTCTCACACCAGGGAAGTTAAATGAGGTGTCACATGGTGACTTTTATTTGAAAGAATTATATTCAGAGGATATTTATTTGAAAGAATTATATTCCGAAGATATTTATTTAAAAGAATTATATTCGAAAGATATTTATTTGAAAGAATTATAATGGAAAGATATTTAGTTGAAGAAAGTATATTCGAAATATATTTATTGGAAAGGATTATATTCTAGAGACTTTTATTGAAAAACTTATAGATAAAAGATGTATATTTTGAAGGACTTGATTAATTGGTTGTACATGTGTTTATTATTCGTTTGAGCAATATTTATGGTGTTCCTGTTACCTTGCTGTTTAAATCACTAGTTGATTGGTGTTGCTATCCCTGCTATTTGTTTTCTATTATTTTTGTATGTTATATTGCACATGTTATTTGACTAGTGACTGTCTTGACTGTACCTCGTCACTACTCCACTGAGGTTAGTCTTGATACTTACTGGGTACCAACCGTGGTATACTCATACTACACTTTTGCATATTTTTGTGCAGAGCCAGGTATTGAAGATATCAGATTCGGACAAAGATTAGAGTATGATCACAAGGATTCAAGGTAGGATTGCTTGGTCATCACAGTCCCTTGGATTCTTTCCATTTTATTGTACTCTTAATTTCTTATTCGAACAGTATTGTATATTCGACCCTCGAGATGATTCCATGTATTCAGTTAGAGCTCGTGACTCAGTATTACCAGTCTTGGGAGGTTGTATTAAATTATATGTTAAAAATGACTTGAATTATGATTATAATCGGCGTACTTAGTCTTAGAGAGTAAGTGCCATCACGACGCCTGTGGTGGGATCTTTGGGTCGTGACAAGTTGGTATCATAGCCCTAGGTTCATAGGTTCTACGAGTCACGAACGAGTCTAGTAGAGTCTTGTGGATCGGTATGGAGACGTTTGTACTTATCTTCGAGAGGCTCCAGAACTGTTAGGAAATTTCCACATCTTTCATTCCTGTCATGCGGAATTTGTTGATTTTGGAATTTGAGCCTTTATATCTCTATTCTGTCACAAATTGTGAGGACACGTGCTACAGGGTCAGCTAAGAAAACCCCTGCGCATACTGTTAGAACCGCAAGAGGTCGAGGCCGAGGTAGAAGCCGAGGTAGAGGCCGAGGAAGGGCACATGTCGCAGCTAGAGCACCTATCAGAGTAACGATTGAGGAGCCGCCAGTAGCTCCGGTTGGGGGATAGGTACCGGAAGCACCTATTGTTACCTCCAGACTTCAGGAGACTCTAGCACAGTTCATGAACATGTTTGGTACATTAACTCAGGCAGGGTTGATCTCTGTTGCACCAAATATTCCGCAGATTAGGGGAGGAGCTCAGACTCCTACCGCCCGTACTTTAGAGTAGCAGGTTCACATTGGTCAAGTTCCGGGTATAGTACCGGTACAACCTGTTATTCTAATTCAACCTGAGGTCAGGCCAGAGACGTCAGAAGAAGAAGAAAAGAGACTTAAGAGATTAAAGAGGTATAGTCCACCAACTTTTGGTGGCACAGTTATCGAGAATGCCCAGGGATACTTTGGAACCTTATATCTCGCAATATATAAGGAATTGGGAGATGAGTAACAAATGAAAGTTATATAGCTTGGAGTCTAGTTTGCAGAAAGTTAAACCATTCATTTAGAGTTTTTTACAAAACATTATGACCATTATACTAGAGGTTGTTTGAGAAGAGTTTGAAAATGGCTATTGGAGAATTTGTTCATCGCGAACGCGAGGGAAGGGTCACGAACGCAAAGAACAAACCCCTGGGCAACAGAATAAAGTCCAAATTTATCTCATTCTTCCATGTTTGGACCAAGGAAGCTCGGGTGAGGCGATTTATCGAGAGTGTTTGAAGGAAAACATTGGGGTAAGAATTCCTAACTTGATTTTGGTTAAATTACATGAATCCATTGTTGTTTTTATCACTAAATTAGTGAGTGGGGTTGAAAATGGTAGAAATCCTCTATACTTTAATTTAAGATTTGAAGGGCGATCCGTTATCGGAATTTGATAATTTTGTATGGTTGAACTCGCATCGCAATGGATGTTCGGATTTCTTAAAAATTATGTCGGGTTCCAAGGGGCGGGCCCCGCGTTAACTTTTAGAATAAAATTTTAAGTTGGTATTTTATTATCCCGAATTGTTTCCGATGAATTTTAATGAATTTATAAAATTAATTTGGATAGATTTGAGCTGTCCGGAGGTTAATTCAAGCAGGAAGACGATTTTGAATTATCAACATAACTTCAAAAAGGTAAGTATCTTGCCTAACCTAGAGTGGGGGAATTACCCCTTAGGCATTGAGTCGTATGTGGAAATTGTGTGATTGGAAGCCGTGCACGCGAAGTGACGAGCATGTACTTGGGCTTATATATGCAAATTTTATTGGTTTAAAGTTTTATGTATTTTTATGTATTAAATTGGATCATTGTTGGCATTTAGTAAATCCTTGAATTGTCACGCCTCATTCCTTATTTGTCGAGTTTATATTTTATATGATAATTTGGTGTTATTTTCACTTGGATTTTTATGTGAATTCTGTGTGTTTATTGATTTGATATTTTTCTTGGAATTAAATTCATGATGGAATCCTTATATGCAAATATTTATTAAATAAATTTAAATTGAAGAGTTAATATAATTATCAAGAATTTGGATTAATGAAGGTTTTGCCCTATACTGAGTATTTTCACCTTTGTTGATTGATTTGAGGTTTTATATACGTTGTGTGGAGCCTTGAGCTATTTGTTGAGAAATTTATTGATTCTGCTACATATTGGAAAGTTGGTTGTGCTCAGTGGCAAATTGTGATATGAATTATTGTATTGTGTTGTGGATTAAACATTCTCCTTGATGTTATTTATGCTTCCTACCTTGCTTGTTAATGATATACGTGTGCTTGGTAAGGAAGAGTGTAAAGCACGAAAGGTGATGTCGTGCCACTTGAGAGTGTAAAGCACGAAAGATGATGCCGTGCCATTTGAATTATATTATCGCGTGAAGGAGAGTGTAAAGCACGAAGGGTGATGTTGTGCCATTTGAGAGTGTAAAGCACGAAGGGTGATGTCATTCCATTGAGAGTGTAAAGCACGAAGGGTGATGCCGTGCCATTTCATTTACATTATCAGGTGAGGATGAGAGTAAAAGCACGAAGGGTGATGTCGTGCTATTATTTTTATATTATCATATATTCATGACACGAAGGGTGTTTCCGCGCAGGCGAGGACGAGAGACATACATTCTATTATGATATTGTTTTGTTGTGTATACAGTCATGCCTTTATCTTGAGATGTTATTGTGCACCTATGTTTTCTATATGACTTGTAGTCGTTGTTTCTTGCCGTGTGCCTCCCACTTTATTTCTTTTATTGTTATTGGCATTTCTCCCACCTAGTTGGTATTGTTATATGTATGCATAGTGAGAAAGAGATAAATGCACGAAAGGTGTTGCCGTGCCAATATATAAATATATATTGGATGAGAATGATACAAGTGCACGAAGGTATTGCCGTGCCATTGGATGTGATATGTTGAATATATTTCTCACACCAGGGAAGTTAAATAAGGTGTCACGTGGTGACTTTTATTTGAAAGAATTATATTTGGAAGATATTTATTTGAAATAATTATATTCAGAAGATATTTATTTGAAAGAAATATATTCGAAAGATATTTATTTGAAAGAATTATAATGGAAAGATATTTAGTTGAAGAAAATATAGTCGAAATATATTTATTGGAAAGGATTATATTCTGAAGACTTTTATTGAAAAACTTATTGATAAAAGATATATATTTTGAAGGACTTGATTAATTGGTTGTACCTGTGTTTATTATTCGTTTGAGCAATATTTATGGTGTTCATGTTGCCTTGATTTTTAAATCACTAGTTCATTGGTGTTGCTATCACTGCTATTTATTTTCTATTATTTCTGTATGCTATATTGCATAGGTTATTTGACTAGTGAGTGTATTGACCGTACCTCTCCACTGAGGTTAGTCTTGATATTTACTGGGTACCGATCGTGGTGTATGCATACTACACTTCTATATATTTTTGTGCAGAGACATGTATTGAAGATATCGGATTCGGACAGAGATTAGAGTATGATCGCAAGGATTCAAGGTAGGACGGCTTGGTCATCGCAGTCCCTTGGAGTCTTTCCATTTTATTGTACTGTTAATTTCTTATTCAAACATTATTGTATATTCGACCCTCTAGATGATTCCATGTATTCAGTTTGAGTTTGTGACTCAGTATTACCAGTTTTAGGAGGTTGTATTAAATTATATGTTACAAATATGACTTGAATTATTATTATAATCGGCTTACTTAGTCTTAGAGACTAAGTGTCATCACAACGCATGTGGTGGGATTTTTGGGTTGTGACACAACTTGAGGACAATCGAATCATCTACGCCATAGATAAACCAAATTCGTCCACTTCCTCAAACACTTCCCCTTAGATTTAACAAGGGTATATATACCTTAAATACATAATCAAATATATATACATATAAGTTCAGTGATTTAACATGTCAAACTAAATATGATATTGGTGAAATTACCCAAAATATTTGAAACAAAAATTCTAGACAGTATCATTATCTTGTGTTGTGACTCAGTTTTGAAGATGAAAAGGGACAAACTAGACTGTATGGTCTTCATTACAGTTGTAGATATATGTCTTAGAGTTTCATAACATCTTGAATCACCCCAATATCAGTTTTGTACAAAAGGTTATGCTAAAATTACTAACATTAGTATAGGGAGTATTTTTAAAACTGAAAATCAAGGCAGCACCTGCCCTGTACTTTATGATCCCTTTTCGGGTAAATACAGGCAAAACTAAATTTTGGTTCCTGAATAAGAGTTATAGATCTATGAAATATATTTCCATAAAGTGGCTGCCCAAACTACTAAATATCTTTAGATAAATACAAAAGGGTGGCAGCCCAAAACCTTAATAATATAATGTATCTAATAACAATTCATCAAAATAATATTAAGTGTTACACATAGCAACACCATGGAACTTCTTTGTCAATATTAATACAACCTAAAGTAAAAAATTTTCATGTATTGTCAATTTCACGTTTAGGAAGTGCGAAGTAAAATAAATCCTCATTATAAAGATGCTCAATCGAAAATACAAATATTAGTAAAAATTTGGGGTGTTACAACTCTCTCCCCCTTAAATATATTTCGTCCCAAAATTTACCTTGTACTAGTCCCGAAACAAATGTGGAAATTAAACTCGCATATCCTCTTCTAGCTCCCATGTAGCTTTTTAGCCAGAATGATTTTCCCAAAGAACTTTCACTAAGGGGATGGTCTTGTTTCTAAGCTCTTTAAACTCACGCACTAAGATTTGGATTGGTTCTTCTCCATATGTCAAATCAGGATTGACCTCAATAGATTCAATACGAAGAACATGAGATGGATCTGAGCGGTATCTTCTAAGGATAGAAACATGGAAGACGTTGTGGATCTTGTCTAACTCTGGTGGAAGAGCTAGTTTATAAGCAACTGGCCAACTCTCTCAAGCACTTCATAAGGTCCAATAAATCGTGGACTAAGTTTACCTTTTTGGTCAAATCTCATAATCTTCTTCCATGGAGAAACCTTTAAAAATACCTTATCACCCTTTATACTCAATTTCACGCCTCTTAAGATCAGCATAAGACTTTTGTCTATCTAAGGCAATTTTTAAGCGACCCTTGATGATCTTTACCTTATCTTCAGTTTGTTGTACAATCTCAAGACCCACCAATTTTCTTTCACCAACCCCATTCCAACAAAGAGGCGTTCTGCATTTTCTCCCATATAAAGCTTCATAAGGAGGCATGCCTATACTTGATTGGTAGCTATTATTGTAAGCAAATTCTATCAGGGCTAAGTGTTTGTCCCAACTACCCTCAAACTCAATAATGCAGGCTCGAAGCATATCCTCCAAGATTTGTATTACCCTCTCAGACTGGTCGTCTGTTTGTGGATGGAAAGCGGTAAAAAACTTTAACCTGGAACCCAAAGCTTCTTCCAAGCCACACCAAAATCTGGATGTAAACCTTGGATCTCTATCAGACACAATAGAAACAGGAATTCCATGCAGCCTCACAATCTCATTAATGTATAATTATGCCAAACGTTCCAATGAGTAGTCCATTCTGATTGACAAGACATGAGCACTCTTAGTTAGTCTATCTACGATGACCCAAATTACCCTTTTAGTGCGTGGAAGTCCAGAAACAAAGTCCATTGTTATCCTTTCCCATTTCCACTCAGGTATTGACAAGGGTTGCAGTAGACCAGTTGGGACTTCATGTTCAGCTTTTATTTGTTGACATACCAAGCATTTGTAAATGAACTCTGCAATGTCTTTCTTCATACCACTCCACCATTAGTGCTTCTTGATGGTCCGGTACATTTTAGTACCTCTGGGATGCATTGCATAAGGTGAACTATATGCTTTAATCAAGATCTTCTTCCTCAATTCATCATCATTAGGAACACACAACCTATTTTTATAAAATAATATACCATCTTTCTTCAATGTAAAATCTGATTCTCTTCCATTTTGGACTTCTTCAACCCGTTTAACAAGCTTCTCATCTAACTTCTGCGCTTATTGGACCTACTTAAGTAAGACTGGCTTGACTTGCAAATTAGAAATGATAGAACCATTAGAATTAAATAAAAGACAAGCATTCATGGCTCTTAATTCAATAAGCAAAGGAAAAGGACTTAGAGTTAAACTTCCAAGGGAATTGCGACTCAACGCATCTGCAACCACATTGGCTTTATTGGGATGATAATCAATCGTGCAATCATAATCTTTGATGAGTTCAAGTCATCTACGTTATCTCAAGTTTAACTCTTTTTGTGTACCCAAGTACTTCAAACTCTTGTGATCAATAAATATGTGACACTTCTCCCCGTACAAGTAATGCCTCCAAATGTTTAAGGCAAAAACAATGGCAGCAAGTTCAAGATCGTGAGTGGGATAATTCAACTCATGCGATTTCAACTTTCGATAGGCATAAGAAATTACTTTCCCTTCTTGCATCAAAACACAACCCAAGCCACAGTGAGATGCATCAATGTATATCACATAATCTTTCCCTTCAACTGGCAAAGAAAGTATTGGAGCTTGTGTCAACAAGGATTTGAGCTTTTCAAAGATCTCTTGACACTTGTCATCCCACACAAACTTGGTGTCTTTCCCCAAAAGTTTGGTCAAAGGAGAAGCTATAATAGAGAAGCCCTTCACGAACCTCCTATAGTATCCTACTAAACCCAAGAAACTTTTTATCTCAGTTGGAGTTTTAGGGGGTTTTCAATCAATAATAGATTGAATCTTACTAGGACCAACCTTCAGCTGATACAATATGCCCCAAAAAAACCACTTCACTCAGCCAAAATTCACATTTGGAAAGCTTTGCGTATAGTTACCTCTCTTTCAGAATTTGCATGACAATCCGGAGATGTTTATCATGATCTTCTCTATTCTTGGAATAGACTAAAATGTCATCAATAAAGACCACCACAAATTGATCAAGGTAAGGCTTGAATACTCGGTTCATTAGATCCATAAATTCAGCAGGAGCATTTGTCAAACCAAATGGCATTACCAAAAATTCATAATGGGCCATACCTGGTCCTAAAAGCAGTTTTAGGAACATCTTGCTCCCTTACGCGCAACTAATAATATCCAGACCTCAAGTCAATATTTGAGAACAAGCTGGCACCCTTCAGTTGGTTAAACAAGTCATCGATTCTAGGCAGGGGGTATTTTTTCTTGATTGTTACCTTGTTCAGTTGTCGGTAATCAATGCAAAGCCTAAGAATGCCATCTTTCTTTTGCACAAATAAAACAGGAGCTCCTCAAGGTGAAAAATTGGGATGGATAAAACCTTTCTCAAAAGGTTCTTGCAATTGAGCCTTCAACTCTTTTAATTCAGCTAGAGCCATTCTATAAGGAGCGATAGAAATAGGAGTAGTTCCAGGGACAAGCTCTATAGGAAATTCAATCTCCCTTTCTGGAGGCAACCTAGGAAGATCATCAGGAAATACATTAGGAAAGTCGCACACGGTTGGCATGTCCTCAAGACTTGGACTCCCCAATCGTGTATCGACTATATGAGCAAGATAGGCATCACAACCTTAACGAATCATCTTCCTTGCCAAGACCGCGAAAATAATATTATATGTCAATGATCTTTCTCCTTGAACTACTATGTGTGAATATGGAGGAGTTCTAAAAGTCACTTTCTTTAACCTACAATCAACCAATGCATGGTGCTAATGGAGCCAATCCATACCAATAACAACATCATAGTGTTGGAAGGGCATTTCAAGCAAGTCTACAGGGAAGACTAGATTTTGAATCATGAATGGACAATCTTGGTAAATCCTGTTAACAATAGCCCGATGCCCTAATGGACTCGTGACAAGCACATCAAAGTCAAGTCTCAAAGATTTAACAGTATCAGTAAATGCAAGTGATGAGAAAACATAAGAGTGTGAAGATCCAGGATCAAATAATGTAACAACATATATGCTAAATAAGTGAAATTTACCAATGTAACGACTCGGTCGGTCGTTTTGAGTATTACAGCCTTGTTCCCCCATTTACTGCTCAATTTATACTTTAAATTTGTTATATGACTTGTTGGGGTAAATGGTTCGGGTCCGGTGAGGTTTTGAAATGAATTGAGACACGTAGTCTACAAGATGAAACTTAAGTTGAAAAGGTTGACCGGATATTTACTTATGTGTAAACGACCCCATAATAGAATTTTGATAATTTCAGTAGATTCGTACGGTGATTTTGGATTAAGGAGTGTGTCCGAAAATTATTTGGAAATCCGTAGTTAAATTAGGCTTGAAATGGCGAAAGTATGAAATTTAAGTTTGGAAGTTTGACCGGGGAGTTGACTTTTTGATATCGGGGTCAGAATCTAGTTCTAGAAATTGTTTTAGGTCCGTTATGATATTTATGACTTGTGTGCAAAATTTGAGGTCAATTAGACTTGATTTGATAGGTTTCGGCATCGAATGTAGAAGTTAGAATTTATTAGTTTCATTAGGCTTGAATTGGGGTGCGATTCGTGGTTTTAGTGTTGTTTGATGTGATTTCAGGCCTTGACTAAGTCTGTAATATGTTTTGAGACTTGTTGGTATGTTCGGACGGGGTCGCGAGGGGCTCGGGTGAGTTTCGGAGTGGTTTCGGGCCATTTTTAACTGCTGGTTTTTGGCTACATCAGTGTGCATCGCAGAAATTTATGTTACACAAGGCTAATTTTGGAAGCTTATATCTCGTAATCTATAAAGAATTTGGAGATAATTCAAAATTAAAAGTTGTAGCTTTTTGAGTCTAGTTTCCAGAAATATAAAGCATTCATCATTTGGACATTTTTATAGAAAGTTGTGGTTGATTAATTGAACCATGGTACTGCAGTTATTTTGCCTGGCGGTGTGCATCGCAGAAAGTTTTGCTGCACGGGACTGACTTTGGAAGCTTATATATCATAATCTATAAGGAATTTGGTAATTATCCAAAAATGAAAGTTGTATCTCTTTGTATCTAGTTTTCATAAATTTAAACTGTTTAGCAGTTGGAGTTGGGTACAAAAGATTATGTTTGATACACTACAGGATGTCGGGGAAGAGTTTTTGGAAGAGTTTGGTGTTTTGAGCATAAGCATGTAATGATCCAAAGGTCGATTTTTAGTTCTAGAGATCGAAATGTTTGGTCTAATTTCATCAAGTCGCGATTGGGTTTTTAGCGCAAAATATGAGTTAATTATTTAACGAGCGAAATTGGTATCGCATTGAGCAAATGAGATGTGAATTGAGTTTCGATTGAACAACTAGGTTCGTATTATTATTTGTGACTCATAGGAACAAGAATTGTCGAATTTCGAGTTCACATAATGGAGTTAGAGCATTTTTAGTGAATAAATAAATTGTTGGTGCAAGAAGGTTCTGGTGCGGACCTTTAGTGACGGAAAATAGACTTTTAGTGATGGGAAATGGACTTTTAGCGACAAGATTAGTGTTTTTATTGAGCAGTTTTGTTTTTTAGCTCATTTCAACATTTTTGGGCGAAAGAACACAGGTTGAGGCGATTTTTGAGCGAGAATTCACGGGAAAACTTGAGGTAAGTCCCTTGTGATCATTGTTAGTCAATAATATTGAATTATCATTGAGTATTTTGACTAAATTACATATTTTTGAGGTGACATTCGAGGATTTGGGGTCGAGGGATTTGAAAATAATATTTGAGATTTGGAGGTCGGGTTAATATCGGAATTTGGTAAAGTTGGTATGGTTGGACTCGTGGTTGAATGGTCATTCATATTTTGTAACTTTTGCCAGGTTCCGATACGTGGTCCCACGGGTGATTTTTGAGTTAAATTTCAGATTTTGTTGGAAAATTAATATTTTCACATGGAATTAATTCCAATAATTTAATTGACTGAATCGAATTAATGGTGACTAGATACAGGGATTTCGAAGGCAAATTCGCGAGGCAAAGGCATAGCGGAGTAAATAATTACACGGTTTGAGGTAAGTAACACTTCTAAACTTGGTTCTAAGGGTATAAATCCCTGAATTACGTGTGAGGTGAATTGTTGGAGGTGACGCACATGCTAGGTGACGAGCGTGTGGGCGTGCACCATAGAAACCGTAATTTAAATAAATTCTAGGGAGTTGTAAAATTGAAGAATCATGTTATTATCCGCATATTCTCCTCGTGTTAGAGGAATTGAGCTGAGACTTGTATTAAAGATCATGTTTAGGCTACGTGCCGATATTTTGGGACCATAGGGTCGTGTTGCTGTTGAATTTAATTGTTTAAAATATATACATTTCATACTCAGTCATGTTCATCCATTGTGAGGATATTTATGGGATCGAATTGCGCACTGCAGCAGGCCATATCGGCTTTATATATATTATTATTATGTGGATCGGAGATGCCCGCCTGCAGCAGGCCTTACAGGCTTTATTATTATATGGATTGGAGTTGTCCGCCTGCAACAGGCCATATCGGTTTTATATCACGCTTGAGCTGAAGGATCCCCTCCGGAATCTGCACCCCCCACAGTAAGCGTAGATGATTTATATTCGAGATGGACTTCCTAGGGCATGGACTTGCCTTACTTATTTATATATGTTCGGGATGGACTTCCCAGGGCATAGACTTGCCTTACTTATTTATATATGTTCTTGGATGGACTTCCCAGGGCAAGGACTTACCTTATTTATTTATGATTGTGATGAATTTTCCCTAGACATGGATCTTGTCCGAGTCATTGATATTTGGGGATAAATTTACCCCTGTGCTGGATTGGCCTTGTATGGTACTAAGTCGTTGTGTGTGTGTGTATATATATATATATATATATATATATATATATATATATATATATATATATATTCTTGGATGGACTTCCCAGGGCAGGGACTTGCCTTACTTATTTATATATGTTCAAGATGGACTTCCCAGGGCAGGGACTTACCTTATTTATTTATGATTGTAATGAATTTTCCCTAGACATGGATCTTGTCCGAGTCATTTATATTTGGGGATATATTTACCTCTGGGATGGATTGGCCTTGTATGGTACTGAGTCGTTGACTGGAAGTTTATGTATATATATATGGGAAGGATCTTTCCTGAGCTGGATTGGCCATATACAGTACTGAGTTTAACTGTTGAACTTGAAAGCATGCTTATATTTCTGTACTGTTATTTCTATATTGGACTGTAACTGATGAGCTCGTCACTACTTTCAGCCCAAAAGTTAGTCTTGTTACTTATTGAGTTGGTTGTACTCATACTACACTCTGCACCTCGTGTGCAGATCCAGGTGCTTCCGGACACGGTGACTATTAGATTTTTGAGTGTTATCAGTTAGAGACTATCAAGGTACCTACCCGGCGTCCGTTGACCTTGACTCTATCTTCCTTTCAGTTATTGTAATGTTCTATATTTTTAGATAGTGTTTTTATCAGTCAGACTTGTTATCATTTAGATGCTCATGTACTCAGTGACACCGAGTTTTGGGAGTGTTTTGTATCTGTAATCGTGAGGTTTTTCTATGGAATTTAAATATTATGTTTTCAAACTCAAAATAAATTGCGGTTTTATTAAGGTTGTCGGTTTGCCAAGTATTAAGATAGGTGACATCACGACATGCGGATTTTGGGTCGTGACAACCAACAACCACGTTCCATCTTGGTCATTCTTCTGTCTCATAGCACAGACTCGTGCAGTAGATCTCGACCCACAAGCCTGATTAGCTCCATCTGAACCCGCCGCTTGCATAATTCTAGGTCTTGCACCGCTATTAGCTTGAGAATGAGTAGTGACATACTTTTGAACTCAACCCTCTGTATGTGTAGAAGAAAGAGGATTAGGATTAGGACAATCATTCACTTTATGATCCAGACTTCCACAATTAAAACAAGCACCATAAGCTCTTCTACATACACCATAGTGGTTCTTCTCGCACTGTGCACAAGTAGGCGGATAAGTTTTGCCTTGGCCATAACTTGGAGTACTGGCAGTAGAAAAATTTGACTTATTCTAATTATGATATGATGACTTCTGTGCACTTTCAGTCTTGGAATAGTCAAATTTTCCCTTCTTCGATGGACCGTCATAAGCTGAATTATCCTTCCTAAACATGTTTTCTCTCCTACTAGCAGCCTCCTTGTCAATTCTTTCCCAAGTAAGAGCAGCTAAAATTAGCTTGAAAAAATCCTCAAGTTGCAAGATTGCCACCGATTTTCGAATGTAACCATTAAAACCTTCTTCAAATATTTTTCACTTGTCTCTTTCACCATCAATAATACCTCTGGCATAGCGAGAAAGCCTGAGAAACTTTTGTTGATACTCTGCAATAGACATACTCCCTTGTCTTAAATTCAGAAACTATTTTTTCTTAGCATCACAATAGACAGGGGGGACATATTTCGCACGAAATACTTTCACAAAGTCATCCCAAGTCAGCACCGGAGGTTTTGCTTTTGCATTTGGCACACCTACCCAACAATCATAGGCATTTTGTTTTTGTAAAAGAGAGATAGCATACTTAAATTTGGCAGCATTAGTACACTCTAGTTGTTCAAAGACCCTCTCCATGCACTCGAGCCATTGTTCAGCTACCGTGGGATCAGTAGTGCCTTCAAATTCAACTCCACCCATTTTCCTCATCTTCTCAAAATTCATTTCACTAGGTTCTGACATTGTCTCATCCAAGTGACGAAAGAACTCAGCCATCTGTTGAAATGGAAGAGTCATAATAGGAGTACTATGACCCATTGCTCTTGGATTATTGCGCACTTCATTTTCACTAACACAATGATGATTTAGGTTAGGCTAGGGTTCCTCATCTCCTTCCTGGAGGTGAGGTGGAGCATTATAACGGGCCTAAATTTCATCAACGGATTCAATAGCTCTATTCGAAGAAGAGGCCATATTAAAATTCCTATAAAATATAAGATCACATTGCATTAGGGACATGTACATGATGCATATGCAAAAGGAATACAAGAAATTACATTAAACAAGTATATAAAAATTTATAATCTCCAAGTCATTTTCAAGAAAGAAAATAACAACAAATATTAGGTACAATCACAACAAAAATTCTAAAATCATAAACCTAAGCTCTAATACCAAAATTTGTCTTTGGGAGGGTGTTACTTATGAAACAAATCTAATTTACTACTTACAACATTAAGAAGATATTAGTTTAAAAAAATCAGAATAATTTAGTAGTGGAAATAGGCTCATGCGATATGGTTCAAAGTGCAATATTTTTTATTTTTTATTTTTTATTTTTTTATTTTTTTGAAAATACACTTCATAGTTTTCTTTTTTAAAATGAAATACAGTGTCAAAATATCAACATAAGGTAATATAACCCTTCTTGAATAATCAATACGTTAAAGCAACTTTCTAACAAAATTATTCTTTCATTCCACATCACTACAAGTTTGTATTGTACATAAATTTTAAATTATCGGATATAAAAAGAAAAACTAGTTTTCTCCTTTGTACATAATTACAAGAAAACGTGTAAATTCAGCATATTACAAGACTTGAGTTATTAACACACCCTAAAACAGCAACACAAGTTATCAAATTCAAGTTACAAGATTTTGGTCTTAAGATCCAACAAGCCTCCAAATAACATACATAAGTGTGACATATATATATCATTTAATATCCAACAAGCCTCCAAATAACATACATAAGTGTGACATATATATCATGTACATGTCCCAAAACTATACAAAACCAAGGTGCATATGCAAATGTGATCTCCATAAGTGCTCCCAAAAAGACTACTTCATAAGGTCGTCTTCAAATTTTATCCCGTACATTACCTACGATAGAAAATAACTATCGCTAAGCATAAACCTTAGTGGCGTATAAACTTTGGGCCTGGAGTCATTAAATTCTCCAATTTCCCCTTTTTCAGTCATAGTTAGCTCAAATTTAACATAATATAAAACAAGTGAACAAATATATCAAAAGTATCAAATATCAAACCTTGAAGTATTTTCAAATATCAATAACAATGTTCAAGAGTCGAGAAAGCATATACTATCAATCCAAGAGAGTTTACCAAATATCCATTTTTCGCCCAATATGTACGTCATGCCATCACACTAAGCATAATCAGATATCAAGATGGATAATCAAGTAGGGTTAAAACCTAATAGTCAAGAAAATCAAGAACCATATTAAAAATAGCTTCCTAATTTGTACTTAACACGGAGTTCCATAATTTAAGACGAACTACAAATTCAAAGTCAAGATGGCAAAATATCCAAATCAAGAGGCATGCCAAGACGAGTGACAAAGTCACTGCCACAAGAAAGACAAAGTCCCAACAAGAATGCAAAATGATCAAGCAAATCCGTATGAGTGGGCGATTTGGCGAATATCTTACAATACTTGATATAACACAAATACAACAATATAAATTAAAGAAAAAATAAATAAAATCTCAAGTTATTTTCAAACCATTCCAGCAAGGAAAAAAAATAGTACAAAGTTTATTCACAAACCTTGGTGTTTTAGCACAAAACAGTTCAACCACAACTTGAGGACAATCAAATCGTCTACGCCATAGACAAACCAAATCCGTCCACTTCCTCAAACACTTCCCCTTAGATTTTACTAGGGTATATATACCTTAAATACATAATCAATTATCTAAATTAGTTCAGTGATTTAACATGTCAAACTAAACATGATATTGGTGAAAATTACCCAAAATATTTGAAATGAAAATTCTGGACAATATCATTGTCTTGTGTTGTGACTCAGTTTTGAAGATGAAAAAGGGCAAACTAGACGTATGGTCTCCATTAAAGTTGTAGATATATGTCTTAGCATTTCATAATATCTTGAATCACCCCAATATCAGTTTCGTACAAAACGTTATGCTAAAATTTAGAACAGTACTAAAGGGAGTATTTTTAAAACTGAAAATCTGGGCAGCACCTGCCCTGTACTTTATAATCCCTTTTCGGGTAAATACAGGCAAAACTAAATTTTGGTTCCTGAATAAGAGTTATATATCTATGAAATAGCTTTCCATAAAGTCTTAGATCACTTAAAACGGAGCTTTATACAAAAAAGATATGAAGAAAACACTAACAGATGTCTAGTATAAAAACGGGTTTAGTAACTTACCACAAAAGAGAGGAGCAACTTGAGCTTCACCAAGAACGAGTTTTGCCGGTTATTAGTAGAAATTTATGATGGTTTTCATAAAGTTTTTCAGGTAATAAGAAGGAGAGAGAGTAGGGGTTTTCTTTGTCTTGAAAGAATAAAATATGAGAGGAGGTTATGGAAAAGCTAGTCAACCAAAGTAATAGCTAAACTTTGGAGAAATATGAAAGATGTGTCTGCCCAACCTACTAAATATCTTTAGATAAATATAAAAGGGTGGCAGCCCAAAACCTTAATAATATAATGTATCTCATAACAATTCATCAAAATAATATTAAGTGTTACACATAGCAACACCATGGAACTTCTTTGTCAATATTAACACAACCTAAAGTAAGGAATTTTCATGTATTGTCAATTTCATGTTTAGGAAGTGCGAAGTAAAATATATCCTCATTATAAAGATGCTCAATCGAAAATGCAAATATTAGTAAAAGTTTGGGGTGTTACAACCGTAAACTCTGATCAATCCTATTTTCTGTCGTTAAGGTAGAGAACTGAACCAATAATAGAGTGGTGTGGTAGAAAGAAGAAATAAGTCTCTTTTGGACATGGATAGATTAATGAAGTGTTATTCAGATTTGCCTTATTCATTTTTGAAATATTTCCTAGAAACTGCAAATTATATTCTGAATGTAGTTCCTTCTAAGTTAGTACCTGTGACATCTATAGAACTCTGGACTAAATATAAGCTCAGTCTATGGCATGTTCGGGGATATAGGATTGTCCAGCACATGTGCTGAAAGGAAAAGCAGATATATAAGTTAGAACTAAGAATAGATAGGTGCATGTTTATTGAATATTCAAAAAATAAATGGAGGTTTATTTTATTGTCCTAAAGAAAATAAGTCAATTGTTAGAACAAATGCATTTTTCTAGATAAGAACTGTTTAATATACCATGTTCCTAGAAGTAAACTATTTTTACAGGAACTTGGCAAAGAAATAACTAGATGTTCAAGAACATAAAAACCCACACGTCGGAATTGACGTTCCATTGCATTTAATTAGTTGGAGAAAGTTAATAGACAGAATATGCCTTTATCGAGTGGGAGTGATATTTGAACAGTGAAAACTATAGTAAGAAGTCGCTAATATTTCAATACCATAAGGTAATGAAGGTAATATTAGTAGTACTTCATCGTAGTAGAGAATAGTAAGAAAAATCATAGTTCGGTGTACACTCTTGGGATAGTTTCAGTAACAGGATCTCTGAAAAGTTTAATACCAAATTAGATAGTTACGACAAAGCACTATTGGACAAAGATTGCATTAGAAAATAACTTGTAAGATTCTTTAACAAAACCTTATTTGGTGAAGACTTTTAATAGTTATGTAAAAAGAATGCCTAAGAAAGTTGTAGATGCATGGTTATGAGTCTAAGTGGGAGGTTTTGATGGATTAATATAAGCAACGGAAGCAATCACAGTATCAAAAATACATGTAATCTAGACAACTAGTATAAACGAAATTTTACGGGTTACCTCTTGAAGCATGAACAAAGCTCTTGTATCATGTGAGCCTCCAATTACACGCGTCTCAATGGAATCTCCACCACCCGCACAATCACGATTCTCGAACGTTCCGCGGTCTTCTACTGTGTTACCCAAATAATATTCGGAAATAACAATTTCGTGTGGGCGAATTTTTCTAGGAAAATAGGATGAAAATTTCGGCCACCTTGTTCTCTTCCTCTGGGTGAAAAATCTTATGTATTTATAGCATAAGTTTTAAGGGTTAAAACCCTTTTTCAAAATCTGTTGGGTTTTCTTTTCCACCCGGAAAAGGATTCTTTTATTTTCTACTATTTAGGCACAATATGGACCACATAATTTAATTAACAAGGCTTCCAATTATGAAATTAATTTGTAATTTTTGAAATTAATATCTACCATAATTAGTTACGAATTATTCTACTAAAACTTCGTAATTGAACTCCTTATTCAATTTCGAAATTAATCCATTAAATCTTATTTAACTTCCCGTATTAAGATCCAAATACTAATCAATTAAAATTAAATTACTAACGATTTAATTTATTGATTATTTCCTTTAGACTTTCGCTTAACTTATTTCATGTGTTGGATACAAAATCTACCGGTCGGGTTTACACATGAAAACTTATAAGCTTTCATAAAGGTGTAACATCAATCTCTAAACCGAGACATGAATTCCATCAACTAATTATTATTTCGCCAATGTACATTATTATTATCCAATTTACCAGGCATATTGACCGACGAAAGAATCTCGCCTTTTAATAAATAAAAATAATAATAATATATACAACTAATAATAATTATATCAAGATTAAGAGTATAAGTACATTTAATAGCGAGAGAATTTATTTTATTAAGTAATTATATAATACTTATCTCTACTTGGTCCGTTCAATACATACAAAATGTACTAGCACAAAAAGTTGGAATTAAATCATTCTCATAATCAGGATAAATTATATTTAATCTTGTGTTACAATCATCTATGATGGTTTGTTCAATTCCATCAAGAGATTGTGAACTCAAACTTTATACTTATAAGAACCGATGATTTAATTTTCCGTGTATAAGCTAAACTCTATACACTAAGGGTATGTTTGGTATGAAGGAAAACATTTCCAGAAAATATTTTTCAATTTTTTCATGTTTGGTTGGTTTAAATATTTTGGAAAATATTTTCCTTATGAACTCATTTTCCTCCAATTGGAGGAAAATATTTTCCTTATCAAGAAAAGGGAAACATTTTCCAAAACTCATTCTCAACCTTCCCCACCCTATTTCCCACCCTCACCAACCCACCCCACATCCCCACACCCACCCACCTAACCTCACCCCATGCCTACCCACCCCATCCCCTCTCTCAGAAAAAACGCAAAAAAGAAATTACTGCACCTACCAAATTATTGCACCTACCTATTTCGCATTTCAGTGCATGTCCTATTTACTAGCTATCGCTTTTGCTTTACATCTTTCTTTTAGATTTTATGGTGTTCCTATTTTTCTTATGACTGTTGTGGTGATACTAATATTTACTAATATTGTCTGCCTTTGCTTTGCATCTTTTTTCTCGATTTCATGGTGTTTCTATTTATCCTATGATTGTTGTTGTGATACTAATATTGTCTCCCTTTTTGCCCTTTTGTCTTTTATTTTTTTTTGAGCCGAGGGTCTTTCGGAAACAGTTTCTCTACTCCTTCGGGGTAGGGGTAAGGTCTACGTACACACTACCCTCCCCATACCCCATTAGTGAGATTTTACTGGGCTGTTGTTGTAATTTCAGATTTCCGTTTTTCGTTTTTCTACATCACCCCGCCAAACCCCACCCCCACTGCCCGATATTATCGATAAAAAATATTTTTTTATATATTAGTTTTTTCATCTTTCGGTTTACATGTTCGAAATTTTACAAGTTCCAAAGTTATGAGTTCAGAGATTTATGTGTTTGGAAGTTTACGCGTACCAAACACCGGAAAATGAATAAGATTACTACTTATTTTCCAATAAAATATTTTCCATTATACCAAACACACCCTAAATCATCTACTATATAAGCAAAGGACACATACTAATATATGATCTATTTAAAACTTTATTAAAATTGAATAAATAATTGTTCCATAATAAATACTATATCCAAACCAAACTCATGGTTAATAGCATATATCTCAACAATCTCCCACTTAGACTTTTAACTATGACAATTATTAGAATATACCATATTCAAATGCATGGTTAATAGTATATGCCCCAACAATTGTTGCGTCATACTTCTTCTTGTTGTGTTAATTAGAGGCCTTCGGTTAAGTAGAAGTGCATTGTATCCTTGAGAGGGCAAAAACAAAGGCAGAAACAAAGAAGGCAAGAGAAACACATAATGTTACAACCAATTTTGGTTTTGAAAGTTTGATCATATTCGTTTGCCATTTAATCTAGTCTTCTTTGCTGAGGAAACAGACTGATCGATTAACAACAAAGTAAATACAAATTTGAAAGCTCTACTAGCTAACGTTGTTATTACTCCATATGTTAAGCGTCAGCTTAAAATAACCCCTCAAATTTTGATAAGCTGCTATAAAAGGTATAGCAACATTAGCTCTCCTGAAACTTGTTCACCTCCAGGAAAGCTAACTCGAAGTTTGTGAATATACTAGTTGTGGTTCTGGATTCAAGTCTCACAACCACATCATGATCAAAGAATTCTCACTAGCTTCGCAGGGAACAAAATTGTGTGATCTCGCACATGAAGGGACAAGTTAAACACGTAAATGAATAGATAAAAGTATCCTAACAGCTTAAGATTTCACACGATATTCAACAGAAACAATGTAATGAATTCCAACCTCGGTCAGTGCTTCCAGTCACACAGCCTCAGAGACTATAGGAGAAGGGAAACACGGGGAGATTGTGGAAGCACGAGGAGATGAGGTGGAACATACAAGTCTGATAATATACCAAACATTACAACAGCCAGTCTAATGGAAATGTACAAAGTGTGATGGCGCTAGAATAACACATAGAACACAAACAAAAAAAACGACATGGACACGTAGCGGGGCATGGAATATATATACACCAGCAGTTCACAGCCACTGTTCTTTAAAGCAGACATTATACCCCTTGGAATTGGCTCTTCTCAATGAAATTTTTGCATTGTCCACTGATAGAGGGGAATCAGGATTAGGGGAAAGTGAATTCCAAGCTTCCAGACCTGCAGATGGACATTTCAGGATCCCTTTTATAGGCTTTTTTGTTAAATAGGCTGCCTCCTTGGAATCACCATTTGCCAAATGGACTGCTGAATCATCATTTTCCAAACAGACTAAAGCTTCCTCTTTGGGTTCATCATTTGCACTAATCTCTTTGGCCTTGGCATAAGCAGAATCATCACCTGACTTATCGTCACTATCTTTGACTAGGACAAGATCCTCACCAGAACCAAATTCACCTCCATTTAAAGGAGGAGAGACGTCATCTAATTTATACTCGCTACCTTTGCCTTGGACACGATCATCAACCATGGTGTCTTCTTTATCATCCCAAAAATCAGCAGAATCGTCACAGAAGGTAAACTCTGCAATTTTAGCTTGTATTAAGTCATTACCATTGGTACCTTCTTTATGTTTGTTTACAGCGTCAACAAGATGATCTTCTTCCTCTGATGATGTCCGAACAAGCACATCTGTACCTCTTTGCAATGAAAGATTCTTGTCTCCCTTTTTCCCTTTAGGCAATTTGAACCAACCTTCACTCAACAAAGGCAGAGAAGACAGATTCTTAAGAAATGAGGTCTTCTTTGGAACATCTGCCAATTTTTTCTTATCTTTTGTAGTGAATAATGACATGGAAATCACAGTGGATATGAAAAGTTGACATATAGCGCATTTAATTTGCTCGTGTCTCTCAAAGGATGAAGCCTCTGTAAGACCTATCATTCTCTTGATCCCAAGAACTTTGCGCGCCAATTCTCCTAATTCACACCGCTTATATTTGGGATTGTTGAAAAACTTGGTGGCCAGGTAGCCAATGTCTACTTTATCTTTAGTCAACCCTAATTCTTCAAATGGGAACAAATCTTTCTTTTCTGGAATTCCAAAACCAACAAAACGGATCCTCTCATCCGTAAGGAATTTTAGGACAGGATCAGGTAGTTGTTCTCCAGAATGGAACCTCAGGATCAGACAACCTACTCCGAAACAAAAGAGAACCAAAATTATGGAGGGATCACGAGGGTGGCGCATGACATCTAGGCCAACAACAGGCGGCCGTACCCAAATCTTACCTTCTGGAAAAAGAAAATCAACTGTGCATAAAGATTCAAACTCTTTGGCCTTAAAGGTAATGCCTTCTAGTTTAACCTCAAATCTATTAGTTCTCAAATATACAGTACCAGCCATAGGTTTGTTTGAAGAATGAGATGATCCTAGTATTGTTGGGTTGGCATGAATAGATGGAGAAAAGATTAGCAAAAGGATGAGTGCCCCATAACAGATGCTAGAGAAAGGAACAACTCCCCAATGAAAATGGGATTTGACCCAATATTGCAGGGCAACTGAGACAAAAGACTGGCAAGAGGTACTTGAAAATGTCATCAAAATGATATTCAAAACTACAAGAGAATAAGAGGGATAAAAGGAAGGAAGATTAGTGGATTAACATTAAAATTGGATGGTTCTGCAAAAATATATGACAGTTGGAGGGCAAGCCTTGTGTTTGTTAGTTATGAGTACTTTACATCCACCAAATCCTTAGACTTCACCATGGCAGATATTGATCAACAGTTTCAAGCATTTTGCAGCTATACACAACTTGAGCAATTTGAGATAGAGTTTAACTAATTGGATTAATATCTGTGCCACTAAAATAAGAGAATGCCAGTCCTGACTTTAAGGAGAACCCTAAATGATTTACATTAGTGTGAAAAATGCAGATTTACCATTATTTGTATTTTCTACATTTTAATTGGTACATTGTAAAACTCACTAAACACTTCTATACAATTAAAAGCATAAGGACATAAATATAGTGTGACTAATCCATATGGTAAATATGCACAAGCTACCCGTGACTAATCCATTAATATGATTATTTACCCACAAAATGGATTCAAATACTATGGATATAATCATCGAAATAAAATACCCAATGTCTACACTCATGTCATAAGTATCCATCACGGAAATCATTTGGTTTACACTAATGTAAATCATTTAGGGTTCTCCAAAAGTGCCCTTAGCTTTTTCACGGAAATGTGAGTATATTAAGTAATCCAATATAATTTGATAGGGAAAGGAAAAAAAAGCAATACGAAGGAAGTTCAGTGCAGATCAGCACCTTCAATAAAATGAACATTTCCACATATTTCACCACCAATAAAATAAATCTGCCTGACTGCCTGAGTATTATCTAACCTCTCATAACTACACACACACATATAAACACATGTTCATAAACATACATTAAAAAAATTAAGACATCAATTTGGCAAAGAAACACTGGTATTTTCATTAAAATACTTTTAATTCGACTACATATCCAGAATTGAGAAAATTCTGGACCAAAATACACTGCAAAGCCTAGAAACCCGTCTACCATATACTCAATTACAAGTTACCATAGCTACCGTAGATTCACACTTTATGCCCTCTCACCCCTAATTCTCCTAGCAAGCTGAATATCCTTAGGCATAATAGTAACCCTCTTAGCATGAATAGCACACAAATTTGTGTCCTCAAACAAACCAACGAGATAAGCCTCAGCAGCTTCCTGAAGCGCAGCCACAGCCGAACTCTGGAAACGGAGATCGGTCTTGAAGTCCTGAGCTATCTCACGAACCAAACGCTGGAACGGGAGCTTACGGATCAAAAGCTCAGTTGATTTCTGGTACTTGCGGATCTCACGAAGCGCCACAGTCCCTGGCCTGAATCTGTGAGGCTTCTTCACTCCTCCGGTAGCCGGAGCTGACTTTCTGGCAGCTTTTGTGGCTAATTGCTTTCTCGGAGCTTTCCCTCCGGTGGATTTTCGGGCGGTTTGCTTTGTACGAGCCATTTGGGATTTAGGGCTGAAAGGATTTGGATGAAAGAGTAATTGGGTTTTTGAAGGATTTTGAATTTAGAACATAATGGAATGGGAGGGAGAGGAGGGGGAATTTAAAGAAATTTGAGGGGAAAAAGAGATCTGATCTTGGCCGTTGATAGATCGAAATTTAATTGGACGGACAAGATTTCTGAAGTGATGGTGTAGTGGATCGATGACGTGGAGGAATGAAAAGGTGATCGTGTGCGTTGGTTTATAATTGGATGGGTGTGTTATCGACGGTTCTGATTGGTTTTTTCCTTTTAAGTTGCGGATCGATGACGTGGAGTGTTTGGTGATTCGGGGATAGGTGTGATAATCAGGCACGTCAATTCTGTAACCTCTACGGTTCAGATTGCATTGCGAGGGGTTTCGGAATCGATGACGTGGAAGATCATTCTGATACCCGACTCTCTTATGTATGTTACTCCTAATCGGTTTTGTTAGCTAATCCACGAATATTAACTAGAGATTTTGAAAAGGAACATCACCACCAATCAATTTTTTTTTTTTGGCAAAATACGAAAGTCGAATAAAATTAATTGCATATGTTAGCCAAAATATATGTATAAAATAAGTATATTCCTACTATTAATAAGAGGGAGTGAGAGTTGCCTCCGGAAAAATTTGAGCTGCATCCGGATACAATTTGGGTCATAAGGGTACTTCTGTAATTCTGATTAAATGGAGCAATAATATTGGTTGAAAAAATTGATTAATGTAGCTCCCTTAGAAATTTTTGAACAAGTTGACCGATTTACCTTTGCTCCATATCCCACGTGATCATAACACGCGTAAGGTTCATAAATTATAAATGGACCCTACAGTTCAGTGCATAGTTCAACATTGTCTGCTACGTTTCACATAGCTCAATTACGTGAACCAATGAGAATAGATGGGCCTGCTTTTGTTGCAAATCCATTGAGCAAAGTTCATTTGTAGCCATTAAGGCCAAACTTATATCACCTGATAGCCACAAAATAATCACATACAAACCATAGCCTAAAAACAATAATAAGGCTAGCAACTGAAAAACTTGAAACCATACGCTCGACGCAAACCAAAAGGAAATCACTCCTAAAGGATTTTGTATCCTAAATTTACGCCTTCAGTATGGAATCTTCAACCCCCAAACAGTATAAAAGTCGCCCAATTATTCACATTGTCAAAAAAATTTAGGATTTCTAAAGAGTAAACCCATAGCAGAGCTCCAAAAAATTCATGCTGAAATTCAAAGTTTTTGCACAATTGTGGCCTACAATCAGCTTAATAGAGTTGAGATTTCGTTCTTAAATTGTGAAATTGATACAAAATCGATAAACCCAACTAATGTCTATGGAGGTTGTGAATGTTGGAACTACTATTCCAATTTTAATTTCGATTTTACTTCAACATAGTGGTGAGTGTGTAAGTGAGAGTAAATTTGTTAATTTCCTTGTTAATGGCGTGCTGATCAATTCGGACCGTAGCTATGAGTATTATGTTAATGAGATATACAAGCAATTGGGTAGAGATTCGATTACAAGTGCGATAGAGATAAAATATACAGTGAATGATGGCTATATAGCAATTCCAATATACAATGATATGAATGTGCACTTGTATATGGAGATGAAAAAGAAAAACCTGAATATCACTGAACATCCATTATGCATAACGTTGAAAACTGTGTATTCAAGTGTTGAATGCTCATATTCAAGTTCATACTTGGGTGGTAACTTACTCGCAACAACTTCAGCTGGTTTACAATGTCAGAACGTAGAAGAAGTACACGAAACTAATATTGTTGAGATGATGGATAATCATGGAAAAGAAGTCAAAATTGAGATAATAAAGGGAATTTGCATAATAGACAATCCATAACATGAAAAATTTGCGGATGGTCAATTGTATTGGGACAAAGATACACTCATTAATGTAATAAAGTATTACGCAATACGAAAAAAATATCAATTTATAGTGGATAGATCATCTACAACAAAGTATGATTTCTACGTATGAGATTTCACTTCTATGTAATCTTGTGTATACTGCTTGTATAAAAAATATATAACTATTATATAATGAGATTGCATATGTATATTGCTTATTTATTTGAGACACAAGTGTAAATATCTGAAGAAGTGCATTATCATAACACTGTATTTTAAATAGGTATTGTCTTACATGCGTGGATGAAAGTTGTAAATGGAGTCTTACATCTTCAAGTCTACACAAATCAAATGTCTTCAAGGTTAGAAGGTTCAATGATGTTCACACTTGCCCAGAGACGAGTAGACTATTTTCACAACATCATGCTACTTCGTCAGCCATTGCAAAAATGATTTGCAATAAATATGTCAATCCAAAAATAATCTACACTCCGACAGACATCATGAGCGATATGAAACAACAATATGAGATTAATATGAGTTACGTAAAAGCTTATAGAACAAAAGAAAAGGCGCTTGAACTGCTAAGAGGGATACCACACGAATCTTATAGTAAACTGTCGGGTCACTTGCATATGATAAATATGACAAATCCTGGTTATGTCACAATGTTACATAAATCAGAGGACGGGCGCTTCATGTATGTTTTTGTCGCACTAAATGCATCAATCATAGTATGGAAATACGGCTACCATATTGTAGTGGTTGACGAGACATTCCTTAAATCATCACACAGGGGGACAATGTTAACAGCTAGCGCACAAGATGCGGCAGGTGAATATATCGCAGTCTTGTATAATAATTATATTTGGTATAGATAGCTGCTATATGCGTATAAAACATGTAGATGCTTTCTTATTTGCTTAACCAGGTAAAAAATTTTCACTAGCATATGGTGTTGTCGATTCTGAAAATAATGCTTCCTGGGAATGATTTTTTGAAATGTTTAGACAGCCTTTTGGGAAAAGGGAAAGGATGTGCATCGTATCTGATCGTCATGCAAACATATTGAGGGGTACTTCGATTGTGTATCCAGAGGTATCTCACTGTGTATGCATTTTCCATCTTTGGAATAACATAAAGAAGTAGTTCAAGAAAAACCATGACCGACTGAGGGAAGTACTTTTTGCAATGGCCATAGCATACAAAATTGAAGATTATAATCGCCTCATGCAAGATATGGACAACATTGATAAGAGGGTAAGGGGTTACCTATTCCAAATTGGTTATGAAAAGTGGTCCATAGCGCATTCCACTATTAATAGATCCATGGTGATGACTTCAAATATTTTTGAGTCACTCAATGCAAGAAACGGAGAGGCAAGAGAGCTACCAATCATAAGTTTACTAGATTACATGATGAATTTGGTTATGGAATGGAATAATATAAATAGAATAACTGCAATGAGTACATTTACTGGACTAGGAAAAAAATATAACGAAGTACTTAAGGAAAATAGCAGTTTGTTGCAGAAGATGACGGTAAATATTCTTTTATCATGTCTTACTTCATACGCCTGAATTACATACTTTGACAATAATGCATTAATACTTTTCATATCTATGTTTTACTAATGATATCTATTTAAATTTAAGTGAGGCCTTCAACTGATTATATATATGTAGTAATGGATGTTGAACAAAGGTGAAACATAGTCTGCATGCAAAAAAAGGAATGCTCGTGCAAACGATTTCAAATGGATGAGATTCCTTGTCCTCATGCTATGGCAGTATTGGACTACACACGTATAGAAACACCCAAAATATTGTTTTGCCTATTACACCAAGGAATACTTCAAGAAGACATATGAAGTGCCAGTTAATCCACTTCCAGATGAAAATACATGGGACCTTCCAACAGAGGTGTTAGATAATGTGGTCCTATCACCAATAGTGAAGGGCAAATCAGGAAGACCGACGAAGTCACGACACAATGGACTTTATAAATATCTGTATACTGAAACAATTATCTATGGATTATGCGGAAAACAAGGACACAACAGAAAAACATGTAGAAATGCTCGAGACAACTAGTAGATAAATGTTTTCCTTGTGAATGTTACAGTTAGAATATTGAAAAAATAATGAGATTTGCAATCACGTTCTCTCTGATGTATGAATAAAGATACTACTTTTTGTCGTAATTAAAGTATTGGTAGAAGTTTTATTCCAAATACTATTATGGATGTTATTATATAGATGTCAATATATAAAATATATACAAAAATGACTGTCACTATAAAAAAAAATATAAAATAGACTGTCACTATACAATTTATATGCAATAGTCTGTCACTATACAAAAAATATACAAAATAAATTATCGCTATACAAAAAATATATAAAATAGATGTCACTATATAAAATATATACAAAAAAAGACTGTCACTATACAAAAAATATACAAAATAGATATCACTATATAAAATATATACAAAAAAACGGTTACTATACAAAATAGATGTCACTATACAAAATATATACAAAGAAGACTGTTACTATACAAAATAGATTGTCGCTATACAATTTATATACATTTTAGCTGCCCCAGAAACTTCATTCACAAAACTTCCTACAACAACTTAGCAACACCAGCTAAATTTGCAAAACCAATCGAAACATATTAAAATTGTATAAATTACAAAACCAAAACTGTAGAAAAGTCAAAACTACACAAAATCTGGAACTTTCAAAATCTCACTATTAATTGAAAACAAACAAGTCGCAATTAAAAGTAATATTCAACATTAGCATTTCAAACATATTGTTCAAAAATATCCCAAACAAAAAGGATAAAACGTGATATAGGTATGCAACTGTATCCAATCATAAGACAATATCATAACCAAACTACTTCATCTTAAAACTACATGTCAATTTTCCGCTAAACTATCCCAAACTACTTCATCTTGCCCTTCGACTTGCCTTTTTTCTTGATATCCTTCAAAGTTTCGTCATCACTAACGACAAGCGTCTTGACCTTTTTCTTCTTATTCTTTAAAGCCTTGTCATCACCAACGTCATGCGACTTGCCCTTTTCTTGTTATCCTTTTTTTGTCAGATCATTCAATCTATCAGTAGACTCGTCATCACTAACTGCATGTGCTCTTTATTTCTTCACTCCATAATCCCATAGCAATATACCATATCGGTTCCGTATCCCATCAATATCAATAGCTTTAGGAATACTGCTGCCTTGAATGATGTACTCATCAAATGCAGCAATATAAACACCACAGTCACTACATACAAAAGGTCGCACATAAACGTTGAATAAGTTAGTATAATATCCAAATAGGAATTCATGTACAATAATGAATAAGAATCAGAAATATTCAATAATAATTTACGTGTTATCTTGCGTTGGCAACCCATCAACGACATGAATCTCAAAGGGATCAATGACAGAAATTCCCATATGATTCTCCTTTGTGTCCCAAAATCCAGTACGATAGAGGAAATATGGGAGCAACACTGAATATGGCTCAATTGATCTCCAAACTGCACTATTTTGCCGCGCGCCACTCATGGAATCGTATACATAAATGCGCAGATCTTTGAATGACAGTCTCGCCAATATCCAGTGCCACTTATCAGACAGATTTATAGATAGAATCTATATGTAATTACAACATGGATAAAATAAAAGAAATGACATTTATGCTAACAAATTAACATCAATATGCTGAAAATATGAAGAACCATTATAGTGTTGACTTACTGAATGACACAGGAGTAGGCCGGAATATGCAAATGTGAAGAATTATTTTTTTCCTCCAAAATCATCGACTCTAGATTCAAAGATTTTATTTAGCTTATTGCTAATCTCCGTATAAACATTGTCCCTGATGAATCACGATAAAAAAATATGGTTCATGACATGAAACACGAAAAATAAATAAGGAAGAAAAAAAACTTACAGTGAATTAGTCCTTAAGCCTCTATTGATGAAAGTGTTCCACGTACACAATATTCTGAAATCAACAGGTTTGTCAACATTTTTCTGAAAATGATACTTTATATTGAAGATGGACTTATTTGGCTTGCTTGTCCATATGGGCTTCTTTGACTTAGTTTGCTTATTTTGAGCAACTTGGATGGTGCTACCAGAGTCAAATGTGTTCCTGAATGGTGACTTTATGACCCCTGTTGCTTTTCTTTCTCTAGTGATCTTTTCAGGTGTGTCATGATCAACAACAACTATACAATCTTCCTACATAGTAGCAATATTTTTTTCCACTCCTAAACAATCACCATGTACAATATTTTGATCGAAATACTTTTGGGTGATTACAGTTATTTGAGCCTCAGCATCACTAGTCCAACCATTGTCCTCACCAACTCCCTCACAACTATTTTTACCAATAACTTGTACAGAATCCTCCACCAAATACCCATATTAGCAATATTTTTCTTAACTTCAGCAATATTAACTATGCTATCACCATCTACATCATTTTTGTCACAAAACTTCTAGGTGATTGCAGTGATTTCAGGCTCGACATCCTCAATCCAGGCCTCGTCATCACCAACTCCTTCAGTACTTTTACCAGCTTATATAGAATCCTTCACCACACCCTCCATAACATCAACATTTTGCTCTAGACTTACTTTAGTACCAATATTTTTTTTATAACTTCCCCACTGCCAATATTTTTCTCTATAACTTCCTCACTACCAAAATTATTCTCTGCAACTTTCTTATCGCCAAAATAATCATTATGAATATCACTGGCATCATGATGGCCATGACTATCATGATGGTCGTCATCTTTTCTATCACCATGTTCAGGAAAAATATACAGAAAGTTGTAAAAATTATAATAACATGTAAAAATAACAAATAAACATAGTTATGAGAATACCTTTGAAGCACCGCGTTCACCTAGAGCTTTAAAAACCTTTTCAAATGAGGAAATCATTAACTGCTCCAAAGACGAAACCTTGTCGTTTACCTATAAAAGAAAAAGTGAAACCGAATATCAATTAAGTTGTCAGAACTTCTCAAAGCCAAAATAGAACTATACCTTGTTGATTTCACTTCTCAGAAGTTTCAGCTCATTCTCGCTTGAACTCAAGTTAGTGGGTTGTGGATCCGGATTCTCATTGTTTATAGGTTGTGATTCCAACTTATTTTTGGGGTGCTTCTTAGCATTTGTTTTAGGTCGAGTGTTGAAATCATCTACATCATCTCTTGGATTAACTTCAGCCACGACTCCAGATTCGCTATACATCTCATTTTTATCTTCATACACCGGGACAAAATCATGCAATTCTAGCCTTGTTTGTTCAACATTTGTTAGGGCAATGTTACCAAACACCAACTACAAATCAAAAAAAAACTTAGCAATCATGAAATTTTAAAATAACAAAAGACAACCAATATATTACTTGTAGAAACTACACATCATACAATCAATTGATATTATCTATATTAAAGGTATTGATATTATGTATCAGAAATGTATAATTTATGCATCAGAAGTAAATTCATATGTATTGCTACAAAACATTGTAAACTAAACAAAAATTTGTTTACCTGCTCCCGACTTAAAAGAAAAAATTCTTTCCTCAACCTCTTGAAGGTCACCTTCTTCTTTACAGTCCAGTTTAGCATGCGCGGCACAATATCTCCAATCCGGTAAGTGAGGTTTTTGCGAGTATAGCAGCAACATTCATAAAACCAACACTGGATTGCCAAAGGCAAACTACCATATCAGTACATCTCTCTCCTACTACGAACCTTATCTTTCAGTGACTCCGACATAGCATTGAAAATCACTTTTTCGCAAGGGAAAGTTTCAAAATCACAAGATTCAACCAACAGAAAATTATTCTTTGTTATGAAATCATCATTCGTAATAGAAAATAGGAAACTATGAATGAAATACAATATTGCAATCTTTAATGCGTCCTCATCAAATTTCCACATCTTTTTTAAGAAACAGTCAGTTAACAATTTCTTATACACTTTCGACATGCTTGGAAAGTACAATTCCATCAACCGATTCGACTGGACAGATTCATAATCCTTATTGGGATCACCATTACACTTTAAACCTATGATAATACAAAACTCTACAAGTCCAAAGTGTAACTTTGTGTTATTCACTTTAATCCATAACTCATCATCTTTAAGTAACACCACTTGCCTAAGCAATAGTGAATGGATAAATTGGTTCTGTATAAAAAATTCGGACAAGTCCACAAAATAACCAAAACATGTTCTTCTAAACATCTCAATATGTTGATCATCCAAAGTATCGTTTAAATGTTTCACTATACTGCAGTTTGTATGCACAATGATACGAGTACGATAATGATCACCCAAAGGAACATAGTAATTCCAAAGATGCAGACAATACAAATATATAAATATATATAAGCTTAATAACAACCACAAATATGCACTTTAAATATTACGTATACACTATGTGGATAGATGATACACTTTATATACAAATTGCACATTACTTATTGACTTGATACAAATGATATACAATATAAAAAAAGAATGATACATTTTATATACAAATCTGGAACATAACTGCTATATTGGATAAATTTCCTACATACTAAAATAAACTAAGCGCACACAAGTCAGAGTTATATCATTAGAAAATACCTCAAATCATATGAGTTAGAACATTTTTTATTACCGTGAACTTTTCTCTTTTTTGATGGAACATCATCCCCATCCCTTTTAGCCTTCTTTTTAGAGCATTTGCCCTTATCCTTCACAACATCCTTTCCCACCATTTTAATCTTTCTTTTTGAACGTGTGCCTTTTTTAACAACTAATCACTGAGCAGTTTGTGACCTCGTTACTCTATCGATGGGAGTCTCGTTATGTGAACGAGTCCTTCTATCAACAAGGGTACTTTGCATTCCTTCAATAGGGTATTTTGCATTGCTTCAACAGATTTAGGGGTTGCATACCCCAAATCGCATCCAAATTCTAGTAAATCTTCAAAATCGTCAGCATCATTCCTACTAAAACTAGGGTTATATTTACTAATTTATCAGCTAATTTCATAGAATTTAGAGATGCCATCAACTTTATATTTTTCTTCAAAGACTTTTTTTCCTCCATTATAGACTCGATTATGAACAAAAATTCAAAAATCTACTGAAATTTTGACTTACATTTAGAGCAAGAGTAAAAATGGAGAAGCTGTGTTTTTAGAAGAAACCAGTGTTTCAAGAGAACCGAGTGTAATAGGAAAAAAATGCGAGTTAAAAGGCGTGGGTGGGTCAGTATATTATGGATTATTTATGGGCTATTAGATGTAATATGTTTGGGCCGGAGGGATATTTCGGGTCCATGAAAAAAACATGGGCTATTAAAATTTTGAGGGGCTATAGAATTTAATTTTCTCAAATCCATTTGCACTGTCACAAATGCCGCCGTATACGATCCTAATGTTTAAACCAATAAGAAACAACTTTAAAGAATACAAAAAGTAAATGATGCTTTGGACTAGGGGTGGGCAATACCGACCGAATCGAAAAAATCGACCGAACCGAAAATTTTGATTTATTCAGTTTCGGTTTTTCGATTTATTCGGTCGATTTGCGGTTTATTATTTTAAGAATTTCGGTGTTCGGTTCGATGGTCGGTTTTCGGTTAAACCGAAGAACCGATAAAGAAACCGAGTGTCAAAATAATCAATGTATTTGTACATTAGCCTTGGAACAAAATCACATTATAAGATTGTTATTTCCACCATCACTAATATAGTTTATTAGCTAATAGTACATATTGGATATTCTTTGTAGCAATATGTGTACCGTATATAGGAAATAGACAAAATCAAACAGTTTTTTATCTGCATTGTTGAACGTTGGAATTTCATCATCCACGATGTACCAAAGCAAAAACATATTTGCTATGTGTTCCTACACAATTGATGACCGCGTGAGCTTATTGGAATGGCTCTCTTAATGAAATATTAAGAGATGATGAGTTGGTTCCGGAGCAAATCAACACCCAATACTTCTCCTATAGTGCTGCCATTGGCAATGCTGTTGCTTCTATTTTGTCTTAAGCTCGGTCAAGGATTATCATAAAGGGAATTATATGAATTTGAACCGAAAACCGAACCGAACAAGAAAAGATCGAACTAAAGTTATTATGGTTCGATTTTGGTTATTAAAATCACAAACCGAAAATCGAACCGAAATTCTACAAACCGAACCGAACCGACCAATGCCCACCCCCTACTTTGGACTTCTGGAGATAGTCTTTGAGTCAAATTTCGTGTAGTTAAACTTGAAAATTAAAGTAACTGAGGTTTCCAAACAAGTTCTAAAATTGTGTTGCTTGACGACCTATAAATTTGACTTCTCCAATTTATTAGATTGGGTAATTTTTATTACTTAGAAAATACTATGAGAATAACATGTATTAAGTTTTGTAATACATAGCTACTCAAAGATGGATTTGTTATTAAGTTTTGTAATACATAGCTACTCAAAGATGGATTCAAAATTCAAATTTAATAGGTACAAAATTTAAATTTAAATTTAATGAATTTAATACTTAACATTGTTACCACTAAACTCATTGTATTTTATAAATTATAGGTTCATAATTTACTTTTGTTGATATTTTAGTGAATTTTTCCATGTATGTTCATTTTCTACCGCCATTGATTATAACTATTAAACTATAACTCTAATTTTTTTGTAAGAGAGATTGGTAACATGTAAGCGCAAGGTCTAGGTGGAAAACTTTCTTGTGATCCTGTAAAGTGTACAAACATTAAAGACCAATGATATTTGTAATTCTAATTCAAACAGGATGTATGATGGCAGAAATGATGACATGTGAGTTAAGACTTTTAACTCCATACAATTTATCTTCTTGGACGACTAAGATTTTTGCACTTCAAAGTAAATTCTAGATATATATCAGGAATGAGAAAGAACAATAATCTTTTTTTCTTTTCTTGATTCACCTTAACTGGTGCAACATTGTTAACTCTTTAAATTTTCATAGCATATAATAATATGAAATATCATTGGTCTGGTGAATTATAACTTGAACTTGGAGCGGGCGGTCATTTTTTTTTTTTTGGGGTATATACTCATGTGATTGATTATACTTCATCCTAGTGTACGAATATATATTTAATTTGGATTCAGATTTGCTTCAACATGGAAAATTGAAAAACGGATGGAGTACTTTGATGTTGTCTTATATTCTCATCAAACATATAAATAAGATCTTAGTGAATATATACTAAATGAAACTAAAATATGTAAATAAAGAAATTTATATTTAAAAGATGTCATTCTTTTTGGTACAAAATAAACATGAAAGAGTATCACATTAAAAGGAATGAGAGTAAACTTTTTAAATTTTTGGTATTCAATTTTTTATAAACGTCTACAAACATTAGCATAGAACTTTTCATTGTTTTATTTTACATGATATGTTTAATTATGAGGAACTTCATTTGTTTTATATTATAATAGAGGTGTAACAATATAATATTATTGATGTTTCTTAAAAAGAATTAACAATAAAAAGTGGCCAGAAAAAGACAAAGATAAGTTATTAAGTCAAGATTTTCTACGTAGCTTCTAACCACTTTATTTACTTATGATCATATATATCGCTCTCATATGTTTAAAAATTTAACTAAACACTCTTGAAAGATGGCATTGTTTAGCCGTAAATGTTCAACTATGAGAGCATAAAAACCGCATTTCTAAATACGGTACACCAAAATTTGTTTATCATTTAACCAAAATTTATTTATCAAATGAAGAATATTGTTGCAACGTGTAAAGAATTATCCAATATATACCATCTACCTAATAAACTTACTCGATAAAAATTTATATATCTATTTTTTTATAAATCTTGCAAGCTTTAATTTTTGGAATTGGGCCCGGATTCAGCACGGGCTAAAGTAACTAGTAATACACATATATACAAAAAAATATATTTTGTCTACTATTATTTTTTAGAGCGACTAAAATTCTTTATATATATATATATATATATATATTACGTGGTCTAAAGTGTTTGTGCATTGTATTTTATATTTTATGGGCCGAATGATTTTTTTATTTCTTTTTCATAAAAAACTCAACTGTTAACTCGAAACTGTGACAAAGCTGATTACTTCGCTAGTTCGCTTGACTCAGTGTAGCGGCTATTTTGTAAAGTGACTAGCCTGTGACATTACTATCATGACTTATGACTTCAAATTTTTAGATAAACATGAAATCTGCATTATTCAGTTTCAGCCTTTTTATATGTATTGCTAATAATCATTAATACAACAACAATAATAACAATAGCCCAGTAAAATTTCACTAGTGGATCTGGAAAGGTAGAGTGTACGCAAACCTTACCCCTACCCGGAAGGGTAGAGAGGTTGTTTCCGCCTTTCTGGGAGACCCTCGGCTCAACAGAAGAGATAATAATATCAAAAAAGAACAAAAGAGTAGATCTGTATGTCACGACCCGGAATTTCCACCGCCGGAACCGTGATGGCGCCTAACATTTCACTTGCTAGGCAAGCCAACGTTAGAGAATCATTAAACCAACTCTTATTCCATTCAGTAAATACAGCAAATTAACTAAGGTGAAATATAATAAGTGCGGAATAATATAAAAATTATATTAATTACTACCACCCGAATCTGGAGTCACAATTCACGAGCATTCTAGAATTTACTACAAGTAATAGTTTGAAAGAAATACAATTGTGTGAATGAAAGAAACAGTAGAACAGAAAAGATAGACGGAGACTTCAAGGTTTGTGAACGCCGAAAGATCTACCTTGAGTCTCCGAATAGCGGTCCAATAGCAAACTCTCGATCAACCCGATCCGATACAAAAATCTGCACAGAAAGTACAGAGTGTAGTATCAGTACAACCGACCCCATGTACTGGTAAGTGTCGAGCCTAACCTCGACGAATTAGTGACGAGGCTAAGGCAAGACACCTACAAATCAACATGTACAGTTTAACAATGTATATACAAATAACAGTAATAAAGAAATAGACAGGAGATATCGGGAGGGAGAAATATGCTGGAAAAAATACGAGATAAAGAACTACAACAGAATGATATTAGGAACAACCAATATATTATGAATCAACAGGAACACGAATACAGTAAAAGAAAAATGCATGGCATCACCCTTCGTGCTTTTACTCTCAATCTCACCATAAATTAATAGAAACGGCACGACATCACCCTTCGTGCATTAACTCTCATAATATGGCACGACATCACCCTTCGTGCATTAACACTCACAATATGGCACGACATCACCCTTCGTGCATTAACACTCATAATATAGCACGGTATCATCCTTCGTGCATTAACACTCATAATATGGCACAGCATCACCCTTCATGCATTAACACTCACAATATGACACGACATCACCCTTCGTGCATTAACACTCTCCCTTACCATAATGCAATGCATAAATAACAACAGTGAGATAGAATAACAAGTACAAGCCTTACTTCAACATTTAGTTCCACAATATCAATCTCAACTTTGAAATAAATTCTTAATTATCATCAGAAAATCCGTAAAGATGATAAGAACGATCAATTTAGCAACACTAGTATAAACACGTAGCAATTAGGCATAGGAAAGAGACAATATAAGAAAAACGGAACATGAAAAATAGGTAAATTAGCGGCGCATCAGTACTCGTCACCTCACATATACGCCGCTCACATAAATTTCATATAGCAAATAGTCTAAGGTTCCTAATTCCCTCAAGTCAGGGTTAGACACAACACTTACCTCGCTCCGAAGGCCACTTAATTCTCAATCACAACTTTTCCTCTAGAATTCACCTCCAAATCACTTGTATCTATTCAAAAATGACTACATAGTATCAAATATTGCTAAAGGAATCAATTATATTGCATAAATTAAATTTCTCAAATTTTCCTCCAAAAAGTTAAAAATCGACCCCGGGCCCGCTTAGTCAAAACCCAAGGTTCGAACCAAAATTCATTTACCCCTTTCACCCCCGAGCCCGGATATATAATTGGTTTTGGAATTCGACCTCAAATTGAGGTCTAAATCCCCAATTTTTCGAAATTCCTAGTTTCTACCCTAACCCCTAATTCTACCATAAAAACTCTAGATTTTAGGTTAATAATTCATAAAATATAATGGGTAATTGAAAGAAAATAGTTTAGAATCACTTACCAACACTTTGGGGAAGAAAATAACTCTTGAAAATCGCCTCTAGTCCGTTTGGTTTTTGAGAAAATGAAATAAATGGTCAGTTCCCGCTTTTGGATTCTGTTTTAAGTGCTGGGCGACAGTGTGCATCGCGTTCGCGAGGCCACTGTCGCGCTCGCGAAGAGCATTGGCTGCCAAGCCTTCGCGTTCGCGAGACAGTGTTCGCGTTCGCATAGGCTACCCCCTGGTCTCCGCGTTCGCGAGACATTGCTCGCGTTCGCAATGAAGGAAAGGCTGACCCCCCCTCCCCGTGTCTAACACTACGCGTTCGCGATGAGCTTGTCGCGTTCGCGAAGGGTAATGCCCCCATCGCTTCGTGTTCGCGACCAAGCCTTCGCGTTCGCAAAGAAGAAAATTCCGGCTTCATCAGTTTACTCTTCGCGTTCGTGAGAGGACCTTTCGCGAACGCGAAGAAGGATATGCTAGAACACCAGAATCTGCAGAAAACCAGATTTACTAAAGTCCAAAATATCCCGTGGCATATCCGAAACTCACCCGAGCCCTCGGGGCTCCAAACGAAACATGCACACAAGTCTAAAAACATCATACGAACTTGCTCGCGCGATCCAATCGCCAAAATAACACCTAGAACTATGAATTTAGCACCAAATCAAATGAAATTCTCACGAACACTTTAAAATTTCTAACTTCTCAACTGGACGTCCGAATCACGTCAAATCAATTATGTTTCTCACCAAATTTCACAAACAAGCCTTAAATATTATATTGGACCTATACCGGAATCCGGAACCAAAATACGGACCCGGTATCAATAAGGCCAAACATCAACCAATTCTTAAAAATAATTAATTTTCAGACTTTTAATTTTCATCAAAAATTCATAACTAGAGTTAGGGACCTCCGAATTCGATTCCGGGCATACGCCCATGTCCCATAATTCAATACGAACCCACCGTGACCGTCAAAATACGGATACAAGCCTGTTTACCAAAAATATTGACCAAAGTCAACTAAAATAAATTTTTAAGGCAAAAATTCTTATTTTCATCATTTTTTAACATAAAAGTTTTCCGAAAATACGCCGGACTGCTCACGCATATCGAGGAGGATAAAAATGAGATTTTAAGGCTTACGAGCGCAGATTCAAGTTCTAAAACATAAAATGACCTTTCGGGTCATCACACCGTAACAACAAAAGAAACTAGAAAAATAATACTAGCATCGAAGAGACAACAAATGAGTGGAAGGGCAATAGCATAATACTATGCAAAACAAAAGAAATAGTGTGAACACAACATAAAACTCTAGCAGTCCTAGTCAAAACTCTATCAGACTAACCGGTACAAAGAGGAAAAACACTCGACTACCCCTAGCCTACAACCCTAATGCTCGACCTCTACACCTTCCTATCAAGAGCCATGTCCTCAGAAATCTGAAGTCGCGCCATGTCCTGCTTGATCACTTCGCCACAATACTTCTTAGGCCGTCCTCTACCTCTTCTCGTACCTATCAAAGCCAACTGCTCACACGTCCTAACCGGGGCATCTAGGCTTCTCCTCCGCACGTGCCCGAACCATCTAAACCTCGCTTCCCGCATCTTGTCGTCCATGGGAGCAACGCCCATTCTCTCCTGAATATCTTCATTCATAATCTTATCGAGCATAGTATGCCCGTACATCCATCTCAACATCCTCATTTCGGCTACCTTTATCTTCTGGATACGTAAATTCTTGACTGGCCAACACTTAGCCCCATACAACATGGCCAGTCTAACCATCGCTCTATAGAACTTACCTTTAAGTTTCGGTGGCACATTCTTGTCACACGGGACTCCGGACGCTAACCGCTATTTCATCCACCCCACCCTAATACGGTGCGTGACATCCTTGTCGATCTCCCTGGATAATTGACCTTAGGTACTTGAAACTTTCTCTCTTGGGGATGACTTGTGAGTCGAGCCTCACTTCCACGTCCGCTTCCCCCGTCATGCTGCTGAACTTACACTCCATATATCCGTCTTAGTCCTACTCAACTTGAAATCTTTGGACTCCAGGGTCTGCCTCCATACCTCCAGACTCTCATTAACGTCGTCTCGCGTCTCATCAATCAGAATTGTATCATCAACGAACATACACCATGGCACCTCCCCTTGAATATGGTATGTTAGGGCGTCCATTGCCGGGGCAAATAAGCTAATAATCATTAATAGCTTAGATTAATTTAATTTTGTGGTTCCAGTAATCAACATCTATAAACATCATAAGGATCGTTTGGTTTGAGGGATGAGAATCTTTATTCATGATATAGAATTTAGCAGTATTAAGTTATAATTGTTTGATTTTCGTTATATAACTTTTCATTACTAATATAATTTTTCATTACTAATATAATTTATGCATAACTAATGCAACATTTGATTTACAGTATTAAACTACATAATTTAAATGGATTTAGTATAAAAATCTATATACTAGTACTAGTACCATATACGAGTTATAATGTAACATGTACATTCAGAATGCATGAATTAGGGTAGCTAAAATGCCCTTGAAATAGGCAACTCAATACATAATACCCCAAGATCTCTGACGATTCAGCCGTCCACCAATCTCGAGAAGTCAACCAATCACCTACTACAGTAATAGTAGTATCCATTATCTCCCGTCAAACATATTCACAGTTATAGGCATTTGTATTTCACCACATCGCTTACATCATCAAAAGACCACTTCCCAACTTCCATGAGAGAACCTTCCCCTTACCCCACACGCATTTAGCTGATTCCTCAAGAATTCAGCTCTTGATCTGAACTGGTCAAGCTTGAATATAAAGAAATGTTTTTGCACATATAATTCTCTTGATCGTTGATTGGTTTATTTAGAATACCCAGATCGAGAAATCGTTAATATATGGCACTGCCAGTATTGAAGCTTGGGACACTTGCATTGAAAACACTGAGCAAACCCATTGCCAGTAGGCTTAAGCAACAAGCTGGCTTGCATCCCAAGTTCCGTAATTTCATCGTCAGCATCGCCCAGGTAATTGTCTCTTTGGTTGGATTTGTGATTACTTACATGAATTCGATTAGTTTTGATCTTGGTAGGGCTAATTAGAATGAAAGAGCATAAATTGTGCATTTCGTTTACTCCCTCCATCCCCAAAAGAATGATTGGCTTAGTATCTAATTTTTATGTGTACGAGGACTTGTTATTTGCGTAGAATTGGTGACCACATAGGCCATTAATTCTAATTCCTTAATTGGAGCTGTTAGTCCCTTTCAGCATAAAGGTTGTTCTTGTTGCTGGTTTATCACATTCCGAAAATCCAATTGAACTGATAGGGTAATAATTGTAGACTTGTAGTATAGATGAGTAAGTACTAAAAGTAGCAATTTCTTTTTAATTAAAAGTATTTAAGGAACGAATAAACTATCAATTGCAATGTATTGATCTGGGTTAATATAGCCTTGGGCTATCTTAGCTCAATAACTAGCTTTTAGGGTGTGATTCTTCCTGGGTTGTATCAATGGTATCAGAGCCACCCACCACCCTCCGTGCCCACCATGCCATGGATGGCGACGTTGGTATTGCAATGTTCCCCGAGGCTAGAAATGTCTAGCGCGCAGCCAGCCGTCGAGGACGACGGATGCGGAGCGTGGTGGTTTGTTATGGTCCATTGCAAGGTATGAGGCTTGACTCTTGAGTCCCACATTAGTATTGCATAGTAAAAGAAAAAAATTGTTTGACTCTCCGGGTACTAATAGTGTCTTGTGAAATGGTATGTGGTAGCGGAAAAGAGTGCTGCATGCCTAATGCTGTGTGGCTGAATTTAGACTTCATCAGTAAAGACCTTAATTGACGAGCATAAGTTTATGTCAGTAAAACAACTTGTGATTTTACAATTTTACTGTTACTGGTTAGTTTATGTCAGTAGAACAACTTGTGATTTTACAATTTTACTGTTCCTGGTTAGTTAGTTTACTCTTCCATCCAATCAATTAGTTGTGAGTTCAAAGAACATAAATAACGCAATTGCATAATTGCTCGTTATTCACATAGTTTGGTTAGCAACTCATAGCCTGTTGACTGGCTATAAGTGGATCTATAATCTAATGGGTTTTTACAGTCAGAAACAAAATGCAAAGAAACCATTGTCTAAAACGGGAATATAACAAACTACAACTTCTAGATATATTTGGCATGAGAAGATTGGTTATCATTTTGGAGAGTTCCGGTTTGTTTTTCAGCACTTGTAGTTTCTGAATCGAGGGACTAGTAAGATTCACTTAAGTGGTTGGATGATTCTAATAGGATACATCTTCTGATACATTTTAATAGCGGCTTGTGCTCCTGTTGAGGAATTGTTGTGCAATTTGACTAAATAGCTGGTCATTCCTTGTGTATCTTTACTTTTGATAAGTCGATGCCCTTCTTTTACTGTATAGTTCTTTTAATCCCTTAATAATGCAAGAAATGCTCTTGCATTCCTCTGTGCATTTCTCTTTATTATGTTTCAGTATATTCATTCAGCTATTTATGTCTTGTTTGTAGATGCAAATACCCATCTTTCAGAAACTTTATCCTTCATTATATGTTAATCTTTTTAAGTCTGTTAGCATTTCAAATTTCATCTTTTTTAACACATTCGCAAAACAGGCAAACCACCGGGTGACAACAACAATGCAAAGGCGGATATATGGTCATGCAACCAATGTAGAAATACGGCCTTTGGATGAGGAGAAAGCTGTTCAAGCTGCTGTTGACCTTCTGGGGGAGGCTTTTGTCTTCTCGGTATTGCTTATTTTCCTACTTGACTCTGTGATGACATGTCTAGATAGTTATCTAAGCTTCCCCCCTTTGTTAACTGTTACATATCATTATTGTTCAAATAAGAAGATGCACTTTGCTAACTGCTCAAGGTTTGAAATCCTGTGCACTTAAAACATGATATGCGCTCTGACACGGTATGGAAGTAGTCGTGCTACTTTTGTTACCCAGATTAGCAGTGGCAACTTCTAACAATCCACATAGCCATTGTAATTCTTGGGAAATAAAGTTGCTTTGCATCAATATGCGCAATCATGCCTAATTCAATATGTCTACTGAATCCTTCTCTGTGCAACTGCCTTGCGATTTATTATTCCAAGAAGAGTTTGGAACACAAAGCTTAGATCTCTGAAGCTTATATACAGGAAATTGTCATATCTACCATCTCGAGATGCACAAACTAGCTTTAAAATTTGCTTGAAATCTGAAATTTCTACTTACAATCTCCAAACTTCAAAGAGTATTACTCTGACTGATCATGCATGAAGCAAGTAGCTCCTAAGCTAAGTGCTGTTAAACAACACATATTTGAATTGAGAATTGTTTATGACGATTTTTACATGATCTTCGAAACATGAGCCAAGATTTGCTTATTACAAAATGTACTTGCGTCAGTAGATAGAGTTCTTTTGGAGTAATTTATATGCGTGAAAATAACTATAGTTTCTCTCTTTTTTTTTTAGCTGAAATATTAAAGTTAACAGATTCCAAGTATAAGCTACCAACATTTTACATTGACTGCACTTTGTGGCTGTGCTAGAAAATCTTGAACCAACTTTGTGTAGTAAATTCCCTTTCAGAACTCTCAGATGAGTTAGATTTGAACTCTTGGGTTTTAGAGCTGATCTCCTTCTGTTTGAGTTATCCTTTGCTAGATGAGTTATCCTTTTCAACTTTGTGTACCAAGAGTTAGACTTGAACTCTTGGGCTCTAGTGTTTATTTGTTTCTCTTTGAGGTATCATTGGTTGCTAAGGATGGAGAAGACTGAGAAAGCTAGTCAGTAAATTTGAATAGGAAGTTAAAACTGTACATCTGCATCTGTACACAAAAATTAGCACACTTTTAAATTTGAATGACATGATTTTTATTCCGTGTATTTTACTTAGTTGTAGTATTTCAATTATAATGTCTACATAAATTTTTGTCTCTCTCTCTCTCTCTCTATATATATATATATATATATATATATATATATATAATGCATGTGCGTGTGTGTGTGTGTATACATATATTAATATTATCTTCTGCTTTCACTGTGCTTTGCATCTAAAGTCTTGGTAGACTTTGTCTTTTTTTTTTTCTTTTTTTTTTTTGGGTGCTTTATGCCTTTGACAATACTGTTGGAAATAACCTTATGGACGATGATCAATAGGGCTGAAGTTTAGTTTATGAGATTGTTAGATGATTTTGTGGATTACTACTGATTAAAAGAAAAGATGATTTTGTGGAAAATTGAGGTCAAAGCTTGGACCTCTTTATCCCTACTCTTGGTGCTATCTCGAGTTTCAGATTGTTTTTGACCTTCTTCGCAAAACAATTACTATATTATTTTTTTGGATTTAGATGTTTTAGTGAAACAGTTCCATAATGAGGAAGAGCTAATACTTCGTCATGATCTTTTCATCTTGAAGATTGACACGAGGAGTCAACAGCTGTTAGACTATTGATAAAGTTGGGAGATTAAGAAAATCACAATATTTGCAGCTGCTTGCCAGTGTTGGCATTTAACTAGTTTTCAATGGTAATAGAGAATGAAAATAAAAGATTCATCGGTCTCTGTCAGCAGCTGGATAATTAGAGTAGCTATGCTGCGTTGGAGATGAAACACAACTTCCAGTATAGTTAATGGAACAGATTTCATTCCATGATTCGCTTCCTAAATTTCAGTTTTCAGTGCAACAATAATCTGTTCCATTAGTTTGCTCATTTCATGTGAGTGACACAGTAATAAATCATGAATAATGCACCACGGAGGGCATCCTTATATTTGGTTGAATCTGGTGGTCAGTTTGGAGCTATGTAATGGCGTTTGACTTTGCTATCTTGCATTTAGCACCTCTATGTTGCCTAATTTGTGATTTGGCAACTTTTCAAATCGCTGAACAGGTTGCAGTTGCTGCACTTTACTTTGAGGTGCAAAGAAGTTCTCGATCAGAAGCTAAAAAGGAGGAAGTTCGCAGGCAAGAGATGGAGGTATACTCTCAAATTCTTCGATTACTTGTTTGGTCTTGATAAACTCTTTTATTGCTTTATCAATGACCCAAGCCAAAACATTGAACCCCCCTGAAAGTATTTGGGCTGTTCCTTTAATGTTATCTCAGTAAACATCTACTTTAGCATCTCCTTTTCAAGTTTATGGTTACTGATTATTATTGTTAAGAGTATCGCGCATTGGTTGAGGAATAAGTTGTTATCTCCCTATGGTCTTTGGCGGTACTCACCTGATGAGCTAACTTTTGAGGTTGATTTAGACCAAAGTCCATTATTATTTCTTCATTTATTTATTTATTTTGATAAATTGGTTTATGGTTATTTATTTCTATCTCAATGTGATTTCATGGAATGGCACTAAAGCAAGCACCTTTTGGTTAACCAGTTGCTGATCTAGTCCCTGTGATTGCCAAATAACAGACCAATTTTGCTTCACATCCATCAATACTGTTGCTTATAGCCCTTAGAGCAGATAGGGGGATGCGCCATGTATCCCTCTAATTACATGCTGTTATTTCTATTACTAAACCTGTAAAGGTACCCTAATTTACCTGGCTCATTATGGCTCCTTGCTGCAGAACAGCAGAAGGAACTGTTGTAATTTGCTATTCTGAGTTTCTATAAATTCTGTCTAAAACAAGTCCTTTTCTTTTCTATTACATCAATAGTGGAGTTCAAAACCTCTGTTAGTTGTCATAATAAACTGAAATTCTATCATTCTATAACTTTGTTTGAGTTATATTTGAGGTCCTTGTGTGTTTCTTCAGCAAATGCGGGAACGAGATGAAGCATTGGCAAGAGAAATGGAGAGCCTAAAAAGCAAAATTCAAGAGCTTGAACAGCTAGCTAGGGGACGAGGACTTGCTGGAATGTTCAATCTCAGACCTTCTCACGTTGAAGAAGGCAAATCCCCAACACCAGCATGATCTATTGCTGAAGTTTTGGCAGCAAAACGATACAATTGTTTTTCTCATTCTTTGGATCCAAGAATCCTATCTGGCATTTGAAAAAGCATAACAAAACCTAAGCTTCTATCACTGAAAATGAAGTTGAATAGTGAATGTGATCAATGTTGTAAGGTTATGTAGTAAGAATTGCATGAAGCAGCTTGAATTTTTGTTGACACCTTTGGATTGTGCAATTTCCTACTGAATTTTACATTTACCTAACACCACAGGCTTAGCTTAGGAGACTATGCTGATTATAGGGTGCAAAATTGTGAAATATTGGGAATTTTGGAGATTTTTTGTTCAGCTATGTTCTATAATACTGGTGAAATTATGTCCAGATGCTCCTTACATGCAAAAGAAGTTGTATGATCTTACTATATTAAAAGTACGAAGCATCTTAGTGAAATGTCGTTCGTTTTTTTACCTTTTAAAATATATTTTTATATTGTACAAAATAGTAATTTAAGTTATTTTTCCAATATTTAGGAATCTCAAATCAATTATATTTTGTATATTAAATTATTCCTTATTGGAACTAGATACGAATCCTAATATTTAAGACTTCAAAATCAATTAAAAGTTTAACTTATAAATATTATTACAACCAAATAAAAAACTATCAACATACTTTTACCACGTTTGTTTCTCATATCATTTCATTGATAAGAGATATAGTACCAACAAGGGTTGTGGTGGAGTGGTAAGTACTTTTTCATCCTTAACCAGAGGTCTCGGGTTCGAGTCCCTGGGTATGTAGTCGTCTTTGTTAGGGAGCGCTTTACCCCCCAATGTAGGACTTCCCGGCGCGAATCTGGATTTAGTCGGGGCCCAATGTGAGTACCGGACACCGGGTGGGAAACCAAAAGATAAGAGATATAATACAATATTATATTTCTAATTCTACAATATCCAGTATAATAATATAGAATTAATTAATGTTTACCTAGAATAAAACACTAGATTTTAAAACTAACGTTTTTTTTAACGTTTAATAACTTTTTTATGTTTCGATTAATATGATTTTTTTTATATGAAGATATTTTGAAATATAATAGACAATTACACTAATTATGTTACTCAATATTATAAATTTAACTTTCAACAGTTTTAAATGAACTATTATAATAATGGTGATTGTTAAGCATAAATCTATAATAAACACAAAATTTATCAATTATTCCGAGATGATTTGTGAGATCTTTTAATTTTTAACTAATGATACACTTAGCTGAATATAAGTGGGTTTCTTAACTACAAAAGGTAATTATGGTTTCTAAAAATTTAAAATTTAAATTTTATTTATGGTATATAGTGATTATTAATTATGTGAGATCTAAAAAAAAATACCATTTCCCTTTTTTTTCCTTCCAATTTTGTTTTTTGGAATATGTCTTGCATGGATGAATTTCCACCCATTTAGTTTTTTACAATCCGAAAAATAATTCTTATTGAATAAAAATATAGTTATAATTTTTATATGAGCTAATTTTAAGAATTTGAATAAGCAAAAAATAATTATGTATTTTAAATATTAAGAATAATAATTAAGTATTTCCATTAATTAATTAGGAAAAATCCATTTATATTCTTTTCCAAATTCATAATAAAAGTAAAATTATTTTCAGAGTTAAAAGGGTACCTAAATTTATTTCCATATAAGTAATGAAAACAAATCTGGAAATAGAGCAAAATCTATTACCGTATAATATTAAAATTTACCTTGGGTAAAATCCAAACTAGAAAAAACATGAATGAAACAACACAAGACAAAATGTAGTCAACATTCACGATCATCTTCATGAACTTACACTTTTATTTTATAACTCAAACATAATTTTTAAACAAATTAGTATTTATTAAGATAGAGTATACGTGCATCGCGCGTACCGTGAGACTAGTAAATTAAAAAGAACATGTATTTATCCTTTAATACAATCAGACGGGCTAACTAAATTAAGCATATTTATGTCATTTTTTATTCTTCTGGGCTAATCTCATAACATATATACACCTTAAATCCGCTTTGCAATATAAGATGATGATTCTTCAATTATATGAAAGTCACAGCAAATTGCATTTTATTATATCACCTCTCCTCTCTACCTATCCCAAAACAAAAGATGAATGGATAGAGAAGAGAAAAAGAAAAGAAATAACACCATAAGAAAGAAGAGGAAAATAGTGAAAGAATTATAATTAATAGAGTCATACACTTTCACCAAGTCACAAATTCCAAACTTCTCAATCCCTTCTCTCATGTTTCCTCTTCCTTCTCTCTTCCGACTATTCACCTCCCCCATCTTGCCTCGTTTTCACGACAAACAATCAATGCACCGTAACTAAAATGTCCAATCCCCAGCCTGATAATCCCCTACCATTAACTGATCCACCAAACACACTATCCATGCAAATTGACAGCCCTAACTCCCCATCACCACCAAAATATTTTCTCCATACGTTTACTTCTAACTCACACTTCCCTGCGTACACATCAAACTACCAATCGATACATGATGACATAGACCTTACAGATGAACTATCTCGCTCAGACGACCTAGACACCTTCATTCCATTAACAAAAAATGACAAATTTTGTCTATACTCTCCTTGGAAAAGCTCAATTATCGTAAATGTGTTTGGAAAAATAGTGGGTCATCAATTACTAAAAACTAAACTTACTCAACTTTGAAAACCCACTGAGGAACTTCCCCTCATTGATCTGGGGTCAAATTTTTTCCTCATTAAATTTCTCTATGAGGAAAACATGTTCAAAGCTTTACACGACGGATCATGATTTATTTTAAATTATTTTCTCTCTGTCCGCCGTTGGGAGCCTAAATTGATAGCCTCAAGCGCACAACTAACTTACTCCCAACCGAATTCTATGACCTCGAAATACTGCAAAGAGTGAAAAACAAAATAGGGCAACTCTTAAAAGTTGATACTTGCACCTCAACAAACTACGAGGGGTAGGTATGCCCGTATTTGTATCGAAGTACCACTTGAGAAACCCCTCAAAACACATGTTCACATCGGTACCCACAAATAAGTCCTAATATACGAGAGTCTAAATCTATTATGCACGAGATCTGGTAGGTTTGGCCACGCTAGCTAGAACTGCCAGTTCACCCCAACTCCACCACTAAATTCCCTTCCCACCACATCCATGAACCCACCCATATCATCCTCTCATGTCCAACACACAGAGTCAGAATGGAAAATAATAACATTTTCGAAAAAATCAAGCAATAAAAAAATTGGAAACTCCATCGGACGTTCAACCTCTAAGGCTTCACGCGTCCCTGCTACTGCTTATCGCCCCATACGAACGACAACATGGAAGGCGGCAGCCACGTCACCACCCCAGGTAACGACAGGTAATGTCTCTAACCCTAATAATTGTCACACATGGGCTCGCAATCATATTCAACAGACCACTTACAATAGCCCAGATACAACTAACCTCTTTTCCTACTTAGAAGGTTTAGATACTACTCTTGATGTACCCACTAATGGGCCTACAAATCCAAACATAACTACCACCCTTTTATCGGACTCTCTAGAGGCCCAAAAAGTTAAAGCACAAGAACAAGGTCATGTAAGGACCTTCGATAAGCCTATTACCTCACCATTCATTAAACTAGGGACAACTCCACATGATATGGACCTCAATTCCCCAAGCCTAGACACCAAACCTAGTACTCCCACTACATCCCATGCACAAATGGATATAACAACGCCATCTTCAGTAACCCCTACAACTGGCCTAAGTGGAAACTTACCCAACTCTTTAGCTGACAACTCAACCAACAACTCTGACATTATATCCACACACTCAATCTCCTCTGAGTTCTCCGCCGTCTCTTTGCCTGCCACCCCCTCTCCTCTAATGACCAATGAGACTACACACAACACACACAAAGACTCTCCTACTCCAATGAAACATCATAATTCCTTTTCATGTGAAACCCTATTATTAACCTGTAACCCTACGCCAACCATTACACCCACAAACATAACTTCTTCTACCCCAACCCTAGATACAAACATAACCTCTACAACCGACTTACGCAAGTCATTACCTTCACATACTTTCCACTCAAACCCTTCTATATCAATATGCCCACAGTCAAGCACACATGTAATGACCCTGGTACACATCCATCAGGGAGAGAAATCACAACAACAATCAATATTTCCACTTCCTACGTCTAACAATGAATGGTCCGCCCCATCCAAATCCGATAACCCCTATCATCTACACCTACCAAAATCCTCCACTTGATTACCCACTCCAGTCATGGCTCGAGATGGGCCTACAGGGTTATGCCCTGATCTTCATACTGGAACCCAACAACCAAGAAGTTATACTTCTTGTTCAAAACCCAGTCCACTTAGCGGAGATAGTAACAGAGGGCATGCACTTGGGAATAGAGGCGTATTCTCAGAGTCAATGGTACTCAACGCACATCCCTCTCATTCCGGACCAACACAGGCCCTCTGCCTCCACGCCAACAACATGGGCACAACCAGCATCTCCGCCAGTCCACACTTTCACTCAGACAATAGGGTTGCTCCCATTTTATCCACCACATCACACAAGGATGATTTATGCCCCGTGGTTCCAACACATGAGTTCTTTCACACCACCACAATATCCCATATCCCCGACCAACATCTAAGAACCACTGTCTCCCATGTACAGTCCACCCAACACTTCGCCTCCATCACCCAACGCACTAAGCGATCAGACTCGATTAGAACTAGCACAAATAATGGAGGAGATGAGGGAAACATGAACAAAGTTTGTATGGCTAAAGGGAATTTATCTCTAAAACCTCAAAGAGCAGTACACAAAAAAGTTCATTCTCAAATGCCCCCAGAACTAACATCATGCAGTTTAAATTTCAGGGCAACCACAAACCAGGAAGTGGGGAAATATGCCATGGTCATAATCCCAACACTTCGATAGACCAACTCAATGAACTCTCAAGTTCATTTGACACATCCTTATCCCTTGGGAGAGAGGAATAACTCCACTGACAACACAACTCACACACAATCCATAATGAATCTCATAGTATGGAACTGTAGAGGATCACAGAATGCGGAATTTAGGCGACAATTTCGCTCACTCTATAGGACTGTTCTAGTAGTTCTCTTGGAAACTCATATGCACGATCACAATGTTCTTAAGAATGATTTCAACTTCTCAAATATGTTCCAAGTATCTGCATAAGGTCTCTCCAGTGGTATAGTTATCATGTGGTATGGTGATCTAGGTACAATTGAGGATATCAGCATGATCGCATAAGAGATACACCGCATGGTCCAGGCATGGCCTAACTCTACTAAGTGGTTATTTTCATCAATCTATGCTCATAGCTCTACTACTTCCCATAATATACTTTGGTATAACTTAAAATATATCCACGATATCTATAGGGGCCCTTGGTTAGTCGGGGGGGGGGGATTTTAATGAAGTAGTTAGAGCCACTGAAAAATTTGGTGGTAAGTGGTAACCCTATTAGCAATAAAAGGGTTGATGCTTTCAATTAGTGTATTAATTACTGTAACTTACTAGACTTGGGCTTCAAGGGTAGTCCATATACTTGGATGAACAAACGGAGACATGGTCACACAATTCTAGAAAGACTAGATCGACAACAACAACAATAACCCAGTATAATCCCACTAGTGGGGTCTGGGGAGGGTAGTGTGTACGCAGACCTTACCCCTACCCTGGGGTAAAGAGGCTGTTTCCGATAGACCCTCGGATCCCTTCCTCCAAGAACTCCCCACCTTGCTCTTGGGGTGACTCGAACTCACAACCTCTTGGTTGGAAGTGGAGGGTGCTCACCACTAGAGCAACCCACTCTTGTCAGAAACTAGATCGACTTTTAGCTAATTATGATTGGCTAAACCTCTTTCTTGAAGCAATGGTACAACATCTCCCTCGTACCTATTCGGATCACTGCCCCTTACTTGTAACATTAAAACCTAATAACATACCTAAGCAACACATCTTCAGATTTGAAACAATTTGGATAACTCATCCTACCTTCCACAATTTAGTACACAACTCGTGGACAAAATACATCTTCATTAATAGAGGCTACTAAGAATTTTCAAAATAATGTTACGTACTAGAATAAACATATTTTTGGTGATATTTTTTCCGAAAAGTGTAAATTACTGGAAAGAATTAATGGGATACAATCTTCAATACATTACCTAGGTTTTTACAAAATTTAGAGATTCAACTCTCTCACTAATTTAGTGTGTGTGTGTGTGTGTGTGTGTGGGGGGGGGGGGTTACTAAAATTAGAGGAAGACTTTTGGAAATTAAAATCAAGTATCAATTGGCTAAATGAAGGCGATGCTAACACAAAATTCTTCCACATGAGTACTTTACAACGGCGTAGACGTAACCATATCAACGCACTCAAGGACAATGTGGGAAATTGGTCCTTTAATCCCATCGAAATTCAGCAACATATTTTCAACTATTATACTCAATTATTTACTACTACACAATCATGTACTATTAACAACTACCCTACTTTTGATACAACTTCTTTATTAACCACCACAGATCAAAATAAGTTAGCTACACAATTGACCCTTCTAGAAATAATCCAAGCCCTCAATTCTTTTAAACCTTTTAAAGCACCGGGCCCAGATGGCTTACACCCATATTTCTTTCAAAAATATTGGAAAGAAGTAGGCAAGTTTGTGGTTCTTCTATGCCAAACAGCTTTAAAAGAAAGTCATATTCCACCGGACATCAACAAAACATACTTGTGCCTAATACCCAAAATAAAGAACACAGCCTCCATTACCCAATTCCGTCTAATTAGTCTTTGTAATACCATTTATAAACTGGTCACAAAACTAATTGTGATCCGTCTCAAACCTTTTTTTTACATAAAATTATAGGCCCCACGCAATCTAGCTTCCAACAAGGGAAGAGAGCTTCGGATAATGCAATCCTTGTCCAAGAAATTCTTACCCACTTCCAAAAAAAGAGAAAGGGAAACACAGGTCACATGCTTCTGAAACTGGACCTTGAAAAAGCTTTCGATAAATTAGAATAGTCTTTTATCAAAAATACACTCTACTATTTCAACTTATCAAGCACACTCATATCCCTAATAATGTCTTGTATTACAACTGCCTCTGTATCTATCTTGATCAATGGCTCACGAACAAACTTATTCCAACCCTTAAGGGGTATAATACAAGGGGACCCACTATCCCCATATATCTTTATTATGTGTATGAAACGCCTATCTTGCACCATCTTTCAGTCAGTAGATTACCTTCTATGGAAACCCATACAATTATCAAAAAATGTCCCACAATTATCACATTTATTTTTTGCTGACGATATCATTCTCCTTTCTAAAGTAACAAAAACAAGTTGTCACCCCATCATTAATACTCTTAATGACTTTACTACTCTTTCAGGACAAACTATAAACTTCCAAAAGTTGAAAATCTTCTTCTCCAAAAATGGTACCACTACTGATAAAAACTACATCCTCTCTTGCTTTAACATGAATGAGGGAACGACCTTTGGAAAATATTTAGGTTTTCCCATGTTTCAGAAAAAGCCCAATAAATCCGATTTTCAATTCCTTTTGGACAACTTCAAAGCAAGACTTGCTGGCTGGAAAACTAATTTTCTTTCCCTAGCGGGGAGAACAACTCTTATTAAATCTACACTCACTACCCTTCCCAATCATATTATGCAATACATTTCCATCCCACGTCTATAATTCACAAGATGGAACAGTACATACGCAACTTCCTATGGGGTACGACTGACCTAAAAAGAAAACTTCAATTGGTGAATTGGCAAAAAATCACTGCTACCAGAGACTTCGGAGGGCTTGGAATACAACGCTTGGCTATAAAAAATAATGCTCTACTAGCTAGCCTCTCTTGGAGACTTTTTCAATCACCCACCCAACTTTGGGCAGCCAACCTCTTACATAAATATAACAAGACTCCCCTTACCCGATGGGGTCATTCTAATACATGGAAAACTATCCTTTTAGGCTTGACACATTGTCAACTAGGTATACAATGGAACATTGGTAGCACTTCTAATATTAAATACTGGACAGATGTCTGGCTTGCACTAACTATTACGATGAGATCTCTAATATCAGGCCATTTGCCATTAAACCATCTACACAATACTATAGCTACTTACAGGACTAACAATGTCTGGAATTGGGGAAAATGTCCATTTGATGTCCCTCATAATATAAAGAGCTTAATTAATAGACTCCATATGCCTGTCTACACACACACTTTGGATACTATCTACTAGGGATTAACACCTCATGGTCAATTTACAATCAAATCAATATATAATGCCCTATTAGACCACTGCCTACCCAGCCCAACACATACACCCACATTTACATGGATTTGGAAAATCCCGGTAACTCCAAAAATTAAATCATTTTTGTGGCTACTCATGCATGATCGTCTCCCTACACGTCGATACTTGCATCGTATTGGTATAATTCCAGATAATCTTTGCCAAATTTTTAAAAATGATACCGAATCACTGAATCACATCTTTCTACATTGTCCAAACGTACAAATCTTGTGGACACAACTAGGACTAAACTGTTACACCCTGTGCGTCCCAAGGTGACGTAATGAATATGAGACTTGTTAATAATGATTTAAATGATTTTAAAGTCATAATATTACTATATATGATATTTGGATAGAAAATATGAAGTTTGGAAAAAATTGAATTAAAGTTGCGAAAACACCGACTAAGGATTTGCCTTGTAACAGAGCTTTTTAAGAAATAAATTTCGTGTGCTATATGAGGTATTTTTGGGACATATTATATACCAAATTGAAGATCTTGGAATGTAGTTTGCAACTCTCTTAACTGTTCATTCATACAACACCCGTATAAAACTTTATAAGCGTTAGAAGAAGGACTAATGCGAGGGTGCCAAGTAGCACCTTTTGACTTTTCAAACAAAATGGATATTTATTTCCTTATCTCATTTATTTCTTCAATTTTACAGAACACACAACCAAAATAAGACCCCTAACTTTACTCTTAAGCTCTTTCAAGAGCTTCAAACAAGATAATCATCCCGGGCATGGAATCAAGAAGCGAAAACATTAAAACGATCCATATGACGTAAGTATCGCTATATCGCCTCTCTTTTTCTTTGTAGTTTGAGTTTTGGAAGGTAATTCATAGCTAAGAAAATGTGTAATTTCTGTATTTAAGTGTTTAAATATAAATTAAGGTTTATAAATTCATTTTCTAATAGTTAGAACTCACGGAACGGTGATCAGAAGCTGTGAGTTCGAGTTATTCACTTGTAGTAGACTATTTTGTATTGCTGTTAGTCTGCATGTTTTACTACTATTTTTGTGGAGTTTTGGAGTAGTAAGATTATGTATAAACACCACATAAGTGTAGGGTGGTGGGCTGGTCATTCGTCGTAACATTTCGGTCCATTTAACACTACTACGGTGGTCGTTTTGTGTATGAAGAGATTGGGGTATGTTGGGCTGTTTTGTAGTGTTTTGTGGTGTACATAAGGTTGGAAAATAATGTATACATGTTGATATTATTGTGTTTGGTGTTATCTTGAATTTGAAGGAAGTAAGGATTATAGGGGAGATGCTGCCCGTTTTAATACAAAATAAGCTTGTCATTCGTTGTGCGATAGTTGTACCTTTCGTAACTTAAAGGTAGTATTATTATTGTTGTTTTAGATTAAGGTAAGAAGAGGTGAGTTCAACTTGGTGATTGGAAAGATTGTGATAAGGTATGTTAAGACTATCCCTTCTTTCCTTTTTGGCATGATCCATATGATGCAGGAAATGAGCAAGTGCGCAACTTTCACAAATAATCCTATTCCTAGAAGTACTAGGGTTGCCTATGTTCTTGATTCCCCATATGTCCTACTATCATATCATCTATTTATGGGTCTTATGATATTCTGAGAGATCTTATAGATTTACTTCCTTATGTATTGCATTCATTTATACATGTACATTGACCCATGACCAGAAGACGTTATTTACGAGTATATTATATGTATATGGGATATGGAAAAGGTTATGGCGTTATATACGCACCACCACCTGATCAACTGGTATACGTTGATGATTTAGCCCACAATGGCTGAGATGATATAATGGGATGCCCTCAGAGGCTTGATGATGTTATGTACGCATATATTTATGCATGGTATGGCATTTATACGCACATGCATGACATTATAAGTATTTTCATGATTCACAGATCTATTCAGACTTACTGGTTGAGTTCCTTACTTCATGTTTCTTTCATGCCTTACATACTCGGTACTTTATTTGTACTGACATCCCTTTTGCCCGGGGAAGCTGCGTTTCATGCCCGCAAGTCCCAATAGATAGGTTGAGAGTTCTCCTAGTAGGCTATCAGCTCATCAGAAGGTGTTTGTGTGTCATGCTTATGATGAGTAAATGTAAGGCATTTAGTAGATATGTGTATACTATGACGTGTGAGCATCTTGATAAGGATCCCTAAGGCATGAATATCTATCTACCCCTATGGTAAAAAGCAACGAGAGAATCAGAAGGTAGATACAAGTTTCAACAAGTAAAAAAAGTTAGGTGAAGAAGGTACTAGGTACCTAGTTAGTGATTATTATCTGTATTTACAATTCAGGCAGAGAAATATAAGTATTCTGAGTTACTTTCAACAATAGCAATGATATATTCACTTGAAAACACCCATTTCAGTTATGCCATGTGGGAGTTAACAGATATAATTTAAGAGAAGGATGGGATATCAGCATCCAGCGGGGGTTAGAGTAACCCAAAATTATGGATGGATTGTTATCATTAGCTCACATTTTCGAGGGATATTGCAAACATGGTAATGGTTCTCTTTATGAGACACCCAGATGGTGCACTATAGAATGGTAAATCAGATATGAATACTAGAATGCTCAGAAATTTCAGAAGATTGGCATTGGAATCCTAGAAGGGATAAATATTTACCTTTGTATGGCTCTCATCCCTAGTAAAGAGAGAGTGTTAGGCGGCCCAAAGAGCCAGTGAGTTGAATCAAGTGGGGCTAAAACTGAAAGAATATTTTGAAGAAGTTTTCATAATAAGGTGATAGACATAAATATTAGCAGGAGAATAAGAAGAGGGTAAATGAAGCATTATGAGTAAGATGTGATAAATGGATCATAACGGTAAATCAAAAAATGACAGGACTACAGATTCTATAGTCAAGTGAAGGAAAAGATAAGAAGTTACATTCCTTGAGACAATAAAAGATATAAGCCATAAAATCATGTCCCTATTTCGAGAAATGAGTTGGTGACTCATACGTGATTACCGGAAGGAAAAGTTAGACCCCCAGAGTAATAGAAATTAATATGGGCTAGTGAATAAGATAAACTGAACATGAATTCGGGACCGAAGGATTTGATAATAGTTGACATTGTGAGAATTTTAGAGATCGCGTTCCGGGCGATAATTGAATGGACAACAGAAGAATAACTTTTAAAGGTCATTCAGGAAGACGTTTCCCTAAAACAAGCATTGTGAGCAGAGTTAAGCTTAAGGGACTAAGTGTGCCAGTTACACTAGGTGTCACCTTTGTGTGTAAGAAATTAAATTATTCATGGTACAAAAGGGTTACCGCAAGGCAAGTAAGAGTCTGTGAAGATGTGTAAAGATGCCAAATATGAAGAGGTGAAACACTTATTGGTAAATCTTCATAGAAATAAATGTTAGTACTCCCCTAAAAGAGGGAAAATGGTGTGATATGGTATTAAGTCGGAGTTATGTGGTTAAGGTAACTATGGAATAGTAAAGGAAGAATGTGGTAGAAAGGCGAAAAGAATGAGATTGCATTTATTCAGATCCTACATATATGATACGACTCCAGAACATTATGTAAGCATGACGACGGGGAGAGGCAGAAAGGGTTCCATCACTAGATGTTATTGATAAATAAGTGCAAATGAACACTGGATACATAAGGAGCTAGTGTGCGGGGTAAGTTAAGACAAAGGATATAACCCACGAGAAATTGCGCAGAATATAGATATGATAATGGACTAACGTGTAGTTAGTAGTTGATTCAGAAAGAGCCTAGCCATGGCTAAACAAGAGGGTACCGACAAATCAACAGTTTGTGCAAGATAAACATAGTGAAACCCAATATAGGGAATTCAGTCTCACAAATATGATGACATCGTAATCCTTGAGAAATATTCAGATAGGATTTGGGTTATTAAAGGTACCGTATAAGTGTTACGAAAATAAAAAAATGGTGCCACTGAGAAGACAATTAAAAATTTCAGTTCAAAATCAACCTTACGAGCACGAGAGTGCGGAGGTAATTAATTAAGGATAATTATAGGCGAGTAAGAACATCAAAAATTCTTTCGGGTGTATACGATGTAATAAGCTCGCAGCTTTACAGAAGTCAAAGGGTCTCTCTTAGGTACTACAAATAAAGACTAGTTGAGGGAATAAGAAAAAGGCTTCAACTTAATCATAGTGACATAAGGAAGAAATGGTCTTATAACAACAGTCTCACAACAACATTGTATGCACTCCATAAGAAAGTGGCACCTATCGTGGCTAATGAACGGGAAAAAAAAAATCAAAAGATAATATTTGAGATCATATGATTTACAAATTTTCAGTAAACCCTAGTTCTCTCTAGAGAGGCGACCAACAACAATAGTAATACTTCGCACAAAATGGTCACTGCGCCATCGTACGGTGGTGAAAAGCCACCGGACCAGCTCCAACAGTCGCATAACAACTCTACGCACAAACCCCATGTGGTCGCTCTTACTGCTTCTTCCCCATCTGCTGCAACTGTCAACAATGGCGGATCTGTAAACATGCCAAAACAACAACTAGAGAAAACTACAACGTACTGTACCGTTTCTGAACCAAATCAGCCAATTCAAAACCATGGAGATTACTCAACACCTCAATTACAATCGATACACATAGTTTCAGACAACATCAACAAATGAACCAACGACACTACACAGATATACAACGACAACACTCAGATGTTGATTGTGCATAGGGTGATAGATACCCAAAATGTTCAAAATCAATGCCACTATACTCCAATTGATTTGGATACTGATCCCAACTCTTCAAATAGAAACCACGATGAACAACCTGAATCAACATGGCAGAATACATAACACATAGAATCACACTTGCCATCTGCTCGACGAAATGCCAGGGTCAGTTTTAATGTTAATGTTGATGAACATATGAATGATTCTGCTTCACAAAGTCATGTTGAGATTAGTCGTCAAGAGAATTTGAAAGAAAACACAACAAATGAGGGCGATAAAATGTAGTCACCTACAACGCCACATGACACCCATGGAGTCCCTGGTTCTTCAAATGTCCTAGCCCCAGTGGAAACTCAACTAGAAAAAAAAATTATCCACATGCTGCTGAAGGTCGCCAGAAGGTCCAGGCTCAAACTCCAGTTGGTATCATTAATACTCGACCACTGGCGGAAAAGTTGAGTGATTCACTGACTGCCCATGAAATTCCCTGTGCTTCACCTGTCGAGATAATCTCTATTGATAAGGAAAAGGAAATTGCAACCACTCCTACTACTCAAGGGCAGCCAATCACTACAACATCATACTTGGCATCTTCAAGTAATGTCTCGGCATCATATGTGTCTAATACAACAAATATTGACTTAACTAGGAATATCAATGCTCAAACTAATCCCCAATTCAATTAAATATCAATGCCAGCAAATTTCCCTAAGATCTCTGCCAACTTTGACAAACCACATGTTTTCCAGAATAAAAATAATACTAAGACTAAGCACCATCACACTAACACTCAGATGCTAACACCAAAAGAAATTACACAGCATACCAAACACCATAATCAAACAATCAGTACATCTGCTGCAAATACACATCCAAACATATTAACCAGTTTTTATATACCAAAACACACACACTCCGTACAACCACCTGCAAATGTACACCAAAATATCCAGTTTTACTCAACAAAATCAGCAACCAAACTAAACCAAACAGAAGCTATTGCCTAGCTACCTTAACCAACTAATTATCATGCCACATCACCTCTTACCATAACTCATTCACTTGCTACAAAATTAAGAGCAAGGCAAGCAACAGAAATAACCCCAATAGACTTCACCCCCCCCCCCCCCAAAAAAATAACTACCAAACAGGGCCAACCGACTGTCATATTTACTAGAAAGGACTACATGATCACACTTGCATCCAGGTGCCAATATACAATTTTAGGAAAATTCCTTAATACAATGCCTCGAATGGAGGTGATCAGGAGAAGTTTCATAGCAGCAACAGAACTAAGAGGAGGAGTTAAAATAGCCCATTTCAATGCTCGTACAGTTTACATTGATCTAGACAATGAGTATGATCACACAACTGTCTGGACAAAAACCTTCATGTACATACAAGGTCAAAGAATGGAACTACAAGCTTGGACACCCAACTTCAACCCGAATGAGGATAACCCAATTGTTCCTGTTTGGATAGTCATTCCTAAATTACCATGGCATTTTTACTACATGGAGGTCCTATCTGTACTGTTGTCTCCTATTAGGAAGGTATTGCATCTCGACCTAGCCTCTATGCAGAAAATAAGAGGAAGTGTAGCTAAAGTCAAAATGCAGGTTGACTTGATTCAACTCAGGCCTCATCATGTTTGGCTAGGTTTTGATGAAGATTAGGATGTCAATGGGGATGGACAGTGGCTAGAAGTGGTATATGAGGATTTCCCAACATATTGCTCACACTGCAAGCACTTAGGACATGAAGACTACTCATGCCCTACTCGAAAAAGAGAAGAAGAAGACAAGAAAAAAGTAGCTACTGAAACCCTACAAAATAAAACCAAACAGATATCAAACAATACTGAAGGAGCAAATAGAATACAACATCAAAAGGAGCAGAGCATACCAGGGCAACACAAAGAACAAAACTACAACCAAAGAGTAGTGGTACAAGACCAAAATGAAGAACAACTAGGCAAAATCAAACTTACAGCACATCAACCAATAAATGCAAACAACTCCAAGGATCAATGGCAATCTCAGAAGAAGAAGAATTTCAAGGGTATGTACCAAAAAACAAGCAAGAGAAACACAAACAGTCTTATGAACAAATGAATGCAAAACAGATAACCACAAAAGCTCAGAATCATGGCTCACAGATCAATTCTCAAATTGTAACAGCAAGTGCTCTGGAGAATATAGGAGAACAAGTGTCAGGTATACTGGTATTGATGCTGCAACTGATGGAGATAACAATGGCAAGGACCAGATAAACGACAAACAGCACAAGCACCAAATAATGGAAACAAACATAATTTAAAAAATCTAACATATCAGGACTGCTGACAAATCCAGTGACAATCCAAAAGACCCAGGAATCGGCACAAACAATACTGCTATAATTGCTGGGGTAGCACCAGATGTAAAAAAGGAAAATACTTTTGAATGGGTTTAAGGGAGTTTTAGAACGCATAAGGAAATCCTTAATGTTACACTCAACCACTCATGCCAGGATATGCCCGCACAGATATGTATGGAATCCCCTATGCCTAATGGAAATACAACAGGATATGTACAACTAGGGACTGAACTGAAGTGTTATGGATCAGGGAAACAAACAATATCCAGAGTTGATGATCATAAGGAAAAGCCAATTCCAGAATAGTTTCACAATACATTACCCAACAATGCGTTGAGCAGCAACACAACTGGAAAACTACTAGCCAATGTTCAAGGACCAATAGTGGCAACCACACCACATGACAGAGTCAGTGGTGATGCTCCAGAACCCCAAGATGTGGTTGGGAAGGATACTATCGCTGTATATGAACAAAATGGTACAATTATTGTACCAAATGAGTCAACTGCAATTAATACATTGTCTATGGCTTGTGCATCAGGTACATGATCTCTAATACAGATCCAAGTAAGTGTACCATTGAAATCTCCAAATCATGTAATGCATGACATTATTATACACAACCAACAACCAATGGAATTTCATACTGCCTTGGTTGATAAAAAGCAACTAGAAGATGAATGTAACAATGAATCTATTGCAGGGAGCTTCAAGGCTATTGCAAGAGAAGGAGATTTGTCACCTAGGTTGTTTACTAAACATGGGAAGAAAGGAAAGAGGCAAAACCAATTAAAGGAACAACTACCACCTACAAGAATACTTCCTAAAAGGGCAGCCTCCACGACTAGATGATGTAATATTAAAACACTCACATGGAATATTAGGTCTGTTAAGACAAAACAAGCCTTTTAGAGAGTTATCAACATGCAAAGGTAACATGATTATTTTGTTATAGCACTTATGGAACCTTTTCAAAATCAAAGATTTATTCAAAACTACAAGAGGAGACTTGGCATGGATGTTGCCATTTCAAATGTCAATGGCAAGATATGGCTTTTTCTAGATTCAGTCGTGCAGTGGGAATTAGTAATTGACACGGAACAACAACTTACTATCAGAGTCTATCATCAAGATATTGATAAATATATCATGATGACTTTCGTATATGCAAAGTGCTCAGCACTGGACAGACTAGAATTATGGGATAGTTTATACTACCTTGTAAGTGATATGAAACTGCCATGGCTAGTTGGAGGGTATTTTAATGTGCTTTTGAGTGAAGAAGAGAAAATTGGAGGGATTCCATTCCACCCTCCAGAATATGAAGACTTTGCCTTGTGTAAATTCATGTGAACTCTTTGACACTGGGTACAAAGAAAGTCCCTTCACATGGTGGAATGGGAGGCCAAATGATGAATGCATATTTAAAAGACTGGACAGAATATTTGTCAATTCCCCATTCCAATCTCTATTCCCAACTACAGAGGTCGAACATCTTATTAGAACAGGCTCGGATCATGCACCTCTATTTATGACATGTGGTGACGCGACTACCACATTTACTAAACCATTTAAATTTCTGAAAATCTGGACAAAACATACCTCTTTTAAGGAGGTGGTTAGACAAAATTGGCAGGCAAACGTCACAGGTGACCCCTTCTGGATGTTCAAACAGAAATTAAAAAGAGTTAAGATTGCTCTTTCAAAATGCAGTAGGCTCACTTACGGGGACAACTTCAAGCAACTAGCTTTAAGGGAAGATGTGGTCAGAATAAAGGAAATGCTTTTTGAAGAAGAACCCACAGTTGAGAATAGAATTGTACTTCAGAAAGCACAATTAGAATTAAAGAGATATCTGAGTATAAAGGAACAATATTGGAAACAAAAAGCAGGTATGTCCTGGTTTGCAGAAGGAGACAGAAACACTAGATTCTTTCATAGCCATGTCAATGGTAAAAGGCAGAAACTCCAACTGAAGAGAATCCAGAACCAGGATGGTAACTGGATTGATTCGCAAGAACGGATGGATGACGCAGGAGTCAAATTTTTTCAAAAATAGTTCACACAAGAAGCTGATCATACAAGGTCTGAGCTCCTCAACAATGTACTCTCAATGGTGTCTTGTGATCAAAACATAGAACTTTGTAGAATTCCTACAATAGAGGAGGTAAAGGCAGCAGTTTTTGCACTGAGCGGTGAAAGTGCAAGTGGGCCAGATGGTTTCACAGGCATTTTCTTTCAAGAATGTTGGGATATAATAGGGGAAGACATACATGAGATGCTGAAACTATTTTATGGAGGATGTTCCTTACCTAAGTCTATAACCCACACAAACCTTGTCTTGCTACCAAAAAACAACAAGTTCAAACATTTAACGACCTAAGGCCTATTAGCTTAAGAAATTTTGTAAATAAAGTTATCTCCAAAGTTGTTCATGATAGGCTGAAAAAAATACTGCCTTCTTTGATCTCTTCCAATCAGTCAGGATTTGTCAAATTGAGAAGTATATTTGAAAATATTTTGTTAACACAGGAGATTGTTATTGACATAAGATTAAGGGGAAAACCTGCTAATGTAGTTATCAAACTTGACATGGAAAAGGCTTATGATAGGGTCTCATGGAAGTATCTAATGTATGTTTTGAGAAAAATGGGATTTACAGAATGCTTCATCAACATGATATGGAATTTAATTTCCAACAACTGGTATTCTGTTCTGATTAATGGTCAAGCATCAAGATTCTTTCACTCAACAAGAGGGGTCAAGCAAGGATATCCTCTCTCTCTAGCCCTGTTCATTCTCTCTTCAGAGGTTCTGTCTAGATTGTTAAATAGACTATTTGAAGACACGAGATTCAAGGGCTTTGAGGTGCTTAAATGGACTAATCCATTAAATCATTTGGCCTATGTAGACGATACTATAATCGTTTTCTCTGATGATCCATACTCTTTAAGGAAAATTGTTAGAAGTTTTGTCCAAGTATGAGCACACTTCATGCCAAATGATCAATAAGACAAAGAGTTCCTTTTATATGCATTATATTGTGTCCTCAACAGTGTCCAACTCGATAGGTACTATCACTGGATTTTCAAAGGGTGAATTTACATTCACCTATCTTGGTTGACCAATATTCTACCCAAGAAGAAGGAAGGATTATTACAATGACCTGATAAAAAATGTAAAGGCAAAACTGCACTCTTGGAAAGGGAAGCTACTATCATGTGGTGGAAAATCTACATTAATCTCTAGTGTCCTATAGAGAATGCCAACGCACATCCTTTATGTCATTGACCCTCCTAAAAATGTAATTGAACACCTTCATAAAGCCTTTGCGAGATTCTTCTGGAGTACCAAGGAAGAAGGTAGGAGTAGACATTAGACAAAATGACAAAATCTATTCCTACCAAAGGAAGAAGGGGTGTAGGTTTTAGATCACTGCATGATGTATCAAAAGATTTATTTGCCAAATCATGGTGAAAGTTTAGGATATCCAAGTCCTTATGGTCTAACTTTATGTGGAACAAGTACTGTAAAAAGAAAATCCCGACAACTGTCCAATTTAGACAAGGATCTCATGTATGGAGGAAAATGTTAGGGAAGAGGTGGAGCACGAAATACTATGGGAAATGAATAGGGGTTCTACTAATGTTTGGCATGAGAATTGGACTGGTCTGGGAGCTTTGTACCATATTGTTTCAAATGACTATACAATCAATGAAGATATGCATGAAGTAGCTGAATTGAGAGTGGATGATACTTGAGATGAGCAACTTCTAGCGCAATCTTTCCTTGCGGACATTGCTCAACATATCAGGCAAGAAATCATATTTGGCACTATTGACGATTCCTGGGATGTTCCTAGATGGATGCCTTCACCCTCAGGAAATTTCTCTGTTAGTAGTGCTTGGAATATTTTGAGGCATAGAGATCATGTAAATCCTGACTACAATAAGATATGGACTAAAAGTCTACCATTTAAAATCTCATTCTTCTTATGGAGATTGTGGAAGGGGAAGATTCCTACTGACGATTTGTGGAGAAGAAGTGGGTATTTGGTACTGTCTAAGTGTTGGTGTTGTTCACAACTGTAAGAAGAGACTTTTCAACACTTGTTCCTAACTAGTGAAACTGCAACTAGAGTATGGAGAAACATCCTTCAAGCAGCAGGTTTAGTGGTCAATCTGGTACAAGTGCATCAAGTAATGAGAACATGGTGGAATGCAAAGTGTTGTCCTAAAATAATGCCATTATATCAGGCAACTCCAGCTGTAATCACATGGGAACTTTGGAAAAGGAGAAATACGATGAAGTATGGTGGTGCAATTTCTTGCAATAGGGTGATTCATGAAGTGAATAAGACTTTACATTATCTAGCAAGGATGAGGTACCCATGGCTGTCTAGAATTCCTCCTCTATGGTCAGATATGATCAACTTCTTTGAAGGTTACAAGCCATATGTGGGGACTAAGACAGTTACATGGCAGATTCCTTATGAAGGGTGGTTCAAATGCAATACTGATGGTGCATCAAGAGGCAATCCTGGTCCAAGCTCATATGGGTTTTGTGTTCGAGATCATGCTGGCGATTTGGTATTTGCAAAAGCACATGAGAAAGGAGAGACAACTAACTTAGTGGCAGAAGCAAAGGCAATTGTGGAGGGGTTGGCATACTGTGTGGAAAGGCAGCTACATCCACTGATTATGGAGACTGATTCCTTAGTAATGAGGAAGATAATTGATGGCGAATGAGCAACTCCTTGGTGTATAGGTGCTGGAGTAAGGAAGATAAAGCATATAAAGAACAACTATAATGATGTCTTTCAGCATGTACTAAGGGAAGGGAACATTGTTGCTGACTTTTTTGCTAACCTAGCTTTCACTTTTCCAGGTACACACACATTTCAGTCATTTAATGAATTCCCAAGTGCAGGAAAAAAACTGATCAACATGGACAAATCACAAATTCCTAACCTTCGGATTAGGATTGTGAAGAGAAGAGAACATGATTAATGAGATCAACATATAAAACCTTGCCTTGTTTCTTAGAAATTATGGTGTCTCAACAATACATGCAAGATCTCAAAGAAAAGTAGGCTAGTAAAACTCCACCAACTAGCATTCCTAATCATGCAGTTGTTCTCACTTGTATGGTGTACATACTTGGTTAGTTATAATTATAGCTAGAATTGCACAACACCAGACTATAGGGGATCTGTTGCAACCTCCTATAAATGCTTGGCTGCAGATACCAAAGACCTACACTGCCTCTACAAACTCATATTGGTTTGATTATTGTTTTTGTCTCTCTTACTCTACTGGGCTATACACCAGTTGAAGAGTGTAGATGCTTGAGTAGTGTAAGCTAACTGAGGCAATAGCATGGTCAAATTGTTTCTGCACTTCTCCATGGTTTTAAACAAGTTTTTGTTGTGACCATTTTGCACTCAACAATATGTTGGCATAAGGTTATAACAAATGTTGAATCTGCAGGTCAAACACATGCCAACTGAAGGGTGTAGATGCAATAATCTGTGAGCACATACACATTTCATAAACTTGTTTGCTATATTTTGCAAGATAACAAGATTAGAAAACTGAGGCAAAGACTAGTTTCATACAGATACCAAAGGATGCCATATTTGCTTGGTTATAACTGTTTTATCTCACTCTACTGGGCTTATATACACAATGCTTGAAGGGTGTAGATACTTGGGTAGTGGTGACTGTAATATGCCTGGCTACAACATAATGCTCAACCAGCACTTCTTCTACATAGAAGACAATTGTCACGACCCAATTTTCCCTCCATATGACGTCGTGACGGCACCTAGTCTCTAAGACTAGGTAAGCCTAATATTTGCAGAATAATTAAATAAAAATATAAATTTAACAACTAACTGTAGCAATAACAACATAAATGGCTACCATGACGCCTGGCATGTACAATAACCAACATAAAAAAATACACAGTAATCCCAAAGCCCGGAACATTGTGAATCACAAACTACAGAAGGAACGTCTAGTGTCTATATACATCAGAGTCTAACAAAAGAAAAATACAGAATATAATGGACATGGAAAAGAGTAGAAGGGGACTCCAAGCTCTGCGGACGCGGCATATATACCTTGAAGTCTCCAAAGTTGTCCCGGCTCTCTGATAGTGCGACTGATAAGGAGCACCTGGATATTCACATGAAAAACATGTACAGAAGAGGAGCATGAGTACACCACAATCGGTACCCAGTAAGTGCCAAGCCTAACCTCGGTCGAATATTGGCGAGGTTAGGTCAGGACCCTACTGGTATAAATAATAATAAAACAAGGCAAGAACGAAATATCGCAGTTAAATAAAGACTGAAATTTAACAAGAAAGAATTTGTAGAAGATAACAGCTCAGTACACAGAGATAACAACATGGGATATCCCGAGATACCGTCTCGTAGTCCCAAACATAAATGTGCAGGGGATCTCCCGGAATACCGTTCCATAGTCCCAAAGTAAATATGCAGCTCAACCAACAGAAATAACAGTTAAAGCAAGAAAACCTACAATTGAGACTAAGTTCAAGTAAAAAAAAAAAACCCAGGAATTTCACTAAACATGTTGCACAGAGTTCAGATAAGCAGTTAAGACACGTAGGCATGCTATTATAAACTAAACATGATAGTTACATATGCTAGTGTAGTTCAAAATAAGGGGAAAATAGGTTATTACTTATGAAGAATGGGGTTTTACAATAAATAGCCCGTGTACGTACTCGTCACCTCATGTACACGACGCTCACATATCAAAATAGTATCAAATCCTAAGGGAAGTTTTCCCCACAAAAGATTAGGCAAGCCACTTACCTCGAACCAAGCTCAATCAATCGGTCACAATGCCTTTCCCACGAATATCCGGCTCCGAATGGCCCAAATCTAGCCAAAATCAATTACATATCATAAATACAACCATAATAGACTCATCTAATTAATGAAATCAATACTTTAACAAAAATTCCGAAATTTGACCTAAAAGGTTGACCCGGGGCCACGTCTAAGATCGGGTAAAAGTCACAAAATATGAACACCCATTAACTCACGAGTCCAACCATATAAAAATTACTCAAATCCGACCACAAATCCTCTTTCAAAACTCGAAATTTTTGTTGAAGAAGTTCTTCCAATTTTTCCCAATTTCAACCCCAAAAATCCGAAATTAAAGAGGAAATTAATGCTAGATTAGTGCAATATAACCAAAATGGAGTGTAGAATCATTACCCAATCGATGTCTCTAAAAATGCCACAAATTTTCATCCAAATCCGAGCTCCCAAACTCAAGTTTTGAGAAAAATGGCCAAACCCTCTTTTTTGAAATGTTTAATACTGCCCAGTGATTCCTTAATCGCGATCGCGGAAATAGCCTCGCGATCGCGAAGAAGAACTTTGCTGCCCCAGAAATTAACTCTACACGAACGCGTAAAACACCACGCGAACGTGATGCTCTGGCTCTCAGACTCACGCGATCGCAAACTTTCTCACGCGTTCACGATGAGCAACGCGCGTGGCCCAGCTTTGGTCCACTTAACCCTACATGAACGCGACCTTGTCTCTGCGTTCGTGAAGTACCACCTCACTTCACTACGCGTTCGCATGCCACTGTCTGTGAACGCAAAGAACAATTCCATCCTCTCACCCAGCTAGCTTACGTGATCGCGGATCACCCCACATGATCGCGTATAAGGAAACCAAAACTCAGACACCAGAAAACTTCAGCAGCCTCCTAAGTCCAAAAAACGATCCGTTGGGCATCCGAAACTCAGTCGAGGCCCCCGGGACCTTAACCAAACATACCAACCAATCCTAAAAGACCATACGAACTTAGTCGGGCCCTCAAACCACATCAAACAACTCTAAAATCACGAATCGCCCTCCAATTCAAACTTAAAGAACTTGAAACTTCAAATTTCTACAACCGATGCCGAAACCTATCAAACCACGTCCTATTGACCCTAAATTTTGCACACAAGTCATATTCAACATTACGGACCTACTCCAACTTTCGGAATCGGAATCCGACCTCGATATCAAAAAGTCCACTACCGGCAAAATTTCTAAAAATTCAACTTTCGCCAATTCAAGCATCAACTACAGACCTCAAATTCACAGGCCGGACACGCTCCTAAGTCCAAAATCACCCAACGGAGCTAACAGAACCGACAGAACTTCATTCCATAGTCGTCTTCACATAGTTCTGACTACGGTTAAAATCCTAAGACTTAAGCTTCTGTTTTACAGAATAAGTGATCCAAAACACTCCAAAACCAAAAACAAAACCTCCCGACAAGTCACATAAGCAGAAAAAGATACGGGGGAAACAGTAAATAGGGAGCCGAGGTTATTACTCTCAAAATGACCATTCGGGTCGTTACATCATCCCCCTCTTAAAATAATCATTCATCCTCGAACGAGCATAGAGACATATATGAAGTGGTGAAAATATGAGGATAACGGTTGCACATATCTTGCTCGGTCTCCCAAGTCGCCTCCTCGACTGGCTGTCCCCTCCACTGAACCTTCACGGAAGTAATGTTCTTTAACCTTAGCTTTTTGACCTGCCTGTCTAAAATAACCACTAGCTCCTCAACATAAGATAGATCCTTGTCCAATTGGACTTAGCTGAAATCTAACACATGAGATGGATCGCCGTGATACTTCTGGAGCATCGAAACATGAAATACCGTATGAACTCCTGCTAGGCTAGTGGGTAAGGCAATCTCATAAGCAACTTCCCCAACTCGCCGCAACACCTCAAAAGGACCAATAAACCTTGGGCTCAGTTTGCCCTTCTTTCCGAATCTCATAACGCCCTTTATAGGCAAAACCCGGAGCAAGACCCACTCTCCAACCATGAATGCAGCATTGCGAACCTTCCAATCTATATAACTCTTCTGTCTGGACTGGGCTGTGTGAAGTCTATCCTGAATCACCTTAGCCTTCTCCAAGGCATCCTGAACCAAGTCCGTACCCAATAATCTGGCCTCACCCGACTTGAACCAACCCACTGGGTACCGACACCGCCTACCATACAAAGCCTCACATAGTGCCATATGAATGCTGGACTGATAGCTGTTGTTGTAAGCAAACTCCGCAAGTGGCAAAAACTGGTCCCAAGCACCCCCAAAATCTATCACACAAGCGCGGAGCATATCCTATAGTATTTGAATAGTGCGCTTGGACTATCCGTCCGTCTGAGGGTGAAATTCTGTGCTCAGCTCCACTCTAGTACCCAACTCCTGCTGTAAGGCTCTCCAGAATCGTGATGTAAACTGCGTACCCCGGTCAGAGATAATAGATATTGGTACGCCATGAAGCCTGACGATCTCACAGATGTAGATTCGAGCTAGAAGCTCGGAAGAATATGTAGTCATCATAGGAATGAAATGAGATGACTTGGTCAGCCTATCTACAATCACCCAAACTGCATCAAACCTTCGCTTAGTCCGTGGGAGTCCAACAACGAATTCCATAGTGATCCGCTCCCATTTCCACTCCGAAATCTCTAACTTTTAAAGCAACTCGCCCGGTCGCTGATGCTCATACTTCACCTGTTGGCAATTTAGGCACCAAGCCACATACTCCACTATGTCCTTCTTCATCCTCCTCCACCATTAATGCTGCCTCAAGTCCTGATACATCTTCGCGGCATCCGGATGAATAGATTACCACGAGCTATGAGCCTCCTGAAGAATCAACTCACGCAAACCATCTACATTAGACACACATAGTCTGCCCTGCATACTCAATACTCCATCATCCCCAACAGTGACCTCCTTACATCACCGTGCTGAACCGTGTCCTTAAAGACAAGCAGGTGGGGGTCATCATACTAACGCTCCCTGATGTGATTATAAAGAGAAGACCGAGAGACCACACAAGCCAACACTCGACTCAGCTAAGAAATATCCAATCTCACAAACTGGCTGGCTAAGGCCTGAACATCCAATGCTAAGGGTCTCTCTGTTGCTGGAAGATATGCTAAACTCCCCAAACTCTCCGCCTGAAGACTCAAAGAATCGGCCACCACATTGGCCTTCCCCGGGTGGTACAAAATGGTGATATCATAATCCTTAAGTAGATCCAACCACCTCCGCTGACGCAAATTAAGATCCTTTTGCTTGAACAGATGCTACAAACTCTGATGATCAGTGTAAATCTCACCAGGAACTCTGTAAAAATAGTGGCGCCAAATCTTCAGGGCATGAACAATAGCTGCTAACTCAAGGTTATGGACATGATAGTTCTTCTCATGCACCTTAAGCTGTCTGGATGCGTAGGCAATCACCCTACCATCCTGCATCAACACCGCTCCAAGACCAATCCGCGACGCATCATAATATATAGTGTAGGACCCCAAACCTGTAGGCAATACCAAAACTGGGGTTGTAGTCAAAGTTGTCTTGAGCTTCTGAACCCTCTCCTCACACTCCTCTGTCCACCTGAAGGGAGCACCCTTCTGGGTCTGCCTGGTCATATGTGCTGCAATAGATGAGAATCCCTCTACAAAGCGACGGTAATACTCCGCCAAACCAAGAAAACTCCGGATCTCTGTAGCTGAGGACGGTCTGGGCCAATTCTGCACTGCTTCAATCTTCTTCGGATCCACCTGGATCCCATCACTTGATACTATATGACCCAAGAATACCACTGAGTCTAGCCAAAACTCACAGTTTGAAAATTTTGCATATAATTTCTTTTCTCTCAAAGTCTGAAGCGCAGTCCTCAAGTGCTGCTCATGATCCTCCCGACTCCGGGAGTACACCAGAATGTCGTCAATAAACACAATGACGAATGAGTCAAGATAAGGTTGGAACACACTGTGCATCAAGTGCATAAAAGCTGCCAGGGCATTGGTCAGCCTAAAAGACATGACAAGAAACTCATAGTGACCATATCTGGTCCTAAAAGTAGTCTTCGGGATATCTGGCTCCCGAATCTTCAACTGATGATATCCTGAACGTAAGTTAATCTTGGAAAACACTCTGGCACCCTGTAACTGATCAAATAAGTCATCAATACGAGGTAATGGATACCTGTTCTTCACTGTGACTTTGTTAAACTAGCGGTAATCAATACACATCCGCATAGAACCATCCTTCTTCTTCACAAATAAGACAGGAACACCTCAAGGTGACATACTGGGCCGAATGAAGCCCTTATCAAGCAACTCTTGTAACTGCTCCTTCAACTCATGAGGAGCCATACGATATGGAGGAATAGAGATGGGCTGAGTTCCCGGTAACAAATCAATGCCAAAATCAATATCTCTGTCGGGTGGCATGCCCGGAAGATCAGCTGGAAACACATTTGGAAAGTCCCTCACTACTGGAACTGGCTCAACTGTAGGGGTATCAATACTGACATCTCTCACATAAGCTAGATACGAGTCACACCCCTTCTCAACCATTCGTTGAGCTTTAAGAAATAAAATAAATCTGCTGGGAGTATACTCTAAGGTACCTCTCCACTCAAATGTCGGAAATCCTGGCATAGCCAGTGTCACGGTCTTAGCGTGACAATCAAGAATAGCATAATGGGGCGATAACCAGTCCATGCCCAAAATAATATCAAAGTCCACCATACTGAGCAATAATAAATTGGCTATGGTCTCAAAACCACTAAGAACAATCAAATACGACCGATACACGCGGTCCACAACAAAAGAATCTCCCAAAGGAGTAGACACATAAATAGGGGAACTCAAAGAATCCCGAGATATGCCCAAATGTGGGGCAAAATAAGAGGACACATATGAATATGTAGAGCCTGGGTCAAATAATACCGACACATCTCTATGACAGACTGGAACAATACTTATAATGATAGAGTCGGAAGCAATTGCCTCTGTACGAGCTAGAAGATCATAATACCTGGTCTGGCCTCCCCATCTAGGGCGGCCTCGACCTCCCCAACCTCCACCTCAAGCTGGCTGAGCAGGTGGGGCGGTAGCTGGTGCATGAATCATGGCCTGAGGACCCGGTGGAGCACGTGGTGGTTGAGAATTCTGTGGAGGTGCACCCCGCCTATATCTGGGGCAATCCCTCACCATATGGCGAGTGTCGCCATACTTAAAACAAGCTCTAGGAGGGCATGGTTGTTGTGGCTGGCTCGGGCCAGATCTGCTGGACTTGCCACTAAGAACACCCCGTGCAGGAGGCACACTAGATATTGGCGGTGCATAATAAGGCTCCTAGGGCCTAGAAGGGGCTGGAACATCACTGGTAGCTGGCAGAGCTGAATGAACGGGGTGACTCACATAACCCTTACCATGGCGAGCTGCTAGGGCACGAGATCCAGAATAAGAACTAGTCTCTCGAGACCTTTTGGCCTCTCTCTCCTCTCGGTCCCTAGCAAGCATGCCCTCTAATATCCTGGCAATACTCACAACCTGCTAATAAGGGATATCCATCTCCAACTCCCTGGCCATACTAATATGGATACTGGGGTGGAGTCCCTCAATAAACCGTCGAACCCTCTCTCGAACTGTAGCAACCAAGGCTGGTGCATGTCAGGCCAAATCACTGAAGCGGACTGCATACTCTGACACAGTCATAGCACCCTGGCGCAGCTGCTCAAACTCCGCGCGCCATGAGTTCCTGAGGCTATGAGGGACATACTCTCACAAAAACATGTCCGAGAACTGAGTCCATGTAAGTGAAGCTACCTCATCTGGACTACTCAACTCATAAGCACACCACCACTGATAGGCTGCTTCTCTAAGCTAGAAAGTGGTAAAAGAAACCCTACTCATCTCCGCTACACCCATAGTACGGAGAATACGATGACAGTCGTCCAGAAAACCCTGAGCATCATCTGTAGCCAATCCGCTGAAGGTAGGTGGGTGGTACTTCTTGTACCTCTCAAGTCTGAGCTGCTCCGCCTCAGAAGCGGCTGTCCTAGTCTCGTGATGAACCGGAGCTACTAACGGCATAGGAATGAACTCTGGGGCCTGATCAACCTGGACCCACTGCTTAAGAGTGTGGGCTGTGGGAGTCTGTGCCCCTCCCTTGGCCTGAGATGTGGCGGGAGCTAGTGGGACCAATCTAGTCAGAGCTAAAGTGCTGAACATGCTCATGAACTGGGCTAGAGTCTCCTGGAGGGCTGGTGCAGCAATAGGAATCTCCGGTGCCTCCCCTCTAGCTGGAACTGCTGGGGGCTCCTCTGTCGCAGCTCGTGCGGGTGCTCTGGCTGCACTGTGTGGCCGTACTCTACCCCGACCTCTGGCGGCTCTAGCAGGGGGCGTGGGTGCCTGGTCATCAGATCCACTTGTACGTGTCCTCACCATCTGTGAGAGAATAGAATACATAAGTTTAGAATTTTTTTTTTGAAGTCAACAATTATTTTTTTTCTCACGACAAGGAAACAAAGTAGTGAAATTTTTCTAACAGTTCCATAGCCTTCCGAAGATAAGTACAAACGTCTATGTACCGATACGCGAGACTCTAATAAATCGGCTTGTGACTCACGACACCTACGAACCTAGAGCTCTGATACCAACTTGTCATGACCCAATTTTCCCTCCATATGACGTTGTGATGGCACCTAGTCTCTACGACTAGGTAAGCCTAACATTTGTGGAACAATGAAATGAAAACATAAATTTAACAACTAACTGTAGTAATAACAACATAAATGGGTACCATGCCGCCTAACATGTACAATATCTAACATAAAAAAAAATACAAAGTAATCCCAAAACCCGGAACATCATGAATCACAAACTACAGAAGGAAAGTCTAGTGTCTATATACATCAGAGTCTAACAAAAGAAAAACATATAAGATAATGGACATGGGAAAGAGTAGAAGGGGACTTCGAGGTCTGCGGACACGGAAGATATACCTTGAAGTCTCCAAAGCTGTCCCGGCTCACTGATAGTGCGACTGATAAGGAGCACTTGGATCTGCACACGAAAAACATGTACAGAAGAGTAGCATGAGTACACCACAATCGGTACCCAATAAGTGCCAAGCCTAACCTTGGTCGAGTATTGACGAGGTTAGGTCAGAACCCCACTGGTATAAATAATAATAAAACAAGGCAAGAACGAAATATCGCAGTAAAATAAAAACTGAAATTTAACAAGAAAGAATTTATAGAAGATGACAGCTCAGTACACAGAGATAACAACAGGGGATATCCCGAGATACCGTCTCGTAGTCCCAAACGTAAATGTGTAGGGGGATCTCCCGGAATACCGTTGTGTAGTCCCAAAGTAAATATGCAGAACATGGGGGATCTCCCGGAACACCATTCCGTAGTCCCAAGGTAAATATGCAGTACATGGGGATCTCCCGGAATACCGTTCTGTAGTCCCAAAGTAAATATGCAGTACATGGGAATCTCCGAGAATACCGTTCTGTAGTCTCAAAGTAAATATGCAGTACAGGGGGATCTCCTGGAATACCGTTCCGTAGTCCCAAAGTAAATATGCAGCTCAACCAACAGAAATAACAGTTACAGCAAAAAAACCTACAATTGAGACTAAGTTCAAGTCAAACAAAAAAAATAGGAATTTCACTAAACATGCTGCACAGAGTTCAGATAGGCAGTTAAGACACGTAGGCATGCTATTCTAAACTAAACAGGATAGTTACATATGTTAGTGTAGTTCAAATAAGGGGAAAAACAAGTTATTACTTAGTGAAGAATGGGGTTTTACAACAAATAGCCTGTGTACGTACTCGTCACCTTACGTACACGGTGCTCACATATCAAAATAGTATCAAATCCTAAGGGAAGTTTCCCCCACACAAGGTTAGGCAAGCCACTTACCTCGAACCAAGCTCAATCAATCGGTCACAATGAGTTTTCCACGAATATCCGGCTCCGAATGGCCCAAATCTAGCCAAAAGCAATTACATATCATAAATACAACCATAATAGACTCATCTAATTAATGAAATCAATACTTTAACAAAAATTCCGAAATTCGCCCTAAAACGTCGACCCGGGCCCACGTATCAGAATCGGGTAAAAGTTACAAAATATGAACACCCATTCACTCACTAGTCCAACCATATAAAAATTACTCAAATCCGACCACAAATCCCCTTTCAAAACTCGAAATCTTTCTTTAAGAAGTTCTTCCAATTTTTCTCAATTTCAACCCCAAAAATCTAAAATTAAAGAGGAAATTAATGATAGATTAGTGGAATATAACTAAATTGGAGTGTAGAATCATTAACCAATCGATGTCTCTAAAAATTCCACAAATTTTCATCCAAATCCGAGCTCCCAAACTCAAGTTTTGAGAAAAATGGCCAAACCCTCATTTTTGAAATGTTTAATACTGCCTAGTGATTCCTTAATCGCGATCGCGAAGAAGAACTTTGCTGCCCCAGAAATTAACTCTACAAGAACGCGTAAAACACCATGCGAACGCGATGCTCTGGCTCTCAGAATCACGCGATCGCAAACTTTCTCACGCGTTCGCGATGAGCAACGCGCGTGGCCCGACTTTGGTCCACTTAACCCTACATGAACACGACCTTGTCTCTGCGTTCGTGAAGCACCACCTCACTTCACTACGCGTTCGCATGCCACTGTCTGCGAATGCAAAGAACAATTCCATCCTCTCACCCAACTTGCTTACGTGATCGCGGATCACCCCATGCAATCGCGTATAAGGAAACCAGAACTCAGACACCAGAAAACTTCAGCAGCCTCCTAAGTCCAAAAACATGATCCGTTGGGCATCCGAAACTCAGCCGAGGCCCCCGGGACCTCAACCAAATATACCAACCAATCCTAAAAGACCATACGAACTTAGTCGAGCCCTCAAACCACATCAAACAATGCTAAAATCACGAATCGCCCTCCAATTCAAACTTAAAGAACTTGAAACTTCAAATTTTCACAACCGATGCCGAAACCTATCAAACCACGTCCGATTGACCCCAAATTTTGCACACAAGTCATATTCAACATTACGGACATACTCCAACTTTCAGAATCGGAATCCGACCTCGATATCAAAGAGTCCACTACCGGCAAAATTTCCAAAAATTCAACTTTCGTCAATTCAAGCATCAGCTACAAACCTCAAATTCACAGTCCGGACATGCTCCGAAGTCTAAAATTACCCAACGGAGCTAACAGAACCGACCGAACTTTATTCCGTAGTCGTCTTCACACAGTTCCGACTACGGTTAAAATTCTAAGACTTAAGCTTCTGTTTTACGGACTAAGTGCCCCAAAACACTCCGAAACCAAAAACAAAACCTCCCGACAAGTCACATAGACAGAAAAAGATACGGGGGAAACAGTAAATAGAGAGCCGAGGTTATTACTCTCAAAACGACCGGCCGGATCGTTACAACAATCAAGAACTGATTATCCTTCAGCATAACCAGTATTACTATGCAGTTGGAGTTGCCAATAGTTAGTGCTATATGGGAATGACTTGAAGATAACCAACAAGAGAGTCACAATCTAGCACCAACAACATCCCTCATCATCATCAAAGTTATCAGCACACACAAATCCTGGGAGAACAATTTTACACCCTAACTTGGTTGTTTCATGTTGCAGGTATCAATAACAGGATCAGAAAACTGAGGCAAAGAATAAAGGCTCAACCTGCACTACTTTTGCACAGAGAACAATCACAAAATTGATTGGTCTTCAATGTTTGGATGCTAGTTGAAGTTGCCACTGCCTTTTACTATGTGGGAATGATTTAAAATGTTTGCTGCTTCCCAGAGGATAACAAGATCAGAAAATTGAGGCAAAGACTAGTCTCATACATATATCAAAGGATGCCATATTTGTTTGGTTATAGCTATCTTCTCTCACTCTACTGGGCTTACATACACAATGCTTGAAGGGTGTAGATACGTGAGTAATGGTGACTGTAACATGCCTAGCTACAGCAGAATGCTCAACTAGCACTGCTACTGCACAGAAGACACTCAAGAATTGATTAGTCTTCAGCAGAACCAGTATTACTATGCCAGTTAGAGTTGCCAATACTTAGTGATATGTGGGAATGACTCGAAGATAACCAACAAGAGAATCACAATCCAACACCAACAACAACCAGTTTACAAAAAAAATACTTTAAAAAAACTGAAAAGACTTAAAAATCTATATTTTGCAAATTCCTTTTTTTTTTTCCAGTTTTTACAGAATATATATTTTTTAGTTTTTAAATCATTTTTAATTTTTTTCCCAGTTTTTACAAAACAAATACTTTAAAAAAACTGAAAAGACTTAAAAATATATATTTTGCAAATTTCTTTTTTTTCTTTTCAATTTTTACAAAACAAAATTTCAGTTTTTACAAAATATATGCTTTAAAAAAACTGAATTTTAAAATGGGTCGGGTGGTGGATTTCTTAAAACGGATCCGGTAAAAAAAAAGAAATGAGTCGTTTTCATTTGGTGCTGACACGTGGCACTCCATCGAAAATAAGGGTATATTTGTTCCAAAGTATGACGGAAAGGGTATATATATAGCCCAATAGTATAACGGTGGGTATTCTTAGACCATTTTCGAAAGTACATGGGTATATTTGGCCGTTCGCCGAAAAATAAATGTCAATTTATTTAGCTAAATATATTTGGCCAAAATAAATGTTGCTTTGAAAAATTAAAACGACATTAGTTATGTTTTTCTAAATCTATTTTCGATCTAATAATTACCCACATATTATAATGAGTATTTGACTATGATATAAAGCATAACTTAATCAAATAAATCTTATAATTTTTGTTTTATATGATTTTTTTAATGAGCATACAAAATTTTTAAACGATATTTATTTTAGGCATGAAGTAATATTAAATGTGAATCTAATTGTAGTTGCGTTACATAACTTGACATTGCAACAAAAGAAGATTGTCAATATTTATAAATTAAACATAAATTTTATAACTCCTGCTAATTCGAACAATATGATCATAAAATTAAGCTCCTTAAATTTTAATTTTAAGTAATAGCTGAGTCCAATGAAATTGTAATTTTAATGACTTTAGATGATTTAAGAATAACTTTAGTATCCTTTGAAGATTAACTCCGTCTAACTCTACCATACATATATCTGTGACTCTAATATTTAGGTAATAGTGTTATTGGGCCAATCTGTAGTAGTACTATAATATAGAGCAGTCTTCTAGTTCTACACAAATCACATTCGAATTTCCAAGAATATATATATTGATATATTGAACTAGAGAGAGAAAATCACAGACACGAAATCAAAACCCAAAAAGGCAGCTCTTACACATATTCTCTCTTTCTCTCTTTTCACTGTCTCAGAGGCCGCAATCCGACCCACCCTACCTACCGGTAATTGGTATGAATCCTATCCATCTTCGTTCTTTCCTGTTGCTAATGTTTCCTGTTTTACTTTACCAATTTTCCCTTTTCTCTTTTTTTTTTCTTTTTCCAATTGACTAATTTCTGAGTAGTTGCCTATTCTTTTCCATGCTTTATTCTCCCTTTTTCTTAACCTTGCTTTATATATATTCCCTTACAATTTTTTAGTTGATTGATATGCTGCAACTGTTCTTTTGATTCCTCATAATTAGGGTTTTGTAAGTGCTTTAAGATCGCCTTACTTCGTGGGGCTTTGTCGAATCGAGCCTTTTCTTGGGAAATTGTGCCTTTTTGGGGATTTGGGATTTGCCAGAGTTTTGGTTGTAGCGGGTATGATTAAACTTGGGGTACTTTTGGTTGTTGTTGCTTATGTTTGATTATTTTTCGGAATTTTGATTCTGCAAAGGTTGAAATTTTTTATTTATTGCTTTTCTAACACGAAAATCCCTAATGTTATCTTGTTGGTTATGTTTAGCTTATGTATTGTGCTTGATGGTGGAATGGAACATATAAAGATGGTGAGTTTATGCTAAAGATGTTTTTTTTGTTGTTTTTTTGCAGGTGAAAGATTGAGGGGTTTGTTTCTTCTGCTTTGATTGGAATGTGGAAGGGTTCGAAGAGCGGTGCGGGCAAGTCTGCATCGCACCAGCTCTTCAAGGACAAGGCGAAGAACCGCGTGGATGATCTGCAGGGTGTGTTCACTAACCTGCAATCTGCAAGGAAGGAGAGTCGAACTTATGATGTTGGGGTGCTTGAAGAGCAGGTTCATCAGATGCTTCGTGAGTGGAAGGCTGAGCTCAATGAGCCTTCCCCGGCTTCTTCGTTGCAGGCAAGAACCAACCTTAAGTCCCTTTAGTGGTGTGTGCCAAGTGGTTTTAGTTTCCTTTTATATGCACGATTGCCCATGTTTTGATATTGTCTGGTCCACATTAGTCTTATATTGATGTGATCAAAGTTTGATATTTGCATGTCCACTTGTGTTTGTCTTTGTCTGTGTTTGTGATGTAGTATGTTATTTTTGATTGAAGCATCTTGAGAAAACTTTTACAAAAGTTTTGGATCTATTACTAGCACATACTTGTATCTCTATGAGATTCAAGTGTAATTGTGTCCGTTATGGTGTAATTGTGTGCAACTGCGGATCTATGGTGTTTAAGTATGTTTCAGTGTTCAAGCATTGGTGTATAGTTTTAATGCACATAAAAATATTAGTCGTAAGTGTTTATCTTGATGCATGGTGTGCAGGGAGGAAGCCGTGTCTCATCAGATATCTATAGACTGCTGCTTGGTGAGGAGGAAGATGATGCTACCAGCGCATTAGCTGCACCTAAGCCTGAGCCTGTTGCTCCAAAAAATGATGTTGCTGGATTTCAAGAGGTAATCATTTTCCTTGAAATTAAGCTTGTGCATGTGATGGACTCTCTAAAGTGGTATCATTTCCAACAGATTGAACCTTGTTGGAAATCCATTTTAGAATGATGTTGGTATTTTATCTTAGGAAGCTTTGATTTCATTGTAGTTTGTGAATTGCTAGGATCTCGTTTCCGTTTTATTTGACCCAGTCTCCGTTTTTATATGTCCCAGCTTACTTGATAGTTGACCCACCCTTCTCTGCAAATGGAAAAGCATAAAAAATTCTGAACTGTTATCGTTGGTTGTTGATGATAACAGATCCAAACTGGACTAGTTTTGCAGACGCAACTATTATTTTAAGATAATCGTCTATTGGCTACAGCATATTCCTCTATCAATAAGGGACCACAGGGAATGACCCGATTTGGTCTGCTGGTGATCTATTCTTAGTCTACTTTAACACATTGATGAACCTTTTCTAAATGAAATGTATAAATTAAGAAAATATAAAAAATGTTTAACATCGAAATGTAAGAACTAGGAATAATAAAGGAACAGTTGAAAACATAATGTTCAAGAGGAGTTTATTTTACTGATTAAAATGGCAAGCAACTCAAATAAATCTCAAAGTATAACATGTTCAGACTTTATCTAGCTTCACACATTATGAATGTATTTCTTGTTTTTAAAATGAAATGTATAGATTAATGACACAAGAATATGTGTAACCACGAAATGCAAGAATTTAATATAATAAATGACTAATTGTAAACTTAGTCAAAGAGGAGTTTCTTTTGATCTCCGAAGTGCAAGCAGGTGAAATAAATGACAAAGAGTATGACATGTTTTCTTGATCAGTAAGAGTACAGCATGTTCTTTTTTATAGGAGTATAACATTTTTCAAACCTTTATGTAGATAACTCCTGAATGTAGTTCACCTCAAAGCTTCAATGAACACTTGACCTATGAAATATGTTAGTATCTGTCCTGCTAGACCATAGTGTTGAATTTGATTACATTTGTAGCTCTTACGAACTCACAGAGTAGGTATGCCATTATTTTGGTTCATCTGGAACATGTTTTTCCTCCTTTTTGTAACTTGAATCTTCTGTTGGATTTTTGTTTTATAAAATCTTGTGTTATTGCCTCCTTAATTTTAGTTTCTTTGACCTACTTTTCTCCGGACATGATCTCTGGAATATGTTTGCATCTCTCCTGGTACACCATTGTGTTGAATTTGATTAGTATATTTACAGCTCTTTTGATCTCATCGGGTAGGCTTGCCATTACTTTGGTATATCCGAAACATGTTTTTCTTCTATTTGTAAATTGAATCTTCTGTTTGGATATCTGCTGTATAAAGTTTTCTGTAATATTGCCTTTATTGATTTCATTGATCTACTTTTCCCTGGAAGCCTGTAGGTTCTGAATTATGATTAGGTCTTTCAGTCACGATTTTGCTATTTGATTTGTATGTTTAGATAACACTTGTTGCTTTGTTGAATGTATGGTTCCTTTCTTGCTGTTGGTTAAAACCAACTTGCTGTCAGTGGATGTTAAATTTTTCCCTAGACTCGCTTTGAGAGTTCCAGGCCTGATTGTGGTTGTCTTACCAGTTGCCTACGTAATAGGAACAGATCAGCAGATGCTTTGAAATAATTTTTTTAAACCACAGAACTGAAAATTATATTACCATGTTAGACTATTTGGTGAGGGTGTGGTTGCTGGTGGAGTTCTGTCTAAGGAAATTATCCCAGAAAGTGCTTTGGAGGTACCTCAAATATTTGAAAATGTGAACATTATCCAGAGTGCTCCTCTAGTCCCTTGTTACATATCAATCAACGAATCAACTATGTTTCACCAAATTATTTAGGGCCAGCATTATGAATCCTTTGAAGGGGAGCTTTGGCGTAACTTGTAAAGTTGCTGCCATGTGATAAGGAGGTCACGGGTTCAAGCCGTGGAAACAGCCTCTTGCAGAAATGCAGGGTAAGGCTGCGTACAATAGACCCTTGTGGTCCGGCCCTTCCCCGGACCCCGCGCATAGCGGGAGCTTAATGCACCGGGCTGCCCTTTATTATGAATCCTTTGTATCTATTCTGCTCTATTGACTATTGAGTATTCAGTATTTGAAGGATCATCATAGCTAGACTAGTTTTATATTGGTGTTTAACCTATCACAATGTTCTTCCTTTATCCCGGCTGGACCAGTAATGCTTTGCTAAGTTCACATAAACAGAGTTCTCTCTGTTGCATAGTAGGAATAAATTAATTCCTACCATCAGCTAGCTATTCCTCGCCTTTTGCTTAAAAGTTTCAAGATAGTGTACTTGACTAATAAGCACTTTGTTCTTTTTATATAGCTAGCTTGATATTTTGAATTTGAAGATTTTTTCCTCGAAATTTTGTCCTCATAATGTGGTGTGTCTCATGGCTGACCATCTTGTTGAACTTTTACTTGTTTCAGTTTGATCATCAGTTTGCTGTCTTCCTTTCTTTTCCTTGCGCCGGATCCTCTAAGAATGTCACGCCTTTAAGAAACTTCTTGGCCGTCCTTTTTCAGATAGTTTTTCCTGCAATCTTTTTTTCTTTTAACGGGTTTGCACTTGCGCTAAGTTTATCAATGAATCCTCACAACTTAAGCGACGTGTTTTCTGCAGGGTTTCAATGTAACTCCGGTGCTGCAGGAGCAAGGTTACCAGTTGGTTGATCAGTGCAAAAGTATGCCGTTGGTGGTCAACAATGCAGGGATTAACAACCTAGGCATTGCAACACAACAAGATTACAATTCTTTTGATTTGCAGCAAGACTTTGATCGGTACTTCCCCGGATTTGATGCTTTAAATCTTTGTCTAGAGGATGTGTTGCCTCCTGTTCATATTAGTCCTCCGCCCTCTGCTTTCCTGGGTCCTAAATGTTCACTTTGGGATTGTCCTCGACCTGCGATGGGGTCAGATTGGTGTCAGAAGTCTCATGACTACTGCAGTGACTATCATGCTTCTCTTGCGCCTAATGAAGGTTATCCTGGAACAGCTCCAGTTGTTCGACCGATGGGTATTGGCTTAAAGGATAATTTGCTTTTCCAAGCTCTAAGTGCAAAAGCACTGGGGAAAGATGTTGGTATTCCGGAGTGTGAAGGTGCTGCCACTGCAAAATCCCCTTGGAAGGCACCAGGTTAGTGTGCTGAGACACTTCTGTATTTCTGATTGCTGTGTGTCATATACCAGATCAGTTTATTCCTCTTTTATTTTACTTGTAAAATCTGATATCAATTTGTTTGCTTATTCTTCTGCAGAGCTCTTTGACCTTAAAGTTGTTGAAGGTGAAACAATCAGGGAATGGCTTTTCTTTGATAAGCCTCGAAGAGCATTTGAAAGCGGAAACAGAAAGCAGAGGTCACTGCCAGATTATAACGGGCGGGGTTGGCATGAGTCTAGGAAACAAGTGATGAATGAATACGGAGGGCTGAAGAGATCCTACTATATGGATCCACAGCCGATGAAAGACCTGGAATGGCATCTGTATGAATATGAGATCAACAAGTATGATGTGTGTGCCCTGTACAGATTGGAGCTGAAACTTGTTGATGGGAAGAAGAGTCCAAAAGGGAAAGTAACGAAGGAATCAGTTGCGGATTTGCAAAAGCAAATGGGAAGACTCACTGCTGAATTTCCTTCGGAGAACAAGCGCTCTGTTAAAGGTAGAGCAAAAGCTAACAAGGACGTTGCTGTTAACATGCATGCTGTTCCAAATCGAATTGTTCCAGCTAGTGAAGGGTTTGATTATGGGACCGGTGCACCTTTTCCTGAATATCTCGTTGATAATTTAGGTGGCTACTATGTAACGTAGATTGGATAAGTACTTTGGATGCTTTTAAAATAAAGAGGCTTTTTGTCCGTGTATTATACATATACATAGGGGTGTTTATAGGTCTGTTTGGCACGGTATCGGAAGATAGTCCTTTGGTGAATTTAACAATGTTACTTATACCGTACCAAAATAAATTCGGTATGGTTCGGTTTTCCACTTTTCGATTTTGGTTCGGTAATTTCGGTATTACTCTTTACGGTTATGTTCTATCAACCAAACTTAGAGTAGAGAATTATAACTTGTAATTGTCATTTATAAAACTGATTTTCCAGACTCGAGCAAAAAAGAACAAATTAATCGAAACAAATTTAAAACGAATTTGTTTGCAACCAATTAACAAATTAAATTTACGATAACAACTTACATTTACCATGTTAATACTAAGAAAATCCTATAATAACTAACGATTAGAGCAAATTCTTTAACCAGGATTAACGATACCCATCAAAACCTAGAAATTATTTTTTCAATTTAAAAAAAAAAAAACACTCGCCTTTTAGTTATTATAAAGGACGATTATCATAGAAAGATATAGCGGTAATTGGCCTTAGACATAAGAGAGATTTCTACTCGACTGTATGATACTGACATCATATTATATTATATTAAAATAAAGTTCAGTAAATGTCTGCTTTCTTCTATAGTTATACTTTGGTAGCTAATCAAATGATGATTAGCAAATTCTTCGCTTCAATGTCTACTGTTGGTTACATATCACTTATCAGAGATGTTTCTGTTAGTAAATTTTTTTATTAATCATATAGTTTACGAGAAATTCAGTTTGTCGAGAACTATGCATAATAGCCAATCTCAAGAGCTTCATATAAGTAGTTATTAGAACTCCAGTCAATTCAAACAATGCATCTTGGAGTTGCTATACAAGATGAAAAGCTGTCCACCCGAAAATTTCGAGCTTCACATCACTATTTTACAGATGCTGCTGACACTTCGACTAGAAACTATTACCTTGAGCACTTTTTTTTTTTAAAAACAATTAGTGATGTCTGAACCAACTGTGTACACTATGTTAATCCACCCGATATCTCCTACTTTCCACAAAGGCTTAAACATATGAAAAAATCACATTGCATTGCTGATATTTGAACCTAATGTCCCATGGTTCATTCAGTGAAAAGCGAGGCCACTAGTAGATGCCTATCAGTCACGGCACATAGCCCAAGCAAAGCTGTATACAGGCATTTTATAGCATATTTAAGCTGTTGATTATTTGCATGCTTTGGGTACTATACACCAAAGTGGAAACCTACTTGATTGTGTGTTTAGATTCGACCTCAAACGAGCTATAATATAACATTCAGGATATAAACACGACAGTAATTGCATCGATTTGAACATAGAAAACCTGTCACATGGAGCTTATTTATCGAACCAAGAGGCTTTCATAAGTTTTGGTACAACTGTAGTAGTGATGAAACATAGAAATATCACCAGAACTGACATCAAACTTAAGGCAGCAGGCTACTGTCTACACAACTAAGCAGACTGCCACTAGAGCCTAAGAACCATCATCGTCTTCGAGGTTGTTGACTCGTTCACACTCGTCAATCCATTCACTATATCTGTGAGTTTTCAACAAAGAGATATGAGAGAGGGAGGATGGGGGCACAAAGGGAGTAAATAAAGACACATAGCAATGCTAGATGAACTTACATATCAATAGGCTCTGTCAGTGCTGCAGGATAAAAAAGTAAGAACTGTTAGCTTAACAATAAAATCCATTTCGAGGGACCCATCAAGTGTTCCAAATGTTCAATTCCTAAGAAGCTAATCTTTGAAGAATGAAGCTGCTTCATCGAAAAGCTTGTGTTGTAAGAGAGGACACTTTTATCATTTATTTCAGATTTGTAACACGACTCTATCTGCTCTGGTATGCAGGCCAAGGACAAGAAAATGTGCTAAACAAACTTGAAACAAGTGAATGCAGCTTGTGCTCTATTTTTGGGATAACCGAAAAATTCCCAATTGCCGTTGGCCAATGGCAAATGGTTGGAAACTCGGAGGTTAATGGGACCAGCAACTACCCTTCCGCACTGAGATACCATGTTTTCGTTTGTGGCAAGATTCGAACCCATGATGTATGCCTAACCCACACATTGCGTGATGCGCTCTTACCACTAGACCAAAACCCTTAGGACACAGATTGTACTCACTATCTTACAGAAGGCAGATCATCTAGAGAACCATAATTGCACATAATAATTGATTTGATGCATAAAAAGATGATATAGAACATAAAAAGAAACATCTCTAGTTTCTTTTCACCTCTTTTAGTTAGTCCTCCAAATATTTTATGTTGTCAAAATAATTGCACCATGTTTTCTGAAATGAATGCAACACAGGGGACAACAAATAAATAAATTAGAAACCAAATATCTAACATACCCGTAACAGTGGTGCTGAAGCTCTCTTGACAAATCCTGCATGTTGCCTCCCCAATCAAGTTTTTCATATCACTGAAAACCAGTAAGTGCAAGCTTGAGCATTGACATATCATCATATAAATGGCCAACCAAAAAAAAATACCAGTACAAGCTTTTGTTAATGAGTAAAATCTATTAACACATGACATGTGCGGAACTAGAAACTGCTACTTGGAACACACAAGTATAACAGAGGTTATTCATCCGAACGAAAAAGGAAAACACAGCTTATTCCTCTCAGAACTCTTCTGCTATTTTGTCTGGTGGAAAGGACAGGTTTTATGTTCTCCTGTGTTAATCTTTCTGCAGGCCATCCTTCTTAGCCTAACTTAGGAGTTATCATCCAGAATAAGTGTCTACACTGGTGTGAACATGAGAAGGGAATAGCCGCCAACCCCAACCTGTTTGGGACTGAGGCGTAGTGTTGTTTGTGAGAAGGGAATAACCCAATCTAGTCCATGGCTATGCAGAAAAATGACTTGGACATAGAAATGCAAAAGTAATTAATTTACATGCGACATTCAACGCTGGTGCCATGGCTGCAGAAAGGACAGCTGAAGACAGTGTCAAGTTTGTCCATTCTCTTCTTTGGAGGCGGTTTTGATTTCGACTTCCTCTTCCCCATGGCTCAAGCAACTGTCGGGCACAAGTTTAGAAACGCAAATCAGCTAAAAGAAGACAAAGCAAATTATTAATGAGAAGTGTGACATTTATTGCTCTTCTGCACCCTATATTAATTGGTTCCACTTTGGTGAAGAATAACCATCACTATTTGAGTTACTTTGGTTCATTGCACCAAGATAGCATTAGAGAAGAACTATGTCGATCTGACATAGCATTGATTAGTCCACAAAGGAAGCCAGATATTTAACCCAGAAGAATTAAGAGAACACATTAGCATGCCATACTCTCCCTCTCTCTCTCTCTCTCTCTCTCTCTCTCTCTCTCTCTCTCACACACACACACACATAGTTCAGTTCCACAAGAAGTGATCCTATCATGTTCAGGACAGTGTTATTAAAAGCCATGAAATGATGCGAAGCGAAGTGTATCGCTTAATGGGTGAAGTCTACATGCTTCAACAAAAGTTTGCGCTTCAAATAATGACGTGCAAAGAGATCTCAATAAGAAACTGTCGATCCTTTGAATCTCAACTTTGAGGAGTTGGATTAATATCAGCATTGTTGTATATAGGATGTTGAAATTTGATTATTATAATACTACATTTATATATGTATGGTATTTTTGGAATTTTCAGTAAATTGTGTGTTTCACTTTAAAGAAGCGTATGTTTCACTTCTAGCTGTTCGCTTCAAACCCCCTTGACCTTGTCGTTTTATTGCGCTTTTCACTTTTAAAAACATTGATTCGGAATGTACCTCTTCCACCTTTACGACCAGACCCTTCTGTCCACGTGTCTAAATTTGAAAACGGCCAAGTGATAACGCATCAATCAAATGTTAATAAGGATTCTAAGCAGTAAATGCCCCCTAAAATGATCCATTAGGTATGGACTTCAAAGCTGAAGAAGAACATATGCAGCATGAAGCAATATCACAAAATTTAGTATCTAATTTTAGGCAAAAACTTGCTCCAGTAATCCCAGTCTAGAGAAAAAGTGTATTAGACCTTAAAAAACATGAAACTTAAGAAAATTTCCTTACACCAAGGCATTCGAAAAAGTACAACAACCTCAAATACTGAAGCCATGTTCGAGTGCCCATTAAATAAGCATAGACCAGAAAATAAGAATATTTTGGAGCACAACCAAGTATGAAAAGTCAAAAAAAAACTCCAACATGATAAAAAAGAAAAAAATTAACAGATTCTCAGGGAGAACTCATTTCATAGATGAAGGGTAATTCAAAATTACACCAAAAGTTCATATAGATACACAAAACAAAGCAAAAAAATTATAAAATATCCCAATAGCCAAAACCCTAGAGCTCAGCTGAAAAATCATTTTCCTTCCTTCTTTTCAACAAGTGATTCATATGAAGCACCAGCCACTAAAAATAAAAAAGACATGATTTTGGGAAATTGCTAAAGCATAATAACGGGATATTAACAAAATTTCTTTATTTTTAGCCGTAGAAAGAGAGAGATACCTGATGAAGAACAGAGATTGAGATCGCCTTAAGTAATCTGCAAAATAAAGAGTGAATTTTACGAGAAACTCAATAGATGATTGTATGATGAGATACAGAGAAAAAAAAAAGGGAACTCACCGACTCGGTTCCTTGACTCAGCGAAGCCGACAACCAAAAATCACTACGTATCAATTTATTTCTGTCGAAAGAACATTTATTGAAAAATCAGATTGGATAACCTTCTCTTTTTTTCTTTTCCCTTTTGCGCTTTCTTATTTCTGGGAAAACATTTATGCTTTTTGCCTAAATGCCTAATGCATGCATCAAATTTAACTAATCTAATCTAATCTAATTCTAAGAATAACATTGCTTTTGAAGAAAAAAGAGTTAGGTTTACACCACAAAAAATTATAATCTAATAATATAATGAGAGTCTTGGTATTGTTTTCATTGTTTTTTTTTTTCTCTTTCTCCCATGAAATAAGATATTTTTAAATTTTTTTTTTCATAAAAAGGAGCTAGATTTACGTTTCATAATCATGAATCTTTACCATGAATTTTGAAATATTTTATTCTAAACATTGAGTTTTGCTATTTCACATTTTTAGATACGATATGTGTTAGCACTATATTTACATCAGCTACAAAAGTTAATAACCATAAAAAGGTTTTATTTTATTTTAGATGTTTCTTCAACGTCATGTGCTTAATGAACAATGTTTAAGTGATTCAACTCTATAAAGAGCATTAGTCGTTGTTTGAAAAAAAAAAATACAGATATTGGTTCAAATAATTACATCTATGTGAACAAGGGTTAATATTAGCTAACAATAATATCCTTAGATAGGGTTGTTAAAAAAGCAGTAAATGTCATGTGGATCTGGTCGGACAATGACAATAATATGTAATAAATGTTTTAGAAATTAGGAGCAATAATATAGCATTCAATAATATTGAACATCGTAAATAAGAGGAATGATTCACCAAATAAAGAATGGAATAGATGGATGTTCCTCCTGACAATGATGAATGATAGAAAGATTCTTGAATATTCGAGTTATTTTCGGATCTGATGGAAAAATATAGACCAGAATCTAAGTGAAAAGGCGATGTTTGTATCTTAGCAAGTAAGAGAGAATCATTTAGTCAAAATATATTTTTTACAAATGAATATCACCTGCCCATATCATTATCTCTTTTTCTATTTATATGAAATATATTCCTAAGAAATCCTAATAGTACAAGTGCAGAGAATATCCACTAAAATATTCTCTTTAATATCCTATCTTGAAAACTAGTCGTTACAACTCTGTCAACGATACTCGACATCGACCCTTGTTGACATCTCGACTACGACTCTCGTCGACTCTTCGACCATGGACTTTGCTGCTTCTTGGGTCATCTCGACTAACGGCGACCTGAGAACTCTTCCCTTAGTATTATCTTGACTTAAATATTCTAAAGACAGATTTTGATTAGTAGTAAATCGCAATCTAGTTGAGTTGTGTTAATTATGATTATGAACCATCTGCAAAATTTAAAGTGTCTTGTTATAATATTTTAAGTTTTGTAATTTTCGTAGCTTTACTAATGAAGCGTGATACTACTTGTACTAACATAGAACACAAAAAGTAAGTGAATAAGCATTAAAAAAAATTAACATGATTAGCAAAAGACATGTTAATTAACCAAAAGCGATTAAATTTTTCAGATATAAACAATTTAAGACACGTCATATTTATTGATTTAAGGTACAATATGTAAAAAGTCATTGTACTATTTAGGGTCGGCTTCATGAATCCTTTATAGTAATTCTACTCCATATAAGCTCGTTATATTACCATACATAATAATTTATCGTTTAAGATAAATTAGGATCGGATGTCTAGGTTATTCTTTTAAAAAAATTATTTATTCTGTATATATATTACATACAAGTCTCTAATTAGTCAAATAGGTTTCTGGAAAATATTACATATTGAAGAAATTGATGCAGAGATGAGGCTTCACTGCTAGATCAATGGAGCAGTGGATTAGAGCATATACAGAGATGAATATTCTAGAATCTGAGATAGAGAATGAAGAAGAGAAAGATATTTTCTTATATCTCTAAGCGTACATATGACAACCTTTTATAGACTAATACAGTTGTATTCTCACGTGCATTACATGTGCAGTTAACCACCTCTAATAGTAATCACTAACTCTAACAACTTAACAGACTATAACAATAATTAGGCAAGCTAAGTCTCTATTATTTCAATACTCCCTCTCATGCTGGAGGGTAGAATACATCGAGCACTCTAAGCTTGGATAAAAGGAAATGATGCTGAACAGTCCCTAGAGCCTTAGTCAGTAGATCTTCCAATTGGCTTTTGGTATTGACATGCTCAGGCACTATTAGCCCTGCTTTGATCATGCCTCTTACAAAGTGACAGTCTATTTCGATATGTTTCGTCCTCTCATGATAGATAGGGTTGGAGGCAATCTGTATAGCTGCGTTGCTGTCGCAGAACAACTTCACAGGTATAGTTATAGACACATTTAGTTCTTTTAACAGCCCTGCTATCCAAATTACCTCTGAAACTGCAACTGCCATGCTCCTATATTCTGCCTCTGATGAGTTTCGACTCATAGTGTGCTGCTTCTTTGACTTGCACGATATGATAGAGTCCCCTAGTTTTACTATATAGCCAGTCACAGATCTTCTAGTGTTTGAGCAGGCTGCCCAATCACTGTAACAAAATACAGTCAGTTGCATGCATGGATTATTCTTCAGCAAAATACCTTGACCAAGTGACCCTTTCAAATATCTAACTAGCCTAAGTCTCGCCTCCTAGTGTGAAGCTTTAGGTTGTTGCATGAATTGGCTTAGAACTTGTACAACAAACTGATGTCAGATCTAGTGATGGTTAGGTAGAGCAATTTTCCAATGAGCTTCTGATAAGGAGTGGCATCTGGAAGTACAGGATCTGTAATGCTCCCACATGTGCATCATAATCCACAGTGGTGAACCTGACTTTGCTTCCAAAGGTGTGTTTACTGACTTAACTCCACTCAAGCCAACATCAGAGATTAACTCAAGAGTGTATTTTCTCTGATTGAGTAGTATGCCATCATGTGATCTCAATACCTCAATTCCTAGGAAGTACCTCAGTTCACCTAGGTCCTTGACTTTGAAATTATTGTGCAATGTGCTCTTTGCTTGGTCAATTACCCTCCTACTGTTCCCAATAATAAATAGATCATCTACGTATACTAGGACAATGACTAGTTCTTCACCTTTAGGTAAGTCTAACTGTTTCCAAGTCTAGTTCTGCTCTAATGCATTGACTTCCTGTTGCATAACTTCAATCCACCTCTGATCTTGAGATGCTTCTTTAAAGGTCTTGGGCTTTATGGGTGCTGAGAACAGACTTAGATATTTTTGATAACCTGTGGACAAATGATCATACTCCACATAGTTAGCAATGAAGTATAAGCAGTTATGAGCCTTGCCCTTAGAGGTCACATAGTCTTTAAGCCAGATTGGTGGCTTGGTAACTCTTTTGCCTCTATCATTCTCTACAATTTGCTCAATAACCTGCTGCTGGTGATTCAACTCTTTGTACCGAATTATTAGTTTTTTCTGCTATTGATTCAGATCCTTGTACTGAACTGTCAGAATCTGCAAATTGTATATTATGTTGAGAAGTAGATGCATTGTGTGCTGTATTTGTCTCATGACCATCAGTGGTGTGAGATTTTGTTGTTTCTTCTGCTGTTGTGTTACTATTATTGTCATACTGCATTATGGGAGGGTGATCTGGTGGTGGTGGTGGTGTATGAGCTTGTGAGTGTCTGCTAATGTTTGTTATTCCACTGCCTAGAGGCTTATTTTAGGCCATATAGTGACTTGAGTAGCTTGCATACTTTATACTCCCCTTGCTTTTGAAACCCCCGAGGTAAATCCATATAGACCTCCTCTAATAGGTATTTATATCCATCTGATACAGAGGCCAATTCCTTGAGATTGCAACACTGATTACCGTCCTTACAGTCACCATTTTAGCAACTGGTGAGAAGGTTTCATGATAATCTAAACCTTCATGTTGAGTATATCCTTTGGCCACAAACATGACTTTGTATTTGTCTACTTCTCCATTTGGCTTGATACAACTGTATTAGTCTATAAAAGGCTGTCATATGTACGCTTAGAGATATAAGAAAATATCTTTCTCTTCTTCATTCTCTATCTCTGATTCTAGAATATTCATCTATGCATGTGCCCTAATCCACTGCTCCATTGATCTAGCAGTGAAGCCTCATCTCTATATCAATTTCTTCATGGTATCAGAGCCATGTAGGTTGAAAATGAGGAGGAAGTGTTGTTCATGCTAATCAATGATATAACAACCTAACAGACTCTAACAGTAATTAAGCAAGTTAAGTCTCTATTATTTCAATACATATTGTGTAAGCAGTAAGTATGACAACTAATCGTTTAACCTAGTTACTTAGTATTGCTTATATGAATTAGATTGTGCTTTATTAAGTCAGTCAAAATAATTCATAGAGATCATATATTTGAGATAATTTTCTTTCATATGATCTTAGATTTATAGCATCCCACAGGCACAGTTTAGTACTTTTAAATATCATATTGCTGGCACTTACATATAGGTACTATTTGGAGGTCTACAAAAGGACATATACTTAAGACCTTGACAACACTATCAATAGTAAAAGGACATTTAGAATAGGTTCATGATATATGTGGTTTGAAAAACTCCTAACTTAAGTAATTTGGTCATCTTGTGATATAGTTCGAATTCTCTTTAGTTGCGAGCCTCAAAATTTGAAGATGCAGTAAAAAAGAAAGTATGGACCAAAGTTGCGGATGAAGAAATTACAATGATTAGAAAAATAATGCATGTGAGTGTTGACTTTCCATAAGGAAAATATTTCATTGGATTAAAATGGGATTACAAGATCAAAAGGCACAAGGCTCGCGCGATTAGTTGAGTATTTACAACAATATACGGTTGATTGTAATGATACCTTTGTACCAGTAGTTCAAATGGAGAAATAAAATAGTCCTTGCAAGTTAGAAGTAAATGAGTATCAACTTGGCACCCGTTGACCTTTTTTGTGGGTTTACTTCTTTAAATTTTGATTTTCTTTAATAAAAATTCTGACTCTATCGCTGATAATAGGTTACGGAGCAAATGATAATAGTACCAACTATTGGTAGATCAAGAACTCATGGGGAGCAAGTTGGGGTGAAAATGGAAATATGAAAATTGCCAGAAATATTGAGATTGATGGAGGCCTTTGTGGAATCGTCACACAAGCTTCTTAAGCAGTCCTTTAAATTAATTGTCGGAATAAGAAGATTAATTAATTTATTAAGGCACTTTAATTAGTGCCACTTTGATGATTTCTCTATTATATTACGTTGTGCGTACGCATGCAAATGCTCTTTGCATGGGAGAAAGGTGTTGCTTAGAAGATTTTGCAAAAAAGACATCGTCTTATGGCAGGGTTTTAGGTAGAATCCAAAAAGTATTACTGATAATTAAAATGAACGTATAAGTGAAAATAGAAATATGAAACTTCGAGTATAAGGGTATTTACCTAAATAGTTGGCGGAATTTACTTTTTATTTTTTTCTAACAGGTATATATTTATAGATTATACATTGATTACATAATTATACACAATATATTATCTCTGCCCGTTATTTTTATTTTAAACGATTAAGCAGAGGGTTATTTAGATTAATCCTTCCACTTTTAAACATGGAAGGACAAAGACTTGTTGGAAATAGTGCAGCCGGATCACAACTGGCCCGACTAACCCATGATAGAGGCCGAGCTGGTTGACCCAGCCTTTTACTTGTGGATTACAGGCCCAACTACACTTGATGAATTGTGTTGCGTACGAATTAGATGAGTCAAGCTGTCAAAGAAGTAAATCGGGAGAATAGTTATTGCACCAATTGGGTGTGCTTGATATGATATAACTCACTTGTCAAGAAAATATTTTTATTTAGAAAGTCATTTTTTTTGTAATTGGTTACTAAGAGAATATTTTCCAATGAAAATATTTTTAATCAAAAAGGGAGAAATAACTTACTTACTTATTATAGGCAAAAGTAATTTTCTAGTACTATCTTAACTTTTAACTTCATATTATTAGTTCCAATTCGGCTAATATTTAGATATTATTAGTAACTTTAGCACTAATTTATCCAACAAACTCAATGACCATTTGAAATATTATCATTAATTTTTAATATATATAATTATTTCACTCAACGTCCAAACATCAAAAAATATTTTTTACTAAACTGTTTTTCTATGAAAAATGCTTTCCACATTGCTAAGATCTTATCAAATTTTAAATTCTGCAGCTAACCACAGTTGCAATTTTCTATCGTAAATTTTGAGTTGTTTGAACAATTCGTGCGTTAAATAAATTTTATTTCCACTCAACGTCATCCAAGAAGGGAAAATAAATAAATAATTTACCATGCATATTTTCACGATACCGTTAGGCGTTAGCGGTGTTGTATATCTACATCCTCTCTTTATCTAAATTGCTAAGAGCTGTGGTGGATGTAACTTTTCTTCGGCAAATTCTTGGAACTCACTATTTTCGACACAAAGCAAAAGTATATTCATGTGAAAATTCACTTTTATCAAATTTCAACATATAATAGATTTAAACTTATAATTTTAAAAATATAATAAATTTAGTGGTAGAATCATATGCCAAACCCATCAAGTTTTAAATAATGGTTCTACCTCTGGCTCTATGACTTGATTAAATATACACACACGTAAAAAATGATTTTTAAAGTATGTTAGGTTAGATGATGGAAAAAGAAGTATTTTATGTCAATGATTAATTTACTAGATTTTCAATCAATGATTAATGAGCTGTATTTGATGATAAGATTGCTCCACAGTCTCATTAATGTGAAAGCTTGACCCTAATTATTCTAATACTCATTGTAATGAGAGTTATAACCACTAACTGTTCCTTTCATCGTAAAAGTTGAAGATAAACATGAAAGAAAACATACTAATACTAATATTGATTAAATCCAGAATAGTTTTCAGATTAGTTACAACCACTGAACAAATACAAATGTTTACGAGTATCCCATGCATAGCTGCTGGATCAATTACGACAGTACAGTAATCAAATTAAACAATTTTGTACTTCTTTTATATCAGCATCCGTAACTTTTATCAAGAAAAAATTATTGTATCTTATCTTCTAATACTCATAAGTCATAAACAATCAAAAAGGTGATTTATTTGATCTTTATTTTTTTGTCAAGAGTATATATTTCAATTTATTATTCATTATTAACATAGTAAAAGTAACCGTGGCAAAGGAGATTCTAGGAAGAAAAGTAGATCAGAAACTTATCTGAGAGTCAAATGAAGAAATAAAATACGATTGCCTACGATTTGCCCCACTTAATAATACTAACAGCACTTCTGAATTATTGTTTGTATGAATTATTCTTTTCCTTTTCGTTTTTTGATTTGTTCGGTAACCTAGTTTGTACGGATTATTAAGCTAAACTTCATAGCCTTTTAGTCAGTCCCATGTATTCTTTTGAATAAAACGACACAAATTAACTTGTGTATAATTGAGAGTTTTTTTTCTCTCTCTTTTTTTTTTTGTGGGTATGACCATTTGGTGGTTAGTACTCCATACTAAGTGACCCCATTAATCCAGGTTCGTCCATATAATCGAGAGTTCATACTACTTCAGCCGACTCTCTTTCACTGGAATGTTGGAATTTGGACTTGCGTTAATTGGTTATATCCTGAAAGGATAGTGACGTGGTTCAAGTGGTGGATAAATAAAAGACATGATATAAAATACTATGTGTGTGGATAAGTGAGGTCCAATAACAATTGGCCTGTGATGGGTAGACACTGTTTATAAATAGAGGCCAACCCCCCTTTCCCTAGCTATCAGAAAACCCTAGTGTATTCTTTCTCTTGAATACATGGTAACGGTAGGCGTCCCATCAGTCAAGTTCTCCGGACTGTGGGAGCGCGTGGCTAGTGGATCGTGGAAGTTGGTCTCAGGCTTAATCGCCGTTTGTTGTCGCTGCTGAATCCATGGAGTTTAACGGTACGCTTTCTTAAACTCTAACTCTAGATTGATTGCATAATTGTGTCTTAATCTCTGCTATGGCTGCGATTTAATTATCTTACAGTTTGTATCAGAGCCACTACAGTTAGGGAATAAGATCAAGATTTAATCTTGAGTTAACAAAAGTATATATCTTGGGTAACAAGTTTGCGTGTTCCGATCTCTGTTTGGTAAATTGATTGTACGCCGAGGCTTGTTATAAGTAGCGCCGTTGTCGGGGATTGGCAATCAAAAGTATTTGAAATAGTTTGTACTGTTAATTCAGGATTTTTTTAATATTTTTTTTTTTTTTTTTTTACGGTTGGTGTTCTTTGACTGTGCGTATGTTACAGGTTCAGAGTGGTGCATGACTAGAACTTCTGCGAAGGAAGTGCTACCATACGAGCCAGAAATTGAAAAACAACTGCGACAGCTGATGAAGGAAAGAAATCTCACCGAGATAACAGAAAAGGTTGGGTATTCCTCAACCAAAGAATTTATGGCTGGAAACGGTAAAGATAATGTGGATTTGGCTGCGAGAGAAGCAACCCAACGAAGAGAACAAGCTACACGGGATGCTGAGGAAGCACCTATTAGAGATGCGCAGAACATCTATGAAGAAGAGAGGGGTCTCAGGTTTAATTAACATCAACCCTTGCCTGGGAGACCACTTGGCGATTATGTTAAACCGGTCTACAATCAAGGTTTATCAAGTGTTAGACCACCTCTAATTGTAGCAAACACTTTCGAGTTAAAGCAAGGGTTGCTTCAAACCCTTCAGAATTGTTGTGTCTTCAGAGGGAAGCCAAATGAGATCCAAACACATATCTAATGGACTTCGAGGCGATTATGAACACCTTTCAATACAATGGTGTGTCACAAGATGCAGTGTATCTAAGGTCATTCCCCTTTTATCTTAAAGATAATGCAAAGCAGTGGCTTCGAAACTTACCCACAGGATCAATTAGAACTTGGGAGGAGATGACCAAAATATTTCTTGATAAATATTTTTCCTCAGCTAAAACAGACAAGTTTAGATGAGAAATCCATAACTTCTGCCAGAAAGATACGGAAACTGTTTTTGAAGCATGTGAGAGGTTTAAGGAGATTGTTCGAAAGTGTCAACATAGCGGAATTGAACTCTGGGTGCAACTCCAGGACTTTTGGGATGGATTGACACCGATCTCGCGTAGAACAATGAGCAATGCAGCTGGAGGCCTGTTGATGAAGAAGACTCCAGATCAGATAATTATAATTTTAGATGAGTTATCTGAAGATGCAAATCAATGGCTCTCTGAGAGTGCAGAAAGAAGGAGATCAACTGGTGTTCACTAGGTTGATGCTAACACATATGTGCAGGTACAACTTGATGCTATGGCCAAATAAATAAGGAAGCTGACCTTAGCCTCGATACAAAGTGAGCCTCACGCAACTTGTGATATATGTGGAAGATGTCACCCTACTCATGAGTGTCAAGCCTCAACTGAGGAAGTAAATGCTGTAGGAAATTATAATTTTAATGAAATGGGTAAGAGGCACCACGATATTTCATGGAGTTCACCTGGAGGTACTCCGAATGCTTGGCAGCAAAATAACTCTAGATCGCATGGACAAGGAGCTCTAGCATACCAAAATCAGCAGAGGCAGCAATTTCAGCCTCAACAACCCATTCATCCCGGTCTAGAGGATCTAATGAAGGCTTTCATTATCAAGACAGATGAGATGCTGGACGCTCATGGAGCAGCTATCAAAGAATTGGGCACTTGTTTGCGAAACTTGGAGAGACAAGTGGGACAAATTATAACAATATTATCTGAGTGGGTTCCAGGTACTCTCCCCGCTAATCCAGAAAAGAATCCCAAAGAAACGGTGAAGTTTGTGATCTTGAGAAGTGGGCAAGTGTTGAAAGATCCCACCCCGATCCAAGATAATGTGATACTTGAAAAAGAAAGTGGGAAGTAGCTGAAAAATGATGTTGATAAAAAGAAGAAGGGCTCGATGAAAACTGAGAAGAAAAAGAAAGAAGAAACTTCGAGAAGGGAGGAACCTGAAGAGAGCAAGCATATGCATGTTTTACCTTTCCTTCAAACGTTATGTAGAAAAAAGCTGGACAAGCAGTTTGGGAGATTTCTGGATGTGCTAAAACAGGTTCATGTAAATTTACCATTCACAGAAGTTCTCTCACAAATACCTGCTTATTCAAAATTCTTGAAGGAGATCCTGATGAAGAAGAGGAAAATCAAGGAGACCTCAATGGTCAAGCTCACAGAGCATTGCAACGCAATATTGCAAAATAAACTCTCACAAAAGTGTGGAGATCCAGGGAGTTTTACTATACCTTGCTCTTTAGGCTCTATTAATTTTGATAAGTCTCTATGTGATTCTGGTGCCTCAATTAATTTAATGCCGCTATCTATTTACAGGAAGTTGGAGAAGGAGATGGGAGAGATAAGGTCGGTGCCAATATCTTTGTAGTTGGTAGACCAAACGTGTTAATTCGGGTGGATAAGTTCGTATTTCCTGTAGATTTTATAGTGGTGAATATGGAGGAGAACAAGAAGGTCCTCCTCATCCTAGGAAGACCATTCCTAGAGTGGAAATAAGGGTTGATAGGATAAGTGCAAGATAATTATTTGGGATCTAATTCTAGATAATTTATTTTTAATGTTCAAGTGAGTCTCTCGAATTCACTCAACTATCAGTTCAACCGTTTAGTAGAAACTCCTCTCTCGATTAAGTCTCAACTTCACAAGATGAACCAATTTAAGCACGTGAAGATATGCAAGGATGCGTAGTGGATTGGTCTCTTGGAGAACCTCTCTCGATTATTCACTTAACTAGGGTTAATCAATAATTCAACTAGCCTCTTTCGATTACTAAGAAGAATTAATGAACTCAACCAACAATATAATGCAAGGATATCACAAGTTATGCCTCTCTCGATTACATGAACAAGTGAATATAGATGCAACAGTTAAATCATCCAAATCCATCAAACCCTAAAGGGAACTACTCCATAAATATGGAGCAATTTATCACAAATAAAGTTAAAGTATAGGAAAACATAAATTCAATCCAAACTCAGGTCTTGAGTGAGGAAGGAATGATAAAATCCTTGTGCTATTATTCCTCCCACTCCTCCTTGGCTTCCTTAGGTCTAACGTATGTCAAAAGTCCAGGAAATAATATTTTTCCATGTATTTATACCAAGTAGGGTCGGGCCCAGACGAAATCACCTTCTCCTGGCCGAAATAGGATTGTCACTCTGTAAAAATTGCACAGACGCACCGCATGGTGTGACGCGCCATGCGGGGCATTAGTGGGGAAATTCAGAGAGTTGGTTCTTACATGCAGTAGAGAAATGGGCAGACGCGGCGCAGCGCGCTCCGCATTAGTGCACTTTTCTCATAGTACAACTCAAATCTCAATTTTTGACGTTCAGACTTGGTCCTCGACTCCCGAACATGATTCCGGCTTAATACCTTGAGTTTTTACTCAGACTTCAAAGCTCCAAATCACTCGAATTTCATAACATCTACATAGCTCGAAATCACTCATACAAGGCATACAACACACAATTAGTGCAAAACATTATCAATTAAAGCTCAAAACGAATAAAGTACAGTAAATTAAAGTGCAATAAGCGACTAAAATATGAGATTATAGCCTACCATCAATAAGCGTTCTTTTCTGTATTGCGATCGGTTATTCCTTGCGGATATATTTTGCTATTGTGTAAATTTTAGACGGCAGTAGTTTGTCACTGTTTCTCGCCAAAACGGTTTCATCAATGTATAGCGGTTGTTTTGTGTCAGGGATGTAACGATTTTGTAGTTGGTATTTTTAAATAAAAGCACATATCAAAGTTGGTAAAACCTTAATACTTGCTGACAGCGAAGGCATTAGAAAAGGATTTTTTAATTGAGGGCTAAGTTTTGTTAAGTTTTGTTGAGATCTGAACTTGATTGGTCCTTTAGTTATGGAATTAACTCCATACAATGTTAACATACTTGGCGGAATTGACTTAAAAGCCTACTGTTTTTCTATGGACTTGTGTCCTTTAATAAATTTCTCAATTTCTATTTAGTAGTTGATAAAATACTATGGGTGTTTTACGAGATTCTCTGTCCTGATAATAAATTGGAATGTTAATCTTGTTTTGATTAAATAGCTCTTACTGGTTCTTTGGACTTTTAGTCAGAGAATGGAATTAATAGCAATTAGAAGAGTTAACATATATGGGCTTTATTTTCCTCACATGTGTATGATATTGTTTAATTAAGAAATATGATTAATAGATAGCTTCCACCAAAGTGGTCTATTTATTTGGAGTCATTAAAAATTCTTAAAATTTTATACATGTGACTAAACTTTATATGTGGATTGAAAATTATGATTAATGAATAGTTTCACCAAAGTGGTTTGCTTATTCGAGTCATTAAAATATTCTCAATGCACATGTATAAATTGTCCTTAATAGAGTGTACGCTAGTATTGGAGGTTTACCTTTTGATAGTAGTGATGCTAAATTAATTTATGAGATAAGATATTATATTTCAACCCAAAGGATGAAGCTTAATATCTTGGATTCTCATGTATATATATAAAATAAAATAAATAAATAAATAAGGATAATTTGATGTCAGAGGAGGTTTTGTGTCTCTTACCTGAAGGTAGGACACAATGTATGCCTTGTACTCTTGGATAATAGGGGGAAGAGGTTTTGTATCTTTTGCCTAAAGGTGAGGATGCAATGAATGCCTTGGACTCCTTGATTTTTAAAAGGGGAGACAATTGCATCTTCTACCAAAAGGAGAGGTGTAATGGATGTCTTTGGCTCTTTTGATCTATATATTCCCGCCCATAATTTTATTTATTTTTTGTTTTGTTTGCTTATACAACTGTTAACAACATGACTACTCAGCTGAATTCCATTAAAACTCTGACTAGTAGCAACTACAAGAAGTGGAAACATGATGTTGAAATAGTGTTAGGTCTGATGGACCTGGACTTTGCATTCACTGAACAGAAACCAACTGAACCTACAACTACTAGAGCTGCTGATGAAAAGACTAAGTATGAGAAATGGATTAAGGCTAACAAATTGAGCCTTATGATCATGAAGAGATCCATTTTTGATCACATAAAAGGTGCAGTTAAGGATAATAGAAATGTAAAAGATTTCTTGAGTGCCATTGGACAGAAATTCCTAGAATCTGATAAAGCTGAGATAGGTAGCTTGATTGATTCCCTGTCTACCATAAAGTATGACTTTGTAGGTAGTGTCCGTGATCAAATTATGAAATTGATTAACATTACTACCAGACTGAACAATTTAGGTGTAACCATTACCGGTGATTTCTTGTTCATCAATCCCTAAGGCCCCTTCCTGAGCAGTTTAACCAACTTAAGATAACCTATAATGCACAAAAAGATAAGTGAAATATTGATGAGTTTATTACTGTCTGTGTGGGGGAGGAAGGGAGGATCCAAAAGAAGAAAGTTGAGGGTATATTGAACCTTGTTAGTTCGCCTAGATCAAATGATTATCCCTTTTATAAAAGAAAAGGTGGACCCAAATTTCATAAAAAGAAACATGGTCAGTCTCATCGTCCATGTGGTAATAGTAGTCATACTAATAAGCATGGTATTAATCATAGTCAGTCTCATAATCTTCTTGGTCCTCAAGCTATAATTAAGAAAGAAATCAAGTGCTGGGATTGCAAATAAGTTGGTCATAAGAAAATGGCCTGTCCTCTGAAAAAGAAATCAGGAAACTTTTGGCTTTTGTCTGTTTTGAAACTAGTCTTGTTCATGTTCCTTTAAATTCCTGGTGGTTGGATAGTGGTGCAACTGTTCATGTAACCAATGACTTGCAGTATCTAGTAAGCAGACATAAGGCAAAAGAGGATGAAGCCAGTATTGTTGTGGGCAATGGACTCAAAGCAAAAGTAGAGTTTATAGGGACATCTATTTTACCTTTTAAAAATAATTCTAGTATTTGTTTAGAAAATATTATTTTTTTTGTACCGTCTATGAGACGGAAATTAGTTTCGATTTCCCTTTAGGACAAAGTTGGTTATTCATTTCAACAAAATAATGATATTATTAAAATTTCTTATGATTCACATGTTGTTGCTGATTCTTTTTTAAGTGATGGTCCATATCGCTTAAATATGTTGAATGAAAATTTTTCTGTAATGCATGTTGAAAATATTGCCCACAAAAGGTCTGTTATGAGTAAAACGTCTTACATGTTACGACATAAACGTCTTGGTTATATTTCTAAAGAAAGAATTGAACGATTGGCAAAGGAAAATATTTTACATGTTCTTGATCCAAAAAATTTTGAAACTTGTGTGGATTGTGTTAAGAGAAAGGTTTCCACTAGGAGCTCTGAACTCTTAGAAATTATTCATACTGATATTAGTGGACCTTATGTACCTACTTTGACAAATCATAAGTATTTTATTACTTTTATTGATGACTTTTCAAGATACTATTATATATATCTTTTAAAAGAAAAATCTGAAGCACTTGACAAGTTTAAAATTTACAAGACTGAAGTTGAAAAATAACTTGGGAAGTCCATTAAGATAGTGAGGTCTGACCGTGGTGGTGAGTATTATGGAAAATATGATGAGTTTGGTCAATGTATGGGACCTTTTGCTTTATTTTTGCAAGAATGTGGGATAATAGGACAATATACCATGCCAGGTACTCCTGAGCAGAATGATGTGGCTGAAAGACGAAATCGAACTCTCATGGAAATGATGAGAAGTATGATGTCAAGGACTAGCATGCCTAAGTCTCTTTGGGGTGAAGCCTTAAAAACATCTACCTATATCCTGAATAGAGTTCCTACAAAATCTGCCTTGAAAACTCCCTTTGAACTATGGACAACCAGAAAACCTAGCTTGAACCATTTTCATATTTGGGGATGTCCAGCTGAAGTTCGTATCTATTCACTCACAGAGAAGAAAACTGATCCTAAAACTACCAGTTGTTTCTTTATAGGCTATCCTGATCAATCTAAAGGTTTTAGGTTTTTCTGTCCTGGGCGTGGCACTAGAATCGTTGAGTCTATTAATGCAAAATTTATTGAGCATGATGTTTGTGATTCTGATTGTTTATGTGGAAAGGAAATTATAATGAAAGAGAAGGAAGTCATTTTCTCTATACTTGTTGTACATGAAAAATGGTAAACCAACATATTCATGTGGGGGGAGAATCAAGGGAACAATGACGTAGATCCCATAGTCCCTGAGCAAAATGAACACAATGAATCACTCCGTAGGTCATAAAGAGAAAGAAGATCTGCCATCTCTGATGATTTTATTGTTTATGTGACTGAAAATCTTAGTGTTACGGGAGAGTTGATTGATCCTTTATTGTATGCTCAAGCTATTTCCTCTCCATATATTGATAAATGGGTGAGGCAATGGAAGATGAAATGCTCTCCATCGAACACAATAGAGTATGGGAGTTAGTTAAATTGCCTGTAGGTTTTAGACCTATTGGTAGCAAATGGGTGTTTAAAACTAAAAGAGACTCCAAGGGAAATATAGACCGTTATAAAGCAAGGTTGGTTGCTAAAGGTTACGCTCAGAAAGAAGGTAGTGATTATAAAGAAACATTTTCTCCTGTTTCATCTAAGGATGCATTTAGAGTCGTGATGGCTCTTGTGGTTCATTTTGATTTAGAGTTGTACCAGATAGATGTTAAAACTGCTTTCCTGAATGGGAGTATGCTTGAAGAAGTTTACATGGTTCAACATGAAGGGTTTAAAGAAGCTGGTAAAGAACATCTAGTGTGCAAGCTTAACAAATCTATATATGGGCTTAAACAAGCCTCCAGATAGTAGTACTTGAAATTCGATAAAATTATTATAAAATTTGGATTTGTGGAAAATAAGCTTGATGAATGTGTTTATCTAAAAATAGCTAATGGCAATTTTATTATTATGGTCCTCTATGTTGATGAAATTCTTCTTGCCACAAATGATTTGAACTTGATGAATGAGACCAAATAATTTTTATCTAGGTCTTTTGATATGAAAGATCTTGGTGAAGCCTCTTTTGTTCTTGGAATAGAAATTAAAAGAGATAGGTCACGTGGTTTCTTCGGTTTATCACAGCATCCTTATATTGAGAGTGTTCTTAAAACGTTTAATATGCAAGACTGTAGACCTGGTGTTACATCTGTTGTTAAAGGGGACAAACTTAGCAAGGATCAATGTCCAAAAAATAATGTTTAAAAGAGAACTATGAAAGATGTGCCATATGCAGGTGTTATTGGCTGCTTGATGCATATACAGGTTTGTACAAGGCCTGATATATCATTTATTGTTAATATGCTGAGAATATTTTCTTCTAATCCTGGGTGGTCACTAATAACTAGGGGTTTTAGCCTATTATTTGCTCTCTTTTGCTTAGGTTTTGGGTAAAAAAATGCGTAAAAGTATTCCCGAAAACTAACTTAATGTGCTTGCTTGCAGGGTTTGGTCAAAATGAGGCAAAGAAGCCATAATCAACTCATGAAGGAGTCACACCTGCACGAATCCAAGGCTGATACTGGAGCGCTGAGAGCGGCAGAAAAGCGCGGCCGCGTAAGGACCACCGTTGAGGCGGCCAATATTATGCGGTCCGCGAAAGTAGATTCAGAGAAGTTGCTTTGAGTACTAAAATTACCGCTGACCGCGTTGGAAAGGCGCGGCCGCGAAATCTTTGGCGCGGCTGCAAAGGGAATTCTGCTGAGAGCACATCTTGAGGTTCATAGACCCTACAAGTCGGGCTTAACTGAAGAACGCGGTCCGCGTCCAAATTACACGGCCGCGGTGAAAATTACGCGGTATGCAAAACTAAGCCCAATCCAAGCCCAGTATTGAAGAAACGCGGACCACGCTCATTAGTACGCGGCCGCGAAAGCTCAAGCACGGACGCGGTTAGAATTACGCGTCCGCGAATCCTCCGCAGAGGCATTTTTGTCCGAAAATTTCAGCCTAGTATAAATAGATCCTTTTATCAATTTTAGGTTAAGTTTTGTTTAGGGGAGCACGTGAACGATTAGTTTTTTCCTTTTTGGGCAATTTTAGAGTAGATTTACCTTCAAACTTTAGATTTTCATCTTGTACTTTAATATTATGGCTTATATTTCATCTTTATCTTTGATTTCTGCTGTTATTATGAGTAGCTAAACCCCATAGCTAGGGTTGTGACCCAACCCTAGTATGGGTAATTAATGGGTCTTGAGTTTTAGGGCTTAATTGTTTATGGGTTAGTAATATTTAGCCTAATTCATGCTAAAATTATAGAATTAGTGGTTGCAAACACTGACTCATGCCTTTATGACTTAGGCTCTTCTTGAGAAAGAGGGACTAAGTCTAGAAAAATTAGGCTAACAAGGAATTGGGGTGAACTCAAAAGATTGATAGCCCCAATTAAAGGGTTAAACCTAGAGATAGTAATACCCGACTTGAGTCAATTTCACTTGTATTGTATGAACACCCATTTGAGTTTGAAAAAGCCAAATCGGGCAAAGTCACTCAAACTACCGAGAGGTATAGAGTGAGCACTTATGTGATATGGTTATATCACGACCCCAATCATAACAAGGTTGTCCTAGATTCTTGATACCCATTAGATACTCACCTAGACGGAAGTCACTTCCCTAGTGGCTTTTAACACTTGAAAACTTTCACCAAAAATATTGTACTTAGCTTGCACTTAGCATACAATAGTATAAAAATTAGAATAGAATCAATCGCAACAATGTTTGGAAGTGCAATTAGGAACAACATGCACATCTAGATTAGTTAGATACCCAACTCCAAATCAAATTAACTCCCTGTGGAAATCAATCCCGACCTCGTTGGGTAAAACTGCATCGACCATCCTCTCTACTCTATAGTGGTGTAGGTTTGGCCTCGATCACTTTTTGGCGCCGTTGCCGGGGAGTTAGACGGTGTTGGCTATCTATCTAACTATTTGTGTGTATTGTTTTTCTTTCCTTCTGTTTTTCTAACTTTTGTGTATCAATCGCTTTAGGTACGAAATGGCTCATAATGATGCTCTCGGACATGTTCTTACGGGGGAGGAGGTAGATGAAAATGGTGAGGATGAGGTTAATCTAGAACCTTAAGTCCAAAGAAGAGGCCGCCAGGCTAATGACAACATTCCAAACCCTCCCCCACCTCCTCCACGGGCAACACACCGGGTGCTACCCAATGAAGGTTACGCAAGTGCAATTGTCCCGCCCCGGATTCGGGCGGGCAATTTTCAAATTACAAATGTCATGCTGACCCTATTGGAGCAAAGGGGTTTCTTCACTGGAGCTCCTCATCAGAACGCATACAAGCATCTAAAGGGTTTTGTAGACACATGCTGGGGGAGCAAGCAGACGAACGTGTCGGAGGACGCTATGAGATTGAGACTTTTCCTATTTTCACTTAGAGGAAAAGCTTTGGACTGGCTCGAGAGGCTACCCAACCACTCCATACACACATGGGATAAGTTGGCAAAAAATGTTTATAGCCAAGTTTTTCTCACTAGGCCATATGGCAGCATTGAGGGATGCGATCTTAGCCTTTAAACAAGAACCTAATGAACCCTTACATGAAATCTGGGAGCGATACCGGACAATGGTCAAGGAATGCCCAAACAATGATATGACTGAAGCAATGATTCAGCAAACATTCTATAGGGGCATCAACACGACCAACCAGTGTGTGGTGAATCAGCTAGCTGGGGGAAATTTTATGAAAATGACTTATGCCGATGCTTGTGACATACTTGATGAGATGGCTGACACATCCTCAGCTTGGCAGAGTCGGGCAAATGTACCTCAGGATGACCCTAATGGCATCCATATTCACAAGGAACTTCATGATCACGGACAAGCCATAGTCGAGTTGACAACTACTATGAATCAGTTAGAAAAGTCCCAACTTCAGCAAGTTCAAGGGACAAAGCAAGTAAATGCCATGGAAGGGGTAAATGTCATGGTCAACAAGAGGATACAGCATGGTCAACAAGTGCAAAACAATCAAGATCAATATGAGCAAAATGGTAGTAATTACAATCAAGACGATTCTTATGATGATCAAAGTGAGGAAGTGTTATATGCCAATAACTACCAAGGTCAACGGAGCAATGCTCCAAATCAACAATGGAGATCGCAAGGGAACAATCAAAATTGGGGCAACCAAGGGCAAGGGAATTGGTACAATGGCAACAACAACAACTCGAACAATTGGGGAAACAACAATCAGAATTGGGGGAAAAGCAATAACAATTGGGGCGGCAATGGAAACCAAAGGGGTTGGAATAATAATAATCAAGGCAACCGGGGGTCGGGCTTTCAAAGGGCCTCGATGTATCAACAACCCAACAATCCGCCTCCATATTCCTCTCAAGGGCAAAGTTCTTCAAACAATGAGATGAGGCGGATAGAGAATATGTTCAAACAAATGATGGAAAGGAATGCTGATTCCGATGCCCAAATAGCCTCCCATACTACCTCTATTCGCAACTTGGAAGTACAAATGGGTCAAATTTCTCAAACATTGAATACTCGCCCCAAGGGGTCACTACCAAGTGATATGGTAGTAAACCTGAAGGGCGGGAACAATACAGGCCATGCTATGACAGTGACCACAAGAAGCGGTATAGGTGGAGATACAAGTACCTCTAATCCAAAGAAGATTATGAGTGATGATGTTGTGTTGCAAGAAGATGATGAGATTCAAGCCAATGATGAGAATGTGAATGATGGAGTGAGGATCGATATTGATGACAACATGGAGGAGACTCAAAATAATGTGAACCCATCTAGGGAATACGTGATAGACATACCGGAAACGATAGTGACTAAAGCCAAGGCCTCTTTGCCAAGGCCTCCTCCACCGTATCCTCAAAGGCTTGCAAAGAAAAATAATTAAAACCAATTCAAGAAGTTTATTGATATGATAAAATGTTTGTCAATCAATGTGCCCTTGGTGGAAGCTCTCGAACAAATGCCGGGATATGCCAAGTTCATGAAGGATTTGGTAACTAAGAAGAGATCTATGAATTGTGAAACCATCAAAATGACTCATCAAGTGAGTGCCATTGTGCACTCGATGGCTCCAAAGCTTGAAGATCCAGGTGCCTTTACAATTCCATGTACCATTGGTAGCGCCGATTTTGCAAAAGCCTTGTGTGATTTGGGAGCAAGTATTAATTTGATGCCATATTCTGTGTTCAAGACACTAGGTATTGGGCAACCAATAGCTACTTCCATGAGATTAAAAATGGCGGATCGGACAATGAAAAAGCCGCTTGGTATTATTGATGATGTTGTAGTCCAGGTCGACAAGTTTATTTTGCCTGCGAATTTTGTGATTCTCGACTGCGAAGTCGACTATGAGGTGCCTATAATATTGGGGATACCTTTCCTAGAAACATGGAAGTCATTGGTTTATGTGGAAGAAGGGGAGATCACCTTCCGAGTGGGCGATGAAAAAGTTGTATTCCACGTGTGCAAATGAATGAGGCAACCAAATAGCAATGAAGTTTGCTCTTTTGTGGATCTTGTGACGGAGGTGATAGTTGATGACACGAGTGCCATGATCAATGTGGAAGACCCTTTGGAAGCTGTGTTGTTAAACCATGAGGATGATGAAAAGGAAGGCTTGGTTGAATGTGCAAATGCATTGAAAGGAATGGGATCCTACTCATATGGGCCCCGTAAACTTTCCTTGGACTTGGAAAACCGGAAGACTCCACCAACAAAGCCCTCAATCAAGGAGCCACCAACATTGGAGTTGAAGCCTTTGCCTTCACACCTCAGGTATGAATTCTTAGGCCCTTCTTCCATATTACATGTTATTCTTTCTGCTTGCCTAACTAACGTGCATGTAGACTATACCCTTGCGGTGCTTCAAAGAAGGAAAAAGGCAATTAGTTGGACTTTGGCTGACATTCGGGGTATAAGCCCCGCCTTTTGCATGCACAAAAGTATACTAGAGAATGATGCCAAACCCTCTGTGGAACATCAAAGGAGGTTGAACGAGGCTATGCAAGAGGTCGTCAAGAAGGAAATTATCAAGTGGCTTGATGCAGGGGTTGTGTACCCTATATCGGATAGTTCATGGACTTCACCGGCACAATGTGTGCCGAAGAAGGGGGTATGACTGTGGTCACAAACGAGAAAAATGAGTTGATCCCCAATCGTACTGTCACCGGATGAAGGGCATGTATGGACTACAGAAAGCTGAACAAAGTGACCCGCAAAGACCACTTTCCATTGCCCTTTCTTGATCAAATGTTGGACAGACTTGCCGGGCATGCCTACTATTGCTTTTTGGATGGGTACTCAGGAAACAACCAGATTCTCATTACACCGGAAGACCAAGAGAAAACCACCTTCACATGTCCGTATGGCACATTTGCATTTTCACGGATGCCGTTTGGTTTGTGTAATGCACCGGCTACCTTTCAGCGGTGTATGATAGCAATATTTACTGATATGGTGGAGGACTTCCTCGAAGTGTTCATGGATGATTTTAGTGTTGTGGGGGACTCATTTGAAGAATTCTTGGATAATCTTAACAAAATGTTGGCCCGATGTAAAGAGACCAACCTAGTGCTTAATTGGGAAAAATGCCACTTTATGGTCGAGGAGGGCATTGTCCTCAGCCATAAGATCTCAAAGAACAGTATTGAAGTGGACAGAGCGAAGATTGAATTTATTTCAAAACTCCCTCATCCTACTTCCGTCAAGGGAGTTAGGAGCTTTCTTGGGCACGCGGGGTTCTACCGAAGGTTCATCAAGGATTTCTCAAAAGTGGTGAACCCCTTGTGTAAGCTGATAGAAAAGGATGCAAAGTTTGTGTTCAATGAAGATTGCATGAAAGCTTTTGAGCTTCTCAAATATAAATTGGTAACCACTCCCATCATTACCGCACCCAATTAGAGCTTACCATTTGAGCTCATGTGCGATGCTAGTGACATTACGGTAGGAGCGATTTTGGGGCAAAGGGTCAACAAGATATTTCATCTGGTCTATTATGCAAGCAAAATGATGAATGACACCCAAGTCAATTATACGGTGACCGAGAAAGAGTTATTAGCCATTGTCTTCGCCATGGAAAAGTTCAGGCCATATCTCATGGGTGCCAAAGTGATTGTGCAAACCGATCACGCGGCACTCTGTTACTTGATGACCAAAACGGACTCGAAGGCTAGGTTGATGAGATAGGTTATTCTGCTTCAAGAGTTTAAACTTGAAATCATTGATAGAAAAGGAAGTGATAATCAAGTGGCGGACCACTTATCCCGCTTAGAAGAGGAGGGGAGGCCCCACGATGGCCTCGAAATTAATGATTTGTTCCCGGATGAACAACTCCTCTCCGTGTCTTTGAATGGTATGCCTTGGTTCGCCGATATGGCTAACTTTCTTGTGACCGGCATTGTCCCGAGTGAGATCTCTTCTAACCAAAGGAAAAAACTCAAATGGGACAGCTTGGATTATTATTGGGACGAGCCCTATCTTTTCAAGATTTGCAATGATGGTGTGATCCGGAGATGTGTCCCGGAAGAGGAGCAAATGAATATTCTTGATGCTTGCCATTCCTCGCCCTACAGTGGTCATCATGGTGGGGCAAGAACTGCTTCAAAGGTTCTTAACTTTGGATTTTATTGGCCTACCCTGTATAAAGATGCAAGTGAGCTTGTTAAGAGGTGTGATGAATGCCAAAAAGATGATGGAATTTCCAAGAAGGATGAAATGCCTCTCACCACTATTCTTGAGATCGATATTTTTGACGTGTGGGGCATATACTTCATGGGGCCTTTTATGAGTTTGTGTGGTAACACTTATATTCTGGTTGCTGTTGATTATGTTTCCAAGTGGGTTGAAGCTGTAGCTTTGCCCAACAATGAGACATGAAGTGTGGTGGCGTTCTTAAAGAAAAATATCTTCACAAGGTTTGGCACTCCTAGGGCGATCATCAGTGATGGGGGTTCTCATTTCTGCAACAAGGCCTTCAACACTTTACTTTTCAAGTATGGTGTCAATCATAAGGTGTCAACCCCTTATCATCCCCAGGATAGTGGACAAATTGAGGTCTCCAACAGGAAGATAAAGAGCATATTATCAAAAACCATCAATGCAAATCGGACGGATTGGTCAAGAAAACTTGACGATGCTTTGTGGGCTTATAGAACTGCGTACAAGACTCCAATTGGTATGTCTCCGTACCGGTTGGTATTTGGGAAAGCATGCCATCTTTCGGTTTAGTTAGAGCACAAGGCTATGTGGGCACTCAAGAAGTTAAACCTTGAATGGGATATAGTAGTCAATCTCCGGGTAGAGCAACTCAATGAACTTGATGAATTTTGGTTTCATGCCTATTCCAGCTCGTCCTTGTATAAGGAAAAAATGAAGTATTTACATGACAAATATGCCCGGAATAAAGATTTCAAGGAGGGTGACTTGGTTCTTCTATTCAACTCTCGGTTACTACTGTTTCCGGGAAAGCTCAAGTCAAAATGGAGTGGCCCTTTTGAGGTGGTGCACGTGACTCCGCTTGGTGTTCTTGACTTGAAAAACAAAAATGGTGAAATCTTCAGGGTTAATTGGCACCGAGTGAAGCATTACCTTGGCAAGTTTGATGACAGCCATGTGGTGGCCTTGATCAATTTCCAATGATGTTGGTAATATGCGTCGTGCCGCGACGTTAAATCAGGCGCTTCTTGGGAGGCAACCCATGTGCTTTTCTTTCTTGTTTTGATTTTCTTCTTAGATCAAGCTTTATTTTGAACTAACTGGTTGTGAGCGTTTTGTAGGAATTATTTGTATAGTACAGGACTGTTGCTGGAAAAATTTGCCTAAGTGTGGGGAATTACACAGACCGCGCTCAAAATTTCGTGGTCAGCGAGAGCTTTTCGCGGGGGCACAAATTGTCAGCGGACGCGGACTTGAAAATTCCAGAATATCAACTCCTTGAAGTTGTATTCGCGTCCGCGTTCGTAATTTCGCGGTCCGCTTTGATCTTATGCGGCCGCGCCCGTTAATCCGCTCTCAACGGACCTGTTTCTGAAAAGGCTCTTCGAAAGGTAAAAAGCACGGATCGCGGTGGAATTCCGCGAACCGCGCTCAGGTAAGTCGGTGGGACATGTGGGGTTGTTATAAATAGGAAGTCCTTAGGACTTTTACACTTTTCAAACCCCACACTCTCACCGAAATAGACCACTGTTCATCTTCCCCTTCTTACACTTGCAATTTCATATCTCATTAATCAAGAAATAATTTTCTACTACAAATCCACATCTGGTATGCTCAAATTTTTACATTAATTTCATCTTTTGATTTTCTTTTCTTCTAGTTTTACCTTTTCTTTTTTAGGGTTTAACACATGTCATGATTTCAAAATGATGCTTGATTGATGCTAAAATTGCATGTGGGTAATGTTTAATGCTTAAAGGGGGATAGGGTTGTTCACTATGCCTGTTAATTGCTTAAATATTTGCATTAAGTGAAACCCTAGGTCTTAAATAATTCATCAGTGCCAGTATGATTTAAATTTCGCGGACTGCGGTCCAAATTACGCGGTCCACGTTCATACTTTTATGCGAACTGGTTAGGCTTATATATTCGCGGACGCGGTGATTTTTCCGCGGTCAGTGGTTGACTTTACGCGGCCGCGTCCATAATTTCGCGGACCGCGTTCATGAGCTTCAAAGAATTAACAAATTGATTCCGCGACCACATTCATTTTTACGCAGTCCGCGTCTATTGTTCCACGGCCGCGCCCATTATTTTGCGGTCAGCGAAAACCAATATCAGAGAGTTGGTAGTCTGATCCTGACTCTTTCGCGGCCGCGCTCCTTTTTATGTGGACCGCGCCGACCCTTACGCGGCCGTGCTCCTTTTTACGCTGTCAGCGGACCCCTACTTTGAGAAACAATGTGATCATTTCATCTGCTTTCCTTTGTTTATTCATTGAACCACAATACTAATGAGCTTTCACTAATTGTGTATGCAGATAATGGTGCGATCTCGTGGCGGTCCTAAGAAATCTCAAGGGAGAGGAGAATCTGCCCGAGGCTGGGGTAGAGGGAAACAGACTGTACCCTTAGCACCTAAAAGGGTCATTGGCAAGAAGCAAACCCTCCGAATACCCACTCTCGACTCTTCTGAGACTAGTGAATATGTCCCCTCCCGGGAGATTTCTGAAGGAGAAGCTGCACAACCCCAACAAGAGGCTCAGTCACAGCCCTACCGCCTCGTCAATGAATCTACCTCCTTGTCTTGGTCGTCTGATGGCTCAGGAGGAGGTAGTGAGACTTCCACACCACCTGCCCCACCTGCTGCAACTCCGGCCTCCACAACGGCTCCAATTAATATTGATGATGAAAAGGATGTCCCAGATGACAGGAGAGGTGGTGATACCCGGGTTGGAGGTTTGATTAGATCAAGGAAGCCGTCAGTGTGGCAAGATAGGTTCGTGAGTGAGAAGACCTACCACAAATTCTGGGAATGGTGGCCACAAAGGTCGCTCACCCTTGAGCGATATTTCATAGAAAGAGACCTTCTCCCTCACAACCCGAACGTGAAGAGAATATTTGATGAAATAGTGGGTGGAAATTATTCACTAGCAAGTTGCCAGAAGCAAATGAGTACCTAGTCAAGGAATTCTACACCAATGTCGCCCACATCACAAATGGCACCTATGTGACTAAGGTACGGAACTGGAAGATCAAATTTGATGGAAAGACACTGAACACATATGCCGGGTTCGATGGTGTAGACGAATCCCTGTACTTGGAGAAGATAGCATTAGATGAGGCAGCCCATCCATGGCTTGCAGAGGTGATAGCCATCCCTGGGATAACACCGTCTTGGCTTACACCGGGAATCTCGATTGTCAGAAACACCCTTAACTTTGAAGCCAAAGGGTGGTACACCTTCATCTGTAGCCGCCTTGATCCGTGCCAGCATGATAGTGACATTCCACTCTCCTGAGCGATCCTCATAGCGTCCATCATGGCGGGGTACCCAATAAATGTGGGGAACCTCATGGCCTAGAACATATCTAAGGCAACCGGGAAGGAGAAAAGTTCCTACCCTTACCCCAATTTCATCACTTTGTACCTAGAGGACTAGGGGGTTGAGGGGAAACACTTTGACACGAAGGTGAAGCCGAAAAGGCCCTTCTCTTGGTACAACCTTCAGGGAGCAGACAACCCGAAGTCCAATGACCAAGCCACTACCTCCACTGGCCAGTCTGAAGAGCCAAAGGTAGTGGCCACTGGTTCTGAGCCTTCCACAGCGGAGGGTTCTTCGGCTGCTATACCACATCCCTCATCCGGGCCATCTAGCACAGCCATACTATCTGTGCCTTCCAGAGCGGTGGGGCTGTGACAGATGGCCCGGATGAGGGAGGTGGCATAGCAGGCGAAGAACCCTCCGCTGTGGAAGGCTTAGAACCAGTGGCCACTACCCTTGGCTCTTCAGACTGGCCAGTGGAGGTAGTTGCTTTGCCTTTGGACTTTAGGTTGTCTGCTCCCTGAAGGCTGTACCAAGAGAAGGGTCTTTTCGGCTTCACCTTTGTGTCAAAGTGTCTCCCCTCAACCCCCTGGTCCTCTAGGTACATAGTGATGAAATTGGGGTAAGGGTAGGAACTTTCCTCCTTCCCGGTTGCCTTAGATATGTTCTGGGCCATGAGGTTCCTCACATTTATTGGGTACCCCACCATGCTGGACGCTATGAGGATCGCCCGAGAGAGTGGAATATCACTGTCATGCTGGCACGGATCAAGGCGGCTACAGATGAAGGTGCACCACCCTTTGGCTTCAAAGTTAAGGATGTTTTTGGCAATTGAGACTCCCGATGTAAGCCAAGTCGGTGTTGTCCCAGGGATGGCTATCACCTCTGCAAGACATGGACGGGCTGCCTCATCTAATGCCACCTTCTCCAAGTACAGGGATTCGCCCACATCATAGAACCCGGCATATGTGTTCAGTGTCTTGCCATCAAATCTGATCTTCTAGTTCCGTACCTTAGTCACATAGGTTCCCTTTTTGGTGTGAGCGACATAGGTGCCCCTTTTCATCCTCATCATTGTTATCTACCTCCTCCTCTGGAAGAAAACGTCCGAGAGCATCATTATGAGCCATTTGGTACCTAAAGCGATTGATACACAAAAGTTAGAAAAACAGAAGGAAAGAAAAACAAGACACACAAATAGTTAGATAGATATCCAACACCGTCTAACTCCTCGGCAATGGTGCCAAAAAGTGATCGAGGCCAAACCTACACCACTATAGAGTAGCGAGGATGGTCGATGCAGTTTTACCCAACGAGCCGTTCATGTGCTCCCCTAAACAAAACTTAACCTAAAATGGATAAAAGGATCTATTTATACTAGGCTAAAATTTTCGGACAAAAATGCCCTTGCGGAGGATTCGCGGACGCGTAATTCTGACCGCGTCGGCGCTTGAGCTTTCGCAGCCGCTTAATAATGAGTGCGGTCCGCATTTCTTCAATACTAGGCTTGGATTGGGCTTAGTTTCGCGGATCGCGTAATATTGGCCGCCTCAACGGTGGTCCTTACGCGTCCGCGCTTTTCTGCCACTCTCAGCGCTCCAGTCTCAGCCTTGGATTCGTGCAGGTGTGACTCCTTCATGAGTTGATTATGGCTTATTTGCCTCATTTTGACCAAACTCTGCAAGCAAGCACATTAAGTTAGTTTTCGGGAATACCTTTACGCATTTTTGACCCAAAACCTAAGCAAAAGAGAGCAAATAATAGGCTAAAATCCCTAGTTATCAACTCCCCCAAATTTAAGCTTTTGCTTGTCGTCAAGAAAATAAGGTAATTCTCACCTCCACAAGAAAAAGAAATGAAAATTTAAGCTGTCCTAAGGTGACTTCATCAAGCATCAATTGGGACTAACAATTACCCTTAACACAAATGCATTATCAACAACATCATGCTATGACTTTTTGAGTTTCATAGTTCTAATGTGACACAAAAGTATCAAGAGTTGACTCAATTCATCAAGGAAGCTCGCTTTCTCACGTAGGTTATTGTGGATCCCAGACTCCTCCTCCTCTACTCTCCATGAGCTAATCTCACCTTATAGAATGTGACACTCAAAACAGGGATTGTAAAGAATTGCACTCATCACTCTCAAAAGAATGTCACAAGTCCGACTCTAAGTACCATAAGCTTGCCCCTCATGTAAATCACCACTAATATAAGCTCACTCAACTTTAAATCCTATAGGGCTTTAGCGGGATGCAATGAAGGCTTTTTGGATCAAGGTAGGACATAATGAACTATGATGGTATCATCTTTCCTTAAGCACTCCATTTTCTCATTTCGGTTCATACTTTCTTGACTCTTTGAGTCATTTTCTTCTTCCTCAGGGGAACTAGAGAGATACATTGTCACTCTTTCTTGTTCATGACACTCATTTTTCTCCTTTGAGTTTTTTTTTGAGTCAATCCATTCCTTTTAACATTATGCTTTTGAATCCTTTCAAAATGCTTCTTTTTGGTTTTTCATTCTTTCTTTGCCTTTCCTTTTCATAAATTCTTTTTGTTCTTTGAACCTTTCATCACTTTAAAATTCCTCGTCTCTCCCCCAAACTTATGTTTTTGCCAAATGTTCATCATGAATGCTAAGGAAAGATTGGGTGCTAAGAAGGGGTCATTATAAAACGGATGAGGGTTTGTAATGTGGTTATTGAATGAAAAAAGCTTAGGCTCAAAGGGGTTGACTAGGGATATCATATTGGTAGGCTACGGAAGCTTTCACAGTTTAAATGGGACCAAGGAGAGCCTACAATCACTTCTCAAGTCGAGCTACACTTAGAATTTCTCCTAGACAAACATTCAGGGCAAGTTCTAGACTTATTGGCACGGGACTTGGACTTGCAATTCAATACCTCACCTCTCTCTCAAGCTAATGGATTGTTAAAGAGAACAGAGTCGAGGGCCCACAATAACCCTAGCTAAGATTGAAGATCACAGATGGCTCAAAGAAACCACTTGATGATAGTTTTAGTCAACTCAAGAGTCTAAAGGTCACAACTAGAGCTATTCTTTGTCAATCAACTTGTTTCTAACCTTGAGGTCGAAGGTAAATGTGTTAGTACCAAGTGAAGCCTGCTTGAGACACTTTTATTCATTACTACTACATATCAGAGCAAAAAGAAAAACAGACTCAATCCCTTAAGAAGGTTGTCACGCCATCCATCGTTGGGAAGAGCCACCCGGTTCATACAACATCCACCTTTGGAAAGAACCGTGGCATTAAGAAAACCAAAGGCTTATTGATCACCCAGAAATGTAAAAAAAGGCTACAAACTCTAAAAGAATCTACTAAAGGGAATAAGAAGCTAAACTATTAAGGAAAATTACAAAAGACGTTATAAAGTAAAATACGGAAAGTAAAATGAATATGTACAATAGGGGAGTGAAACGAATATATACAAAATGGGGATGAATATATACATGGAATGGTAAAGTTATATATATACCAAAAGTGAAAAATAACGAAAATAAAAATAACGATAAGTAAAAAATAAAGAAAAATAGTATCATAATTATTACATGCCAGTCATCAAAGTCATCTAATCAAAATAAGACCCCCCCTCCCCCCCCAAATAAAAGATAGCATTGTCCTCGATGCTAAAAGCAAAAAAAAGATTAGGGCGGGATAGAGAGTAAAGAAAACTCCCTATGTGGTCTCTGTCTGCATGGGGTCAGGCTCACTAGTGGGGACCTCCGACTGCATAGGATCATCAACTCCCTCCGGGTCCTCCAACTGTATCTCCAGGTCCTCTGACTAGGGCATCACAAATCCTCTCACCGGCTCTCTGTCAGCCTCCTGCTTTGATGCCTGTGATGTCTGTGCTCCAGGGGCAGTCTCCTCCATAAGCAGGTCCAGTGGAATATCTCCGGTAGAAGTGAACTTCTCTACCTCCTTCTTCAGCAACTCCACTGACTCTTTTGAAGCTTGAGTCTTCTTCATCTTTTGGACCTGCCTGCCCAGCTCCTTGATCACCTTCCCATGAGTATCTAATGTCTCCAGGATTTTCTTTTGGTTGTCCAGGAGCTTCTTCTGGTTGTCCAGAAGCTCCTTCAATGAATCCTCCACTGATGGAGGTACCTAAAGCTTTGCTGGGGCTGCCTGTGCTGCGACTGCACTGGATAAGACAAACAACTTTGATGTAGTTGCCTGCAACCAGTTGTTGACGCTAGATAGCGTCTGAGAGACCCGCAGTACAGCCTGAGGGTAAGCTGAGAAGGAAGGCACAAATAGTGGGGCTGTGACAGATGGCCCGGATGAGGGAGGTGGCATAGCAGCCAAAGAACCCTCCGCTATGGAAGGCTCGGAACCAGTGGACACTACCATTGGCTCTTCAGACTGGCCAGTGGAGGTAGTTGCTTTGCCTTTGGACTTCGAGTTGTCTACTCCCTGAAGGATGTACCAAGAGAAGGGCCTTTTCAGCTTCACCTTTGTGTCAAAGTGTCTCCCCTCAACCCCCTGGTCCTCTAGGTACATAGTGATGAAATTGGGGTAAGGGTAGGAACTTTCCTTCTTCCCGGTTGCCTTAGATATGTTCTGGGCCATGAGGTTCCCCACATTTATTGGGTACCCCGCCATGATGGATGCTATGAGGATCTCCTGGGAGAGTGGAATGTCACAGTCATGCTGGCACGGATCAAGGCGGCTACAGATAAAGGTGCACCACCCTTTGGCTTCAAAGTTAAGGGTGTTTCTAGCAATTGAGACTCCCGGTGTAAGCCAAGCTGGTGTTGTCCCAGGGATGGCTATCACCTCTGCAAGCCATGGACGGGCTGCCTCATCTAATGCCATCTTCTCCAAGTACAGGGATTCATCCACAACATCGAACCCGGCATATGTGTTCTGTGTCTTGCCATCAAATCTGATCTTCCGGTTCCGTACCTTAGTAACATAGGTGCTCTTTTTGATGTGGGCGTCATAGGTGCCCTTTTTCATCCTCACTATTGTCATCTACCTCCTCTCCCGGAAGAACACGTCCGAGAGCATCATTATGAGCCATTTGGTACATAAAGCGATTGATACACAAAAGTTAGAAAAATAGAAGGAAAGAAAAACAAGACACACAAATAGTTAGATAGATAGACAACACCGTCTAACTTCCACGCAATGGCGCCAAAAAGTGATCGAGGCCAAACTTACACCACTATAGAGTAGCGAGGATGGTTGATGTAGTTTTATCCAATAAGGTCGGGATCGATTTCCACAGGGAGTTAATTTGGTTTGGAGTTGGGTATCTAACTAATCTAGATATGCGTGTTGTTCCTAATTGCACTTCCAAATATTGTTGCGATTGATTCTATTCTAATTTTTATACTATTGTATGCTAAGTGCAAGCTAAGTACAATATTTTATGTGAAAGTTTTCAAGTGTTAAAAGGCACTAGGGAAGTGACTTCCGCCTAGGTGAGTATCTAATGGGTATCAAGAATCTAGGACAACCTTATTATGATTGGGGTCGTGATATAACCATCACACATAAGTGCTCACTCTATACCTCTCGGTAGTTCAAGTGACTTTGCCCGATTTGGCTTTTTCAAACCCAAATGGGTGTTCATACAATACAAGTGAAATTGACTCAAGTCGGGTATTACTATCTCTAGGTTTAACCCTTTAATTGGGACTATCAATCTCTTGAGTTCACCCCAATTCCTTGTTAGCCTAATTTTCCTAGATTTAGTCCTTCTTTCTCAAGAAGAGCCTAAGTCATAAAGGCATGAGCCAGTATTTGCAACCACTAATTCTATAATTTTAGCATGAATTAGGCTAAATATCACTAACTCATAAATAATTAAGCCCTAAAATTCAAGACCCATTAATTACCCACACTAGGGTATGGTCACAATCCTAGCTATGGGGTTCAGCTACTCATAATAACAGCAGAAATCAAAGATAAAGATGAAATATAAGCCATAATATTAAAGTACAAGATAAAAATCTAAAGTTTGAAGGTAAATTTACTCTAAAATAGCCCAAAAAGGGAAAAATCAGTCGTTCACGTGCTCACCTAAACAAAACTTAACCTGAAATTGATAAAAGGATCTATTTATACTAGGCTAAAATTTTCGGACAAAAATGCCCTTGCAGAGGATTCGCGGCCGCGTAATTCTGACCGCGTCCGCGCTTGAGCTTTCACGGCCGCGTAATAATGAGCGCGGTCCGCGTTTCTTCAATGCTGGGCTTGGATTGGGCTTAGTTTCGCGGACCGCATAATTTCAACCGTGTCCGCATGTGCTTCCATCATGGCCGCGTAATTTGGACGCGGACCGTGTTCTTCAGTTAAGCCCAACATGCAAGGTCTCTGAACCTCAAGATGTGCTCTCAGCGGAATTCCCTTCGCGGCCGCGCCAATGATTTCGCGGCCATGCCTTTCCAACGTAGTCAGCGATGATTTTAGTACTCAAAGAAGCTTCTCTGAATCTACTTTCGCGGACCACGTAATATTGGCCGCCTCAATGGTGGTCCTTATGCGGCCGCGCTTTTCTGCCGCTCTCAGCGCTCCAGTCTCAGCCTTGGATTCTTGCAGGTTTGACTCTTTCATGAGTTGATTATGGCTTCTTTGCCTCATTTTGACCAAACCCTGCAACCAAACACATTAAGTTAGTTTTCGGGAATACCTTTACGCATTTTTGACCCAAAACCTAAGCAAAAGAGAGCAAATAATAGGCTAAAATCTCTAGTTATCAGTCACATTGGGTAGCTGCAAAGAAAGTGATGAGATATCTACAACGCACCAAAAACTTCATGCTTGTGTACAAAAAAGTTGATGATCTGGACCTGCTAGTGTATTCAGATTCCGATTTTGCAGGTTGTCAAGACACTATGAAATCAACTTTTGGGTATATTTTTAAGCAATAATATTAGGTACCCCCTATACTTGATGTCTTTCATTTAGTTCCCCCTTTTACTATACGGGGTCCTAAATACCCCCTTCACTTGATTTTTCATCTTTTAATACCCTCTTTGTTGAGGTAGTGAGTATGCAGTGTATACACGCGCTGTACAAGGTGGGAAAACATGTCCAAGTGGTTGTCCACGTAGATATCATCATTTTTTGGACTCCACCGTATAATATAACCCATTCCCCCAAAATTAATCGAGTAAACATCACAATTCTAGAGTGTTCTCTTAAACTTCTCTCTCAAATGGTTCTTTGATCAGAGGGTTTTGGTAGTGTTGGATTCTCTCAAGACTGAGATATTATCGTAGTAGTGTTTTGCTGATTTCTCACCGTTTTAATCTACTTCAATATTGGGTTCCATTGGTATATGTTGGTGTCTGCTTCAACCGACGAAGATTGATAGAGCACAATCTCTGTCAGCAGGAAGATTGTTGTCTGAAATTCCAATTAGGTAAGTAGGACTTTACTAAAAATGGTTTTATTTTCTGGTGCATTTTACTTGGTTTTGATATTGTTTTTACATATTAGGGTATCGATTAAGGTTTCGATTGTAGAAATAATGACTTAGAAATTTTTAAATTGAAGGTACTTAGAATGAATTTCTACATCTCATGCATGCATGGCTACTAGGTTTTTACAACCTCAAAAGATAGGGCTCTTTATGTTAAATACTTTATATGTATCTAAAATCGTCGTCTTGTGAGTTTTTACTCTTAAAAATTGGGGTTTTTTCGATAAATACTTTATTTTTGGATTTTTAATTGCCAGCTTATGCTTTTTTATTGTTAAAAATTGGTTCTTTTCTTTCACAACTTTATCTTTGTTTCACATTATCGGGTTGTATTTTTTTAAGTTGGAGATTTTTTGTAAAATCCTCTTGTGTTATTGTTTGTGGATGTAGGGTAATCTATGGCTTCAAAATATTTTAACCTTAGGTGGAAACTTAGGGGGATGATGGTGAATAAGGTGGGGCCTATTTATATTAGGGGTAGGACAGAACATGTTTTCAAGGTTGATGAGGATCATTTATCAATTCCTGAACTGGCAGATTATGCTAGGAGTTCTGGAATTACTAAGTTAGGAAAGACCTTTGTTGTTCTATCTAGAGGGGTAATTTGGTTGAATTGAAAAATGATAGGGACATATATGGCCTTTCACTATTATTGTCTGATGGGGACACAATAGACATTTGTGTGGGTGAATACTCAATTATAGAGAAAGGGGGTCCTACAGGTTTGTCTGATAGTCAAATAACAAGTACAGATGCCAATTTAAGTATAATGGGTGAGTCTTTTAATGCACCTGTCAGGATTGAAAGAGGCATCAGAGAATCTAATTGTCTTCTTGCTCCATCTACTGTTGCTTTAAATGTTGGGGTGGGTGAAAAATATGTAGATGTGAATGAAGATGGGTATTCTTCAATAGACTGGACAAATACAGATGAAGAAGAAGTTGCACAAGACCTAGATATTGTAGAGTACACTGCACAAGACCTAACTATTTTACAACAATCTGCAGATATTGAAGAAGACTCTGAAGATGATATTGTAGGAAATGATGGTGATGGTGCTGAATCTGACCGGTCTATAGATTATGGAAATGATGTGCATGAGGAGTTAAGGATTGTGAAGCAAGATTTGAAGTAATTCAAGAAACAAAATAGGAGGGGCAGAAAAGGTAAGAAGGGAAACGATGGTGGTTATCTAGGTGAAGTGGGGCTGGATGAAGGTTTTGAAGATATAGATAAAGAGAGGAGAAGTTTGAATGGTAAACTATTAGTAGATAAGCCATACTATGATAGTTCTGATTATGATTCCTTTGATTCTGATGAAGAACCTGAACTTGTATCTGATGATGAAGGTGATGGAGGACAATTAAGTGGTAGAAGAAAGAGTAACATAGTGATTTATGATCCAACATGCAAGATTGTAATTTGACAGTTGGGTTTGGTATTTGAAAATGTGACTGAGTTTAGGATAATAGTAACAAAATATGCTTTGAAGAAGGGAGTTAGTTATACAAGTATGTGAATGAGCTTACTAGAGTAAGGGCTAAATGTAAAGGTGGTTTCCCATGGTTGATCTTTGCTAGCAAGCAAGGAAGAAGTAAAAATTTCACTGTCAAAACCTACAATCCAAGACACAAATGTTATAGGACAAAAACCAACTTCCTTTTTAACTCAAAATATCTAGCAGTATATCTCAAAGATAGAATTATCTCACAACCTACAATCAAAGGGTAGGAAAATCAATATTTGGTAAGAAAAGATCTAGGTATGTATGTAGGCAAGGCTCTGTATTTAAAAACAAGAAAGTTAGTATTGTAGAAAGCTATGGGAGATCATGTGGCAGAGTTTAATAAGAATCTTGACTACAGAGATGTCTTGATCCAAAGTAATCCTGGTAGCACATGTGTGGTTAAGTTAACAAAAATAGTAGATGGGAAGAAATTGTTCAACTCTTTCTACATTTGCTTTGATGGTATGAAAAGGGGATTCTTGCAGGGCTGTAGAAAATGTATATGTCTGGATGGGTGCTTTCTTAAAGGAATTTGCAAGGTTCAGCTCCTAGTAGTTGTTGCCAAAGATGGAAACAACCAAATGTTTCCAGTGGCATGAGCAGTAGTTACCCAAAAAATAAAAGACACAGAGATGGTTCCTTAAGATTTTGCAAGAAGACATTCACTTGGGAGATGATTCACAGCTCACTACCATTAGTGACATGCAAAAGGCAAGTCTTTATCTTTATATTGAATGTGCATTTTATTACTATTATTATATTTTTAAGTACATGTTTTATGTTCTTGAATGACAGGGATTGATATCTGCAGTTGAAGAAATACTATCTGAACTTCAGCATAGGATGTGTGTTGGGCATATTCTAGCAAATTGGGTACAGAAATGGAGAGTGATAGAAATGAGGAAAAGATTCTGGGGTTGTGTTAGGGCTACTTATGAGGCAAATTTTAAGAGAAGGATTGATGGTCTAGCTCAGCTGGATTATTGAAGACTTAATCACATACAACAAGGAAATATGGTGCAAGACATACTTTCAAACATTCTCCAAATGTGATAGTGTAGACAATAATATGGCAGAAAGTTTTAATGCCCAGATCTTAGGCCCTAGGAATAAGACTATTGTTACAATGTTGGAAAAAATAGAGTTAAAGTGATGATTAGGGCGAGCAAGTCCAGGGCATTTGCTGAGACATGGGTGGATGGGATATCTCCAATGGCAATGATGGTGTTCCATACCAATGTGGAAGCTGAAAAGTGCAGTTGCAGAGCATGGAATATAAAAAGGATCCCATGTGCACATGCTATAGCAAAAACATATTGTACACTTAGAAGTTGAAAAGTGCAGTTGCAGAGCATGAGATTTAAAAGGGATCCCATGAGCACATGTTATAGCAGCAACGCACTATCTGAGGTAGGATGCATCAGAGGGAATCTCAAGCTGGTACAAGAAAGAGATATATCTCAAGGCATATTCACACTTCATTCAACCTGTGCCATGCATGACAATGTGGCCAGAAACAGATAATCCAAAGGTTGAGCCTCCTCTAGTGGTGAAATTGCCTGGAAGACCAAAAAAGAACAGGAAAAAAGAGGTTGGAAAGTTACCAAAAAGAGGCATTACTATGACTTGCTCAATCTGCAAGGAAGCCAATCATAATAAGAGGGGTTGTCCAAAGAATCCCAATCCTAAAATCAAGGCTAAAGCCATACCAGAGGTAAAGTATTAACTTTTAAGTTATATATGCCTCTAGTAATTTATATAGCTCACTAATTGTAGTTCTGTTTTATGTACTAGTTTGCTGAATCACAATAATCCTCAACTGTTAATCCAAAGAAGAGAAATAGAGATGATTCCGGTACAAGCAGTAAAGGTAAATGGTCCAGAAGTTGTTATAAGAAACCAAGGGCTGTGGGACATAGTGTATTTGTTTCACAAAGTGGATATACTAGTGTTAATGTAAGTGTCTTAAATTTTTAAGTACACTATTTTTGTTAGGCAGAAAAACAACTTGTGCTAATATAAGTGTTTATGCCTGTTTCAGCAAGGGCTGCCTAGCAGCAGAACATTTAAAACTCCATCTGCTATTCTGATCAATTCAGCACATGTGACTGGTGACATTGGTTACCAACCAACCAAATGGCTTAAATGGAAAGGCAAGACAGCTATAACTCAAAGACAACTCCAAGTCCAAAGTGCACAATATCGCATTACTACTAGATTAAGGGCAGTTGGAATTCAAACAAGGGAACAAGTCAAGGGAAAATCTCCCTCCAAGATACCATCTTAAATATATTTTTTGTTGGTAGTCTTAACTATTATTGTGGTATCTTTGAAATAAGGAAGTTGTATTGTTGGCAGTCGTATCTTTTGAAACTGCTATTGTGTTTTGGAATGTAGTTAAAGCAGTATTTGAAATTGGTACTCAATATATTGCCGCTCTTTGAATGCTGATGAACAATATTTAACAGTAAATGAATTCTAATTATTTTGAGTAATGATTCATTGTGAATGCCTCAACTTATTTTCGTCTTTGTACACTACGAAATGGCAGGATAGTCTATGTTTATTAACTAATTAAACCCATAAAAAGAGAGAAACTAAAACAGCAAGAATTTGGAACGTATCTGCCAACATATATATTACTTCATAGAGACAATACATTGAATAACACAAATAGAGCTTCTGTTGAGTACATTCATCGAACTAAAACATAACTGGAGACTACATTGACCGAACTAAAACATAAATACATCTTCTGACATTCCTTTAACTAGATTATAGACAAAAACCCAAATACATTATTACATTGCATAACAAGCTAAAACACAATATTAGCTTCAAGACTTTCTTCCACTTCAATTATTTTTGTTGATTGTTGCTCTTCTGTAGCAAACCCAATATCACAATATTTGCTTGCTGAGGGAATTGAGGATCATACCACTCGAAATGTTCACATGGACTTCGCCATTTAGACTGTGTGGAATCAAAATAAATAAAATTAGAACTTATGAAAAATCAAACAAAATACAAACCGTTCGAAAATTTCAGAAATTAACCTACCCCATAGTACTTACAACCAAAGAATCTACGCCCGGGGTTGTCATTCGACCATGAAATTTTCAATACTGGAGGACACCTACATGCACAAAATAACTTTCGCTTCGAATCCATGAAGTTAAATTGGAAGAAGATTTAGAAAGTTAATGGCATGAAGAAGAAAAGACATAACAAATGTTCTTTAATGGAAGAAGGGGTGTAGAAGAGAATATATAGGAAAAGAGAGAGAAAGAGTCGTTGGCACAGTCACATTTGGGTTAAAATTTCTGTTCCACGCGCCCAACTAAGTTTGCATCTATTTCCTATGACAGGTCAGCATAAAAGGGGGTATTTAAAGATGAAAAATCAAGTGGGGGGGGGGGGGGGAGGGGAGGGGATATTTAGGATCCCATATAGTAAAAAGGGAAACTAAATAAAAGTCGTCAAGTGTAGGGGATACCTAATATTTCTGTCTATATTTCTATGTTAGCTGGAGGTGTTATTTCTTGAAAAAGTGAGAAACAAAGTATCACTGCTACATTCACAATGGAAGCTGAGTTTATTGCTTGTTTTATGACTGCTTTACATGTTGTCTCGGTGAAGAATTTTCTTACTAAATTGTAAATTGTGAAATTTATATCTAAGCCGATGACTATATTCTGTGACAACAATGCATCTGTGTTCTTCTTTAAGAATAACAAGAGAATAAGAGGCTCTAAGCATCTTAGCCTTAAGTTTCTTAAGGTTAGAGACATGGTAAAAGAAGGTGATATATGTATTGAGCATATTAGCACAGAATCTATGTTGGCTGATCCTTTGACTAAAGGTCTTAGGCCTGTAGTGTTTAATGAACATGCTAAATATATGGGTATTTTGGAGTCTTTTGATGTGCTTTAGTCAGTGGAAGTTACTTTTTGTAGACAACGAAATTTTACTGAATCAAGTCTATACGAAATTTGGGCTAAATCCTAAATTCAAGACACTACTCTTGAAATTCTTGAAGTCTATTAGGGTTTCCTGGAGGCTACTCTAACAAAACCCTAACTTGGAAGCTACTTTACCCTAACCCTAGGTCACTCATATAAAATGGGTTACATGTTTCCTTAAAAAAGCATCTAAAAAATGGAGATCATCTCGAATATCCTATAAACTCATGGGATACTCACAAAGAAATCAAGATGTGGCCAGATAATTCTTGATAATCAAATACTTCAAGAAGATCCACAACATACTTTCATGGATATCAGATACATCCAAGAAAGTTTGCATCATCCTACATTCAAGAAATACCCTGCTCGAACCCTCGAATTACAGAGATAATCAAGAGAGAAGAATCAAGGGAGAAACAAAATTGTACTCACAATTGATTGATAAAATTACTTTATTCTTTTGTGATTGCACTTTATTTTTCATATTGCAAAACTTTATTGCAAATACTTTGGCACGCCGAATGGGACCAGTTCTGCCTTTCATCTCTTTCTCCTGCAAATAAAAAATCAAAAGTTTTAAAATTATCTATTGCGATGGTCGAGTACTTCAAGTCTCATTTTTAAGTTTCGGCAAGCTTACACCCCGACAAATCTTAAAGTTGGGGGCATTTGTAGACAACTAAATTTTAATGAATCAAGTCTATACGAAATTTGGACTAAATCCTAAATTCAAGACATTACTCTTGAAATTCTTGAAGTCTATTAGGGTTTCTTGGAGGCTATTCTAACAAACCCTAACTTGGAGGATACTCTACCCTAACCCTAAGTCACTCCTATAAAATGGATTATATGTTTCCTTAAAAAAGCATCTCAAAATTAGAGATCATTTCGAATATCCTATAAACTCATGGGATACTCACAAAGAAATCAAGCTATGACCGGATAATTCTTGATAATCAAATATTTTAAGAAGATCCACAACATACTTTCATGGATATCAGATACATCCAAGAAAGTCCGCATCATCCTACATTCGTGAAACACGCTGCTCCAACCCTCGAATTACGAATATAATCAAGAGAGAAGAATCAAGAAAAAAACAGAATTGTACTCACAATTGATTGATAAAATTACTTTATTCTTTTGTGATTGCTCTTTATTTTTTGTATTGTAAAAATTTATTACAAACACTTTGTAGTTGCTGACAGAGATATTGCGTTTAATAAATTCTATTTTTATGCAAGCTTGTGTTATTTGATATTTGTTATGCTTATTGACTAGCATGGTAATTTATTTATCTTTTATTTCTAATTGGATATTGCATAAACTCATGGTATCTTTGAGTTTTGCTGCTTGTTGTCTTGATTACCGCCGGGTAAGGCACAAGGGAAACCTCCTGAGGTGATATGATTTTTGTGTCACTTGGCGGCCTCTGAGGTGATATGGTTATAATATCACTTGGAGGATTATTTTTTTCTAAGAGGTGTGTCTCTATTAACCTTGATTAGAAAGATAAAATGTTTATTACACATGTTTGATCCATGTTGATGGAAATTCTAGCACATGTGATCATAGAGAGAATTCATACCTTGAAATGGTGTGATGCCTGCTACGATTCATTGTTAGTGTTCTCTATTGAGACTAAATGGATTGTTATATGGGTTATTCTATCCTTGGCTATGTGAGTAATGTGGCCACTATAGAGTCTAAAATCTTTTTTAAAAATATTTTTCACAAAACTCAAAAGTTTTAAGATTGTTTTCTTGTCCTCAATTAATGTTGGCGTCCACATAGCCTGAAAGGATAGTGACGTGGCCCAAGTGGTGGATAAATAAAATGCATGATATTAAATACTATATGTGTGGATAAGAGAGACCCAATAATAATTGGCTTGTGATGGGTATGCACTGTTTATAAATAGAGGCTAATACCCTTTTCCCTAGCTATCAGAAAATCCTAGTGTATTCTGCCTCTTGAATACGTGGTAACGGTAGACGTCCCATCAATCAAGTTCTCCGGGCTGTGAGAGCGCGTAGCTAGTGGATCGTGGAAGTTGGTCCCAGGCTTGATCGTCGTTTGCTGTCATTGCTGAATCCATGGAGTTTAACGGTACGCTTCCTTAAACTCTAACTCTAGATTGATTGCACAATTTTGTCTTAATCTCTGCTATGACTGCGATTTAATTATGTTTCATGAAAATCCAAGTTCGTCCGGAAGAGGATTCAGCCAAATCTCCTACACCAAAAATTACACTATATATATATATATATATATATATATATATATATATATATATATATATATATATATATATATATATATGTGTACAAAGAAGTTTTGTACAGATCACCCGATGTACAAAGAATTTTTGAAATTTATGAAATCCAAACAAAATATAGACAACAATCCTCCATCATATTCTTCAGCTTTGGCAGATGATAGCCATGATAACATTGAGGTTTATAACCAGAAAAAAAAAAAAAGAGTTAATAACTCTCTTGGAACAATCCGACCTAAAATGAAAGGATAACCCCCGGCAAATCATGACCAGGTATTTTGATACAACATCATATGCTACTACTGCATACAAATACATAATGAATTATGAGTTAATTCTCTCATATACTAGTTCAGCTGAAATTCAACATTTTTATCTAGCAAATACAAAGGGAATTTATAATTTCTCTAAAATCATTATAAAGAAGGTATTATCCTCATATGGATGAGGAATTAGTACGTTAAAGGAGAGAGAATATACTCATCCAGAACAGAAAATCTCGATAAAATTCAATTACTGGAATGATAGTAAAAATTTTATTATATATTTATATATATATATAAAAGGTATTGAATCCTATTAACCTATTTGCGTATGTACTTTTTATTTTTTAAATTCCATCGGTAAAAATTCTAATTCTGTTGCCGCATATAAGTGCTCCATATTGTCCTTTGTCTTAAAACACGAGCAATAATGTAACATAAAATAGACAAATTCTTTATATTTGAACGACAATGATATATAGGATCAGACATTTCACTTATCGGCTGCTATACTATATTAATTTCGACCTTGACCTTCACAACATCGGTGAATGGACACCCATTACCAACAGTCGGGTTTTACTTCTTGTAAAGAGTTAACCTCCTTTACAGAGCTACAATAAAGATAACAAAAAACATGCCAATTGATACGAACACTTTAGGGGATTCAGTTTGAAACTCTTTCTTGCATGTGGCTCTCCGCCACTGGTCAGCAAGTTAATTATTGAAATATAATGGCAAATCACAATAGAAAAAATTATCATTATTAACGATGAACCAACTCTTTAAGTTGTCACTCAAATAACCCAGCATTTGAACGTGGCATTTCAACAATGTTACCTAATTACAAGTAACCTAATTGCAATCCACCAATCAATTATGAAACATGTTACGTGCTGATCCATAGCACTGACTTGGTTATTTCCATTACATAATTAATACTGCATTTTAACATAGTGTTATTTTCTACATTGAAATCATTTAACATGTTCCAACGAAACGTACCAAAAAAATGAGACGACTCTAGCGGGCATACAGAGGTGATCGACCTAGATTTAAAGGTCATGGGTGTTATTGTCTTTAATTCAAACTTATCACCACCGACAAAGATTGAATACGTCTGTTGTGCATCCCTCAGGTTCAGTTTATTTTTTTAATAGGCAATTACGCCCCTTCATGCTCAAACATAATGTTATTGAATCATAGTCACAAGCAAATTGTCAATTATTCTTAATCACAATTAAAAAAAAAAAAGGTCAAAGCAACTGCAATGAAGTATACACCCCTCCTATCAACACCACAATTAAAAAGAGTCCCAATACGACTCATATCTCACACGAATTAATTTGAATTATGAGTATAAGATTTTTTGATAGATAAATAATGGAGAAGTACATAACAATTTGCGAAAAATAATCAGCCCTTGTCCAGGTCCCGAGCGATGGCTGCACCGCTACAAAACACCGATAAGAAAGAAGGAAATAAGTATAAAATCGACTTTCAAAAATAAAATTGTACTTACGTGATGTATTCCACTTCTCGGGGAATGGCATGCGCTAAGCTGGGATCAGGTCCGAAGTCCTCACTTGGATAAAACGGCATTGCCAGTCCCGATTTCGGTCTTCATCAATACTCGAGAACGGGGCTTTGCTGGCCCGACGCACGAGCTTTATCAGCCCCACGGAAGATTCGGGGGCTGTACAAGTGTAGCAGATGGTCGACGGTGAACGAGAACCCATCGATTCTGCTCGCAAAGAACCGGAGGAGGATCACGATCCTCCAGAGCGAATGATGAATCTGGCCGAGGCATACCTCGTACCTCTTACATAAATATATGATGATCGGGTCTATCGGGCCTAATGTAAAGAGATAAGTGTAAACATTTTGGTATCCCTCGACATGGGTGGTAATGGCTTCATTGGGGTCAGGGAACACTATGCCCTTATCGGACCGTAGGGAGGACTTCTTCAGTGATAGAGTAGATGTATCTCGAGACCTCCTCACACCGGTTGTAATGACCCAACCGGTTATTTTAACTTTTAGAAATCTGTTCCCTAAAATAAAACTCCCCGAACATGCTTTTATTAATTTATGACTCGCGGGGATGGTTGGTTCGGGATTTGAAAGTGTTTGGGTTGAAATCGGAACACTTGGTTCCTTAAGTTAGCTTTAAATGGACAAGTTTGACTTCGGTCAATATTTTGAGAAAACGACCCCAGAATCGGGATTTAACGGTTCCAATAGGTTCGTATGATAATTTTGGACTTGGGCGTATGTCCGAATCGGGTTTTGGATAACCCGGGTGCGTTTTGACGCTTAATAGTAAAAATCAACCATTTGAAGGTTTAAAATTCTTTAAATTTGGTTTGGAGTAGGATTTTGAGTAATTGAAGTCCGTTTAGAATTCTGAGTTTGGGAATAGTTCCGTATAGTGATTTAAGACTTGCACGCAAATTTTCGTGTCATTCCGAGTAGTTTAAGTAAATTTCGGCGCATTGAAAGTAATTTGAACAACTTGAAATTCTTAAGTTTGAATCAATTTGGTTTAGGGTATGATTCTTAAATTTGATGTTGTTTTATGCGTTTCGAGAGTTCGAGCGAGTCCGTTTTATGATTTTAAACCTGTTAGTATGTTCGGGCGAGGCCCCGGGGGTCTCGAGTGTTAACCGGACGAGGCTCGGACCAATTTTGAAAAATTGAGCAAGGACTGAAGCTCCCAGCTACTGTCATAATCGCACATGCGCTTGGACAGCCGCAGGTGCGAGCTCGCAGGTGCGAGCCACCAATCGCAGGTGCGAACGAGAGAAGCCTGCCCAGCCATCGCAGATGCGAAGCATTTGGCGCACCTGCGAACGCGCAGGTGCGATGGCCTTGCACGCAGAAGCGGAAATATGCGCAGGTGCGAAGGGATGGACGCACCTGCGCTTGCGCAGAAGCGAGCACTTCTTCCGCAGGTGCGGAACCAGGAAAAGAAGAAAAATGTGCACCTGCGAGGAATTTCTGCAGGTGCGAAAGCCGCATGTGCGGTACTCTTTCCGTAGGTGCGAAAAACCTGTCTGGGCAGAACCTTAAAACGGACGAAAACGCAGTCCATTTCTTTCTATTTTTCATCCATTGTTGGGCGATTTCAGAGCTCTTTGTGAGGAGTTTTCAACTATCAACTTGGAGGTAAATTAATTCCACACCCCTTGAAGTAAATATATAGATTATAAGTAGATTATAACTAGTAAATCTTAGAAATCAAAGATTTAGATGAAAAACCTAAATTTTTATAAAAGTGAGATTTTAACCACGAAAATAGTTATGGAATTGGGTAGAAATTATATATTTAAGTTCTTGAGATTATGGGTAACGTTTTCATCCAAACATTTTCAGAATCCGAGCACGTGGGCCTGGGATGAATTTTAGGAATTTTACCATTTTGGATAAGGTAATTTATTTAATAGATAAATTTCGAATCATTTAGCATATATTAATTATTGTGTATAATATTTGGATAGTTTCGGATCTTTCGGCGTCGAATCAAGAATTCAACGCGACGTGTTAATCGAAAAGTGGACTTTGAGACGAGGTAAGTCTCTTGTCTAATCTTGTGAGAGTGAAATTACCCCATAGGGATTAAATTGAATAATTGTTGCTAATTGTGGGGGCTACATACGCACGAGGTGACGAGAGTCCGTGCATAACTACTATTAATGCTAAAGTCCGGGTAGTTTAGGACTCAAAGCATGAATTACATGTGTACATTGTATTCTTTGTTTAATTAATATTCAATTGATATATATGAATATATTGTAAATTGTCAAATAAAGATATTAAAGGATGAAAATCTCATATGCTTGATTTTCCGTTTAAATTAATTAATTGTTAAAAGAAATGGTTCTTCCTCCCGAATTTATCTTATAATAAATATACTCTCCTTCCGGAGGTACATAAAAAAATATTCTCCTTTCTTGTGGAGCGGGCCGAACGCCTTGGCAGGATAGATGCATTTATGGATAGGGTCGTACGTCCTCGACAGAAATCATGCTTAATAATAATAATTATACGATACTTTAATGAAGCTAATTGATAAATTGAAAAATCCTTAGAATTTAATGAATTATTATTCTTGCTTGTTAAAGAGTTAATTGTTATTCTTGTAAATGATATTTAAATGATAAATTAGAAATTATTTGAATTGAAGGAATTTGATTAATATATTGAGAATTGTTGCATTTGAAAGAATTTGATTATTTGCGCTGATTAAATAAATTATTTTAAATTCTGTAAATCATGCTGATTTAAATATCCTAATTGTATTTCAATTATTATTATTGACCCATAGTGAGTGTTAAAGTCGCCATCTCGTCTATACCACTTTGAGATTATGCTTGATACTTACTGGGTACACGTTGTTTACGTACTCATACTACACTTGCTGCACTTTTTGTGCAGAACCTGAGGCAAGTACTAGTGGGGGGCCTATCATCGTACACCCACGCTATCCAGGGGCATAGTGGTGGGCTGCCTTTCTGAGCCGTTCTGCAGCTACTAGTGTCTCTCCTTGTATTTTTTTTTATTTTGTCTATTTTATTTCAGACAGTATTTGAGGTTTTGTATAATCTACTAGATGCTCATACACTTGTGACACCATGTCTTGGCACACACATTGGTAGAATTTGGTGTTTTATTATTTTTTTGGTTTTAAATTATTTTAATATATGCTTAATTTATTAAGTTGGCTTACCTAGCTGTAGTGTTGGGCGCCATCACGACCTATGGGTGAAATTGGGTTGTGACACCGGCCTTGTACGAAGGAAGGTTTTTCAACCTTGAAATCGGCGTTGATCGAGCATCCTCCGGGGATGAACATTTTCAAAGGGGGTTTCGGTACTAGTTCATCGACGACAGTATGCGAAACAGTTTCATCGGCCTCAGCAGCCGGCCGCGAAGTAGAAGGGGTTTCTTTCTAGGGAACAGTTTTGGAAGTCTTTGGCATTTACTTAAAAAATGGAGAAAGAAAGGAAGTTGAAGGATTGTACTTGTTGGCTTGAGTTGAAGATAAACAAGAGTTCTTATAAAGGATCTCAGATAACTAGAGTGATAGCGCTAGAAAGTATTGAAATCTTAAGGATACGGGGGTAGAAGGTTTGGATGTAAAGTTAAAATGAACAACGGAAGAGGTATTTATAGTATTTCAGCGACGATTCGCATCCAGGAATGACCGACCGGCGACTGACATGCCTTTAATTCCATCAAGACTTGACTGACGAGACGTTTCAGTTGTTTTGTCATTTCTGTCATGATGTATCGATGTAAGAATTGAAAAACGAGGAGACTATCTGTATACGGTCGAAATCGAGCTCATGGTGCATCCTAGCCTCCGACATGGTAAGCAAGACTCGAGACATGATAATAAAGGACTGAAGATCGACCCCAAATCCCACTGGACTAGAACCCGAAGACAGGACGCCTTCCTTTAAGAATATCGAGGCCATGATCCCGAAATCGGTCCTAGCCCCAAACACTTTGAATAAACATTGTCAGCATAGCTAACGGAAGACCGAAATATCCGTGACCGGTCGGATATTACGGCGGGAATCTCGGCACGTACCGATAAAGAACCGACAATCAGTAAATCAAAAGATTTTTCACCTTTTATAGAATAATATCTAAAGTAGGACTCCTCTACTATATAAAGGGGGTTTGATAATTCATAAAGTACGTTGTAACATGCATTCCAAGGCAATATAACATTATTTTTTCTGTTATTAGTTCTTTTGTTTTCGTTCGTCAGTACTTGTTGTTACGAACCCGGATCGAGGGCAAATATTTCACCAAGGCTTAAATCATCTTTCTTGTGTGGTTTGAGCTTACTTCATCCTTATTTATTTATTTGTCTTTATTTACTACTTTGTGTCAAATAAATCCGCATATCTTTAAAACCACTTACAAATTTAATTGTTATCCAATTTTGAGGGTAACAAATTGTTACCGAACAAATGACGATGGTACCAACAATTGGTAGATCAAGAACTCATGGGCAGCAAGTTGGGATGAAAATGGATATATGAAAGGAATTTTTACATTCCTATATACTATTTGAAACTATATTACCCTCCCTACTTAAGTTTCAATTTAGTTACATCCTATATACAAATTTACCAATTATATACACTTTAGGAATTTTATATTAGGAATCAATTATTTCCATCCTTATTCTCTCTCCCTCCTGCTCTCTCTCTCTCTCTCTCTCTCTCTCTCTCTCTCTCTCTCTATCTCTCTCTACGTCTCTCTCTATCTCTCAATCTCTAATTCCAGTAATGTAGAACAAATGAAAAGAGAGAAACAATTCCACCATTGTCATCCATCAAAAAGCTTTGAACCTTTGAATTCGAATTTGGATTTTCAAAAATTATTATTTATTTGGATTGGGTGTTGTTGCAAACAATTGAAAATATTGTTTGGAGTTTATATCTCAATTTTGAGGGTGTTTTGGTGAAGATTAGACTTGATTTTGGCTGAATTTCAAATTGAAACTCGAAGAAGAAGAAGAAGAAGAAGGAGAAGAAGAAGAAGAATAAGAAGAAGAAGAAGACATGACATACATTATATTTACGAAATTGTAGTAAAATTGTAATAAAATTGTATTCTGTTGTTTATATATATTTTTTATTTAAATATTGTATGAAAGTTGAACAATATTGTATAAAAATTATATTTAAGTTGTATGATATTGTAGTTGTATATAACTGGGTAGAAATAATGTATGAAAGTTGTAGATAAGTTGTATAATATATAATTAGTTATATGAAATTTGTTTTTACTATGTATAAATCAGATACAAAATATATAAAAGACATATTTTTGAGAAGTTTAACCGGGGGGTTGACTTTTGATATTGGGGTCAGAATTCAATTCTGAAAATTAGAATACCTCCGTTATGTCATTTATGACTTGTGTGCAAAATTTGAGGTCAATCGGACGTGATTTGATAGGTTTCGGCGTCGTTTGTAGAAATTGGAAGTTTCAAAGTTCATTAGGCTTGAATCTATGTGTGATTCGTGTTTTTGATGTTATTTGAAGACTCGAATAAGTTTGTATGATGTTTTAGGACATGTTGGTGTATTTGGTTAAGGTCCCGAGGGTTTCGGGTGAGTTTCAGATGGTTAACGGATCAAATTCGGACTTAGAAGAAATCTGGGAAATTTCTGTCTTCTGGTATGATCGCACCTGAGAGAAATTGGCCGCAATTGCGATGCCACAGATATGGCTCATGTTGCACAGAAGCGGCTCATGCAGGCGCGGGCGAGGGTGCGCAGAAGCGGGAGAACGGGCGCAGGTGCGGGCAGGCATGCAGGTGTGATGGAATTTTCCGCACCTGCGAAGGCGCAGATGCGGTCCAAGGCTCGCAGAAGCGGAGGTAGCTGGGCTAAGTGACTTCCGCAGATGCAGTGTTTTCACCGTAGAAGCGGGACTGCAGATGCGGCAAAATGGCCGTAGGTGCGAATGCACTGGGCAGTGTACAAAATAGAAGGGTCCAAGAAATTGTCATTTTTGACATTTCCAAGAGCGGGTGAGGCCATGTTTGAGCAAGAAATCATGGAAAATCTTGAGGTAACTCACTTGTGATCATTTCTACTCCATAGTATTGAATTATCATCGAATAATCTGACTAGATTACGTATTTTTGAGGTGTAAATCGGGAATTTGGGCCTAGGGATTTGGAAATAAGATCTGATGATTTGGAGGTCAAGTTGATGTCGGATTTTGGTAAAATTGGTATGGTTAGACTCGTGGTTGAATGTGATTTTGAATTTTGTAACTTTTGTCGGGTTCCGAGACGTGGCCCCACGGGCGATGTTTTTGAGCTAAATTTCAGATTTTGTTGGAATATTAGTATATTCTTATGGAATTAATTCCAATAAATTTTGTTAACCGAATCAAATTATTTGTGACTAGATTCGAGGAGTTTGGAGACCGATTCACGAGGCAAGGGCATTGTAGAATAAAGAATTACATGATTTGAGGTAAGTAACAGTTCTAAATTTGGTCCTGGGGGTATGAAACCCCAGGTTATGTGTCACTTGATTTGTTTTGAGGTGACCGGGCGTGTGGGCGTGCACCGTAGGAATTGTGACTTGATCAAATTCCATGGAACTGTGTAGTTTAATAATCTGTTGATACCGGTATATTCTCTTTGTGTTAGAGAAAATTGAGCTGAGACTCGTATTAAAAATCATGCTTAGACATATGTTGTTATTATTGGTACCCATTGGGGTCATTTCTGCAGTTGAATTATATGTTCAAATTATAATTTCACACTCAGTCATGTTCATTCATATCATATCATATCATATCATATTATATCATATCATATCATGTCTCAGTCTCTGTTTCTATTTATTAATACATCATATTATCATTTTTGGGCTGATTTTCATGACATCTTGAGCCCGAGAGACTAGAGAGTTGATGACTGAGTGCGGCTGAGGGCCTAATTGTGAGGATATTTATGGGATCGAGCTGCGCACTACAGTATCTTTCATTGTTATATGCCATGATTGGCTTGATATAGCGGTTGGGCTGAAGGAGCCCCTCCGGAATCTGTACACACCCCCAGTGAGCGCATGTATCTACTGAGTGCGAGTGCCGAGTGATGAGTGACTGTGAGGAATGAGCGACTGTGAGGAAAGAGTGACTGTGAGGTTGGAGTGAAGGGGAGGACTGAGTGACTGGTACTCTGAGAGGATGCATTGATTTCATTATTTGCTGCATTTCAACTTTCATACATCATTACTATCTTGGAAATTTAGGAAAAACTTATTTTTTGTTTCAGTCAAATTTGATATGATATTATTGTGGAGTTTTAAATGTTGAACTTGAAAGCATGCCTACCCTTTTATGTTGGAAAGTGCTGTATTTGAACATAGCTGAGAAGCTCGTCACTACTTCCAGTTCCTTATTTATTATTATTATTTGCTGAGTTGGTTATACTGATACTACACCCTGCACCTCGTGTGGAGATCCATGTATTTCTGGACACGGCGATTGCTAGTTCTCGGAGTTTTATCTATTGGAGATTATCGAGGTAGCTGCTTGGCATCTGCAAACCCTGACTCTCTCCCTTTTTAGTTTTTGTACTGTTCTATATTTTTAGACAGTATTTTTAATAGTCAAACTTTGTTATCATTTAGATACTCTTGTACTCAGTGACATCTGGTTTTGGGAGTCTTTATATTTGTACTTGTGATATTTCTTCCATTAAATTTAATTATTGTGTTTTCAAATTTAAAAGATATGTGGTATATTGAAATTGTCGACTTGCCTAGTATTGAGATAGGCTAGGCAACATCACGACATTTGATATTTTGGGTCGTGACACTTCTCCCCACTGGAAACCCGCTTAAAATGAGGTTTTCACAAAATTTACAACTTTCTAAATCTACATCACCCTTATAATACAACATGCTACCATCTTCACAACAATTGATTCTCATAGACGAGAGCCCTAACTTAGAAACCAATCTTTTATCCTTATAGAAATCTTCAGGTATGTTGAAAGTTGGGTCAACTAGTTCACTCATAAGGCCAATGAAAGAATCCATTCCCGCTTGAAAAATATTAGTATCTGATTTGATACTTAATAATCTAACCGCAACAGACAACTGAGAGTGCATACTCCCTTCACTTTGTGGACGACTAGCGGCCTCTAACTGTTCATAAAAATGTTTTGCCTCTTCGTTAAGAGGTTGTTCAACACTTTCATGGGTTTCAAAATCGAAGTGCATCCCAAAAGCATCCACAACTATTTCATGGTATCTATGATGTTGAACGCTATTCTCCACCGACCTACTACTTTCACCAACAACTATGTTATGAAATACACCATCAGTACCATCAACCTCTCCATGACTAGTCCACACAAAATAATTATCCATAAACCCTTTTCTATAAAGATGAGTCGTAACATCCTCCGAACCCAAAAAATTCAAACACTTGCACTTCCTACAAGGACACCTAATCGTCCCTCTAATCCAAAATGGTTCAAGTGATATTGTATGCCTAATAAATTCCTTAACCCCTTCTATAAATTCCTCCCTAAAAAACCGACGATTAGGATAATTTCTATTATACATCCAACTACGATATTCCATCTACATAAAAAACAAATACATTACATGTTATCATAATTCAAATTAATTTATAGAATTAAGTTACAAAATTCCAAATTGAGTGCATATTAATTTGAAGAAAATATTATTCTAACCCTACCATTAAATATAATTAGACTCACTAGAATATTTAATTAGTTAAGTCATTCAATTAGACTAACTTACTTACTATTAATCATAATCAATAAACCCTAAATCATAATTTAATAAGCCTTAAATAATAGTTTAATACGCCCTAAATAATGAGAAATAAAATTAAAAACAAATAATTAGCTAAATAAGCAAGTACCTTACATGATATCATAAACAAAATTAATTAGAGTAAACCTTAAATCTAAAGAATTACAATCAATTGAAAGAATCTCAAAATCTCAAATTGTAAAGCCTAGTTTATACAATTGAAAGAATTTAAATAACTAAAATTAACAAGTATAAATAACTAACCTTCAAAGATAGGAGAGGGGTATGATTTTGGAAGTGGCGCGGCAGTGGTGGCGGAGGAGCACTGGTTGGGCGGTAGAGGTAGGACCAACGGAGAACGGGTAGAGACGAAGTGGGAGGGGGGGGGGGTGATTTTGTGTGAGAAGGGAGTGATGAGTGGATTTGAGTGGAATTTGGGAAGGGTTACGGATGAGGAAGAAAGAATGAGAGAAAGAGAAAAGAGAAAAATGGAGAAGAAACCCGCTGCTAGCACCCAAAATTATAATTTTTCGACCAATTTCGATCGAAAAATTCAGTCGGTATTTTAAGTGGAGTGTTTGACCGTTTGACCCCAAATTTCTGACCGAATTCGGTCGGAATTTCAATTTTAAAATTTGTAAAATATTAATTTAATAAAAATACCGACCGAAGTCGGTCGGTTTTAGTCAATTTGTATAAATCACTTTTAAATAAATAATAATTAATACTTAATTGATATATATATATATATATATATATATATATATATATATATATATATATATATATATATATTTGTAAGTGTGTGTATGTATTGTTTTAGATTACTTTTGTATCGACACTATATCCTATCTGTGTATGTATATATACATATATGTACATAATATTTAATTAATTTAACATCCTAAATTGTAATATTTAATATTTAATTAATTTTGTATTTATACACACACACATATATATACACACATGCACATACACATGTTGATACCCAATTCTATCCTCATATTTTCTCAAAAATATATATACTTTCAAAACATTATTTTTACATCATTATTTAATTTACAAATCTATCGATCATTTTTCTAAATTTCTTATAATTTTTAGAGCTTTAAAATTGATTTTTCTGTATTTAAATTGATTGAATATTTATTAATTACTCCTTCAAATTGTATTATGATGATTTAACTACTTAAATTTATTATTTTTGCACCTATAATACATGTTTCAAATATTTTACTTCATTTTATGTAATTACATTAATAGTTTAAGCTATTTGCGTAATTTTGCAGTAATAGCCTATATCTGTACATAAATGCTCTTTATTTATATTAGTTGTGTCAAAATAGTATTTTATATTTTTATAATACAAAGTCATTATTTTTAATCATTTTAGTGCAGAAGTAAAATTTTTATTTATTTACCAAGCATTATTTATAAATTGTTTTGATAAATTTTGAGTATTTAAATAATAGCCCAATTTTAACCAATATTTAGACCAGAATTAGCCCAATTACCCCAAGCCCAAAACCAAATCACCTTTTTTAAAGTAACTCGGCCGGTAACCCATTTAAATAACCCGCCCAACCCCATTCTTTCATCTTGGCCGTTGATCTCAAATGATCAACGACCCCTAATAAACTAACCCCTTCTCTTAAATCCGACCCCCTAATCCTAGAGACCCATTGTCTCTACCTAGCCGCCCTCAAACGCTCCTCCTCCAACCAGAAAACCCTAATCGTCGCCTTCTCCAAATCTTTTCCTAATCCCGTCGATAATGGGATTCTCTCATCATTTACTTACCACACTAGTGTTTCTCCACTACTGGGTGTTTCTCCATGGTATTACTTAGTACTTGCCTGAACATGGCAAGTACCATCTCTCTGATTCTGCCCATTCACTTCAACTGTTTGAATCTGGACAATATCTAGTCCATATACATCAAGACCATGGCTATATGGGTCCGATTAACCAAGATTTCCAGCCAATCTTTGATTTCTGTCAACTAGGGTTTACCTATTTTTTCCCTAATCCGATTTTTATTGATTCTGCATGTTAATACTTCCTTATTTATGTTTGATTTTATAGTTTTCCTTATTTACTTGTTCGATTTCTGTCACTATATAAACCCCTCCCCATTCCCCTTTGAAAGGGGACCGAATCGACATAATCTCACTAAAATTTGGATCTTTGCTCTGTTAATTCCTTCATTATCTTGTTCTGTATTTTGTGTTGGCCGGCTAAAAGCCAAGGCCACTGAGAGTCTACTGTTCAAACTTTTTCTTGGTGCGAGCATTGCCCGGGGTTCTTTCGAAGCTCTTGGGAATTTTGACGCATCGAGGTTTCTTGGTTCTTGTGGATCTTTTGTTCTTTATTGTTGTCCGTTAACTGGTAAGCCACTTGACTTTTGCAATTTTATCCCTATGTGTCTTTGATTTACATGTGTTCTCACCTCTGAAATCCATGGCTTAATATGTTTTCTGGATTACTTTTGTGCACGATTCTGTTAATTCTACTTTGTTCTAAGTCTTTGTAGCATTTAACATCCTCCTAATGCTGCTAGTTCTGAGATTGTCTAAGTCTAACTTAGATAATATGACCCTCTTAAGTTCGTTTAGCCAGTGTATTGGTGCCTGAATGTTCCCTAAAACATGCTTATTTGCTTTGTCCTTAATCTCTATAATGAATGCTTCACACTTGTGCTAGAACTTCCTGTGTTAATTATGACATGTTTCCCTGCTATTATGTCACTTAACATGATCCCCATACCCCATTAGTGATTGACTGAGATCTTAACAGTTACTTCAACTTGTTTTCCCTGCCATGTTTGAACCATTTTGTTTTATAGCATAACTTAGATCTTCTTTAGTTAATAAGTCTATTGTGTCAATCCCAGAATCCCTACATGTGCTATTTGGTATGAGCTTACTATCTCACACTGCTCTGAATCTCTGCAATGTTTGTCTTACATGTACAATGTGTTTCAATTTGTATTAAGACCATTCTCTATGATCTTGCTTCTGTGCTAATATGTTCCCCAACATGTCTATGGTTCATCTGATATCCTGTTCTTTCAGTGATTATTTGGCTTGTCACAATGTGCATCCCCCATCATATTTAAATACTGATTAGCATGACACTAGGATGTATGCTTAGCATAATCTCTTAGGTTTTAACTTGTTTGTATTGTGCATCTGTGACTGCAAACTTATTTATCCCCTGACCCTTCCCACATGTGGTTTTGTCATAATGTGTGCTCCCTATCATGTCTGAATGCAGTCCTGTTTCCCGATGAGAGTTAATATGTCTATCTTATGATAATAGGATGCATACTTAGCTTAATTTGGACCTTTTAGGTCTCAACTGGTTTAGTATAATGTATCTGTACATGATAATCTCTGTATACCCATGCTGTTTCTTCCCCAACTCTTTCAAAATGTGGCTGTCTATGTGATACTTTGCTATGTATGGAAATCCTGCTGAACCTACTGGCCTTCTTGATTAGTTTCTCTGTACGCTCAACTTAGCTATGTCTACTTTAGGTTATAATTGTACCCCCAGTTCTGTCCCTCAGCCATTGTCCATTCTCCTCATTTTCTACTTATGCTATTCTGAACTTCTTATTCTTAGCCGACTGAAAGCCAAGGCTATCTAGGCTTTACTGCTGACCTCCTAGTGTGAGCACTGCTCGGGGTCCATTTGAGGCCCTTGTGAACTCTGGCACACTAGGATTTGGGTCCTTAGTCATTCCCTGAAACTTAAACTACCCCCATTCAACCCCTTTCTTCCTATTATCTGTTGTACATCTAAGTCAGTTGGTTTAAATGATGCAACGCTTGGCAATATGGTTATATGAATTGACTTTGGGCTCCTCTATGGATTCTGTGGTTGTGTTGATGAATACGACTCTTTGTTAGAAGTCTGGGTATGCTGTGTGAGAATTGCTGAAGGCCCAGACAGTGCTGGGTATTTCATTTGGGCCTGTTGTGGGCCTATTGTCATTATTTGAATAACATTTATATCTTACTCATTAATGGACCTGTAATAACTTTGTATAAACGATTGGGGTGTTAGTGAAGTGGGGAATGGGTAGATTTCTAATATTTGCATACCAAATGGGTAGACAACATGCCTATAAGACTCATTTACTTACTTGTTATATGCGTCGTTCAATTTATATGTGCACTATAGAAACAATGTCATTAGGATAAACACACACACACACACACACACACACACACACACACACACAAACACACACACAATCTGTTGGCAAACATGAATTCAAGTGCTGCAATTATGCTTACAGCTACATGTTACTGGAAAACGTGCCTATAGGAACAGACGTCAATGAACTTTCTTTCAATCATTTCAGCATATTTATTAGAAACCATGCCTATAGGATTTTGATCACCTCATTTGCTATTATCTCGTACTGTTTACTAGAAACCATGCCTATAGGATTTTAATCATCTCATTCGTTACTGCATCGCACTGTTCACCTAGAAAACATGTCTATAAGGTTGAGTGTAATGATAAAATCAGCTCCAAGTGCTAAACATTAGAGACCCTGTCTATAGGACAACACTATTTCGTCTCAATAGAAGTCAATGTTGCACCTCTCAAATATGGTTTATTACGCACTTATGGGATCTTCCCAATGGTCCTTTCATTATTCCTTACTGCACGAGTCACCTAGACACATAGAGCTTAATAACCGGAAATCTACAATTTCATTAATCAGCATGCAACAATCGTATAATTTAGAGATAAGAAGCGTCTAGCCTTTGAAACCTCTTATATGTTTTAATGCATAGTCACATAGAGATCATGTCTATAGGGCTCAAGGTTCTTAATTCTTAAATGGCCTAACATGAAAACCTGTTTCGCGTGCATGTTATGCTTAAGTGTGGAGGCTAACTTGAACTTTAACTGCCTATATGTGAAGTCCAATGTGTTTTTGCATGTCGCCTAGTTTTGACTTTTCTGAGCAGCCTAAGTGAGGTCTAGAAACATCCAAATAGAGGTCCAATACCTCCTGGACCATAGGTATGGGACGGGTAGTACACGCATAGGGTACGACCTAGAATTGAATTAGAACGCTTTTAGGTAACCACTTTAACATAGTAATTGGGTAGCAGAAAATGATAGTCTGTGCCCGCTGAATAATATGAGTAACACCCTATCTCAAGGGAGTTATGAAATATTATTTATGTTGCACGGGGTGATCCTTTAGGCTAAAAAACTTAGGACCCTCCCTCCCCCCTATTTCCTTTCTTTTCTATTAGAATGAAAAAAATAGTTGTACCTCCCTATTCAAAATCTCTTTGTAATAAAATTCTTAGATTTTGTACTCTCTTTGCTTACTTGATCACATAGACTAATCCATATAATTTAAGTTCGGCCGGAACCCACAGTTGTGGACCTCGTGGTGTGCCTAACACCTTCTCTTTGAGGTAACTTGAGCCCTTACCCGATCTTTGGTGGCGTTGACTAGTTAAAATAGAGTTATTTGCAAATAGGTGACCTAACGCACCTTAGAAATCGTTAGTTGGCGACTCTCCTCTTTTAATACCTCCTTTAAAAAAGTTGTCACATGTCAAAGCCCGATTTCGAGAGAAAATGTGGCGCGACAGCATGTCGACTCTGCTGGGGACTAACACTTAGGCTCTTACCATAACAAATTTGGCTTATATGGATTAGTCTTCTTTAATATAAACACGCTTCCCTTTTCCGTTTTTTTGCTACTACATGCACATCCCTCTCCCATCTTCCTTTTATTTGTTTAAATTCGTTGTAATATGCACATCCCTTCCCCGCTCCACCTTCCTTTGCTTAAATTGGTTATAACATGCATATCCCTTTCATATTCACCTTTATTTTCTCTAAACGGCTCTTCATTTGTTTAAATATTGCTACATCATGTCTCTCCCGTCCCTGCTCCCTTGTTTTCTTTATTACATTCTCGCATATATTCCACAGACTAACTTCTTCCTTTGTCTTTCTTTTATGTTTTTCATGTTTTACCTCAATACTGTATTTACCGCTTTTTACATATTTATCATGCAAATACTTGGCAATGTGTTATTATCTCTCCATAAAGCATGCTCCACATTATACTCCACTCGTGCCAATTATCAATATAGCGGCACTTGATGAGTGTCCGCGCTCTTCCAAAATTACCCTTTTAAATCAGAAAGGCTTATCTGCTATAGACTAGTCGATCACCGATGCTGTTGACGGTCCCGTGCCTTTCCCTCTCAAGTTGTCCACTTGGGAGTACCGGTCTAGGACATTCTAGAAACCTCACTCCAACATTAAATGTACATGCATCATGTTAAATCTAGTACGGGTTAGAATGTTGCTAACGTGATAGCCTGCTACGATAAGTCTTGTCCAAAGTCCGATGGGATTTCCACAATCCCAATGGACACCGTCACGTTATGGGCATTACTAGGAGAAACTAGGCCAATATGTTGATCATTAGTGTGTAAATAGTCGAATCTGGAAGGGGAAAGGGCTAACTCTATTTGTTTGTAGAAAATGAAGCATGAAGTCCTCAGGTTCGACATGGTCAAAAATATCCCACCTTTGCTGCTTGATTGGTGGAAGAACCTTTCACCTAGTGACAAGAATCACGTAAAAAGGGTCCTTGGTAATTTACCTTCCTTATTGGACATTCGGCCAAATATGGCATTGATTGAGGCCGCCACTATGTTTTGGGATGAGAAAAGAGCTATCTTCCGCTTCGGTAACATAGAAATGACCCCTCTTTTAGAGGAAATAAGAGATTTCGCTAAGCTGCCGTGGGATAGTCCAGGGTTATTAGTGCCAGAGAATCGCACCCCTCGCGATTTTCTGAAAATGCTGGGTTTCAAGAAAAATGATGAGTTGCTTTGTTTGAAGGAGTCATACATCCCATTTGAATTCCTTTACAAACGTTTTGGGAATAGCAAGTCATATCGCCTTCATCATGATGAACTTGCCATCACTTCCTTAGGTTGGATGCACCGCTGAGTTTTTGTGTTCATTGTCTGTTTCTTGGGATCGCTGATATTTTCGATGAAAGGGGGAAGGATCCACACTTGCTTAGCCATGGTCGCTAGGACTCTAATGGAAGGAATCAAGGGACAAACTTACACTATCATCCCCATGATCTTGGCTGAAATGTATCACGCTTTAGATCGATGCAAGTAGGGGTATGGACACTTCGAGGGCTGTAATTTGTTGCTGCAGGTTTGGTTATTAGAACATTTCCAGAGAGGTGAATATCGCCAAGAGCTTCTGTGATGGCCATTGAATGACTACATAGCTTACCATCATCCAAGTAGAATGACATTTATCCTAGATAGTTTTGTGCAACCTGGAAGTGCTGTGAGCTGGGTGCATTTCTTCAACAATCTGATTGACGAAAAGGTACATTGGGTGTTTGAATGGTTCCCTAGCAGTGAGTTCATCATCAGATCAAGAGAAACTACTCATCTAGTGTTGATTGGGTTAAGAGGGATCTATCCTTATGCTCCTATAAGGGTAATGAGGCATGTGGGAAGAAAATAGGTTATACCTCGGGTTTCCAACATGGTCCAATACAATGCAGATTTTAAAGGGAGCATCATTTCGTTCAAGTTCGAGGCACATCATATGTGGAATCAAAATGTCATTGTGGAGAAAGATACCATCGAGCCAGACAGGTATCATGCCGGCCATGTGTACTTATACCCATCATGGTTGGTAGATGATATAACGGGGGATGTCAAGCCAGGAATTAATCTGAAAAATAGGTTTATAGATGACGCTGCTGAAGCACAAGTCAAGTATATGATGCTGCACAAGAGGGTTTTCGAGTTTGAAGCTAGGCATTTGGAACAACACAAAGTGGATATTGAAGCAATCAACGAATGGAGGGAAACGACCACTAAATCAACAGATAGATTAGAATATTTGTAGCAAGGGTTGATGGAGCTTGAGGGAAAGATGAGAAAGAAGCTTTCAGATTGTCAGAACATGGATGGCAATGAAGGGGGGCATCTAGCAAAGGCTTACTTGTTGTTGGATATGCGCGACCTGGGGAATCTGATTGATGGAGCCAGGAGAGCCAAGTATAGGAAAGGTCCTTCTTGGACAAAGTAGATTAGGAAATGATGTTCTTTACTACTTTTTGGCTTAGTTTTAGATTTCGAATGTAATAAGGCAAATGCCATTAGTAACTTTCTTATTATTGTCATTTTAGGAAGGATTTGATTCATTTTCGCATTAATGAAATGACATAATTATTGGCATCAATTTTCTCCAAGTCTATGTGTCGCTTAGGCCTACCTCGGGCACAACGAGGTCCCTCAAATTAGGACGCGATTCTGTTACATGATTTTGCAGAGCATGTTCAATATTGCAAGCATTCTTAAAATATCCCTTATTGACTTGGTTACCTTTTATTTTTCTTTCTTTTGATTATTCCCATTCCCCAAGGTTGGTTCGTGCATACGGGCATCATCCGCATATCATACTAGATCCAGAGGTCCTCCTCCTCCTCCTCCACCAAGTGATCCTAAAGGAAAAAGCAAAGGGAAAGGAAAAATGGACGATTTAAGCGGTATCAGAAGGGACAATGCAGGGAACGTTGAAACTTCGGACGGTCGGAGTGCTCCAGCATAGAATGAATTAGTTCTACGTCTGGAACAGAAAATATTGGAGCTACAAGGGGAACTTGAGCAGGTCCGGAACTTGGCAAACCTTTCCTTTACCCTAAACGTCCCTGATATCAACCAACAAAACACAAACGTCTAAAACCCGAAACCTCCCCAAAACACGCAGAATCAAAACCCACCACCGAATCCTCCCGCACCACATCAATACGCCACACCTCCTCAGAACCACAACCCTCCATCGATACCTACTCCTCAACAAGACCATCACTATCCAACTCAATACCCACAAACAACCACATACCACACCCCTCAGAATGCACCACAGCATACTTCTGACCTACAAAACTCAACCAATGACCACCATTACGCCCAGATTCCCGGAGTCCATCAAAGTAATCCCATATATGTGGAAAATTTACCCCATACCCCACAACAGACCCTATATATACCCGAATCTGTCGAGAAGGACCTACTTATCAAGAACATGGCAAAAGAACTCAAGAAGCTTACTGGCAGAGTTCAAAGTATCGAAGGTGGCAAAGGCATTGAGGATTTGAATTATGAGGATTTGTGTATTCAGCCAGATGTAGAACTGCCAGAGGGTTACAAACCTCCTAAGTTTGAAATGTTCGACGGAACTGGTGATCCGAAGGTACATTTGAGAACGTATTGTGACAAACTTGTAGGGGTTGGCAAGGATGAAAGAATCCATATGAAGCTGTTCATGAGGAGCCTCACCGGAGATGCCTTGTCTTGGTACATCAGTCAGAACCAAAAGAAGTGGGTTAATTGTGTGAGCATGGCGTCAGATTTCATGGATCGATTCAGGTTCAACACAGAAAATGCACCAGACATTTTCTACATTCAAAATCTCAAGAAGAAACCAACGGAAACCTTCCGCGAGTATGCTACTCGGTGGAGGTCTGAAGCCGCAAAGTAAGGTCGACACTTGAAGAAGAACATATGTATAAGTTCTTCGTCAGAGCTTAGGACCCGCAATACTACGAAAGATTGATGGTTATTGAAAGCCATAAATTCTCTGACATCATCAAGCTGGGAGAAAGAATAGAAGAAGGGATCAAAAGCAGAATGGTGACAAACTTTGAAGCACTCCAGGCCACAAATAAAGCTTTGCAGTCAGGAGGTATCTCTAAGAAGAAAGAAGTGGGTGTAGTAATGGTAGCCCAAGGTACGAAGTCTCCTCTCACATACCAAACACCTCCACCCATATATCAGCCTTCACCTCCCAGATACCAACAACCTGCCGCCACTTACCATACCTATAACACTCAACCAACATACTACCACTCACCACCAGCCCGCCAAAATTACCAAAAACCAAGACCAAATTTCGACCGTAGACCACCCAGACAATACACTCTAATTGCTGAACCCATAGACCAACTATACGAGAGGCTAAATGCTGTCGGTTATGTCACTCCCATTCCCGATATTGCTATGGAAAACTCTTCTCAGTGGATTAACCCAAATAAGACATGTGCCTATCACTCAGGCATGAATGGTCATACTATTGATGAGTGTCGTACTTTGAAGGATAAAATTCAGACATTAATTGATACCAAAGTCATACAGGCAAAGGAGGCTGCACCCAATATCTGTAGCAATCCTCCCCTGGATCACATGGGTGAGGGGTAAAAGTGATAGAGACCGATGAAGAATGGGACTCGGAAGAGTCAATTGGACTCATTTGAGAAGGGGATAATCCTAAAAAATCTCCAGTCACTCTCACACCTATCGTGGTACAAACTCAGGCCCCAATTAAAGTTGAGGTAGCTGCACCAACTCCATTTGAGGTTGAAGTAATAACGCTCTTCACCATGATGGTAGTACCTACGACTATCTATAAGTCTAATACTATAGCATGGGATTATGTTGCGGAAGCAAGAAGGAAAGGAAAAGCAAAAATGGAAGAAACAGGTGCAGCGCAAGGCATGACCATAACTGGTAGGGTCTATACACCCGAGCATTTAAGAGGAACGAGCAAAGAAGCTGTATCTAAACCACCTGTCATTGAGACTGGCTCAGATGACCTTTGGAGAAAGGTGAAAGCAAAAGAATATTTTGTGGTTGATCATCTCAACAAAACCCCTGCTCAAATATCCATTTTATCACTGCTGCAAAACTCCGAGGCACATAGGAGTGCCGTGATAAAGGTGTTGAATGAAGCCTATGTACCCAATAACATCACCAGTGGAGAAATGTCCAACATGGTAGGGCAAGTGTTGGAAAGCCACAAGATCACTTTTCATGAAGACGAGCTTCCACCAGAAGGACTAAGTCACAACAGGGCATTGCATATCAAAGTGCAGTGTGAGGGCAAATTCATTGCCAGAGTCCTGATAGATGGGGGTTCGAGTCTCAACATATGTCCACTAACTACTCTAAAATGATTGGGTAAAGGCCTGCACGAGATACGAGAAGGAAGTATGAATGTGAAAGCATTTGATGGGTCTCAAAGGGAAACAATTAGGGAGACCAACCTCAGCCTACATATGGGCCCAACCTGGTTTGATGTTGAGTTTCAAGTGTTGGACATATCTGCTACGTACCTATTGTTGGGACGACCTTGGATACATGCCACTGGGGCCGTAACTTCTACTCTACATCAGGCCGTGAAGTTTGAGTGGAACCATCAGGAAGTGATCATCCATGGAGATGGAAGTAACCCTATTTATACCAATCAGACTTTTCCGGTCGTCAAGAATAGAAGGAAGTTGGGAGGAGAAACATACCATCGCATCGAGAGCGTCAACGTAATTAAGAAAGACAAATGGTGGAACAGTAAGATAGAAAGCATACTGTCGTGGACAGGGTATGAACCCAGCAAGGGTCTCGGAAAGAATCTCTAGGGGATCACCAAACCGATACAGCTAAAGTGTCATGGCACAACCTTTAGGCTTGGGTATGAATACACCTGGCAAGAGTGTCAGAATTGGTCGTCACCATGGCGTGGTCCTTATTACCCTCTAGAACAACAAGTACCACATTTCCACCAGTCATTTCATCAAGCTAACATGATGTGGGGGTCCGAAGAAGATGAAGTTTTAGCTGGCATAAGGAATTTGTTTCTGGATGATGAAGACATGGATTGCAGTGCGATAGTTGAGGAGGAGGAGGAGGAAGACCTTATTATTCGAACCGTGGAGAAGGGAGTTGTTCTCAAGAGCTGGACTGCTGCACCATCAAGGGCCCGTCGAGTTCCTGGGTAGCCTGGAAATTAGCATCATTTATTTTTGAAAGCAATTTTATGAGCATCTAAGACATTTTCAGTATTTTGTTTTAAGCATATTTTGTTTGAAATAATTGCTCAAATCATCGAACTGCACTTGTTTGATGTTTTAAATCTTTATCAATGGATTGATGTTCTTAGTATTTATTATTATCCTTTACATTTTCTCTCTCTACAACATTATTATTACTTATCCTGATGAACCTACGACCGTGACATATAATGAGACAATGCAACATAAGGATAGTGATTCAGATGATCTGGAAGAGGATGTAATACTCGAGGAAATTGTCAAAGAAGTGAAATTTTTTGAAAACAAGCCTAAGTCCAATTTGGATGAGATTGAAACAGTTAATCTGGGAGGCTCTGAAACAGTCAAGGAAACGCATGTAAGCATTCACCTATCACCGTCAGAGAAGGAAGAGTACATCTAGTTCCTGAAGGAGTATGAAGACATCTTTGCATGGTCTTATGATGATATGTCTGGTTTGAGCACATCCATAGTGGCTCACAAGTTACCCACCTATCCCATGTGTCCACCAGTGAAACAAAAGCTTAGAAAATTCAAGCCAGATATGAGTTTGAAAATAAAAGAGGAAGCCACCAAGCAAATCAATGCTAAGGTTCCCAGAGTGGTTGAATATCCGACCTGGTTGGCTAACATTGTGCCAGTTTCAAAGAAAGATGGGAAGGTCAGAGTGTGTGTCGACTATTGGGATTTAAACAGAGCAAGTCCCAAAGATGATTTCCCTTTGCCTAATATACACATACTGATTGACAACTATGCCAAGCATAAAGTTAAATCCTTTGCGGATTGCTTCATGGGATATCATCAGATCTGGATGGATGAAGAGGATGCCGAAAAGACAACCTTTATTACACCATGGGGAGTATATTGTTAAAAATGATGCCGTTTGGCCTAAAGAATGCTGGAGCCACTTATATGAGGGCCATGACAACCATTTTTCACGACATGATACACAAGGAGATAGAGGTGTACGTGGATGACATCATCATCAAATCTAAAAAGGGTACAGATCACATAGTGGATTTGAGAAATATTTTGATCGACTTTGAAGGTACAACTTGAAACTGAACCCCGCAAAGTGTGCCTTCTGAGTCCCTGCTAGAAAACTGCTAGGGTTCATCGTCAGCCGCCGAAGAATTGAGCTAGACCCATCAAAGGTCAAGGTTATCCAAGATTTTCCACCTTCGAAGAACAAGAAAGATGTGATGAGTTTCTTAGGGCGTATCAATTACATCAGCCATTTCATAGCACAATCAACTATGATCTGTGAACCGATTTTCAAAATGTTGAAGAAAGACACTGCAACAAGTTGGACTGAAGTGTGCCAGAAAGCCTTTGACAAGATCAAGGAATATTTATCCAAACCACTTGTTCTGGTCCCACCGGAACCTGGGAGAGCTCTGCTACTCTATTTATCTGTACTAGATGGGGCTTTCGGTTGTGTCTTGGGACAACACGATGAGACGGGAAGAAAATAGCAGGCCATATACTATCTGAGTAAGAAGTTCACACCCTACGAAGCACGGTATTTTTTGCTAGAATACACCTGCTGCGCTTTGACATGGATAGCTCAAAAGTTGAGGCACTACTTTTGTGCCTACACCACATATCTCATATCAAGGATGGATTCACTAAAATACATCTTCCAGAAACCCATGTCTATGGGAAAGTTAGCAAAATGGCAGATACTACTGAGTGAGTTCGACATCATCTATGTAACTCAGAAGGCTATCAAAGGGCAAGCATTGGCGGATCATCTGGCAGAAAATCCTGTAGACGGAGAGTACGAGCCACTGAAAACGTAATTTCCCCATGAAGAGGTATTATTCGTAGGAGAAGATATCACCGAAGCCTATGATGGTTGGAGAATGTTCTTCGATGAGGCTGCGAATTTCAAAGGAGTGGGTATTGGAGCAGTTTTAGTGTCAGAAATGGGTCAACACTATCCAGTATCTGCAAAACTCAGGTTTCCATGTACCAACAATATGGAAAAATATGAGGCTTGCATCTTGGGACTCAGGTTGGCCATTGACATGAACGATCAGGAGTTGCTGGTGATTGGAGATTTCGATATCTTGGTACATCAGGTTTCAGGAGATTGGGCCACGAAGAACACTAAGATATTACCATATCTGTACTATGTACAAGAGTAGATGAAGAGATTCACAAAAATAGAGTTCAAACATGTTCCGAGAATCCATAATGAGTTCGCAGATGCATTGGCCACTTTATCTTCCATGATACAACACCCAGACAAGAATTTCATCAGGGATTCATAATCAGCCTGCTTATTGTGCTCATGTTGAAGAGGAAATGGATGGAAATCCATGGTTCCACGATATCAAAGAATATTTGGCAAAAGAAGAGTACTCGGAGCACGCAAATCATACTCAGAAATGCACACTTCGAAGATTATCCAACCACTTCTTCCAAAGCAGAGGAATTCTGTACAGAAGGACTCCAGATCTAGGATTATTACGGTGTGTCAATGCCAGGGAAGCATCCAAATTGCTCGAAGAGATACATGCCGGAACTTGCGAACCGCACATGAATGGTTTTGTCTTAGCTAAGAAGATATTAATAGCAGGATATTTTTGGATGACTATGGAAACAGACTGCATCAGGTATGTCCAAAAGTGTCATCAATGCCAAGTACATGCTGATATGATACGAGTGCCACCCAATAAACTCAATGCAACAAGTGCACCTTGGCCTTTCTCCGCTTGGGGAATGGATGTCATCGGTCCAATCGAACCCGCCGCTTTAAATGGGCACAGGTTCATTCTAGTGGCCATAGACTATTTCAAAAAATGGGTTGAAGCCGCATCTTACAAGGCTGTAACTAATAAGGTCGTCGTAGATTTCGTTAGGGATCGTATTGTTTGTCTGTTTGGGGTGACAGAATCAATCATCACCGACAACACCGCCAACCTTAATAGTGATTTGATGAGATCCATGTGTGAAACCTTGAAGATCAAGCATAAGAATTCCACAGCATACAGGCCGCAAATGAATGGAGCTGTAGAAGCTTCCAACAAGAACATCAAGAAGATATTGAGGAAGATGGTAGATAATTACAAACAGTGGCACGAGAATCTACCGTTTGCTCTGCTCGGATATCGTACCACGGTTCGCACATCAATTGCGGCAAGTCCTTATTTGTTGGTTTACGATACTGAAGCGGTTATCCCTGCCAAAGTGGAAATCCCTTCTCTGAGAATCATACAAGAAGCCGAGCTCAGTGATGCAGAATGGGTATAGAGCCGATATGAGCAATTGGCCCTCATTGATGGAAAAAGAATGAGTGCAGTATGTCACGGTCAACTCCACCAAAAAAGAATGGCCAGAGCTTTCAACAAAAGAGTCAAGCCTAGACAATTCACACCGGGGCAGTAGGTGCTAAAGCGGATCTTCCCGCATCAAGATGAAGCCAAAAGAAAATTTTCACCCAATTGGCAAGGGCCCTACATGGTTCATCGAGTACTAACAAGAGGGGCACTTATACTTGCAGAAATGGATGGAGAAATTTGGCCAAAACCTATCAACTCAGACGCAGTCAAGAGATACTATGTTTAGGATTGTTTACATTTCTTCATTGATGTAACTGAACTACGCTTGACCTGATTCCCGTTTAAGAGGGTATACGTAGGCAGTCCTGTGGGTTAGGTCACATCTTGATAAAATATTCATTTTGCCATGATCAGAAAATTGGGGTAGAATTTTGAGGAGGACCCTCAAAATTCTAAAGCAAGTTCAGCCGACATTGTCATACACGGAACAACCAAAGTATTGCATTTAAACTGGGGATGAATTTTGAGGGGAACCCTCAAAGTTCTAAAGCAAGGAGGTCGCAATGTCTCTAAAATATGTCACAGTCACCGGTTCATCTAAATTATTTGAAATCTCATACTACTACATTTCAAATAACTATATTTATCAAATGCATGCATATTTTTCGAAAACTTTATTTCTATGACAGCCAGATGCTACCCAGGGTAACTCAAACAGGACCTTAAGACAAGAGCAAAGGCAAAACAGAAGACAAAAGCGCACACCAATCTTCCCCCACAAAACTCACGATTTTTCTTTGGTTGCAGGCACGATAAGACAATAATACCCGCATATACATCAAATCACTACCTTCATGATGACAAGTTACCAAATGCAAATACTTCTAGCTAAGAAATACTTTACTTTCTCACCGTCACTCATCGTTTTTCTTGTATAAGGCTAAACACTGCCTTTCCCTGCATGAGACTAAGCATTGTCTCCTATTTGCATGAGGCTAAGCATTGCCTCCCTAATTGCATAGGACTAAGCATTTCCTTTCCTTGAACGAGACTAAGAAGTGTCTCCTATTTGCATGAGGCTAAGCATTGCCTCCTTAACTGCATAAGGCTAAGCATTGCCTTTTCCCCATGAGACTAAGCAGTGTCACCTATTTGCATAAGGCTAAGCATTGCCTTCTTAACTGCATAAGGCTGAGAATTGCCTTTTCCCCATGAGACTAAGTAGTGACTCCTATTTGCATGAGGCTAAGCATTGCCTCCCTAATTGTATAAGGCTAAGCATTGCCTTTTCCGCATGAGACTAAGCATTGTCTCCTATTTGCATGAGGCTAAGCACTGCCTCCTTAACTGCATAAGGCTAAGAACTACCTTTCTTTGCATGAGACTAAGCATTGTCTCCTATTTGCATGAGGCTAAGCCCTGCCTCCTTAATTGCATAAGGCTAAGCACTGCCTTTCCTGCATGAAGCTAAGCACCGCTTCCCCTACTTGCATGAGACTAAGCATTGTCTCATCTTCCTGCATGAGGCTAAGCATTGCCTCCCTAATTCCACAAGGCAAAGTACTGCCTTTTCCTCGTGATTAAATGCTATCTCCATTACGCCATCTAAGACCTAGCATTATCCTCTACTCACCCAGGGATAAGCATTGCCCTCATCTTACCCAAGACTAAGCCTTTTCTTGTATCATCTTAGCATACAGCCAAACATCATATTTTGCGTTTCATGGGCTGAAATATTGCCATTTTGTCCAAAGGCGTCATGGTCTGAAGGCATCATCCTCATAGCTGGAAGACACCATTCCATGGCCCGAGGATCTCTTAAAAGTGCACATCATTATTCAAAGGCGTCATGGTTCGGAGGCACCATTCTCATGGACCGAGGGCATCATTTCATGGCCTGCGAATCCCTTATCACATGATTCATGGCCCAGGACGTCATGGTCTAAGGACACCATCCTCACCGTCCACAGATAACCCTCATGATCCGAAGGGAATCTGCATCATGTTTAAATTCTCGCAATAATCCGTATATACTTGCATGCATCATGTTTTAAGTTTTACAAGTAATCCAGGAAGTAATTGTTCTCCTAACGGGAGCAATCTTCGCTCCGGTTTCTGTTCAATGCTCACATCCTGCAATTATTTCAAATGTAACCAACCACCATCAATTACCCTCCTTTTACTCTATGACCGTTCAGATATTTGCTCAGTGATACATCCATAACGTTTCAGATTCATATTGATGACTCCGCATGTATTCATCCGATACTGTCCTACCCTAAAAGAACCTTTTCCGAGACATACAACCATTCCTATAACAATTTCATCGGTTTCATTCACCGCTGGATCCAGAACTACACACAGCCTGATTCCCGTAACACCATGGATTTGTAGGCAACTCAGGAATCAGGGTTCGCCCCCCATTTTTTCCAAATCACATCATCCCTCATTTAATTCGGCCAAAATTGGCCATCATCTTCTTTACCCGACAACTCTTTCATCATTCCCGGGTAAAGAGGGGCAACTGTTGATACCCACTTTTGCCCTCATATTTTCTCAAAAATATATATACTTTCAAAACATCATTTTTACATCATTATTTAGTTTACAAATCTATACAATCATTTTTTCTATAATTTCCTATAATATTTAGAGCTTTAAAATTGATTTTTCTGTATTGAAATTGCTTGAATATTTATTAATTACTCCTTCAAATTATTTTATGATGACTTAACTACTTAAAGTTATGATATTTTCACCTATAATACATGTTTCAAATATCTTACTTCATTTTATGTAATTACATTAATATTTTAAGCTATTTGTGCAATTTTGCAGTAATAGCCTATATCTGTACAAAAATGCTCTTTATTTATATTAGTTGTGTAAAAATAGCATTTTACATTTTTATAATACAAAGTTATTATTTTTAATCATTTTAGAGCATGAATAATATTTTTATTAATTTACCAAGCATTATTTATAAATTGTTTTGATAAATTTTGGGGATTTAAATGATAGCCCAATTTAAACCAATTTTCAGACCAGAATTAGCCCAATTACCCTAAGACCAAAACCAAACCACCTTTTTAAAAATAACCCGGCCGGTAACCCATTTAAACGACCCGCCCAACCCCCTTCTTTCATCTTGGTCGTTGATCTCAAATGATCAACGACCCCTAATAAACTAACCCCTTCTCTTAAATCCGATCCCCTAATCCTAGAGACCCATTGTCTCAACCGAGCCTCCCTCAAATGCTCCTCCTCCCACCAGAAAACCCTAATCACCTCCTTCTCCAAATCTTTCCCTAATCCCGTCGATAATGGGATTCTCCCATCATTCATTTACCATGCTAATGTTTCTCCGCTACTGGTGTTTCTCCATGGTATTACTTAGTACTTGCCTAAACATGAAAAGTATCATCTCTCCGATTCTTCCCATTCACTTCAACTATTTGAATCTGAACAATATCTAGTCCATATACATCAAGACCAAAGCTATATGGGTTTGATTAGCCAATATTTCCTGCCAATCTTTGATTTCTGTCAACTAAGGTTTACCTATTTTTTCCCTAATTCGATTTTAATTGATTCTACATGTTAATAATTCCTTATTTATGTTTGATTTTACAGTTTTCCTTGTTTACTTGTTCGATTTCTGTCACTATATAAACCCCTCCCCATTCCCCTTTGAAAGGGGGCCGAATCGACATAATCTCACTAAAATTTGAAGCTTTGCTCTGTTAATTCCTTCTGTATAGACCCGACCGGTCGTTTTGAGCTCTAGTGCGTCGTTAGGCAGTTTGAGGCTATGAGTAGCTTCACTTAAGGTATTATGACTTGTATGCGTGGTTGGAATTGAAATTCCAGAAGCTTAGAGTTGATTTGGAAAGAAAATTCTCATTTCGAAAGCTTTAAGTTGGAAGAATTGACTAAGAATAGATTTCAGAGTAAACGGCCTCGAAATCGGGATTTGAAGATTTCAACAGGTTCGTATTATAATTTCGGACTTGGGAGTATGTTCGGATCAGAATTTGGATGCCCAAGATCGTTTCAGCACCTATTGTTTAAGTTAGCATTTTAGAAGAATTTCATAAATTTGGGTTGAAGTGCATTTCAATGTTATTGATGTTCGTTTGGAATTCTGAGTCTGAGAATAGCTCCATATGGTGATTTTGGTATTGGGAGCGCGACCAGAAGTGGATTTGGAGGTCCGTAAGTCATTTTGGGATCATTTGGCGAAAGTTGGAAATTTGGATAATTTTGAAAAGATTGACCGGGAGTGGAATTTTTGATATCGGGGTCGGAATTTGATTCCGAAAGTTGGAGTAGGTCCATAATGTCAATTATTATTTATGTGCAAAATTTGAGGTCAATCGGACATGATTTGATAGGTTTCGGCATCGAATGTAGAAGTGAAGTTTTAAAGTTCATTAAGCTTGGAATGGGGTGCGATTCATGAATTTGACAATGTTTGATGTAATTTGATGGCTCGATTAAGTTTGTAATGTGTTTTGAGACGTGTTGGTATAATTGGTTAAGGTCCCGAGGGCCTCAGGTGGATTTCGGAAGGTTAACAGATCGATTTTTGGACTTAAGAATTTCTGAAGCTTAATGCTTCTAGTTTAATCGCACCTGCGTGACTTTGGCTGCAGGTGCGAGATCGCTGGTGTAGAGGATTTGCTCGCAGAAACGAGAAAGGACTGGAGCTGGGGGAGCTAGAGAAGCGGACTTGAGGAGCGCACCTGCGAGTGCGCAGGCGCGAGGCAGCGACCGCTGGTGCGTAAATTGCGCAGAGCAGGTCGCACCTGCGATGCTCACAGAAGCGAAGAACTTCCGCAGGTGTGAGGTCTTGGCTTGAAGTGAGGACCGCAGGAGCGGAATTTGGACCCGCAACTGTGGAGCCGCAAGAGCGGCTATTGGACCGCAGGTGCGAAGGACGGGGCTGGGCAGTGTGTTCTTTAAAAATGAGGGCTTGGCTCATTTTCACCTCATTTTCTCCATGAGAGATGGTCTTGGAGTGAGTTTGGAGCTCATTCTTCGTCATCAATGCCAAGGTAAGTGATTACCACCCATTATAAATTAAGTACATGGTTTGTATAAGGATTTAAACATGGAAATTAGTATAAATTGTGGGATTTTGGTAGAGGACCTAGGATTTGGTATTTTTGGATTTTGACCACGAAATTCGGCATGGAATTGAGAATAAACGATATATTTGAGTTTGTGAGGTTATGGGTAAAGTTAGCTTCGAAAACATTTGGAATTCGGGCACGTGGGCCCGAGGGTGATTTTTATCGACTTTTCGATCGGGGTTAGAAATTGTTATAAATTAGATTATATTGAGTATTTGAGTATATATTAATGGGTTTGCATAATTATTGGCTAGTTTTGGAGCGTTGTGCATCGATTTAAGTTGTTTGAAGGGCTCGGAAGCTGGTTATGGAACAGAGCGAGGTAAGTCTCCTTTCTGACCTTGTAAGGGGGAATTAACCCCATAGGTGAACTAAATTATTATGTGCTTCTATTTGTGGGGGGCTACGTACGCACTAGGTGATGAGAGTCCGTACATAGCTACTAGCTATGCCTATGTCTGAGTAGTTTTAGGCTCACATCATGCCTTGTTGATATTGTTATTGATTTATGTTTATTGTTTGCCTTGAGAGGGAGCGAGATTGAGTCTTCTTATTAAATGTTTTGAAGGAAGTTGAAATTGAAAAACTTAAGATTTAAAAGGTTTCATTTGAACTTCGTAATTTCGAAAAGAATTGAGGAATAATACAATAGCTGAAGAAATCTATGTGTAACCGTGTCGCATATATGTTTCGCGAGCGGGGTAATTTCCTTAAAAAGCTACAAGCTGAATTTCCCTTATTTTGAAAAGAATCAAGAAAGAGATATGCTTTTAATGTTAAATTTATGTTTGACCGTGTCGCATGTATGATTCACGAGTGGGGTATTTCCTACTACTCTCATGGGAGCGGGACGTTCGCCTCGGCAGATTAAATAGATGCATCTATGGTTTGCGCCATTCGACCCTCTGGCAGTGCACATTTTAAATATTTGTTGGATCGGGCCATACGACCTCAACATGATTTGCGCATGCTTGTATTGCTTGCCTTGAAATTTAGAAAAAATGATATTGCCTCCCTGGTCTGAGATAAATTGATAAATGATGAAATAGGAATTTTGAAATTCTCTTATTAACAAAAGAATTGTTTACTCATTTCATGATATTGGGCTTACAGCCGCTCTTCGTGATCCATGCTTAAATTATATCATTGGTATATTAAATTTAGCCCATAGTAAGTGTCCGAGTCGACCACTCGTCACTACTTCTTCGAGGTTAGGCGGGATACTTACTGGGTACTCGTTTATTACGTACTCATACTACATATTTTTTTGTGCAGGCACGTATATATTATTGGCCCTATGGGCACAACGGCGTGGTTGATACAGGGACTTAAGTGAGCTGCATTTTGTGAGATGCTCTGCAGCCACCAGAGTCTCCTTCAGAGTATTGTATTTTCTTTCCTGTCCAATTTGTATTCCGGACAGTTATTGTATTTTATTTTAAATTCCTAGAAAAGGCTCATGCACTTGTGACACCGGGTTCTGGGATGATTATGGGATGTGTAGAATTGAAATTGGAAAATATTGTTATTATTCTGTAAATTCATATTTTACTAGATAAATTGAAGTAAATTTACGATTTCAAAAATATTAAAATGAGAATTTAATTAACTATTTAGTGTTGGCTTGCCTGACAGTGGTGTCCGGCGCCATCACGACCTTTAACGGATTTTGGGTCGTGACAACATGGTATCAGAGCACTAGGTTCATGTAGGTCTCACGAGTCATGAGCAAGTCTAGTAGAGTCTTGCGGATCGGTACGGAGACGTCTATACTTATATTCGAGAGGCTACAGGGCTGTTAGGAGCACTTCCCTTCTTGATTCCTCATCGTGCGATTTGATTTCCTTTGAGGCTTATGCCTTCATTTCTTTCCCATTCAATCTTATGCGACGTGAAGCACTAGTTATCAATTGGGAATTGAGGAATTGTAATGGTACTACAGATGTGGTGCAGGATGTTTCTCCCCGCGTAATTGATTGGGCTATTGTCATCGCCTTATGGAAGGATATTCTATCATTTCAGCTCGGTATCCGTACTTCTGAGAGCTTTGAGGCTATGCACCAGTTGCTATGATGCTCATGAGTTGTTATCGCACAATATTGATGTGTTGGTAGGATGCTTGCCCATGTGTCAGGGCAGTGAATGACTTGAAAGGAGGTTTACTCAGTGCATGATACAGAGATTCGGTATTTTACTTCCGACGGAGGAAAGGCAATCAAACTAAGAATGTTCAGACTTGGGTTGATGGAGTAGCAGGACTCGATATTTTCGAGCGTGGTGGAATATTCGCCTGTGACGTGGAGTCATCGTCCTTGATTGGTTATAATGTGATATGTTCGCCGGTGTTATGGTTTCCTTCAATTCGCCTTGGGTCAGAGTATTATAAATGGTACCAAGAAAGCGGCTGTCAGAGGTCGCAGTGTGAAGTGGTTCAGGATCGAATCGGCATTCCCGGTATTGATGGCTCGAGAAAGATGATTTTCGAAAGGGTTTAAAGTTGGTAGCGATCTATCGGTTCAAGTGCCACAGAGGTAGATTTTGAGATAAGGCAACAACTGGGCAGTGAAGGATGAGGAAGTACATGTGGGAGGTGTCTCATGGTGGTTAAGTTCCTAGAAGGCCAAGTGTAAGAAACATAAGTCGAGTAGTTGCTTAAAGGAGAGAGTTTGACCAAAGTGGGAGAGTGGCAAGGTAGCACATGGGTTCGGTGGTAGGATGACTACACTCCATGAGAAAAGTTTAGAGTGATTTTGGATTCATGATGGGCAGTGACTAGGTCTACGGGCTTAATTTGGAATTTTGGCTGTTATATTAAGGAAGATTGGGTGTGACAGAAAGGAGTTGCATGATATGAAGAAGGATACCACATGACTTTGTATTGTAATGTATTTTCACACCTTTAGTTGATATCCATGAGGAGTGAACAGACTTGTACAGCTACTGAATGAACACGGGCTAAGAATGATTTATTGGCTTCGTGGTTATTATACTCGGTGCAGCGTTGTTGGAGGATGTCGGCATGGAATTTCCACATGTGGGTTATCTCTTGTGAGCAGGATTTGCGGACGCATGGTGTTGATGAAGCTTCTGCGAAGAATTTTACTGGCTACCCGGTAAGAGATTGAATATGTAAATGTGGCTAGTGGTTCGGAGTGTTCATTAAAGGTTAGTGGGAGGATTCTGAGGAATTTGGCGGGTTGACTTTGCTAGATCATGTCGATGAAGGAAGAATCTTGGTAGGTTCTAGGTTTATGCAATAGTAGCTTCAAGCTAAGTGGGAGAGCCCCACCGCCTACAGTTGGATTTCGTGGTCATCTATTTGTAAGATTTCTGGGTATCGGCATATTGATGGGTTGTTACGACTAAGTAAGGGGAACATCAGTGGTAATTTGAGCAAGCAAATTGAGGAATGTGTGATATAGTTGGCCTTATCTATTTATGCTAGGGCTTTGGAAAGACTCGGGATTTATGCTTCGTGTAGAGGCGAGTTACAAGGAAGATGATTAGGCCATGTGCTTCTTTGAGAGGGCGTTCATTTGCTAGCAGAGCCTTGGAGTTGATTATATTTGGGGCCAAGTCAGAGTGGGTGACTCTCAATAACGGTCCTAGTAGATTCAAAAGTTAAGGTGTGGTGTCTAAGGATTTCGAGTCCATATTATGGTTGAATATCGAGCTTCTGCAGCGGATTATGATAAAGGAGCTTGGAGTGTTCCCTGTTATCTTTGGTCTACGAGGTACCATGAGAGGAAGGGGAGCATGTAACTTTGGATTTATAGAAAAATCACCAGAATGGGTATATCAGTTGAAGACGCGATTATGCGCACAAGGAGGGTATGGAATGGTTCGTGGGTTTTGACACAATGTGGTCTCGTGAAATGGGGTCACTCAGGATGAGTGGATTGAGTTCGTTATATTGATAAAGGAGTTGTTGTTTTTTATAAGGAAGATCCAGAGTAAATTAGGAGAAGTCGGGTTTGGTTAGCAATGGTTGAATTGTCATGATGATGGCAATGATCAGCTCCTTCAGCGTGTTGAGTTTTGCATGTGATTTGTGGCGGTACGTGCGAGGTTTGACGACCGCCGTTATTGATTTTATTTGGGGGAATTTGAGCATTATGGCATGTTATGTGTAGACGGATCCTAGAAGGATTATGGTGGTTTAAACCACTACTCGAGGTTTGTATTTTCTATGGTCATGGGAATTTTACTGCGTGTTGCAATGGTTCTCTTGAAATGAGCTAAGTAAAATGTTTCTATATGATGAAGTGTTTACCCTATTAGTGGTTCCGGAGTTATGATGAAATTTTGGTGCTCTCGCGCATTGGCACTATTAAGTGCGGTGATTAGCATGGGATTTGGAAGTTGAGGATCAAGGTTGCGGTTCGGTGTTGACAAGAATGTCACGAGCTCAGATGAGCGAGAAAGGACTCAGATGGTTAGAGTCAGCTGGCATTATTTTTGGCGTCACCCTGAGATCGATGCCTGGTGTGAAGAGGTTTTACATACTAAATGCATATTCTTAAATTGCTTTACAGCGTTGGCATGGCCGGTAGTATGAATGTACAGACTTGTTACCTGGTGCGGAAGGTCATGGGAGCATATCCCACGGGAAGATTGTATGAGTATGACGTGTAGTTACTTGATTGATTGAAGAACGGAAACCAAGTATGGAGATTGTGGTAATATCGATATTGGGAATTTATGCCTGGAGGGCGCTCGGTTCGTTTGGTTGTGGACTGTGGGAGTTTGTTCCGGTTATGATGGCTGTTCTCGAGTGTTATGGGAAAAAAGGGTTATTGTGGATCCATGAAAGTTTATTAGCCTAGTACGGTGCGATCAGAATCGGCTTGAGGTCTGTAGATGGATTTAAAAGTGAATATGGGCTCTCTGTCAGGCCGGATATATTCATTTCGGCATAGCACTCCTTATGGAGGAGTATTCGAACGTTGGATGTTATTTCATCGTCGGCTATTTCATGTAATACTATATCGTGCCGTGTGAGTTGTGGAACGGCTTGATAAATTTCTTATGTGTTGAGGTTCCGCGTAGCGATGTTGTTATGTGAGCGGGATGTCTCTCGAGATTCAGATCATATATCGCACCTTAGTTGTGCTTGAGTTTTGTAGCGTATGGCGCTATCTGTCTCCCCAGGGATGGTATTATGCAATTAGCGTGCTTGTGGCCGATATTCGGGTATTTTGTAATAATGGGCATTCTAGCTCGGTAAGTATCTCCTTATATAGATTTTATGTTTGGATCGGGTTGCGCGCCGCAATAGTGTGATGTGGAGTACAGTTCCCTATATCTATTCTTGTGTGTTTTATTTCTCATTTTACGGGGAAGGTTCATAACCCCTTTTCGATTGTCAAATTAGTTACGTGTGTTGAGTGGTCCCTTCCAAATTTCATTTTTCCTTAAGTGTCACATCGAGTTTGTAGCTTATTGGCACATTGTGGCATCATATGAGATTTTGGCAGAGTCTGAGGTGGCTTATTGCCTGGGCAGCTTATACTGGGAGAGACGGGATTATTGGACCTGGGGTCAGTGTGATCAGATCGGTATGAGGAATAGTTAAAGAGTAAGTATCGGTATTCAGTCTAGAATGAGGTAATGGTGCTTGTCAAGGGGAGAAACTCAATGAATGGTTGACTCGGAAGTTGGGTGTAAATTTCTACGCATCTTTTCCGCTGCGGCAGCATTTCAAGAGTTAGAGCAGGGCATGTGTGTGGTATGAGGTGTGTTGTGGATATCAGGTTCGTGAAATTTTGGCTATTGTTATCAGAGGATGTTATTATGGTCATGTGAATTATGCGATGCATGGTGTGAATTCGGCAAAGGTATGCAGTCATGTTTGGTACATCGCGTGATGATTAATACGGTGATCATACGTTGGAAACAGGCCTAGCAAAAGATTTCGGATGTTGGAATTTGTCTCTAAGGCTAGTTTGACTAAAAATAAGGGGAATCATCAGATTTGCTAGATCCAGTGTGCTCAACTGAGTTATGGTAGCATGGGTAGGTGCACGAGGTGCTAAGCAGTGATTTTAGACAACTCCATAACAGTTCTTAGCACGTTCAAGGACGAACGTATGTTTAAGTGGGAGATAATGTAACGACCCGATCGGTCGTTTTGAGCTCTAGCGCGTCGTTCGGTGGTTTGAGGCCATGAGCAGCTTCACTTCAGGTATTATGCCTTGTACGCGTCGTCGGAATTGAAATTTCGGAAGTTCAGAGTAGATTTGGAAAGAAAATTCTCATTTTGAAAACTTTAAGTTGGAAGAATTGACTAAGATTGGATTTTAGAGTAAACGGCCTCGGAATCGGGATTTGAAGGTTCCAGCAGGTTCATATGATGATTTTGGACTTGGGCATATGCTCGGATCGGGATTTGGATACCCCAGGAGCGTTTCGGCACCTATTGTGGAAGTTAGCATTTTGGAAGAATTTAATTAATTTGGGTTGAAGTGCATTTCAATGTTATCGATGTCCGTTTGGAATTCCGAGTCTGAGAATAGCTCTATATGGTGATTCTGGTATTGGGAGCGCGACCGGAAGTGGATTTGGAGGTCCGTAAGTCATTTTGGGGTCATTTGGCGAAAGTTGGAAATTTAGATAATTTTGAGAAGTTTGACCGGGAGTGGACTTTTTGATATCGGGGTCGGAATTCGATTCCGGAAGTTGGAGTAGGTTTGTAATGTCAATTATGATTTGTGTGCAAAATTTGAGGTCAATCGGACGTGATTTGATAGGTTTCAGCATCGAATGTAGAAGTTGAAGTTTTAAAGTTCATTAAGATTGGAATGGGGTGCGATTCATGAATTCGACGTTATTTGATGTGATTTGAAGGCTCGAATAAGTTCGTAATGTGTTTTGGGACGTGTTGGTATAATTGGTTAAGGTTCCGAGGGCCTCGGGTGGATTTCGGAAGGTTAACATATCGATTTTTGGACTTAAGAATTTCTGAAGCTTAATGCTTCTGGTCTAATCACACTTGCGTGACTTTGGCCGTAGGTGCGATATCAAGGGTGCAGAGGATTTGCTCGCAGAAGCGAGAAACGACTGGAGCTGGGGGAGCTACAGAAGCGGACTGGAGGAGCGCACTTGCTAGTGCACAGATGCGAGGCAGCGACCGCTGGTGCGTAAATTGCGCAGATGCGCAGAGCAGGTCGCATCTGCGATGCTCACAGAAGCGAAGAACTTCTGCAGGTGCGAGGTCTTGGCTGGACAATGAGGACCGCCAGAGCGAAATTTGGACCCGTACCTGCTGCGCCGCAGGAGTGCAGGTGCGAAAGACGGGGCTGGGCAGTGTGTTCTTTAAAAATGAGGGCTTGGCTCATTTTCACCTCATTTTCTCCATGAGAGCCGGTCTTGGAGCGAGTTTGGAGCTCATTCTTCATCATCAATGCCAAGGTAAGTGATTCCCACCCATTATAAGTTAAATACATAGTTTGTATAAGGATTTAAACATGTAAATTAGTATAAATTGTGGGATTTTGGTAGAAGACCTAGAATTTGGTATTTTTGGATTTTGACCACAAAATTGGAAATGGAATTGAGAATAAACTATGTATTTGAGTTCGTGAGGTTATGGGTAAAGTTATCTTTGAAAAGTTTTGGAATCCGGGTACGTGGGCCCGAGGGTAATTTTTATCGAGTTTTCGATCAGGATTAGAAATTGAGTATTTGAGTATATATTAATGGGTTTGCATAATTATTGGCTAGTTTTGGAGCGTTGTGCATCGATTTAAGTTGTTTGAAGGGCTCGGAAGCCGGTTATGGAGCTATGGAGCGAGGTAAGTCTCCTTTCTAACCTTGTAAGGGGGAATTAACCCCATAGGTGAACTAAATTATTATGTGCTTCTATTTGTGGGGGGAATCGTACGCACGAGGTGACGAGAGTCTGTACGTAGCTACTAGCTATGCCTACGTCCGGGTAGTCTTAGGCTCACATCATGCCTTGTTGATATTGTTATTGATTTATGCTTATTGTTTGCCTTGAGAGGGAGCGAGATTGAGTCTGCTTATTAAATGTTTTGAAGGAAGTTGAAATTGAAGAACTTAAGATCCAAAAGGTTTCATTTGAACTTCGTAATTTTGAAAAGAATTGAGGAATAATACAATAGCTGAAGAAATCTATGTGTAACCGCGTCGCATGTATGTTTCGCGAGCGGGGTAATTTCCTTAAAAAGCTACAAGCTGAATTTCCCTTATTTTGAAAAGAATCAAGCAAGAGATATGATTTTAATATTAAATTTATGTTTGACCACGTCGCACATATGATTCGCGAGCGGGATATTTCCTACTACTCTCATGGGAGCGGGCCGTTCACCTTGGCAGATTAAATAGATGCATCTATGGTTCGTGCCATTCGACCCTCTGGTAGTGCACAATTTAAATATTTGTTGGATCGGGCCATACGACCTCAACATGATTTGCGCATGCTTGTATTGCTTTCCTTGGAATTTATAAATAATGATATTGCCTCCCTGGTCTGAGATAAATTGATAAATGATGAAATAGGAATTTGGAAATTCTCTTATTAACAAAAGAATTATTTACTCATTTCATGATATTGGGCTTACAGCCGCTCTTCGTGATCCATGCTTAAATTATATCATTGGTATATTAAATATAGCCCATAGTAAGTGTCCGAGTCAACCCCTCGTCACTACTTCATCGAGGTTAGGCGGGCCATTTGCTGGCTACTCGTTGATTACGTACTCATACTACACTTGATGCACATTTTGTTGTGCATGCACATATATATTATTGGCCACGTGGGTGCAGCGGCATGGTTGATACGGGGACTTAAGTGAGCTGCATTTTGTGAGACGCTCCGCAGCCAACTGAGTCTCCTTCGGAGTATTGTATTTTCTTTCCTGTCCAATTTGTATTCCGGACAGTTATTGTATTTTATTTTAAATTCTTAAAAAAGGCTCATGCACTTGTGACACCGGGTTCTGGTATAATTATGGGACATTCAGAATTGAAATTGAAAAACATTGTTATTATTCTGTAAATTCATCTTTTACTAGATAAAGTGAATTAAATTTACGATTTCAAAAATATTAAAATGAGAATTTAATTAACTATTTAGTGTTGGCTTGCCTGACAGTGGTGTCCGGCGCCATCAAGACCTTTAACGGATTTTGGGTCGTGACACCTTCATTATCTTGTTCTGTGTTTTGTGTTGGCCAGCTGAAAGCCAAGGCCACTGAGAGTCTACTGCTTGAACTTTCTCTTGGTGCGATCATTACCCGGGGTTCTTTCGAAGCTCTTGGGAACTTTGACGCATCGAGGTTTCTGGGTTCTTGTGGATTTTTTGTTCTTTATCGTTGTCCGTTAACTGGTAAGCCACTTGACTTTTGCAATTTTATCCTTATGTGTCTTTGATTTACATGTGTTTTCACCTTTGAAATCCATGGCTTAATACATTTTCTGGATTACTTTTTTGCACGATTCTGTTAATTCTACTTTGTTCTAAGTCTCTCTAGCATTTAACTTCCTCCTAATGCTGCTAGTTCCGAGATTGCCTATGTCTAACTTGGATAATCTGACCCTCTTAAGTTCGTTTAGCCAGTGTATTGGTTCCTGAATGTTCCCTAAAACATGCTTATTTGCTTTGTCCTTAATCTCTATAATGAATGCTTCACACTTGTGCTAGAACTTCCTGTGTTAATTATGACATGTTCCCCTGCTATTGTGTCACTCAGGATGATCCCCATACCCCATTAGTGATTGGCTGAGATCTTAACAATTACCTCAACTTGTTTTCCCTACCCTGTTTGAACCATTTTGTTTTATGGCATAACTTAGATCTTCTTTAGTTAATTAGTCTATTGTGTTAATCCCAGAATCCCTACATGTGCTATTTGGTATGAACTTGCTATCTCACACTGATCTGAATCTCTGCAATGTTTGTCTTGCATGTACAATGTGTTTCAATTTGTATTAAGACCATTCTCTATGATCTTGCTTCTGTGCTAATATGTTCCCCAGCATGTCTATGGTTCATCTGATATCCTGTTCTTTCAGTGATTATTTGGCTCGTCACAATATGCATCCCCCATCATATCTAAATACTGATTAGCATGACACTAGGATGTATGTTTAGCATAATCTCTTAGGTTTTAACTTGTTTATATTGTGAATCTATGACTGCAAACTCGTTTCTCCTCTGACCCTTCCCACATGTGGTTTTGTCATAAAGTGTGCTCCCTATCATGTCTTAATGCAGTCCTGTTTCCTGATGAGAGTTAATATGTCTATCTTATGATACTAGGATGCATACTTAGCTTAATTTGGACCTTTTAGGACTCAGCTGGTTTAGTATAATGCATCTGTACATGATAATCTCTATATACCCATGCAAACCTGTTTCTTCCCAAACTCTTTCAAAATGTGGCTGTCTATGTGATACTATGCTATGTATGGAAATCCTGCTGAACCTATTGGCCTTCTTGTTTAGTTTCTATGTATGCTCAACTTTGCTATGTCTACTTTAGGTTATAAGTGTACCCCCAGTTCTGTCCCTCAACCATTGTCCATTCTCCTCATTTGCTACTTATGCTATTCTGATCTTCTTATTCTTAGCCGGATGAAAGCCAAGGTTATCTAGGCTTTACTGCTGACCTCCTAGTGTGAGCACTGCTTGGGGTCTATTTGAGGCCCTTGTGAACTCTGACACACTAAGATTTAGGTCCTTAGTCATTCCCTAAAACTTAAACTACCCCCATTCAACCCCTTTCTTCCTATTATCTGTTGTACATCTAAGTCGGTTGGTTTAAATGATGCAATGCTTGGCAATATGGTTTTATGAATTGACTTTGGGATCTTCTATGAATTTTGGGGTTGTGTTGATGAATACGGCTCTTTGTTAGAAGTCTGGGTATGCTGTATCAGAATTGCTGAAGGCCCAAACAGTGCTGGGTATTTCATTTGGGGCTGCTGTGGGCCTATTGTCATTATTTGTGAAACGTTTATATCTTACTCATTAATGGGCCTGTAATAACTTTGTATAAATGATTGGGGTGTTAGTGAAGTGGGGAATGGGTAGATTTCTAATATTTGCATACCAAATGGGTAGACAACATGCCTATAAGACTCATTGATTCACTTGCTATATGTGCCGTTCAATTTATATGTGCACTGTAGAAACCATGTCATTAGGATAAACACACACACACACACACACTGTCTGTTGGCAAACATGAATTCAAGTGCTGCAATTATGCTTACTGCTACGTGTTACTAGAAAACCTGCCTATAGGAACAAACGTTAATGAACTTTCTTTCAATTCATTTCACAATATTCATTAAAAACCATGCCTATAGGATTTTGATCACCTCATTTGCTATTATCTCGTACTGTTCACTAGAAACCATGCCTATAGGATTTTAATCATCTCATTCATTACTGCATCGCACTGTTCACCTAGAAAACATGTCTATAGGGTTGAGTGTAATGATAAAATCAGTTCCAAGTGCTAAACATTAGAGATCCTGTCTATAGGACAACAGTGTTTCGTCTTAATAGGAGTCAATGTTGCACCTCTCAAATATGGTTTATTACGCACTTCTGGGATCTTCCCAATGGTCCTTTCATTATTCCTTACTGCACGAGTCACCTAGACACAACAAGCTTAATAACCAAAAATCTACAATTTCATTAATCAGCATGCAACAAATATAATTTGGCGATAAGCAACGCCTAGCCTTTGAAACCTCTTATATGTTTTAATGCATAGTCACATAGAAATCATGTCTATAGGGCTTAAGGTTCTTAGTTCTAAAACGGCCTAACATGAAAACCTGTTTTGCGTGCATTTGTTGCTTAAGTGTGGAGGCTAACTTGAACTTTAACTGCCTATATGTGAAGTCCAATGTGTTTTTGCATGTCGCCTAGTTTTAATATTTTTGAGTAGCCTAAGTGAGGTCTGGAACCACCCAAATAGAGGTCCAAAACCTCCTGGACCATAGGTATGGGACTGGTAGTGCATGCATAGGGTACGACCTAGAATTGAATTAGAACGCTTTTAGGTAACCACTTTAACATAGTAATCGGATAGCAGAAAATGATAGTTTGTGCCCGCTGGATAATATGAGTAACACCCTATCTCAAGGGAGTTACGAAATATTATTTATGTTGCACTGGGAGATCCTTTAGGCTAAAAAACTTAGGACCCCCCCTCCCCCCTTTTCCTTTCTTTTCTATTAGAATGAAAAACAATAGTTATACCTCCCTATTCAAGATCTCTTTGTAATAAAATTCTTAGATTTTGTACTCTCTTTGCTTACTTGATCACATAGACTAATCCATTTAATTTAAGGCCGGGACCCAAAGTTGTGGACCTCGAGGAGTGCCTAACACCTTATCTTTGAGGTAACTTGAGCCCTTACCCGATCTTTGGTGGCGTTGACTAGTTAAAATAGAGTTATTTGCAAATAGGTACCCTTACACACCTTAAAAATCGTTAGGTGGCGACTCTCCTCTTTTAATACCTCCTTTAAAAGAGTTGTCACTTGTCGAAGCCCGATTTCAAGAGAAAACGGGGCCCGACAACACACCCACATAATCTTGAATGTTTTATTCTCGATCACCTTATTAGTACTTTCCTCGGATACTTCATCCATGGATCAATTGAAAATTCAATTATATTCAATTAAAATTTACTATAATACATTTAAAAACATAGTGGATAATTCTATAAGATGTAGTGTTATATTAATACTTAAGTTTTAGCAACAACAACATATGAATATATATATATATATATATATATATATATATATATATATATATATATATATATAGTTCTATAAGATATAGTGCTATATTAATACTTAAGTTTTAGCAACAACAACAAACTAATTTGTTAATATATATATATATATATATATATATATATATATATATATATATATATATATATATAATATTTAATTGATTTAACATCCTAAATTGTAATATTCAATATTTAATTAATTTTGTATTTACACACACACACACTGTCACGACCCAAAATCCAACTAGTCATGATGGCACCTAACCCAACCCGCTAGGTAAGCCAATTATCAACCATCCAATTCCAATGAAATTTAACAAAACAATGACTGGTAGTACAAATCATGAGCTTCTAAGAATGGAGTTTACAAAGCTAGTATGAATCTAAGGCTACCATGAACAAAAGGCAGCTACAACCGGAACGCATGTACATCTTCTGATCCAGCTCCCAACGAACACATCAACATCAACAGCCAATATCTGCACGCAAGGTGCAGAAGTGTAGTATGAGTACAACCGACCCCATGTACTCAATAAGTAACAAACCTAACCTTAGGTTGAAAGTAGTGACGAGCTTGTACCATGGTCAAAGTCCAACTCCAATAACCAACAACAATTCATAACAACATAAAACAAGGAATAAATGAAGTAACTCACAGATAAAAATGCTCAGCTTAATCATGATTTCTGAAAAATAGTTCTGTCTTTCAAGTGTATCAGTGAAAACCCAAGTTGTTTACCGAAGTTGCCAAAAGTATGAGTAAGTTTGAAAACAGTAATTTTCCCAAAAATCCTTTCAACAATAAATAAGATGTTTCCTTTCCTTTCCAGATAGCCAGTGGAAAATTCATCACTATGCTCATATGCCAATATGTGTGAGAAGTCATGAATGACATGATACCGTAAAGCATAAGGAATAATACATCTCTATGCTTGTATGTCATGCGTGCATATCAATGCAATGTATCTCAGTGATAAAACCATATGCATTCTCTCAGAGTATCCATTCAGTCATTCCTCACAGTAACTCAGTCCTCCCAATCACTCAGTCCTCACAGTCACTCAGTCCTCACAATCACTCAATCCTCCCAATCGCTCGGCACTCGCACTCAGTAGGTACCTGCACTCACTGAGGGTGTGTACAGACTCCGGAGGGGCTCCTTCAGCCCAAGCGCTATAACAAGCAAATCATGGCATAAATCAAAAAAATATGATGCGGCATGCAGCCCGATCTATATATATATATATAAAGGCAATATGGCTTGCTGCGGCGTGCAGCCCGATCCCATAAACATCCTCACCATCAGGCCCTCGGCCTCACTTAGTCATCAATCTCTCCAGTCTCTCGGGCTCTCAGTGTCTTGAAAAGAATCAGCCCAAAAATAATGATGTGATGTATCAATAAATGGCAACAGAGACTGAGATATTATATACATATGAATGCGTATGACTGAGTATGTAAATGCAATGTAAGCAGATAACTCAACAATAGAAATGACCCCATTTGGTCTCAACAGAATAGGCATGTAGCCTAGACATGGTTTCTAACATGGATCACAGATCAATAGCTCTAGTACGCAGAGATTTCATGGTTACAGATAAGATCAAGTAATTACACAGTACCACATAAGTAATAGAGTTACAATTCACACAGTGCACGCCCGCACGCCCGTCACCTAGCATGTGCGTCACCTCCAAGAAATTCACATAACACGTATAATCAGGGTTAACAAGTCCTAAAACACCATACGAACTTAGTCGAGCCCTCAAATCACATCAAACAACACTAAAAACATGAATTACCCTTCGATTCAAACTTAATGAACTTGAAACTTTAAATTTCTACGACCGATGCCGAAACCTATCAAATCACGTCCGATTGACCTGAAGTTTTGCACACAAGTCATAATTGATATTACAGACCTACTCCAACTTCTAGAATCGGAATCCGACCCCGATATCAAAAAGTCCACTACCGGTCAAAATCTCCAAAAATTCGACTTCCGCCAATTCAAGCCTAATTTAGTTACAGACCTCCAATTCACATTCCGGACATGCTCCTAAGTCCAAAATCATCCAATGAAGCTAACGGAACCGACGAAACTCCATTTCGGAGTCGTCTTCGCATAGTTCCAACTACGGTAAAATTTTTTAGAACTTAAGCTTCCATTTAGGGACTAAGTGTCCCAATTCACTCCGAAATCGCAACAACAACCTCCCGGCAAGTCACATAAGTAGAAAAAGATACGGGGAAAGCAGTAAACAGGGGATAGGGGATATCACTCTCAAAACGACCGTCCGGGTCGTTACGGGTTCATACCCTCAGCTCCAAGATTAAAGATGTTACTTACCTCGAACAAGCCAAATTCAATGCCAAGCAAGCTAAACAATGCTCCAAAAATTCCATTATGTGCGTATCCAACTCCGAACGGCCCAAACCCGGATGATTTCCTTGAAAATCCCTCGGCAAAAATTGCCACGAACGGAGCTTTCTTTATTCAGCTCTTTAGTGATATTAAAACCTCCAACTACTCTTACAACTTCAATCTACATCAACATAATTCAATTGGACCAATATTAGTAAAAGTTTCCAGATTTTTGGCCATTTAGGCATTTTATCAAACACCTAGAGTACATAGCATTTTACTACCTCTAATAATGGTATTTCTTCATCCAAAATTTCCTCTTTCCCACCAATAAGAGATACTAAACTATCCTTTGTCTACAAATTGCCTTCTTTAGCACCATTGCAATCACCAATGAACTCACATCCACCCAATTGTTACTAATTAATTCATTATAAAATCTATATAACACCCAATAATCTAGTTTAAGTATTTATGGCTTCCAAGCACCATCCAATTTTATTGCTCATATATTCACTAAGAATCCATGCTTATAGGTTTAAGAGTGAAAGATTACCTCTTGAAGACCAAATCTTGAAAGTCAACTTTTGGGGTGTTCTTGAGATTTTGAAGAAATACTATGGAATCCAATACAAAATTAACTAGTGATTGAGAAGTGAAATCATCATAAAAATACTCTTAAAAACTCACCTTAAGTGTGTATTGGAAGTCGTGGCCGGATGGGTGATGGAGACAAAAGCCCTAGTCTTGAAATCCTTTTATTCTTCTCTCGCCGCTCATGTATTAATAGGCCCAGGTACAGTATTTTTCCACTGGGGCTATCCCTGTGCTATAAGTCTTTAGCTCACTGGTTTGCTAAAATAGGATACAATATTTTTCCACTGGTGCTATCCGTGCGCTATAAGGCTTTAGCTCACTGGTTTGCTAAATTTTTTCAGCTTCCCTTCTATGCTATAGCTGCACTATGGAGAGATAGCTCACTGTATTTTGTTTAGTCTTATTGCTTTGAAATTAACATTCAAGAGTTCTCCATTATTACATCACTCAAATATTAATAAATAATTATCCCCAAGTATCCAAATAACTTTATTCACTCTAACAATTCTCATGTGGTTCGTATCTAAATTAAATTGTATTCCTAAGCTCGAAATTGCTCGAATTAGCAATAAAATTTTACGGGGGCTAAGGCACTCAAAAAGGCCATCCGGGTCATTACATTCTCCCCCACTTAAACATACGTTTGTCTTCGAACGTGCCAAGAGTTGTTCCTAAGCCTTCAAATCATTATGCCACCCTACCACGTACATACCCGTGGTGATCCCACGTCACCCTATTTTATATAGGCCTGACAACACAACACAACTGAAAATCATTAATTTATCCTTAGCCCAAAAATCTTGGAATTCAATTCCCAACATTCAGAATTTCTTACAAGACCCGAATCTCGCATTTACACATTGTATAAGTCTGAACAAGCTGTATCGAGCCATAACCATAACCACAGATATAATCAAATAACATACTACACAACTTGCATGCTCGTACCACCATTCCCGATCACAGTAGCTACTCCAAAACCAACCCGATACTGGTATTAAATCTCATATCAAACAAAACTTCATTCCAAAACTTCGTACACTGCTGATAATGAAAGAAACACGCAGAATCTCTTAACCACTCATCAGGTCAACAAGTCATGGAGCTCTCTCGTCCCAACAAGAACCATAATTACTTCCTAAGACGACTTTCAATATTATCCTCCGGAATATACCGTAATCAAACCTAATAGTACCCATTCTAGGTACGATGACCTTATATTATCAAACACAACTATTTCATAGACACGCCCCGCCGATTTAACTCAAGGCACAAAATGCGCAATCCGTGTACCCAAAAATGGAAAATATCCCGAAGAAGAGAACCGTATTGCAAGTTCAACAAGCACCACCACAACTGCAATGCTATAAGCTCATCATATATAGTAGAACCAAGACACACGAATCTAATAAGGGTAACCAACTCTTCTAGAGCTCACATTAACATCAATCGCACGGACAATTCATGTGCTATAGTATCAATATATGGACCAGTACGGACAACTCATGTGCCAATAACATAAATGTCTGGACCCGCATGGATAACTCACGTGCTAATAATATCAATCGCCTGGCATGATCACAAGCCTCCAGTCCAAGCGTATCATACAGGAGCAATCAAATAAGTACACATGTATATGATAACTGAAAAAAAATTCACATGCTCCTGGACTGGTATAAATAACACGCCATAGAGTATGCATGTGCAAAGCGTGCTATCATAACTCAAATCGGCAAGTTAACGCAGAAATAGTAACTACCCAGATTATTCAGGGAATTAGCCTCTTTGTAACCTCAAGTATTGTCCAGATAGTTCTCAACAAAGGTACAAATACGAGAAACATTATAACTTTATGCTTAATAGTAAACTCTAGGCGTATCATAGCCTAAGCATTCTTTCGAGTATGAATACTTGCCCTGATGCCCGCACATGGGCTCAAACCTCACATATATGCGCACTCATAGCGCATAGCTATCACAAATAATTAATGCAACTAGTGCCTCTACTGAGTTTAAATAAAATACTCACCTCAAACAGGTCGCAACTCTGAAACAATATGCTTCTAAGAACTCCCACTCTCCAAATTCGTAGAACACATGAATCACCGTACCCGGTCCCAACTCCAGCACCTGAATGACTAACATATCTTTCATGCACAATCCTCCCACTAGGAATACTTCCAAAATTCTTCCATGCCACATAACAATAATTTGAATATTACCAGTCTATCGAACAGGTGAGTACCACAATACCAAGAGGAAATCACAATACACAATACATCCCCCACACTGGTAGAAAATATCCGATTCAAACCATGGTAGAAACCATCAAGAACACCTTGAAATCTATTTGCACATAACCAAGATATTAGAGTTGAATCTCCCTAACTCTACCAAGCCACACAGGTCACCAATATTGCCACCAAAATATCTGTAGAGCTTCATCACATCATAATTACCCAAAAGAACCGAGCATACCATTATCATGTTGGTCTAGCCTACTAACCAGTTGTCCTATTTTCTCCGAGCTTCTTCTGAATTACCCTCAAGTTGACACTTCTCCTTGTTAGAACACTATGATTCTTACCCAAAGCTCACTACATGACATCCTAACATAAACCATACCGCCCAAAGGCTCATAAGCCACTGTATTCTTCTTAAACACTCCCATAAGTACCACAACCGAAACGCCCACTCTGAAAGTACCTTCTGTGAATTTAAAGTTATCTTTTTACCTTTCTTATACTGGAATATAGAATCCATAGCCATAAAAAATTACCGCAAGTCTCGGCACTATCAAATGCAAATTTCAAATTCTATCTATACACAAGTGCGGAAAAATTCTCAATTGCTATATATAAATCTCAAACCAAGAAGAACATTCTCGAGAGTCATCCACCTTGATCAAATCTAAATTGCACCGTCCAAATGGGCCGAAATACATATACCCCATTAGCACAATAACACCCAAAAAAATAACCATACCTTAACACCACCAATCAATTCATACTCCGTGCGCACATCCTTCACAATAACAATTTAATCATTTCACGAATTTTCATATTTTCATAAAGTGCAATATAACCCGCATTCAAGAAATTTTCTTTCGAGTCATAACTAATCAACAGGTATGCCTCAGACCAAAACCAATACCGCACATAATCGTGCAATCAAATTGTAGAGAGCAGACTCCCCCACTTGGCTCAATGCCATATAACAAAACATATGATAACTCACCATACCCATACTCTACTATTGTCATAATCCCGCAGTCAATTCCACGAAAATTCTTCATAAGCTTAGGTAAAACAAACCATAAAATACCTCAAATCATCTACTAAGCTCGCCTTCATCCCCGTGATGGTCAAGTCAACTTTCTCAACTAATCCAAACTCAAATCTCAATACCTATACCCCGCAGGGAGAAAAGGAACCCTTCACTCAACATTATAAGGAACACACATACATAGATTATTCCACAGGAGATAACCCACCTGCTTAGCCTCAAATTGGCATCTTGCTATACCCTTTCACAACCATAATTACTACGGATTCACTTAATGTTTCTGAGTTTGAACTCATCAACACTTCCACGACCCAAAATCCATTAAAGGTCGTGATGGCGCCAGACACCGCTGTCAGGCAAGCCAAAAATAAATATTTATTTGGTTCTCATTTTTTAATATTTTTTAAATTATATTTCCTTAAATTAAATGGTAAAATATGGGATTTATAGAGTAAATAATAATATTTTGAACAATTTCAGTACAGAACAACCCATAATCACCCCAAAACCCGGTGTCATAAGTGCAGGAGCATCAACTAGGAATGTAAAATAAAAATCAGTATATGTCCGAAATACAAATTTGGACAGGAGAAATATAAATACTATGAAGGAAACTCTGCCGGCTGCGGGTCGTAATATAAAATGCAGCTCACGTAAGTCCCCGCATGGATACATGCCTCTACTCTCACAAGACCACTAGTCACATATGTACCTGCACAAAAATGTGCAACAAGTGTAGTATGAGTACGTAATCAACGTGTACCGAGTAAGTATCTAGCCTAACCCCGGAGGAGTAGTGACGAGGGGTTGACATCGACACTTACTAGTGGTCCAATAATAAGATGTACAGTAAAGAGGCAAGTAAATATGAGGCAGAGTAAATAAATGAGATAAACGAGTAAAAATCACGTGGTACAAATACCCCTCTTTACGAGGAACTCAAGCTCTCCATTAGAAATTGCTTCCTTAACGGGAGCATATATATAAATATAGTAGATCTCATTAGATAGATTGTCATAACTCAAATCGGAAAAACTCACAAATACACTGGCTTTTTGCTAAATATTACGCATGATTCCATGAGGATATGATATAGGAAATGCCGAGGCATATGGCCCAATCTAACATAATATTTAAATTGTGCACTGCCGAGGGTCGAACAGCGTAAACTATAGATGCATCTATTAAACTGCCGAGGTGAACGGCATGCTCCCATGAGAGTGTGGTACATAAATCCTGCCGAGGCAAACGGCCCGATCCCATTAGAATAAGGAGTACATAATCATGACGAGGCGAATGGCCTGATCCCATTAGAATAAGAAGTACATAATCCTGCTGAGGCGAACGGCCCGATCCCATAAGAATAAGAAGCTTTGACGGGTCCTTGACCCCACTCACAAATAAACGTGTGAGTTGTAATTTCTCTTATAAAAACATTCAATGAACCGAATATATCACAGACGCATTTCATATGATGAGTAAAATTATTCGGTGATAAGTCATGAACTCGTGAAGTCTCTATAATAGCAAGTCTAGTCTCAAGTAGTAATGTAAAACAGATGAATTTAAAAGGCGAGAGACTGCTCAAATAGTACAGCTATAGCATGATGTGAACCTAAGCCTACCCGGAAAATAACATGAATGTAGTTACATACGGGCTCTCGTCACCTCGCGCGTACGTAGCCCCCACAACAAGTAGAACACATCGATTTACAACACCTAGGCGTAATTTCCCCCTCACAGGGTTAGACAAGAGACTTACCTCACTCTGAAGTTCGATAACCGGCTCCAAAGTCTTTCCAACAACTCGAATCGATGCCCATCACTCCAAAACTATTCAATAAATGTGCAAATCCATAAATATATTCTCTAATACTCATTATAATTCAATTTACAATAATTTCCAACTCCGCTCGAAAAGTTGATAAAAAAATCACCCTAGGGCCCACGTGCCCGGATTCCAAAATTTTTCGAAGATAATATTTACCCATAACAACACGAACTTGATTATATTATTTATTCCAAATTTCATGCCAAATTCGTGGTCAAAATCCAAGAATACAAATTTTAGGTTTTTCTTCAAAATTTCAATTTCTACAAATTTCCATGTTTAAATCCATATGTAAACCAAGTATTTAACTTGCAATAGGTATGAATCACTTACCTTGACATAGATGATGAAAATCTCCCCTTGAAGCTTTTCAAAAATCGCCCAAGAAAGAAAAGAAAATGGCACAAATGGCTGAACTCCGCTCTTTAAACATTTTGCCCAGCGACTCTCACACCTGTGGACTCCTTGGCCGCTCCTGCGCATTCCGCTTCTGCGGCACTTTTTTCGCACTTGCGCAATCGCAGGTGTGACACACCATAGCGCATCTTCGCAGCTTCCGCACCCGCGACAGTGGCGTCGCTTCTGCGCACACGCAGGTGTGCTACTCCAATTCGCTTCTGCGGCTTCCTCAGCTCAAGTCCACTCTCGTTTCTGCGAGCAAATTCGCTGCACCCGCGATCTCCCACCTGCGGCCAAAGTCACGCAGGTGCGGTTACACCAGAAGCATTAAGCTTCAGAATTTCTTACATCCGAAAATCGATCCGTTAACCTTTTGGAATCCACCTGAGCCCCCCGGGACCTTAACCAATTATATCAACACGTCCCAAAACACATTACGAACTTAGTAGAGGCCTCAAATCATTCCAAACAACATCGAAACTATGGATCACCCTCCAATTCAAACTTAATGAATTTTGAAATTCCAAACTTCTACAATCGATGCCGAAACCTATCAAATCACGTCCGATTGACCTAAAATTTTGCACACAAGTCATAATTGACATTACAGAGCTACTCCAACTTTCAGAATCAGAATACGACCCCAATATCAAAAAGTCCACTCCCGGTCAAACTTCCAGAAACCTTCAAATTCCAACTTTCGCCAAATGACCTCAAAATGACCTACGGGCCTCCAAATCCACATCCGGAGGTGCTCCCAATACCAGAATCACTATACGGAGCTATTCCCAGACTCAGAATCCCAAACGGACTTGAATAACATTGAAATTCACTTCAATCCAAATTTAGAAAATTCTTCCAAAATGCCAACTTCCATAATAGGCGCTGAAACGCTCCCGGGTCAACCAAAACCCGCTTCGGGCATATGTCCAAGTCCAGAATCATCATACGAACCCGTTGGAACCTTAAAATCCCGATTCCGAGGTCGTTTACTCAAAAATCATACTTTAGTCAATTTCTCCAACTTAAGGCTTCCAAAATTAGTATTTTCTTTCCAAATTGACTCCGAACATCCTGAAATTAAATTCCGACCATGCGTACAAGTCATAATACCCGAAGTGAAGCTGCTCAGGGCCTCAAACTGCTGATCGATGCGCTAGAGCTCAAAACGACCGGTCGGGTCGTTACATTCTCTCCCACTTAAACATACGTTCGTCTTCGAACGTGCTAAGCATTGTTCCAGAGTTGTCCAAAATTACTTTTTATCACCACGTGCACCTAACCGTGCTACGACAACCCAGTTGAGGACATTAGCTTGAGCCAGTCTAAAGATCCTCCCTTTTATTTAGTCAAATAAGCCTTAGAGCCAAATTCCAACATCCGGAATTCTCTACCAAACCTGTTTCCAACAACAAACACCATATCAATCACTACACGATGCACCAATACCGGATTGCATACCTCTGCTGAATTCACACCATGCCCCGCGTAAGTCATATGACCAAAGTAATATCCTCCGATAACAATACCCAAAATTCCATGAATCTGATGCCCACAACATACATTAAGACAAATATAAGTCCTGTTCCCACTCTTGCAATACTGCCACGACGGAAGAGATGTGTAGAAATTCATAACCAGCTGCCGAGTCAACAAATCATTGAGTTTCTTCTCTTGACAAGAACAATTACCTCATTATGAACCAAATAACGATATTTTCTCTTTAATATGCTTCATATAAATCTGATCGCACTAATCCCAGGTCCAATATTCTCATCTTACCCAGTATAAACTGCTCAGGCAATAAGCCACCTCAGATACTGCCAAAAATCTCATATAATGCCACAATGTGCCCACAAGCTACCAACTCGAATGTGATACATAAGGACTACAAACTCTGGAAAGAACTACTCAACCCACGTAACTAATTTAAACAACCAAAAAGATGTTATGAACCTTCCCTAGAAAATGAGAAGCAAACCACACAATAATAGATATGGGAAACTGTGCCCAACATCACATTGTTGCAGCGTGTAACCCGATCCAACCATGATACCATTGCGGCGTGCAACCCGATCCAAACAATATATATGTGGCGGCGTGCCACCCGATCCACACATAATAAGGAGCATATTGTAGTGGCTTGTATCCACCATCACTAAAAGCCCAAGTTCTGGCAACAGTAAGGCCATGGCTTGAAGCTTCTCTAAATGCAGCTGAAACTTTGGATCTTTGAGAAGGGTCAGAAGCTACATACATTAACCAGTAGGCATTAAACCCATTGGCATAAAAAAGATCACCATTTAACATGAAATGTATCCCTCTAGTCCTGATAAAGCCATCCCCTGCTTCAACTTCAACAAAGAAACAGATATTCTGCACCAAGAAAATCAGAAAAACTGCGGAAGCCAAATGCTTCTTCATCTCTTTTTTTGGTTTGAGAATTATGAGTTTAGAATGCCAATGAAGGCTAGAAAAAGCATTTTATTAGCAGCTTAGAGTAGTGTGGGGCTCTGTAATAGTTTGTCCAAAATGTGTCCCTACCACTATTATTAACTATCAGAGGAAAGTAACAGTGACTGCCATTTAGGTTGTTTTGGGAGGTGGATAATAAGAAAACAAAAAAAGAGAAGAATGGCTAGTATCTTTGAAGACAGGAACCATTCATTTTCAAACAAAAAGGTAAATTGTATAGTATGCTTTACAAAAAAGAGGGAATCTAACTTTAACTTTTTTATTTTATTTAAAAGAATGTCATGTAATTTTAACCAAGAGAAGCTGAGAGTGCCGACACCTTTGTAAAAATAGTTAGGGCCATTTTGGAAAGACTAATGTCTGGGACCATATGGGGAGTAGCTTTTCCTTTTACCTGTCTTACACAAGAATCCATTAGTATATTATGCAGGTAAGTGACAGAGTGATCAACCAACAAGTCCAGAACTAAAGTGGTTTTGGACATAAGAGATCGAAATACGTGGAAAACAAAACTGGTAACTTTCTATATATAACGTTCTTTTAAAGGACGCTATACTTTAACGTCAGTTTTGTCCGTTAAGGTATAGCGCGGTAAATAATCGCGCTATATCTAATATTTGTATTTTATTGCATAGCGCTATAAACAAAAGCGCTATATGTGTTTGCATTTTCAATAAGACATGCTATGTAGCGCTCTCTCTCCATTGATGGCACTAATTTTCTTTTAAATACCCGAATATCAACCACTAACACGCAAAGTGCATAATACAAATCCTAGGGAGATGGATAGCGCCACACGCTACGAAACTCAAGCATAACTGAGGTGAAATAAATGACCCGTATCTTGAGAGCCTTCCTGCTCTCACAGCACCACAAATTACACGGGATCTAAATACGAGTGCAAATAATCAAACCACCTCACAACCCACCTGGAATAATATAGATTACATGGAATAGCTGACGAAAGAAATAGCATCCAAGGTCTGAAGACCCCTTCGAAAACAACGTTATGCTGAAATGAACACATCCGGCCAGATATAGAGCCCACATTCACATTTAGATCCATCCACGGACCTCAAGTCGATTCTGATCGTACCGCACTGGGCTAATAACCTTTCAAGGATCCACAATAACCCTTTTTCCCATGACACACAAGGACATCCATCAAATTCGGAATAAAATTCCACAGTCCACAACCAAATGAACCGAGCGCCCTCCAGGCACAAATTCCCACTTATGCGATAGTACCACAATCTCCATACGTGGTTTCAATCTTTAATCAATCAAGTGACTACATGTCACACTTATACAATTTTCCCATAGAATATACTCCCCCGACCACTTATACAAACCTCTCATGCAGGACACCAATCCCAGGTGACACTAAAGACAATACTGGATTACTCTAAACATTTAAATCCTTCCCTGCTCATCCGAGCTCGTGACATTCATATAAACACTGAACTGGAACCTTGATCCTCAACTTTCAAATTTCATACCACTCACCGCACCCATCTTACCAATATGTGAGGGCATTCATCATAACTCCTGAACCACTAATAGGATACACAACTTCATCTTGTAGAAACCTTTCACTTTACTCGTCTCGAGAGAACCATTACAACGCCTAACTAAATTCTCAAACCGTAGAAAAATACAAACCTCAAGTCGTGATCTAAGCCGCCATAACTCTTCCGGGATCCATTTACACAACAAAGCCATTCGACTCAAATACCTCCCAAATCAACCAAGTGGTGGTGGCACTCAAGCCCAAGTGTACAACCACAACTATATGTATAACTTCACGCTAAAGAAACTGATCACTGCCATAATCATGCTGATTCAACCATTACCAACCGACTTCGTTTCTTCCAATTTATTCTCTACTTGCCTTAGAAATAATAATAATAGCTCCATTCAAATGTAACGAACCAAAATCCGCACTCGTCCTGAGTGACCCCATTTCATGAGACTACATTGTCTCAAAACCCACGAACCATATCATACCCTCCTTGAGCGCACAATAGCATCGCCAACGAGTACACCCGTTCTGTAAGACCTTTCGCGAATCCGAAGCTACTTCTTCCCTTTCTCTAATACTGCACTGCATACCCAATGATAACATAGAAAATTCCAAGTCTCTTTCATACTCCACTATAACAGCTCGATACTTAACTATACTATGAACTCGAAATCCTAAGACACCGCACTTTAACTTTGAATCCCCTACGACCGTTGATGAGAGCCACCCACTCTGACTTGGTCCCGAATATAGTCAACTCCAAGGCTCTGTTAGCACATGAACACCCTCTTAAAGAAGCACCCGGCTGAATCACCTTTCTTGTACATCATAACTACACGAAGCATAAATCTTGAGTCTTCCCAAAGCCTGAACATATATTGATAAGGCCAATTATAGCACACATTCCTCAAATTTTTTGCTCAAATCACCACTGATGTTCTCTTTCCTTAGCCGTAATAACCCACTAATATATCGATAACCAAAAACCTCCCAAGTAAACAGCCATGCAATCCAATCGTAGGCGGTGGGGCTTTTCCACTTAGCTTGAAGCTGCAATTACATAGCCCTGGAGCCCACCAGGATTCCTTCTTCCTCATTGACATAATCTAAAGGTGAGACAATACCTTCCAATCCAAAGTCATGTTGTATCCTTCTTCATACCAAGCAACTCATTTTCCATCGAATCCAACCTTTCTCCGTATAGTGGCCAATATTTCCAAATTAATCTCCTAGACTTAGTCACTGTTAACCATGGCCCCCAAATCACCCTAAACTTTTCTCAAGGCATGTCGCTATCCTACCACAGAACCCATATGGTACTCTTACACTCTCCCACTTTGGTCAAACCCTCCTCCTTTAAGCAATACTCAACTTCTATTTTCTTACACTTGGCCTTCTAGAAGTTTAACCACCGCAAGACACCTCCCACATGTCCTTCCCTATCTATTGTTGCCCAGTTGTCGCCTTAAATAAAAATCCATCTCTGTAGCACCTGAACCAACAGATCGCTGCCAACTCTAAACCTGTCCGAAGATCATCCTCCTTGAGCCATCAACATTAGGATCACCGATTCGATCCTAAACCACAACACATTACGACTTCTGACAGTCGCTTCCCCGACACCATTCACAATACTCTACCCCAAAGGCGAATTGAAGAAACTATAACACTGGCAAACTTAACACATTCAGCAAGGACAACGACACCACATCACAGATGAAGATTCCACCACGCTCAAAAATACCAAGTCTCGTTACTCCATTAATACCAAATCTGAACATTCTTAGTCCGATTGCCTTTCCTCCATTGGACATAAAATAATGAATCTCTGAATCATGCACTGAATAAAACCTCCTTTCAAGTTATTCACTGCCCCGACGCATAGGCAAGCGCCCTACCATTACACAAATACTGTGCGATAGCAACACACGAATCATCATAACAATCAATGCCAAATCTCAAAACCTTAGATAATACTGATATTGAGCTGAAACAACAGAACGACCTTCTGCAAGGCGACAGTAATAGCCCAATCAATTACGCAGGCAGAAATATCTTGCACCACCTCTGTAGTACCGATTCGCAAGACTCTACTAGATTCGCTTATGACTCGTGAGACCTAAGTGAACCTAGCGCTCTGATACCATGTTGTCATGACCCAAAATTCGTTAAAGGTCGTGATGGTGCCGGACATTGTCAGGCACGCCAAAAATAAATCTTTATTTGGTTCTAATTTTATAATATTTTAGAAATCATATTTCCTTAAATGAAATAGTAAAATATGGGATTTACAGAGTAAAAATTAATATTTTTAACAATTTCAGTACAGAACAACCCATAATCACCCCAAAACCCAATGTCACAAGTGCATGAGCATCAACATGGAATATAAAATAAAATTCAGCATCTGTCCAGAATAAAAATTTGGACAGGAGAAATATAAATACTCTGAAGGAGATTCTGCCGGCAGCGGGTCGTAATATGGAATGCAGCTCATGTAAGTTCCCGCATCCATACACGCCTATGCTCTCACAACACCACCAGTCACATATATACCTGCACAAAAATGTGCAACAAGTGTAGTATGAGTACGTAATCAACGTGCACCGAGTAAGTATCTAGCCTAACCCCGGAGGAGTAGGGACGAGGAGTCGACATCGACACTTACTAGTGATCCAATAATAACATGTACAGTAAAAAGGTAAGTAAATATGAGGCAAAGTAAATGAATGAGATAAATAAGTAAAACTCACGTGGTACAAATACCCCTATTTACGAGGAACTTAAGCTCTCCATTAGAAATTCCCTCCTTAACCGGAGCATATATATATATATATATAGATATAATGGATCTCATCAGATAGATTGTCATAACTCAAATCGGGAAAACTCGCAAATACACTAGCTTCTTGCCAAATATTATGCATGATTCCATGAGGATATGATATATGAAATGCCGAGGCGTACGGCCCAATGCAACATAATATTTAAACTGTGCACTGCCGAGGGTCGAACGGTGTGAACCATAGATACATCTATTAAACTGTCGAGGCGAACGGTCCTCTCCCATGAGAGTGTGGTAAATAAATCCTGCCGAGGTGAATGACCCGATCCCATTAGAATAAGAAGTAAATAATCCTGTCGAGGCAAACGGCCCGATCCCATTAGAATAAGAAGCTTTGACGGGTCCTGGACCCCACTCACGAATAAACGTGTGAGTTGTAATTTTTTTTACAAAAACTATTAATGAACCATATATATCACAGAAGCATTTCGTAAGAGGAGTAAAATTATTCGGTGACAAGTCATGAACTCGTGAAGTCTCTATATTAGCAAGTCTAGTCTCAAGTAGTAATGTAAAACAGAGGAATTTAATAGGCGAGAGACTACTCAAATAGTACAACTATAGCATGATGTGAACCTAAGCCTACCCGGACAATAACATGAATGTAGCTACGTACGGGCTCTCATCACCTCGCGCGTACGTAGCCCCCACAACAAGTAGCACACATCGATTTACAACACCTAGGGGTAATTTCCCCCTCACAAGGTTAGACAAAAGACTTACCTCACTCCAAAATTCCATATCCGGCTCTAAAATCTTTCCAACAACTCGAACCGATGCCCATCGCTCCAAAACTATCAATAAATGTGCAAATTCATAAATATATTCTCTAATACTCATTATAGTTCAATTTCCAAAAATTTCCAACTCCGCTCGAAAAGTCGATAAAAAATCACACTGGGGCCCACGTGCCTGGATTCCAAAATTTTTCGAAGATAATATTTACCCATAAAAACATGAACTCGATTATATTATTTATTCCACATTTCATGCCAAAATTTGTGGTCAAAATCCAAGAGTACAAATTCTAGGTTTTTCTTCAAAATTCCAATTTTTACTAATTTTCATGTTTAAATCCATATATAAACCAAGTATTTAACGTGCAATAGGTGTGAATCACTTACCTTGACATAGATGATGAAACTCTCCCCTTGAAGCTCTCCAGAAATCGCCCAAGAAAGAAGAGAAAATGGCAAAAATTGCTGGACCCCACTCTTTAAACATTTTTCCCAGCGACTCCCGCACCTACGGACTCCTTGGCCGCTCATGCACATTCCGCTTCTACGGCACTTCTTCCGCACCTGTTTCTGCCGCTTCCCCAGCTCCAGTCCACTCTCGCTTCTGCGATCAAATTCGCTGCTCCCGCGATCTCGCACCTGTGGCCAAAGTCACGCAGGTGCAGTTACACCAGAAGCATTAACCTTCAGAAATTCTTAAATCCAAAAATCAATCCGTTAACCTTTTGGAATCCACCTGAGTCCCTCGGGACCTTAACAATTATACCAACGCATCCCAAAACACATTATGAACTTAGTCGAGGCCTCAAATCACGCCAAACAACATCGAAACTACGGATCACCCTCAAATTCAAAGTTAATGAACTTTGAAATTCTAACTTATACAATTGATGCCGGAACCTATCAAATCACGTTCGATTGACCTCAAATTTTGCACACAAGTCATAATTGACATTACAGACCTACTCCAACTTTCGAAATCGGAATCCGACCCCGATATCAAAAAGTTCACTCCCGGTCAAACTTTCCAAAACCTTCAAATTCCAACTTTCGCCAAATGACCTCAAAATGACCTACAGACCTCCAAATTCACATCTGGACACGCTCCCAATACTAGAATCACTATACAGAGCTATTCCCAGACCCGGAATCTCAAACGGACATCAATTACACTGAAATGCACTTCAACCTAAATTTAGAAAATTCTTCCAAAATGCCAACTTCCATAATAGGCGTCGAAACGCTCCCGGGTCATCCAAAACCCGCTCCGGGCATATGCCTAAGTCCAAAATCATCATACGAACCTGTTGGAACCTTCAAATCCCGATTCTGAGGTCGTTTACTAAAAAATCATACTTTAGTCAATTCCTCTAACTTAAGGCTTCCAAAATTAGAATTTTCTTTCAAAATTGACTCCGAACTTCCCGAAATTAAATTCCGACCACGCGTACAAGTCATAATACCTGAAGTGAAGCTGCTTAGGGACTCAAACCGGTGATCGACATGATATAGCTCAAAACGACCGGTCAGGTCGTTACAAACACGCCATGAAAATATACTTTGCTCTACAATTAAACATCAAGACAGATCCTTCAACGCACTCACAACTCAAGACCATATGTCATATCAAACAAAAACCAAGCACCCAATGGCCCTCCTTACATTCGAAGGAAACACTTCTTGTCATATTCAAACCATCTTAACACATCCCGCAGTCACATCATACGTATCGTATAGCCATTCGATCACTTATCGGGCCACAAGCTCCACTTATAGGAACACTACCGGACATATGAGTCCAAATGTACAAGTTACAACTGAAGCTACCAAGTGTATGCTACGGTCTAAACCTGGCCTCATGTCCTTCAGACTGGCCCATCACCAAAACACAGAATACACATTTCGACCCTCATTCATGGAGTCATAAGCCGGCGATGCACAACTGATACCGAGCGCTCACACACGCACACGAATGCTTGGAAGGGTTTCAAAGAGTTATATTTCAAGCTGAATCAATTTTACATGATATGGAATGAAAGATGGGAAATATATTTCCTAAATGCCATGTAGCCTCTCAAAGATAGGTATGAACGTTATCATACCGATCCGCAAGACTCTACTAGACACTTGCTCATGACTTGTAGAACCTATGAACATAGAGCTCTGATACCACCTTGTCACGACCCAAAATTCAACTAGTCGTGATGGCACCTAACCCAACCCGCTAGGTAAGCCAGTTATCAACCATCCAATTCCAACAAAATTTAACAAAACAATTAAGTAAAAGAAATATCTAAATCTTATACATTCCCCAAGGACTGGTAGTACAAATCATGAGCTTCTAAGAATGGAGTTTACAAAGCTAGTATGAAGTAAATATATCATATGTTTGAAAAGTACATAAATAGAGTTTTATGAATCTAAGGCTACCATGAACAAAAGGCAGCTACAACCGAAACGCATGTACATCTTCTGATCCAGCTCCTAACGAACACATCAACATCAACAGCCAACATCTGCACGCAAGGTGCAGAAGTGTAGTTTGAGTACAACCGACCCCATGTACTCAATAAGTAACAAACCTAACCTTAGGTTGAAAGTAGTGACGAGCTTGTACCAAGGTCAGAGTCCAACTCCAATAACCAACAACAATTCATAACAGCATAAAACAAGGAATAAATAAAGTAACTCACAGATAAAAATGCTCAGCTTAATCATGATTTCTGAAAAATAGTTCTGTCTTTCAAGTGTATCAGTGAAAACCCAAGTCGTTTACCGAAGTTGCCAAAAATATGAGTAAGTTTGAAAACAGTAATTTTTCAAAATCCTTTCAACAATAAATAAGATGTTTCCTTTCCTTTCCAGATAGCCAGTGGAAAATTCATCACTATGCTCATATGCCAATATGTGTGAGAAGTCATGAATGACATGATACCATAAAGCATAAGGAATAATACATCTCTATGCTTGTATGTCATGCGCGCATATCAATGTAATGTATCTCAGTGATAAAATCATATGCATACTCTCAGAGTATCAATTCACTCAGTCCTCACAGTCACTCAGTCCTCCCAGTCACTCAGTCTTCACAGTCACTCAGTCCTTCCAGTCACTCAGTCCTCACAGTCACTCAATCCTCCCAATCGCTCAGCACTCGCACTCAGTAGGTACCTGCGCTCACTGGGGGTGTGTACAGACTCCGGAGGGGCTTCTTCAGCTCAAGCACTATAACAAGCCAATCATGGCATACATCAATATATATATATATGGCCTACTGTGGCGTGGAGCTCGATACCATAAACATCCTCACCATCAGGCCCTCGGCCTCACTCAATCATCAATCTCTCCAGTCTCTCGGGCTCTCAGTGTCATGAAAAGAATCAACCCAAAAATAATGATGTGATGTATCAATAAATGGTAACATAGACTGATATATGATATGCATATGAATGCGTATGACTGAGTATGTAAATGCAATGTAAGCAGATAACTCAACAATAGAAATGATCCTAGTGGGTCTCAACAGAATATGCATGTTGCCTAGACATGGTGTCTAACATGGATCGCAACTCAATAGCTCTAGTAAGTAGAGATTTCATGGTTACAAATAAGATCAGGTAATTACACAGTACCACAGAAGTAATAGAGTTACAATTCATACGGTGCACGCCCACACGTCTGTCACCTAGCACGTGCGTCACCTCTAAACAATTCACATAACACGTATAATCAGGGTTCTGTCACGACCCAAATTCCCTCCGTATAACGTTGTGACGACACCTAGTCTCTCTACGACTAGGTAAGCCTAACAAATTGTGGAAAATGACAAAATGAAAGCAAAACTTGGCAACTAACAGCAGTGGATAACTGAGTAACTAGTAACAATGCCGCTCGGCATGTACAATAACCAATACTCTATAAATACATAGTCTTCCCACTAAGTCACAAGCTACAGAAGGAAAACTAGAATCTCTATACGCCAGAGTCTAATACAAGAAATATAGAAAGTAGATGACATAGGAGAGAATAAAGGGGGTCTCCGATGTTTGCGGACGCGGAAGATGTACCTTGAAGTCTCCGTACAGCAGCAAACACTCTCAGCTAATAACGGGGCTGATAAAATGTACCTGGATCTGCACACAAAACATGTACATAATAGTAGCATGAGTACACCACGATGGTATCCAGTAAGTACTAAGCCTAACCTTGGTAGAGTAGTGACGAGGTCAGGTCCGGGTCCTACTGGGATATAATAAAAGAAAGATGCTATAATAAAAATGAAGTAAAACGTAGAAGATAACAAAAAGTATTCACAAAGCAATAACAATACTACACAATGATATAACAACAAGGGCGCTCCCGAGATACCGTCTCGTAGTCTCAAAAGTAAATATACAGGGAGAACTCCCGAGGTAACGCCTCGTAGTCTCAAAAGTAAATATGCAGGGAGAATTCCCGAGGAACCGCCTCGTAGTCTCAAAAGTAAATGTGCAGGGAGAACTCTCGAGGAACCGCCTCGTAGTCTCAAAAGTAAACACACATCTCAAATCGATAAATACAATAGTTAATAACAAGATTTCTACAGTTATACTAATAAAGAACAAGGAAAAGCAGGAAATCAACTTGGCATGCTTCACAGAGTTCAAATGAGCGGTTAAAGCATGTAGACATGCGATATTAGACTAAACATGATAACTACACATATTGGAACAACTCAATTAAGAATGAAAACAGATTAATACTCATTTAAACGGTATAACTCAAATTAAAAGAAAAACAGGTTGCTACTCAGTAAAATAAATCGGGCTTTACAACATATAGCCTATGTACGTACTCGTCACCTCACATACATGATGCTCACATATCACAGCAGCACCAAATCATAAGGGGATTTCCCCCACACTAGGTTAGGCAAGCCACTTACTTCGAACCAAGCTCAATTAATCGGTAACAATGCCTTTTCCACGAATATCCGACTCCGAATGGCCCAAATCTAGCCAAAATTAATTAAATACCATAAATACAACTATAAGAAATTAATCTAATTAATGAAATCAAAGCTAAATCAAGAAATTAGAAAATTATTGATACCCAAAGTTTTTCCTCATATTTTAAAATAGTGCATATACATCATCATTTTGACTTTTAAACATACACAAGTATTTTTCATAATATTTCATAATTTTTAACGACTTTAAACCAATTTATTCCTGCTTTTTATTATATACGACTCGCCCCATTTATCTTTAATCCCAGTCGTTGATGTCTCAAGATCAACGGCCCCCGTTCACCCCCCTTTATAACTATCCAAACTCGCCCAAAACTTAACCATTCTCACCACCCGCTACCCCTAAATCCTCTCTACTCTCTTTTCTTCTCTGAGAAACCCTAGCTGCCGCCTCTCAAAACCCTCCCTTAATCCCTCTTCTAATGGGATTTCCCTCTCATCTCCTTACCATATTAATATGTTTCCGATATTGGTTGATTCTCCATGGTATTACCTAATACTTGCCTAAACATGGCAAGTATTACCACTCTAATTCTGTCCGATTGACTCCCATTTCTTGAATCTGGACGATATTCCATCTACACACGTTTATTCTGCACCATGTGAGTCCGATTTTGTTTATATTGTGTTGATTCTTACTTACCCTAAAACTAGGGTTTACAGATTTTCTTCAAAATCGAACCAAAATTGGTTCAAACCCATGATTTTGAGTATTATTCTGTCTATATTCGTCCTATGCTACTGTGAGTCCGATTATTTGTTTATATTCTGTTGATTTTCACTTTCCCTAAAAACTAGGGTTTACAGATCCCTTAAATTGATTTTTTGACTGATTTGCATGTTTACTTACCTTATTTGTTGCTTAAATCACTCTATCTCCCTTGTTTGATGTTCGATTTTACTACTATATAAACCCCTCCCCCATTCCCTTGTAAGAAGGACTTCAATCGCTAACAATCACTAATGAAGAAATTAGGGCTTTACTCTGTGTTCATTCATTCTCTTGTTTTTTGCTCTTGGCCGGCTGAAAGCCAAGGCCACCGGATATCCTACTTTTCCGACCTTTCTTGGGTGTGAGCACTGCCCTGGGTTCTTTGAAACCCTTAGGAACTTCTGGGTCATATTGTTTTTCTTTTCTTGTTTGTTGAGCAATAACTTGTTAGTTCTCAACCTTCGCAATATTTTATTCCATTATGTTCTAATTAGCATATCTATGTTTTCTGAAATTGCATGACTTGATATAATCCCTTGACTCTCTTCATGTATGATTCTGCCTATAGCATGATCTTCTCCAGCATTGCCTCACACCTAAACTGTTGGTTCTAAAACTGTCTTTGTATCTAACTTAGGCAATTTGGACAGTTTGAAGTATGTTTAGCTTAATGTGTTGACAATCTGAGTGTTTGCATTGGCTGTGTGACCTAATCCTATTTCCTGCCTGACTCTGAATTTCTTAGTGATTAATTTATGTTATTAGTATGTCCTAATCTGTTAAAGCCTTCACTCTAGTTGTAACTTGCTACTATGACTATGTTTGTCACTCAGTATGTTCTCACTCTACTCAATTATGTACCCCTAGTAATTAAGTGGAACCTCTCAGACTCGTTTTGCCTAAATTATGATTCTGCTTGCCTCATTAGTATAAGTTGTAATGTTTAAGCCCTAGTGTTTAGCATAACTTGATCCTTAGGTTTGAACTTGTTGATTTAATGATACTTTTTCGTCTTGCTAGCCTAATGTCTCTTTGCTCATTAACTTTGTAATCCCAGAAGTTTAAGACTTCTTGCCTCTTACAAATATACCCTGCCCCAATGTGTTATGTGACAACTTGCAGCATCAACTAGTTTCTTGAACTCATGCACCCTCTGTGTTGATATGTCCATTATGTGATCACTTTGTAGTGTTTGACTCCAAAAAATGTAAATGCACTTTTCTAAACCTTGTTACTTTGCTACTATTTTCATTGGTTGTTTCCCTGTTCTGAGTCTCTAATTCTTGGCCAGCTGAAAGCCAAGGCCTCCTAAAACCTCTCTATTAACCTCCCTAGTGTGAGCACTGCTCGAGGTCCACTTTGAGACCCTTGTGAACTCTGACACACTAGGGCCTAAGGTTCTGTGGCCACTTTGTCCCAATTGGTCAATTCTGCCTCCCTTTTCACCTACTGAATGAACCAATTGATTTGTGTAAATGGTTGTTGATTAGCTGTGGTTACTGGGTTTTGGCTATTTTGTGTAAATGAAGATTATTTTCTGGGTTTGATTGGCTATGACTTCTGGGCTGTGGTGAAACCTGTATGGATACAAAATTTGAAGGCTTGACCAGGCTGGGTGTACTTTGGGCCTGTCTTAGGCCAACTATAGTGATTTTGTAACTTTGTAATTTGATTCATTCATTGGGCTTGTAATAATGATGTAATAACAATTGGGGTGTTAGTAAAATTGGGAAAATGGGTTTATTCTAATATTTGCATGAACAGGTAAAAATCCTGCCTATAAGTGTTTATTTTACTCAACATGTTCTGCTCCTATGTGTTGTAAGATAACCTGCCCATAGGACCTGAGTGTTTAATTCAATTAACATATTCAGCTCCTCTGTGTTTTATTAGATACCATGCCTATAGGAAATAAAGTGTCAATGACCAATCTTTCAATTTACATAACTGCAGCATATTCATTAGATACTATGACTATATGGCTATGTTAGCTTATGTTCTACAAAATCTGCATTTAGAAATCATGCCTATAGGGTTTTACTTGGTTAATTCACTGTTATACTTCCCACCTAGGAGTCATGCCTATAGGAGCTAAGTATAAAAAGTAAATTTCAATCGTTAATCGTTAGAAATCCTGCCTATAGGGTAAAATCACTCGCTTTTAAGTGTTAAAATTAAATTTCAACACTGTTTCGTTGCCACTATTAGAAAGCATGCCTATAGGATCAAACTGAGTAATTCTGAGTATCTTCAATAGTTATCACCGCCAACTACCGCATAAATCACCTAGATATCATGTCTATAGGTTTATTTTCTTATAATCTGTAATCAGCAGGCCGACTGTGTAGTCGCTTAGAAATTGTACCTAAAATGGCATCTTGCTCTGAAACTGCCTGCACGTTTGAATCCCAAGGTCACATAGAAACCATGTCTATAGGGCGTAATGGCTTTAACTTGTCTCAATTCTGAAACTGTCAAACGCCTAATTTGTTTGAGTGCATTTGTTGTCTAAGTGTGGATGCTAACTTGAGCCCTTAATTGCCTTCACATGAAGTCCAACTTGTTTTGTATGTCGCCTAGTTTTATCATTTCTGAGCAGCCTAAGATAAGTCTAGAAACTATCCAAAATAGAGTTCCAAAGGCCTCCTGGGCCATAGGCATAGGACGGGTAGTGCACGCATAGGGCACAGTTTAGAATCAACTAGTGCGCTTTAGGTAAAAACTTAAAGATAGTAATCGGGTAGCAGGAGATGATAGTCTGTGCTCGCTTAATAATATGAGTAACACTCCACCTCGAGGGAGTTACGAAGTACTAGTGATCCTTTAGGCTAAAAAACTTAGGACCCCCCATCTTGTCTTTAAACTAATTATCTGTGTTTACTCAAGGACTTTCTAATAATGATTATTTTTTTCAAACTTCTTGTTTTTCTTTCTGATTATTTGACTAATTCATATAATTCAAGTTCGGCCGGGACCCACAGTTATGGACCTTGAAAAGTGCCTAAAACCTTCTCTTCGAGGTAATTTGAGCCCTTACCCGATCTTTGGTGATGCAAACTGGTTAAACCAGATTTATTTGCAAATAGGTGCCCTAACGCACCTCAAACCCATTAGGTGGCGACTCTCTCTTTTAACACCTTCCTTTAAAAGAGTTGTCACGTGTCGAAACCCGATTTCACGAGAAAGAGGGGCGCGATAGCATGGCTACTCTGCTGGGAAAATTTTTAGGCTCTTACCATAGTGAACTTGGTCTATGTGAATTAGTTTTCTTTGATGAATGTATTTCCTTGTTTTTTTATCATAACATGAACATCCCGCTTCCATTACCCCTTTTTTATGGCTACAAGCACACCCTTTCCCCTATTTCCCTCTATTTTTAATTTGTATTAATATGCAAATCTTTGCTTAATTTGGTTACAATGTGCGTTTTCCTTTATTTTCTAGTCATGTTCACTTACTCCGAATCATTTTTAAATTAGCTACATCATGTCTCTCCCTACCCCTGCCCCATTGCTTACTTTATTGCAATTCTTTCACATTGCGCGAACTAACTTTCTTCCTTGTTTTCCTTTATTTTTATGTCTTTACGCTCCATTTAATACTGCGTTTATTATCTTCATCATGAAAAATACTTGACAACGTGTTGTTTTATCTTTACATAAAGCATGCTCCACATCATATTCCACTCGTACGTAATTAATACCATAGCGGTGCTTGATGAGTATCCGCGCTCTTCCTAAATCACCCTTTTAAATTTGGAAAGGCTTATTTGCGGTAAAACTAGTCGATCAGTGGTGCAATCGATGGTTCCGTGCCTTCCCCTCTCAAGTTGTCCACTTGAGGGTACCGGTCTAGACTCTTCTAGAAACCCCCACTCTAATATTAACTGTGCATGCATCATGTCTAAACATAGTATGGGTTAGAACTCTATCCGCGTAATAACTCTCTAAGGCAAGCCTTGTCCAAAGCCCGCCAGGATTTCCTTAAATCCCAATGGGTACAATCATGATATGTGCATTATTTGGAGAAAACGTGCCGATATGCTGATCATTAATGTGTAAATAGTCGAATCCGGACGGGGAAAGGGATAACTTTAATTGTTTTGCAGAAATGAGGCACGAAGTCCCCAGGTTTGGCATAGTTCAAAGTATCCCACCTTTGTTGCTAGATTGGTGGGAAAATCTCTCGCCAAGTGACAAAAATCATGTGAAAAGAGTTCTCGAGAATTTATCTTCTTTGTTAGATATTCAACTGAAAAATGTGTTAATTGAGGCTGCCACCATGTTCTGGTATGAGAAGAGGGTCGTCTTCCATTTTGGTGATATAGAAATGACTCCCCTTTTAGAGGAAATAGGAGGCTTCGCTGGGATCCTATGGGATAGCCCTGACTTGTTGGTACCGGAAAACCGTACTTCTCGAGGTTTCCTAAAAATGATGGGTTTCAGGAAAATGATGAGTTACTCAGTCTAAAGAAATCTTACATACCATCCGACTTCCTTTACGAGCGTTGTGGTCACAGCAAGTCATATCGTCTTTACCATGATGAATTTGCCATCACTTCTTTGGGTTGGACTCACCGCCGGGTTATTGCATTCATTATCTGTTTTCTGGGGATGCTGATATTCCCAACACAAGGAGAAAGGATCCACACTCGCCTAGCTATGGTCACTAAGACCCTAATGGAAGGAATTGAGGGGCAAACTTACACTATTGTCCCAATGATTGTGGCTGAGATGTACCGAGCCTTAGACCATTGCAAAAAGTGATATAGGCATTTTGAGGGTTGCAATTTGTTGCTACAAATATGGTTGTTGGAACACCTTCAGAGAGGACAATACCATCAAGAATTTCTGCGATGACCATGGAATCACCACATAGCTTATCACTATCCGAAGAGAATGACTTTTATCCCAGACAGGTTTGCACGACCGGGAAATGCTGTAAGCTGGTACATTTCTTTAGCAATTTGACTGATGACAGGGTACATTGAATGTTCGAGTGGTTACCTAGCAGTGAATTCATCATCAGTCGAGAGGTGTTCCTCATCTAGTGCTAATCGGATTAAGGGGAATCTATCCTTATTCTCCTATCAGAGTCATGAGGCAAGCTGGGAGAAAATAGGTTATACCACGAGTTTCCAAAATGGTTCATTACAAAGCAGACTTCCGAGGGAATGCATTCAAGTTCGAGGCACATCACATGTGGCATCAAAAGATTATTGTGAAGAAAGATACCATCGAGCCAGACAGGTATCATGCTGGCCATGTGTACTTCTACCCATTATGGTTGGTCGATGACATAGCAGGAGAGGTCAAGCCAGGGGTTGATTTGAGAAATAGGGTCATAGACGACGCTGCTGAAGCACAAGTCAAATATAAGAGGTTGCGCAAAAGGGTCTTTGAATCTGAGGCCAGACATTTGGAACAACATAAAGTGGACATGGAAGCAATCAATGAATGGAGGGGAATCGCTACTAAATCAACAGAAAGGTTGGAGTATTTGGATTGTGGGAAAGATGAGGAAAAGGATCTTGGATTGTCAGAACGCAGAGGGCAATGAAGGAGGACATCTAGCAAGGGCGTACATGATGTTGGACATGCGCGACCTAGGGAATTTGATTGACGGGGCTAAGAAGGCCAAGCTTGGAGAAGGTCCCTCTTGGACCGAATAGATTAGGAATGATGTTTACTAGATTCGTTTTAGAATTTGATTGTAATAAGGCAAATGCCACTAGTGACTCTTAATAATTATTGTCGTTTTAGTAGAGATTTGGTCTATTTATCATATTAATGAAACGACACAGTTATCGGCATTGAGTTTTCTCCAAAGCTATATGTCGCAAGGCCTACCTCGGGCACGATGAGGTCCCCAAATTAGGATGCAAATTTCTAATTCCACAATACATGGTTAAATATCGTAAATATCCTTTTAATACTCCTTACTGACCTGTTTCCCTTTTATTTTTATTCTTTTCTTTATTTATTCCCATCCCCTAAGGTTGGTTCGTGCATACTGGCATCATCAGCATATCATATCAGATCTAGAGATCCTCCTCCTCCTCCTCCTCCAAGTGATCTTAAGAATAAAGGAAAAGCTAAGATGGACGATATGAGTGGTATTAGGAAAGACAATGCTACGCACATCGAGAATGTCAAAACTTCGGATGGTTGGAGTACTCCGACGCAGAATGTCTTTGTTTTACGGTTAGAACAGAAGATATTGGAGTTACAAGGGGAACTTGAGCAGGTCCGTAACTTAGCAAACCTTTCCCTTATCCTGAATGTTCCCGATATCAACCAACAAAATGCCTAAAATCCAACACCTTCTCAAATCACACAAAACCAACACCCGCAATATCCTCCCGCACCTCACCATAATGCCACGCCTCCCCAAAATCCTAATCCTCCACAGCATCATCATCATCCGACCCAGTACCCACAAACTACCACCTGCCACACTCCTCAAAATGCACCACAGCCTACTCATGACCCGTAAAACTCAACCAATGACCACCATTATGCCCAGATTCCCGGAGTCCACCAAAGTAATCCCATATATGTGGAAACCTTAACCCACACCCCACAACAAACCTTATACATACCCGAATCCGTCGAGTAGGACCTGCTCATCAAGAACATGGCAGAGGAACTCAAGAAACTTACCGGCAGGGTTCAAAGTGTCGAAGGGGGAAAAGGCATTGAGGGTTTGAATTATGAAGATTTGTGTATTCAGCCAGATGTAGAACTTCCAGAGGGTTACAAACCTCCTAAGTTCGAAATGTTTGATGGAACTGGTGATCCGAAGGTGCACTTAAGATCATATTGTGACAAGCTTGTAGGAGCTGGCAGGGATGAAAGAATCCGCATGAAGCTGTTCATGAGAAGCCTCACTAGAGACGCCCTATCTTGGTACATTAGTCAGAACCCAAAGAAATGGGTTAATTGGGTAAGCATGGCATCAGATTTTGTGGATCAGTTTAGGTTTAACACAGAAAACGCACCAGACGTTTTCTACATTCAAAATCTCAAGAAGAAGCCAACGGAAACTTTCTGCGAGTATGCTACTCGGTGGAGGTCTGAAGTTGCAAAAGTAAGGCCAGTGCTGGAAGATGAACACGTTCTTTGTCTGATATTAGGATCCACAATATTACGAGAGGTTAATGGTTCTTGAAAACCATAACTTTTCCGACATCATCAAACTGGGAGAAAGAATAGAAGAGGGAATTAAAAGAGGAATGGTAACCAATTTCGAGGAACTCTAGGCTACGAACAAAGCCTTATAGTCGGACGGTATATCTAAAAAGAAGGTAGTAGGGGCAGTGATGGTAGCCCAAGGTCCGAAGTCTCCTCTCACATACCAAACACGTCCACCCACATATTAGCCTTCGCCTCCTAGATATCAACAACCTGATACCACCTACCACACTTACAACACTTAGCCAGTATATTACCACTCACCATTAGCCCGCCAAAACTACCAAAAACCCAGGCCAAATTTTGACTGTAGGCCGCCCAGACAATACACTCCTATTGCCGAGCCTATTGACCAGTTGTATGAGAGATTGAAAGATGCCAGTTATGCAACTTCCATTCCCGCTGTCGCCATGGAAAATTCCTCTCAATGGGTTAATCCGAATAAGACATGTGCCTACCATTCGGGCATGAAGGGTTACACTATTGATGAATACCATACTCTGAAGGATAAGATCTAGATGCTGATTGATACCAAAGTTATACAGGAAAATGAGACTTCACCTAATGTCCGCAACAATCCCCTCCTGAATTACAGGGGAGAGGGGGTAAATGTGATAGAAACTGATGAAGAATGGGATCTGTAAGGGTCAATTGGGCTCATTCGAGAAGGGGATGATCCCAAAATGCTTCCAGTCACTCTCACACCTATTGCGGTACAGATACAGTCACCAATTAGATTTGAGGTAGCCGCACCGACTACGTTCGAGGTTGAAGTAACAACGCCCTCAGCCACGCCAACTCCGTTTGAAGTAGAAGTAACTGCACCATTCACCGTAAAGGTAGCACCCACACCATCCTTTAATTCCAATGATGTGCCCTGGGACTATACTGCAGAAGCGAGGAGGAAAGGAAAGGGGAAAATGGAAGAAACTGGTGCAACACAAGGTATGACCAGAACTGGTAGGGTTTACACGCCCGAGCATTTGGGGGAACAAGTAAAGAAGACGCTTCCAGGCAGCCTGTCATTGAAACCGGCCCGGATGATCTTTGGAGAAAGGTGCAAGCAAGGGAGTATTCTGTGGTCGATCATTTGAACAAAACCTTTGCTCAGATCTCCATTCTATCACTACTGCAGAATTCTGAGGCACACAGGAACGCATTGATGAAAGTGTTGAATGAGGCTTATATACCCAACAACATTACCAGTGGAGAGATGGCCAACATAGTAGGACAAGTATTGGAAAGCCATAAGATCACTTTACACGAAGATGAATTGCCACCAGAAGGGTGGTGTTGTATATCACAGTACAATGCTAAAACAAATTCATTGCCAGGGTCCTGATAGATGGGGGTTAAAGTCTCCACATCTTCCCGTTGACTACTTGAATAGGTTAGGTAAAAGTTTGCATGAGATACGAGTAGGAACTATGAACGTAAAAGCGTTCGATGGGTCTCAAAGGGGCCACAATCGGAGAAACCAACCTCTGCTTACAAATGGGTCCAACTTGGTTTGATGTTGAATTCCAAGTGCTCGACATATCCGCCTCATACAATCTACTATTGGGATGACCTTGGATACACACCGCTAGGGCTGTAGCGTCTACTCTGCATCAGGTTGTGAAGTTCGAATGGAATCTTCAGGAGGTGATCATTCATGGAGATGGGAGTAACCCTATTTACACCAACCAGACTGTCCCGATTGTGGAGAATAGGAGAAAGTTAGGGGGAAAGACTTACCATCGTATTGAGCATGTTAATGCGATCGAGAAGGACAAATGGCGGAGTAGCAAAATAGAAAGCATATTGGCATGGACAGGGTATGAACTCGGCAAGGGTCTAGGCAAGAATCTCCAAGGGATCACCAAATTAATACAGTTAAAATGTCACGGCATGACCTTGGGACTGGGATATCAATACACTTGGCATGAGTATCAAAATTGGTCGCCACCATGGCGCGGTCCCTATCACCCTCTCGAGCAACCGATACTACATTTGAGCCAGTCCTTCCATCAGGCGGATATGATGTAGGGATCTGAAGAAGATGAAGTGCTAGCTGGTTTGAGGAATCTATTCTTAGAAGATGAAGACATGAACTGCATTATAATAGTTGAGGAGGAGGAGGAGGAAGGCCTCATCATCCAGACAGTGGAGCTGTTCTCAGGAACTGGACTGCCACATCATCAAGGGACCGTCGAGTTCCTAGGTAGCCTAGCAATTAGCATCATATTTTAAAAGCAATTTTTATGAGCATTTAAGACATTTTTAGTATTTTGTTTTAAGCATGTTTTTTTTGAAATAATTGCTCGGGTCATCGAGCCATACCTGTTTGACGTTTTCAAGATTTATCTAATGCATTGTTATTTTAGTATTTATTATTATTCTTTATATTTTTTCTCTAGAGTATTATTATTACCTATTCCGATGAACTTACGACTATGACATGTAATGAGACAATGCAACATAAGAATAGTGACTCGAAAGAAATAGAAGAAGATGATATAATACCTGAGGAAATTGTTAGAGAAGTTGAAGATTTTGAGAACAAGCCTAAGTCCAACCTGGACGAAACCGAGATAGTCAACTTGGGAGATTCAGAAATAGTCAAAGAAACCCGTATAAGCATTCACTTGTCACCATCAGAGAAAGAAGAATACACCTATTTCCTGAAAGAATATGAAAATATTTTCGCATGGTCTTATGATGATATGACTGGTTTGAGCACGTCCATAGTGGCTCATAAACTACCCACCAAACCAATGTGTCTGCCAGTAAAGCAGAAGCTTAGAAAGTTCAAGCCAGATATGAGTCTAAAAATCAAAGAAGAAGTCACCAAGTAGATCAAAGCTAAGGTTCTCAGAGTGGTTGAATATCCAACTTGGTTGGCTAACATCGTGCCAGTTCCGAAGAAGGATGGGAAAATCAGAGTATGCGTCGATTATCGGGACCTACACAGAGCAAGTCCCAAAGATATTTCCCGTTACCCAACATACACATAGTGATTGACAACTGCGCCTAGCATGAACTCCAATCCTTTGTGGATTGCTTCGCGGGATATCATCAGATCTAGATGGATGAAGAGGATGCCAAAAATACAGTTTTTATTACACTGTGGGGGGTGTACTGCTATAAAATGATGTCGTTTGGTCTGAAGAATGTTGGGGCAACTTATATGAGGGCCATGACAACTATTTTCCACGACATGATACATAAAGAGATAGAGGTATATGTGGATGATGTCATCATCAAATCCAAGAAGAGTACATATCACATAGCAGACTTGAGGAAATTCTTTGATCGGCTTTAGAGGTACAATTTGAAATTGAATCCCACAAAATGTGCCTTCGGGGTCCCTGCAGGAAAGTTGTTAGGATTCATCGTTAGCCTCCGAGGAATTGAGCTAGACCCATCAAAGGTCAAGGCTATCCAGGATTTGCCACCTCCAAAGAACAAGAAAGACATGATGAGCTTCTTGGGATGTCTTAATTACATCAGCCGCTTCATAGCACAATCAACTGTGATCTGTGAGCCGATTTTCAAAATGTTAAAGAAGGATGCCGCAACCAGTTGTACTGAAAACTACGAGAAAGCTTTTGACAGAATCAAAGAATATTTGTCCACACCGTCAGTCCTGGTCCCGCCAGAACCTGGTAGACCACTGCTACTCTATCTCTCCGTATTAGATGGGGCTTTCGATTATGTCTTGGGACAATACGATGAGAGGGGAAAGAAAGAACCGTCCATATACTATCTGAGTAAGAAGTTCACACCCTACGAAGCACGGTATTCTTTGCTAGAACGCACCTGCTATGCTTTGACCTGGATAGCCCAGAAACTGAGGCACTACTTCTGTGCCTATACCACATATCTCATATCAAGTATGGATCCTCTAAAGTACATTTTCCAAAAACCCATGCCTATAGGGAAGCTGGCAAAATTGCAGATATTGTTGAGTGAATTCGACATCGTCTATGTGACTCAGAAGACGGTTAAGAGACAAGCATTAGCGGATCATCTTGCGGAAAATCCTGTAGGAGGTGAATACAAACCACTAAAAACGTAGTTTCCTGATGAAGAAGTATCATTCGTAGGAGAAAATATCGTCGAAGCCTACGACGGATGGAGAATGTTTTTCGATGGAGCCACAAACATCAAAGGAGTGGGTATTGGAGCCGTTTTGGTGTTAGAAATAGGTCAACATTATTCGGTATGCATGAAACTCAGATTTCCGTGCACCAATAATATGGCAGAATATGAGGCTTGCATATTGGGGCTCAATTTGGCCGTTGACAGGAATATCCAGGAATTACTAGTAATTGGTGATTCAGATCTTCCGGTACATCAGGTGCAGGGAGAATGGGCTACAAAGAATACCAAGATATTACCATATCTATATCATGTGCAAGAGATGATGAAGAGGTTCACGAAGATAGAGTTTAGACATGTCCCGAGAATCTAGAATGCATTCGCAGACGCATTGGCCACTTTGTCCTCCATGATACAGCATCCGGACAAGAATTTCATCGACCCCATTCTGGTAAGGATTCATAATCAGCCAGCTTACTTTGCTCATTTTGAATAAGAAGCAGACGGGAATCCATGGTTCCATGATATCAAGGAGTACTTGGAAAAAAGAGGGTACCCTGAGCATGCAAATCATACTAAAAAAATGCACGCTCCGAAGATTGTCCAACCATTTCTTCCAAAGTGGAGGAATTCTGTACAGAAGGACTCCAAACTTAGGATTATTATGGTGTGTTGATGCCAAGGAAGCTTCCAAACTTCTCAAAGAGATACACTCTGGAACTTGCGGAACACACATGAATGGTTTCGTTTTAGCCAAAAAGATACTAAGGGCAAGTTATTTTTGGATGACTATGGAAACAAACTACATCAGTGTCCAGAAATGTCATCAGTGCCAAATACACGTAGATATGATACGGGTGCCGCCAAATGAACTCAATGCAACGAGTGCACCTTGGCCTTTTGCTACTTTGGGAATGGACGTCATTGGACAAATCGATCCTGCCGCTTCAAAGGAGCACAAGTTCATTTTAGTGGCCATAGACTACTTCACAAAATGGGTCGAAGCTGCATCCTACAAAGCTGTAACCAAGAAAGTCGTCGTAGATTTTGTCAGAGATCGTATTGTTTGCCAATTCGGGGTTCCAGAGTCCATCATCACCGAAAATGCCGCCAATCTCAACAGTGACCTAATGAAAGCTATGTGCGAAACCTTCAAAATCAAGCACAAGAATTCCACAACATACATGCCTCAAATGAATGGAGCCATGGAGGCCGCAAACAAGAATATCAAGAAAATACTGAGGAAGATGGTAGACAACTACAAGAAATGGCACGATAAGTTACCATTTGCCTTATTGGGGTACCGTACCACGGTCCGCTCATCAACTCGGGCAACTCCCTATTTGCTGGTCTACGGTACCAAATATGTCATTCCTATCGAGATTGAAATTCCTTCTTTAAGAATTATACAAGAAGCTGAACTCAGTGATATAGGATGGATAAGAAGCCACTATAAACAATTAGTTCTCATTGACGAGAAAAGAATGAATGCAGTGTGTCATGGTCAACTCTATCAGAATAGGATGTCTAGAGCTTTCAACAAAAGGGTCAAACCTAGACAGATCGCACCGGGGCAGGTACTGAAGCGGATCTTCCCGCATCAAGATGAAGCCAAAGGGAAATTTTTGCCCAATTGGAAAGGGCCCTACATGGTTCATAGAGTACTAACAGGAGGAGCACTCATACTCATAGAAATGGACGGAGAGGTTTGGCCAAAGCCTATCAATTCAAACGCAGTCAAAAGATATTATGTTTAGAATGTTCGCATTTCTTCATCTGATGTAATTGAACGACGCTCGACCTGATTCCCGTTTAAGAGGGGATACGTAGGCAGCCCTGTGCGTTCGGTCATAATTCAATAAAATTTTCATTTTTCCCACAACCAAAAACTGGGGAAGAATTTTGAGGAGGATCCTCAAAATTCTGAAGCAAGTCCAGCCAACGTCATCATATGCAGAACGGTCAGAGAATCGCCTAAGTAAACTGGGGCAGAATTTTGAGGAGGACCCTCAAAATTCTAAGGAGGTCGCAATGTCTCTAAAGTTTCACAATCATTGGTTCATATAATTTATTTGATATTGCATACTAATGTATTTTAAATAACTACATCCATCATATGCATGCACATTTTCGAAAACTCTTTTTTTATGAAATAGCTAGATGCTACCCGTGGTAACTCAAGCAGGACTTCGATACAGAGCAAATCAAAGTAGGCAGGCAGAGGCACGAACCAACCTTCCCCCATAAAACTCACGATTGTCCTTTGAATGCAGGAACAAGAAATATTCTCAAATTCGGGCACACCTCAGAATCACTGTCTTTATAAAGACAAAGCTGCCAAGCGCAAACACATTTCCAGCTAAGAAATACTCTGCTACTACTTATTATCTGTTCATTGCATGAGACTAAGCATTGTCTACATCTTGCATGAGGCTAAGCCCCGCCTCCTTAATTGCATAAGGCTAAGCACTGCCTTCCCCTGCTAAGACTAAGCATTGTCTCTATTTTGCATGAGGCTAAGCCCTGCCTCCTTAATTGCATAAGGCTAAGCACTGCCTTCCCCTGCAGGAGGCTAATCATTGTCTCTATTTTGCATGAGGATAAGCCCTGCCTCCTCAATTGCATAAGGCTAAGCACCGCCTTCCCCTGCATGAGACTAAGCATTGTCTCCACCTTTGCATGAGGTTAAGCCATGCCTCCTCAATTGCATAAGGCTAAGCGCTGCCTTCCCCTGCATGAGACTAAGCATTGTCTCAAATTTTGCATGAGGCTAAGCCCTGCCTCCTTAATTTCATAAGGCTAAGAACTGCCTTCCCCTTCATGAGACTAAGCATTGTCTCTATTTTACATGAGGCTAAGCCCTGCCTCCATCTTGCACAAGGCTAAGCACTGCCTTTCCTTGGACGAGACTAAGCATTGTCTCCCATCCTGCATGAGGCTAAGCCGTGCCTCCTCAATTGCATGAGACCAATCATCGTCTCCCACATCGCATGAGGCTAAGCATTGCCTCCCTAGTCACATAAGGCTAAGCTCTGCCTTTCCTTGCGTAACCCTAAATGCTATGCTACTTGAAATCTAGCACTATTCTCCACCTCGGGCTAAGCTCTGCCTCTGATCTTACACAAGACTAAGCTCTATCTTGTTTCGCTTCGCATAACCAAACGTCATGTCTTTGCATCTCATGGGCTAAAATACCGCCATTTTTGTCCGAAGGCATCATCCTCATAGCCGGAAGACACCATGAAATGGCCTGAGGATCTCTTAATATCGCACATCATTATTCAAAGGCTTCATAGTTCAGAGGTACCATTTTCATGGCCCGAGAACATCATTTCATGGCCTGCGAATCCCTTATCACGTAATTCATGGCCCAGGACATCATGGTCTAGGGACACCATCCCTATCATCCAAAGATAGCTTTCATGGTCCAAAGAAAATTTGCATCATGTTTAATTTCTCGCAATAATGCATATATACTTGCATGCATTGTGTTTTAAGTTTTGCAGGTAATCCAGGATGTAACCGTTCTACTACCGGGAGCAATCTTCATTCCAGTTTTCGTTCAACGTTCACATCCTGCAATTATTTCAAACGTAACCAACCACCGTCCGTTACCCATTCCTATCTGATAGCTGTTCAAATATCTATAACCATTCCAAGGTACATCCATTCACAATTCCGATATCGTCCTATCCAGAAAAGCTTGTCCATTCCTACCACAACTCCATCAGTTTATTCCACCGTTGGATCCAGAACTACACATGGCCTGATTCCTGTAAAACCAGGGATATGTAGGCAACCCAGAAACCAGGGCTCGGCCTATATTTTTCTAAATCACCCCATTCGGTCAAAATCGGTTATCATTTCTTTACCCGACAATTCTTTCATCATTCCCGAGTATATATATATACTTTCCAAATAGTGCATATACATCATCATTTTGATTTATAAACATACACAAGTATTTTTCATAGTTTTTCATAATGTTTAAAGACTTTAAACCAATTTATTCCTGTATTTTATTATATAAATATCTAATAATTATCCTTCAAATTATTTTTATAATGATTTAATCATCTAAACTTATCATTTATACCAACATGAGGTTTTAACTATTTTTTCAGTGCATTTCTTATAATTACATTTGTATTTTTAGGGCTAATTGCACATTTTTGCAATAATAGCCCATATATATGTATAATTACATTATTTATGCATAAAATGACTTTTATATTTTTATAATGTTAAGTAATTATTTTTAATCATTTTAGTGCATAAATTATATTTTGTTATTTATTAATTACTTTTATAAATTATTTATTTATTAAATATTAGGTAATTAAAAACTAGCCTAAAAACCCATAACAAATTAACCTAAAACCCTAGCCCAATAAATCTCAAGCCCAAATCAAACACCCCTTTACAAAACTCGGTCGGTACCCATTTTATACGACCCGTCCTATTTATCTTTAATCTCAGCCGTTGATCTCTCAAGATCAACGGCCCCCGTTAACCCCCTATATTTAACTATCCAAAACCCGCCCAAACCCTAACCATTCTCACCACCCGCCGCCCCTAAATCCTCTCTACTCTCTCTTCTTCTCTGAGAAACTGTAGCCGCCGCCTCTCAAAACCCTCCCCTAATCCCTTTTCTAATGGGATTTCCCTCTCATCTCCTTACCATATTAGTATGTTTCCTCTATTGGTTGATTCTCCATGGTATTAGCTATTACTTGCCTAAACATGGCAAGCATTACCACTCTAATTCTGTCCAATTGGCTCCAATTTCTTGAATCTGGACGATATTCCGTCTACACATGTTTATTCTACACCGTGTGAGTCTGATTTTGTTTATATTTTGTTGATTCTTACTTACCCTAAAACTAGGGTTTACAGATTTTCTTCAAAATCGAACCAAAATTGGTTCAAACCCCTGATTTTGAGTATTATTCTGTCTATATTCGTCCTATGCTACTATGAGTCCGATTATTTGTTTATATTCTATTGATTTTAACTTTCCCTAAAAACTAGGGTTTACAGATCCCTTAAATTGATTTTTTGACTGATTTGCATGTTTATTTACCTTATTTGGTGCTTAAATCACTCTGTCTCCCTTGTTTGATGTTCGATCTTACTACTATATAAACCACTCCCTCATTCCCTTCTAAGAAGGACTTCAATCGCTAACAACCACTACTGAAGAAATTAGGGCTTTACTCTGTGTTCATTCATTCTCTTGTTTTTGGCTCTTGGTTGGCTGAAAGCCAAGGCCAGCGGATTTCCTACTTTTTCGACTTTTGTGAGCACTGCCCTGGGTTCTTTGAAACCCTTGGGAACTTGACGCATCTGGGATTCTAGGTCATATTTCTGTTCTTTTCTTGTTTGTTGAGCAATAACTGGTTAGTTTCTCAACCTTCGCAGTGTTTATTCCATTATGTTCTAATTAGCATATCTTTATTTTCTGAAATTGCATGACTTGATATAATCCCTTGACTCTCTTCATGTATGATTCTGCTTATAGCATGAACTTCTCTAGCATTGCCTCACGCCTAAACTGTTGGTTCTAAAAATGTCTTTGTATCTAACTTAGGCAATTTGGACAGTTTGAAGTATGTTTAGCTTAATGTGTTGACAACCTGATTGTTTGCATTGGCTGTGTGACCTAATCTTGTTTCCTGCCTGGCTCTGAATTTCTTAGTGATTAATTTATATTATTAGTATGTCCTAATCTGTTAAAGCCTTCACTCTAGTTGTAATTTGCTCCTATGACTATGTTTGTCACTCAGTATGTTCTCACTCTGCTCAATTCTGTACCCCTAGCAATTAAGTGGAACCTCTCAGACTAGTTTTGCCTAAATTATGATTATGCTTGCCTCATTAGTATAAGTTGTAATGTTTAAGCCTTAGTGTTTAGCATAACTTGATCCTTAGGTTTGAACTTTTTGATTTAATGATAAATGTCCGTCTTGCTGGCCTAATGTCTCTTTGCTCATTAACTTTGTAATCCCAGAAGTTTAAACTTCCGTGCCTCTTACAAATATACCCTACCCCAATGTGTTATGTGACAACTTGCAGCATCAACTAGTTTCTTGAACTCGTGCACCCTCTGTGTTGATATGTCCATTATGTGATCACTTTGTAGTGTTTGACTCCAAAAAATGTAAATGTACTTTTCTAAACCTTGTTACTTTGCTACTATTTTCATTAGTTGTTTCCCTATTCTGAGTCTCTAATTCCTGGCCGACTGAATGCCAAGGCCTCCTAAAACCTCTCTATTAACCTCCCTAGTATGAGCATTGCTCGGGGTCCACTTTGAGACCCTTGTGAACTTTGACACACTAGGGCCTAAGGTTTTGTGGCCACTTTGTCCCATTTGCTCAATTATGCCTCCCTTTTCACCTACTTAATGAACCAATTGGTTTGTGTAAGTGGTTGTTGATTAGCTGTGGTTACTAGGTTTTGGCTATTTTGTGTAAATGAAGATTGTTTTCTGGGTTTGATTGGCTATGACTTCTGGGCTGTGGTGAAACCTGTATGGATACAAAATTTGAAGGCTTGACTAGGCTGGGTGTACTTTGGGCCTGTCTTAGGCCCACTATAGTGATTTTGTAACTTTGTAATTTGATTCATTCATTGGGCATGTAATAATGTTGTAATAACAATTGGGGTGTTAGTAAAATTGGGAAAATTGATTTATTCTAATATTTGCATAAACGGGTAGAAATCCTACCTATAGGTGTTTAATTTACTCAACATGTTCTGCTCCTATGTGTTGTTAGATAACCTGCCCATAGGACCTGAGTGTTTAAATCGTTTAACATATTCTACTCCTCTGTGTTTTATTAGATACCATGCCTATAGGAAATAAAGTGTCAATGACCAATCGTTCAATTTACATAACTACAGCATATTCATTAGATACTATGACTATAGGGCTATGTTAGCTTATGTTCTACAAAATCTGCATTTTGAAATCATGCCTATACAGTATTACTTGGTTAATTCGTTGTTATACTACCCACCTAGGAGTCATGCCTATAGGAGATAAGTATAAAAAATCAATTTCAATCGTTAATCGTTAGAAATCCTGCCTATAGGGTAATACCACTCGCTTTTAAGTGTTAATATTGAACTTTCAACACTGTTTTGTTGCCACTATCAGAAAGCATTCTGTAGGATCAAACTGAGTAATTCTGAGTATCTTCAATAGTTATCACCGCCAACTACCGCATAAATCACCTAGATATCATGTCTATAGGTTTAATTGCTTATAATATGTAATCAGCAGGCCGACTGTGTAGTCGCTTAGAAATTGTACCTAAAATGGCATCTTGCTCTGAAACTCCCTGCATGTTTGGATCCCAAGGTCACATAGAAACCATGTCTATAGGGCTTAATGGCTTTAACTTGTCTCAATTCTGAAACTGTCAAATGCCTAATTTGTTTGCGTACATTTGTTGTCAAAGTGTGGAGGCTAACTTGAGCCCTTAATTGCCTTCACATGAAGTCTAACTTGTTCTGTATGCCGCCTTGTTTTATCATTTCTGAGCATCCTAAGCTAAGTCTAGAAACCATCCAATATAGAGGTCCAAACGCCTCCTGGGCCACAGGCATGGGATGGGTAGTGCACGCATAGGGCACGAATTAGAATCAAATAGTGCGCTTTAGGTAAAAACTTAAACATAGTAATCGGGTAGCAGGAGATGATAGTCTGTGCCCACTGAATAATACGAGTAACACTCCACCTCGAGGGAGTTACGAAGTATTATTTATGTTGCACGGGGTGATCCTTTAGGCTAAAAAACTTAGGACCCCCCATCTTGTCTTTAAACCAATTACCTGTGTATACTCAAGGACTTTCTAATAATGATTTTTTTTCAAACATCTTGTTTTTCTCTCTGACTATTTGATTAATTCATATAATTCAAGTTCGGTCGGGACCCACAATTGTGGGCCTTGAAGAGTGCCTAACGCCTTCTATTCGAGGTAATTTGAGCCTTACCCGATCTTTGGTGACGCAAACTGGTTAAACCAGAGTTACTTGCAAAAGGTGCCTTAACGTACCTCAAACCCGTTAGGTGGCGACTCTCTCTTTTAACACCTTCCTTTAAAAGAGTTGTCACGTGTCGAAACTCGATTTCGCGAGAAAGAGGGGCGCGACAAAAATCGCCCCAAAAAAGGTCTCCCCGGGCTCACGTCTCGGAATCGGGTAAAATTCACAAAATATGAACACCGATTCACTCATGAGTTCACTCATACCAAAATTATCCAAATTCGATGTCAAAATCTCAATCAAAACCCAAAATCTTAGTTGAAGAACTTCTTCCCATTTTCCCTAAATTTTTCAACCCAAATCCGAAATTATATGATGAAATAAACCATAGATTAGTGGAATATAACCATAAAGGAGTTAAGAATCGTTACCCAAAATCTTTCTCTGAAAATCCCTCAAATAATCGCCCAATCCGAGCTCTCAAAGTCCCAAAATTGCAAATGGAATAAAACCCTCGAACTTGGCCTTTTATGCCCAGCGATCTCGCACCTGCGAACCACTAGTCGCACCTGCGGATTTCCATCGCAGGTGCAGAAATAGCTTAAGGTGACTGGGACCGCTTCTGCGATCAGGTGGTCGCACCTGCGTGTGTGTACCTGCGGACAGTGGTCTGCTTCTGCGGTCTCCCCTTCCAGCTCACTCTCCGCATCTGCGGGCTCACAGATGTGGAAATTCCCTCACACCTGCGACCCCTGTCCATCTCCTCAATCTCGCTTCTGCGCTTGGCCTCTTGCACGTGCGTGTCTGCACCTGCGGCCACCCCACCATAGGTGCGATTACACTAGAAGCTTGAAAGCTTTAGCAATTTCTTAAGTCCAAATTTTCGATCCATTAAGCATCCGAAACTCACCCGAGGCCCCTGGGACCTCAACCAAACATACCAATAAGTCCTAAAACACTATACGAACTTAGTCGAGCACTCAAATCACATCAAATAATGCTAAAAACACGAATCACCCTCCGATTCAAACTTAATGAACTTGAAACTTTAAATTTCTACAACCGATGCCGAAACCTATATCAAAAAGTTACCATTCAAAATCTCCAAAAATTTGACTTCCGCCAATTCAAGCCTAATTTAGCTACAGACCTCCAATTCACATTCTGAACACGCTCCTAAGTCCAAAATCACCCAACAGAGCAAACGGAACTGACAAAACTCTATTCCGGAGTTGTCTTCGCACAGTTCCAACTACGGTAAAAAATCCTAGAACTTAAGCTTCCGTTTAGGAACTAAGTGTCCGAAATCACTCCGAAACCACAACAACAACCTCACGGCAAGTCACATAAGCAGAAAACGATATGGGAAAAGCAGTAAACAGGGGATCGGGGCTATAACTCTCAAAATGACTGTCCTGGTCGTTACATCCTCCCCCTCTTAAAACAATCGTTCGTCCTCGAACGAGCATAGAGACATACTTGAAGTGGTGACAAGATGAGGATAATGGCTGTGCATATCCTGCTCGGTCTCCCAAGTCGCCTCCTCGACCGGCTGACCCCTCCACTGAACCTTCACTGAAGCAATGTCCTTTGACCTCAGCTTTCGAACATGCCTGTCCAAAATAGCCACTAGCTCCTCAACATAAGATAGATCCTTGTCCAACTGGACTAAGCTAAAATCCAGCACATGAGACGGATCACCGTGATACTTTCGGAGCATAGAAACATGGAATACCGGATGAACGTTTGCTAGACTGGGAGGTAAGGCAAGATCATAAACAACCTCCCTAACACACCGCAAGACCTCAAAGGGACCAATGAACCTTAAGCTCAGCTTGCCCTTCTTCTTGAACCTCATAACACCCTTCATAGGCGAAACCCGGAGCAAGACCCGCTATCCAACCATGAATGTAACATCGCAAACCTTCCGATCCGCATAACTCTTCTGTCTGGACTGGGCTATACGAAGTCGATCCTGAATCAATTTAAATTTCTCCAAGGTATTCTGAACCAAGTCTGTACCCAATATCCTAGCCTCACCTGACTGAAACCAACCCACTAGAGACCGACACCGCCTACCATACAGAGTCTCATACGGTGCCATATGAATGCTCGATTGATAACTGTTGTTGTAGGCAAACTCCGCAAGTGGAAAGAACTGATCCCAAGAACCTCTAAAATCTATCACACATGCATGAGGCATATCCTCTAATATCTGAATAGTGCGCTCGGACTATCCGTCCGTCTGAGGGTGAAATGCTGTGCTTAGCTCCACTCGAGTACCCAACTCATGTTGTACGACCCTCCAGAACCGTGAAGTAAACTGTGTACCCCGGTCATAAATGATAGATACCAGTATGCCATGAAGCCTGACAATCCCGCGGATATAAATTCGAGCCAACTGCTCGGAAGTATAGGTAGTCATCATAGCAAGGAAATGAGCTGACTTGGTCAACATATCCACAATCACCCAAACTATATCAAACCTCCGCTGAGTATAACAACAAAATCCATAGTGATCCGCTCCTATTTCCACTCTGGAATCTCTAACATTTGAAGCAATCCACCTGGCCGTTGATGCTCATACTTTACCTGCTGGCAATTCAGACACCGAGCTACATATTACACTATGTCCTTCTTCATTCTTCTCCACCAGTAATGCTGCCTCAAGTCCTGATACATCTTCGCAACACCTGTATGAATGGAGTACCGCAAACTATGAGCCTCCTCAAGAATCAACTCATGCAATCCATCTACGTTGAGCACACGTAGTATGCCCTGCATCCTCAATGCACCATCATCTCCAATAGTGACCTACTTAGCATCACCGTGCTGAACCGTGTCCTTAAGGACAAGAAGATGAGGTCATCATACTGACGCTCCCTGATACGATCATAAAGAGAAGACCGAGAGACCACACAAGCCAATACTCGACTCGGATTAGAAATATCCAATTTCAGAAACTGGTTGGCTAAGTCCTGAACATCTAAAGCCAATGGCCTCTCTGCTGTTGATAGAGATGCTAAACTCCCCAAACTCTCTGTCCGGCAATTCAAAGCATCGGCCACCATAGTAGCCTTCTGTGGATGGTACAAAATGGTGATATCATATTCCTTAAGTAGCTCCAACCACCTCCGCTGACGCAAGTTATGATCCTTTTGCTTGAACAGATGCTGCAAACTTCGATGATCGGTGTAGATCTCACAAGGGACACTGTACAAATAGTGCCGCCAAATCTTCAAGGCATGAACAATAGTTGCTAACTCTAGGTCATGAACAGGATAGTTCTTTTCATACACCTTCAGTTGTCTGGATGCGTAGGCAATCACCCTACCATCCTGCATCAATACAACGCCGAGACCAATCCGCGATACATCATAATATACAGTATAAGACCCAAAACCTGTAGGCAATACCAATACCGGGGTTGTAGTCAAAACTGTCTTGAGCTTCTGAAAGCTCTCCTCACACTCCTCTGTTCACCTGAACGGAGCACCCTTCTGGGTCAGCCAGGTCATAGGTGCTGCAATAGACGAGAAACCCTCTATAAATTGACAGTAATACCCTGACAAACCAAGAAAACTCCGGATCTCCATAGCGAAGATGGTCTGGGACAACTCTGCACTGCTTCAACCTTCTTCGAATCCAGCTGGACCCCATCACTTGATATTACAGGGCCCAAGAATTCCACTGAGTCTAGCCAAAACTCATACTTTGAAAATTTTGCATATAACTTCTTTTCTCTCAGGGTCTGAAGCACAGTCATCAGGTGCTGCTCATGATCCTCCCGATTCTGCGAGTACACCAGAATGTCGGAACACACAGTTCATCAAGTGCATAAAAGTTGCTGGGGCAATGGCCAGCCCAAATGAAATCACAAGGAACTCGTAGAGACCGTACTGAGTCTTGCAAGCAGTCTTCGGGATATCTGACTCCCAAATCTTCAACTGATGATAGCCTAAACGCAAGTCAATCTTGGAAAACACCCTGGCACCCTGTAACTGATCAAACAAGTCATCAATACGAGGCAATCGATATCTGTTCTTCACTATAACTTTCTTCAATTTGAGGTAATCAATACACATCCGCATAGAACCATCCTACTTCTGCACAAATAAGACAGGAACACCCCAAGGTCACACACTTGGCCGAATGAAGCCCTTATCAAGCAACTCATGTAACTGCTCCTTCAACTCCTTCAACCCAGGAGGAGCCATATAATATGGAGGAATAGAGATAGGCTGAGTGCCCGCCAACAAATCAATGCCAAAATCAATATCTTTGTCGGGTGGCATGCCCGGAAGATCAGCTGGAAATATATCTGGAAAATCCCTCTCTACTGGGACTTACTCAACTATAGGGGTATCAATACTAACATCTCTCACATAAGCTAGATACACGTCACACCCCTTCTCAACCATTCGTTGAGCTTTAAGAAATGAAATAACTCTGATGGGAGTATACTCTAAGGTACCTCTCCACTCTAATCGTGGTAATCCTGGCACAGCTAGCATCACGGTCTTAGCGTGACAATCAAGAATAGCATAATGGGGCGACAACCAGTCCACGCCCAAGATAACATCAAAGTCTACCATACTGAGCAATAATAAATTGGCTATGGTCTCAAAACCACTAAGAGCAATCAAATACGACTAGTACACGCAGTCCACAACAAGAGAATCTCCCACAGAAGTAGATACATAAATAGGGGAACTCAAGAAATCCCGAGATACGCCCAAATACGGGGCAAAATAAGAGGACACATAGGAATATGTAGAGCCTGGATCAAATTAGATCGACCGGAACAATACCTATAATGAATGAGTCAGAAGCAACTACCTTTGTACGAGCCGAAAGATCATAATATCTGGCCTGACCTCCCCCTCTAAGGCGACCTCGACCTCCTCGACCTCCACCTCAAGCTGGATGAGCAGGTGGGGCAGTAGCTAGTGCTGGAATCATAGCCTGAGGACTCGGTGGGGCACACATTGGCTGAGAAGTCTATGAAGGTGCACCCCTCCTAAGTCTGGGACAATCCCTCACCATATGGCGAGTTTCAGCACACTCAAAATAAGCTCTCGGAAAGCGTGGCTGCTATGACTGGCTCGGGCCAGGTCTGCAGGACTGGACGCTAAAAGCAGCCCATCCATGAGGCGCACTAGATACTGGCGGTGCATAATAAGGCTCCTGGGGCCTAGAAGGGACTGGAATACCACTAGCGGCTGATAGAGCTGAATAAATGGGGCGACTCCCATAGCCTCTACCATGGCAAACTGTAGATGGGGCACGAGTACCACTATAAGTGCCAGACTCTCGAGACCTCTTGGCCTCCCTCTCCTCTCTCTCCCAAGCAAGCATACCCTCTAATCTCCTAGCAATACTCACAACCTGCTGGTAAGAAATATCCATCTCCAACTCCCGGGCCATGTTAAACCTGATTCTGGGGTAGAGTCCCTCAATAAACCGATGAACTCTCTCTCGAACTGTGGCAACCAAGGCTGGTGCATGACATACCAAATCATTGAATCAAACTGCATACTCTGACACAGTCATAGCACCCTGGCTCAACCGCTCAAACTTCGTGCGCTATGCATCCCTGAGGCTCTGAGGGACATACTCTCTAAAAAATATGTCCGAGAACTGAGTACATGTAAGTGAAGCTGCCTCAGCCGGACTACTCAACTCATAAGCACACCACCATTGATAGGCTGCTCCTCTAAGCTGGAATACAGTAAAAGAAACCCCACTCGACTCCGCTACACCCATAGTACGGAGAATGCGGTGACACTCCTCAAGAAAACCCTAGGCATCCTCTGACGCCAATCCGCTGAAGGTAGGAGGGTGGTACTTCTTGTACCTCTCAAGTCTGAGTTGCTCCGCCTTAGAAACTGCTGGCTTAACCTCTGGCTGAATTGGGGCTACTAGCTACACTGGTATGACCTCTGGATCCTGGTTTACCTGAACTCGCTGCTCTGGGGTACCGGAGACAGGAGTCTGTGTTCCTCCCCCGACTTGAGATGTGGCAGGAGCAAGTGGAATCAATCCAGCCTGAGCTAAGGTGCTGAACATGCTCAGAAACTTGGCTAGAGTTTCCTGGAGGGCTGGTGCAGCAACATGTATCTCAGGTGTCTGCCCTCCAACTGGAGCTACTGGGGGCTCATTTGTAGCAGCCCGTGCAGGTGCTGGCTGTACCGCGTGGATGTCCTCGACCTCTACCCCTGCCCCGGCCTCTCGCGGCTCTAGCAGGAGGCGCGGGTTCCTGGTCATCAGATCCGCCTGTACGTGTCCTCACCATCTGTGAGAGAATAGAATACAGAAGTTTAGAATTTCGATGTCAACAATTTCGCACGAGAAGGAATCACAGAAGTGTAATCTTTCCTAACAGTTCCATAACCTCCCGAAGATAAATAAAGATGTCTCTATACCGATCCGCGAGACTCTACTAAACTTGCTTGTGACTCACGACACCTTATGAACCTAGAGCTCTGATACCAACTTGTCATGAGCCAAACTCCCTCCGTATAATGTCGTGATGGCACCTAGTCTCTAGGACTAGGTAAGCCTAACAAATTGCAGAAAATGACAAAACGAAAACAAAACTTGGTAGCTAACAGCAATGTATAACTGAGAAACAAGTAACAATGCCGCTCGGCATGTACAATAACCAATACTCTATAAATACACAGTCTTCCCAAAACCCGAAACATCATAAGTCACAAGCTACAGAAGGAAAACTAGAATCTCTATATGCCAGAGTCTAATAAAATAAATACGGAAAGTAGATAACATAGGAGAGAATAGAGGGGGACTCTGAGGTCTGCGGATGCAGTAGATGTACCTTGAAGTCTCCGTACCGCAGCAACCACTCTGAGTTAATACTGGGGCTGATAAGAAATACCTGGATCTACACACAAAACATGTGCAGAAGAGTAGCATGAGTACACCACAATGGTACCCAGTAAGTGACAAGCCTAACCTCGGTAGAGTAGTGACGAGGTCACGTTCGAGCCCAACTAGGATATAATAATAAGACATGCTATAATAAAAATGAAATAAAATGGAGAAGATAACAGAAAATATTCACAAAGCAGTAACAACACCGCACAATGATATAACAACAGGGACGCTCCCGAGATACCGTTTCGTAGTCCCAAAAGTAAAAATATAGGGAGAACTCCTGAGGTACCGCCTCGTAGTCTTAAAAGTGAATATGCAGGGAGAACTCCCGAAGAACCGCCTCGTAGTCTCAAAAGTACATGTGCAAGGAGAACTCCCTAGGAACCGCCTCGTAGTCTCAAAAGTAAATGTGCAGGGAGAACTCCCGAGGAATCGCCTCGTAGTCTCAAAAGTAAACACACAACTCAAATCGATAAATACAACAGTTAACAACAAGATTTCTACAGTTATACTGATAAAGAACAAGGAAAAGCAGGAATTCAACTAGAGTTCAAATGAGCGGTTAAAGCACGTAAACATGCGATATTAGACTAAACACGATAACTACACATATGGGAACAACTCAATTAAGAATGAAAATAGACTAATACTCATTTAAATGGTATAACTCAAATTAGAGAAAAACAGATTGCTACTCTGTAAAATAAATCGGGCTTTACAACATATAGCCTGTGTACGTACTCGTCACCTCACGTACACGACGCTCACATATCACATCAACACCAAATCCTAAGGGGATTTCCCCCACACAAGGTTAGGCAAGCCACTTACCTCGAACCAAGCTCAATCAATCGGTAACAATGCCTTTTCCACGAATATCTGACTCCGAATGGTCCAAATCTAGCCAAAATCAATTACGTACCATAAATACAACTATAAAAAATTAATCTAATTAATGAAATCAAAACTAAAGCAAGAAATTAGAAAATCGCTCCAAAAAAGTCTGCCCGGACCCACGTCTCGGAATCGAGTAAAAGTCACAAAATATGAACACCCATTCACTCATGAGTTCATTCGTACTAAAATTATCCAAATCCAATGTCAAAATCTCAATCAAAACCCAAAATCTTAGTTGAAGAACTTCTTCCCATTTTCCCCAAAATTTTCAACCCAAATCCAAAATTATATGATGAAATCAATCATAGATTAGTGGAATATAACCATAAAGGAGTTAAGAATCGTTACCCAAAAGCTTTATCTGAAAATCCCTCAAATAATCGCCCATTTCGATCTCTCAAAATCCAAAATTGGAAATGGAATAAAACCCTCGAACTTGGCCTTCTCTGCCCAGCGATCTCGCACCTGCGGACCACCAGTCGCACCTGCGACGCCGCACCTGCGAAATTTCCATCGTAGGTGCGGAAATGGCTTAAAGTGACTAGGACCGCTTCTGCAATCAGGTGGTCGCACCTGCGTGTGCGCACCTGCGAACAGTGGTCCGCTTCTGCGGTCTCTCCTTCCAGTTCACTCTCCGCATCTGCGGAGCTTCAAGCATATTTGCGGGCTCGCAGATGCTGAAATTCCCTCGCACCTGCGACCCCTGGCCATCTCCTCAATCTCACTTCTACGCTTGGCCTCTCGCACGTGCGTGTCCGCACCTGCAGCTACCCCACCGCAGGTGCGATTACACCAGTAGCTTGAAAGCTTCAGCAATTACACAAGTCCAAATTTTTGATCCGTTAAGCGTGAGAAACTCACCTGAGGCCCCCGAGACCTCAACCAAACATACCAACAAGTCCTAAAACACCATACGAACTTAGTCGAGCTCTTATATCACATCAAACAACGCTAAAAACACGAATCACCCTCCGATTCAAACTTAATGAACTTGAAACTTTAAATCTCTATAACTGATGCCGAAACCTATCAAAACACGTCCGATTAACCTGAAATTTTGCACACAGGTCATAATTGACATTATGAACCTACTCCAACTTGCAGAATCAGAATTCGACCCTGATATCAAAACATCCACTACCGGTCAAACTTTTCCAAAATTTTAACTTTCGCCATTTCGAGCCAAATTCAACCACAGGCCTCCAAATCACAACCCGGACGCGCTCCTAAGTCCAAAATCACCCAACGGAGATAACAGAGCCATCAAAATTCCAATTTGAGGTCAAATGCTAAAAAGTCAAACTTGGTCAACTCTTTCAAATTTAAAGCTCCCTAGTTGAGAATCATTCTTCCAAATCAGTACCGGATAACTTGAAAACCAAAACCGACGATACACACAAATCATAATACATCATATAGAACTACTCACGCCCGTAAACTACCGAGCAAAGTGCAAATCCTCAAAACGGATGGTTGGGTCGTTACATTCTCCCCCACTTAAATATACGTTTGTCCTCGAACGCGTCCAGAGTTGTTCTCAAAGCCATCAAACCACCGTATAACATTGCCATGCACATACCCAGGGGTGATCCACATCACCCTATCCCATACAGGTCCGATAACACAACATAACTAATATTTTTCAATTCAAGCTAACCCACAAGACTTAGAATCTAACTTCTAACATCCAGAATTTCTTATAAGATCTGAATCTTGCAACCTACACCCTGTATAAGTATGAACAAGTTGTACCAAGCCACAACCACAACCCAAGATACAATCGCATGATATATCACATAACACAGATACTTGAAGTAATGATTTCTAATCACAGTAGCTGCTCAAAACAACCCAATGCCGGTAATAAACCTCATATCAAACAAGACTCCATTCTGAAATATTCGTACACTACCGATGATGAAAGGAACATGCAGAAACTCATAACCATTCATCAGATCAACCAGTCATGGAACTCCCTCTCATTCGACAAGAACTATAGCAAATTTCTAAGCCAAATTTCGATATTATCCTTCCAACCATGTTGTAATCTATTCCGATAGTATCCATTCTAGTTACAATGACCTCATCTCATCCAATATGACCACTCTAGTAACATCACACATCAATATAATCTAAAGCCATAACTCGTGCAATCCGTGCACCAATAAGCAACATTCCAAATATACTCAATCATGGAAAAGAATGACTCAGACGAGAGAACTGTCCTGAAATCTCAACAAGTACCACCACAACGCAATGCTAAGAACCTATCACACACCGTAGAACCAAAACATACTAATCGAACACAAGGGATCATATCTCAACATAACTCCACTGCCATGTGTGACCCCATCCAAACACTGGTCCATATGAAATACCTCAGCCCATGCTCAAAATCAATAACCACGTGCAATCCGACATCAAGTACTCAAAGTGTATTACCATAACCATGAATAAGCAGATGACACAATGCCACACAAAACCCGAAAGAACATAACCCATACGCCATCGACCATGCAATACCTAATTACTCATCTCGCTCAAATTTCGCTATAAAGCCCAAATAGAACCGCACCAGGTGTGCTTATAACCAACGAATCACAACTCCTCGTAGCATAGAAGAGTAACTCACAGATCATTTCAGAACACGAATAAGCTCAATAACAACCGAATGGAACATCCCTCAAGAATAGCAGTATGGAATCAACCAATCCGGCTAGGTGTAGAATACACATCCTAATTAGGCCTACCAATGGACCCCCAAATCGACTCTGATCACCGACAAATAGTTAAATAACCCTCTGAAAGTCCACAATGACTGAATCATAATACATACTATCATCGGGCTAACTTCGGCCACAACCTCACAGTCCACAACCATGAAACAATCTGCTTCTGAGAACTCCCAACCTCCAAATCCATAAAACACATGAATCACCATATCTGATTCTATCTCTACCGCCCGAATGTCTAACACATCTCCCATACACGATCATCCCATGAGGAATACTTCTAAAATTCTTTCGTGCCACCTAGCAAAATTTGAATATCAGTTGTCGATCAACCAGGAGAGTGTCGCAGTACCCGTGAAGTATGCATAAATCAAAACACATTGCGCCTTCTGAAATGTATACTCTCATCAAGCCATGCCGATTAGTAATATCAGTTACCTAGTCATCTGAAACCGTCCATACTGCCTATGAATCTATGCCCTTCCCTTCCAAACTGGCCTGTGACCTTGCACATGCAAACCTCAATCTCACACAATACCGCATCTACCATGCCATCCTGTGAAGAGTACAAGAATCTCATAATCAACTCTGAGTCCCAAGCAGAATACATACCCGATCGGTTAGAAACCTTCCATTTGATTTCATCCAGGAGAAATTCACTATGCCCACATGCTCCTCACGCCAGCAGGAAATATACCCTTCAAACCTTGGTAAAAACCATTGAGAACTCTTTGAACCCATTTGCACATAACCAAGATATCAAAATCGAATCTCTCTAGCTCAACCCAACCACGCAGGTTGCCAAAACCCAAGAGCATTTCCATGAAACACCTGTAGAGACTAGCCTTATCGTAAGTACCTAAAGAACCGATTATATCCATTACTGTGCTAATCCAACCTACTACCACGTTGTCCTATTTCTCCAAGTCCCTTCCAAATTGCCTTCAAATTGATACTTCTCCTTGCTGGAACACCACGATCCTTAACCAAAATTCACCACACAAGAGATCCTAGTATAAAACCACAACGCCCTAAGGCCCATAAGCCGCTGACTTCTCTCTTAAGCACCCCAAAGCACCACAACCGCGACACTCACTCTAAGGAGACCTTATGTGAACCTAAAATTGTTTCCTTCACCTTCTTGATACTAAAATACATAATCCACAATGATATAAAAATGTCACAAGTCTCGACACCGTCCAATGCAAATATCAGATCATAGCCATACACCAATCCAAAATTCCCAATTGCTAAATATAATTCTTGAATCCATTAGAACCATTCTCGAGAGTCATACACTCTACTCAAATCTCAATTGCACCACCCCAAACGGGCCTAACGACTGGTGCCCCATTGGCACGACGACACCGAAAAGAGTAACCCCACCTTAACGCGACCAAGCAAATTCCTACTCCATGCACACTACATCTTTCACGAATAACCACTCAATCATTCCATGATTCCCATATACCCATAGAGTGTAATACAACCCGTATCCAGAAATCCCCTTACTCGAGTCATCCTCAATCTCAACCCCTGCAGTCATAACTGATTCACCAGTATACCTCATATCGAAACCAATACAACACATAGTCGTACAATCAACTCGTCGATAGCAGACTCCCCCACTTGGATTAAAGCCATAGAACAAAACAGCCAATAACATTACGATACCCATGCTCTATTACTGCCAAAATCATGCACTGAAATTCAACTAAATCCTTCGTAAGCTCATGTAACACAAACCATATAATACCTCAAATTGTCTGCAAATCTCACATTCATCCTCGTGATAGTCAGGTCAACACTTACAACCGATCCAAACTCAAATCGCACAAATATACCCCGCTAGTAGAAAAGAAAGCCTCCACACAACATTATAAAAATCACACATCCATAGATTACCTCGCAGGTTATAACCCACCTGCTTAGCCTCAAACTGATATCTCTTGATACCCTTTCATAGCCACAACTACTAAGCAATCATTTAATCTCCTTGATTCTGATCTCGATAATAAGACATGAGAACATATTTCATTCCAGCAATAAGCAACAGAAAAGGTCCTTCAATGCACTCATACCCGAGACTATACGTCACATCAAAACAAAAATTAAGCACCCAAAAATTAAGCACCCAATAGCCCCTCCTTTACATTTCAAAAAAACACTTCTCATCGCATTCAAATCATCTTAACACATCCCGCAGTCACATCATACTCATCACAAAGCCATTCTACCGCTCGTTGAGCCATAAATTACACTCATAGGAATACTACCGGACGTATAAATCCAAAACTGCATGCTCACACAATCAAAATCTCTGTGCTCAAGCTACAGTCAAAAATTGACCTCAAGTCCTCCAGACTGGCCCATCATTAGCACACCAAAATCACATCTCGTACCTTAACCATGGAATCACAAGCCGTCGTTGCACAGCTGATACTGAGCGCTCATGTGCGCATGCGAATGCGTGGAAGGAATTCAAAGAGTTATGCTTCAAGATGAATCAATGCCGCACGATAAGGAAAGAAAGATGGGAAGTATATTCTAAATGTCATGTAGCCTCTCGAAGATAGGTATGGATGTCATCATACCGATCTGCAAGACTCTACTAGACACTTGCTCATGACTTGTAGAACCTATGAACCTAGAGCTCTGATACCACCTGTCACGACCCAAAAATCCAACTAGTTGTGATGGCACCTAACCCAACCCGCTAGGTAAGCCAATTAACAACTATCCAATTCCAATGATATTAACAAGACAAATAAACAATAGTAATTTACTCAATTTTATACACTTCCCAAGGACTGGTAGTACAAATCATGAGCTTCTAAGAATGGAATTCACAAAGCGGAAATGAAATAAAAACATCGTCTGTTTGAAAAGTACATATAAGGCTACCATGAACAAGAGGCAGCTACAACCGGGACGCAGGTACATCTTCAAGTCCATCTCCCATCGAACACAACAACATCAACAGTCAGTATCTGCATGAAAGGTGCAGAAGTGTAGTATGAGTACAACCGACCCCATGCACTCAAATAAGTAACAAACCTATCCTTAGGTTGAAAGTAGTGATGAACTAACACAAAGGTCGGGTCCAACACCAATATTCCACAACAGTTCATAACACCATAGTACAAGTAACAAAAGAGGTATATCAGAAATAAAATTCTCAGTTCGTTCACAGTTCCAGAAAAACAATAGGCATTTATTTTCAAGTATCTCAGTGAAAATCCAAATCTTTTAGTGAAAGCCAAATATGAGTAAGTTTGAAAACTCTGATTTTTCCCAAAAATCCTTTCAACAATAAGTAAGATGTTTCATTTTCCTTTCAGATAGCAAGTGTAAGATGTCTCTCTAGGCCCATATGTCAAAATGTATGAGAGGTCATAAATGACGTGATACTATATAGCATGAGGAAAAATGCATCTCTATGCTTATATGTCAAGTGCGCATGCCAAATGTGATGCAAATCAGTGATAAAGATCTTATACATACTCTCAAAGTATCAATTCACTTCGTCCTCCCAGTCACTCAGCACTCGGCACTTGCACTCAGCACTCGGCACTCGTACTCAGTAGGTACATGCGCTCACTGGGGGTGTGCAGAATCCGGAGGGGCTCCTACAGCCCAAGCGCCATAATCCGCACGGACAACTCACGTGTTGCACGGACAACCCACGTGTTGCATAGAAAACTCACATGCCATAATATCAATATCTGGAATCGCACGAACAACTCACGTGCTATAGTAAGCCAATCTGACCCGCTACGGCGTGCAGCCTGATCCCATAATCATCCTCACAATCAGGCCCTCAGCCTCACTCAGTCATTAATCTCTCCAATCTCTCGGGCACACAATGTCATGATACCAGCCCGAAAATAATGATATGATGCATCAATAAATAACAACAGAGACTGAGATATGATATGTATGTGAATGCGTATGACTGAGTATGTAATGCAATGAAAGCATATTACTCAACAACAGAAATGACCTCAATGGGTCCCAACAGGATAAGCATGTAGCCTAGACATGGTTTCTAACATAATCACAGCTCGATAACTCTAGTACGTAGAGATTTCATGATTTCAGACAAGTTCAGGTAACTACACAGTACCATAAAAATATCGGAAATCACATTTCACACGGTGCACGCCCACACGCCCGTCACCTAGCATGTGCGTCACCTTAAAGTCAAACACATAACACGTATATTTAGGGTTCAAACCTCAGATCCAAGATTAGAAGAGTTACTTACTTCGAACAAGCCAATACCAATGTCGAGCAAGCCAAACGATGCTCCAAAGATGCCATCACGCGCGTTCTAACCTCCGAACGGCCCGAAACTAACCAAAAACAACTCAAGTACATCAAACAATGCTAAAGGAACCAATCCCGATCGAAAAAGATCAAATCTTGAATCCAAATCCCAAAATCGACCAAAAGCCCAACCCGGGCCCGTACCTCGAAACCCGACAAAATTTACAAAATCCAACAATATATTCAATTACGAGTCCAACCATACTAGTTTCACTCAAATCCGAGCCACTCGGCACCCCCGTCCGAATATATCAACAAGTCCAATAACATAACACGGACCTACTCGAGCCCTCAAATCACACATAACAACATCAAAACGACGAATCACACCTCAACTCGAAATCAATGAACTTTGAAACTTCAAACTTCCACAACTGATGCCGAAACTTATCAAATCATGTCCGATTGACCTCAAATTTTGCACACAAGTCACATTTGACATTATGGACCTTCTCTAACTTCCGAAATCGGAATTCGACCCCGATATCAAAAAGTCCACTCCCGGTCAAACTTTTCCAAAATTTCAACTTTCGCCATTTCGAGCCAAATTCAACAACGGACCTCCAAATAACAATCCGGATGCGCTCCTAAGTCCAAATCACCCAATGGAGCTAATGGAACCGTCAAAATTCCAATCCAAGGTCAAATGCTAAAAAGTCAAACTTGGTCAACTCTTTCAAATTTAAAGCTCCCTAGTTGAGAATCATTCTTCTAAATCAGTCCTGAATAACCTGAAAACCAAAATCGACGATTCACACAAATTAAAATTCATCATACGGAACTACTCACACCCGTAAACTACCAAGCGAAGTGCAAATACTCAAAACGATCGGCTGGATCGTTACAGGGGAGAAGGTGTAAGGCATTCTCCGAGTCCCGTGGTTCCAGCACTGTAATGACCCAGCCAGTTATTTTGACTTTTAGAACCCTGTTCCCCTAAATAAAACTCCTCGTACATGCTTTTATTAATTTATAACTTGCGGGGATGGTTGGTTCGGGATTTGGAAGTGTTCGGGTTGAAATCGTAACACGTGGTTCCTTAAGTTGGCCTTAAAATACTAAGTTTGACTTCGATCAACATTTTTAGTAAACGACCCCGGAATCGGGATTTGATGGTTCCAATCGGTTCGTATGATGATTTTGGACTTGGTTGTATGTTCGAATCGGTTTTTGGACAACCCGGAAGCGTTTCAGAGCTTAATAGTGAAAATCAACTATTTGAAGGTCTAATGTTCTTTAAATTTGGTTTGGGGTAGGTTTTGGTGTAATTGAAGTCCGTTTAGAATTTCGAGCCTCAGAATAGCTCCGTATGTTGATTTAAAACTTGCACGCAAGATTTAGACCTTCAAGTTGCTTGAAGTAAGTTTGAAGAATTTGAAATTTCTAAGTTGAATCAATTTGGTTTGAGGTATGATTCTTAGTTTTGATGTTGTTTAACACGTTCCGAGGATTCGAGCGTGTCCGTTTTATGATTTCAAACTTGTTGGTATGTTCGGGCAGGGCACCGGGGGCCTCGGGTGTTAACCGGACGAGGCTCGAATCGATTTGGACCTTGGAGCAGCAGCTGAAGCTTCCAGCTTCTGTTGCAACCACACATGCGCTTGGCCGGCCACAGGTGCGTGAAAAGCACTGCAGAAGCGCATGTACAAACTACAGAAGCGCATCACAGATGCGACGTACAAGCCGCAGAAGCGGACGGGGCCGGCTTAGGGGGAAAACGCATCTGCGATACAATTTCCGCAGATGCGGAGCCGCGGAAGCGGCTTGCAAGCCACAGATGCGAAAGGACTATTTGGCAGAACCCTTAAAGAACGGGAAAACAACCATTTTTGCCCATTTCTCTTCATTATTGGGCGATTTTGGAGCTTTTTGAGAGGGGATTTGAACTAGCAACTTGAAGGTAAGTTAATTCTACACACTTTAAATTAAATACATAGATTATGGGTAGATTATAACCTGTAAATTGTGAAAATCAAGGGTTAGAGGAAAACCCTAGATTTGTATAAAAATGAGATTTTAACAACGAAAATGGTTATGGAATTGAATGGAAATTGTATATTTGAGTTCTTGAGATTATAGGTAACGATTTCCTCCGAAAATTTCCAGAATCCGGGCACGTGGCCCTGGGGTAAATTTTAGGAATTTTACCATTTTGGGTTGGTAATTAATTTAATAGTCTAATTTCAAATTATTGAGCATGTATTAATTATTTTATATAACATTTGGATAGTTTTGGATTTTTCGGCACCAAATTGGGATTTTTACACGACGTCGTGATCGGAAGTGGGCTTTGAGATCAGTTAAGTCTCTTGTCTAATCTTGTAAGAGGGAATTTACCCCATAGGTGATCTAAATAAATAATTTTTGCTAATTGTAGGGGCTATGTATGCACGAGGTGACGAGAGTCCGTGCGTAGCTACTAATTATGCTATGTCCGGGTAGTTAGGACTCAAATCATGTATTACTTGTGATAATAACTTCATATGTTAGAGGAATTAGTAAACGATCGAAACTTCATATGCTTGAATTTTGTGTAAATTATTTAATTGTTAATAGAAATTAAACATCCTATGTGTTAATATTATAATAACTTTTCATTCCGGAGGTTAATAAGAAAATATCCTCCTTTCTTGTGGTGCGGGCCGAACACTTCGGCAGTATAGATGCATATATGGATAGTGCCGCACGTCCCTCGGCAGTGTACATGACACTCTGGATCAGGCCGTACGACCTCGGCAGAAATCGTGCCTAATAATATTAATTATACGATACATTGATATTTTAATTGCAGTTTGTAAAGCTAATTGATAAATTGGAAATTATCAAAATTTAGGGAATTAATTATTTCTTATTGTTAAGAAAACTATGGTTGTTTACATAATTTAATTAAATATTTTTATTGTAATATTATTGACCCATAGTGTGTGTCAAAGTCGACCTCTCGTCACTACTTCTTCGAGATTAGACTTGATACTTACTGGGTACACGTTATTTACGTACTCATGCTATGCTTGCTACACTATTTGTGCAGGACTTGAGACAGGTGCTATCGAAGGACCTACCGACATGCACCCACGTTATCTAGAGGCTTAGTAGTGAGCTGCCTTTCTGAGCCATTCTGCAGCAACTAGTGCCTCTTCTTGTATTTGTATTCTGTCTATTTTACTTGAGACAGTATTTAGAATTTTGTATAATATACGAGATGCTCATACACTTGTGATACCAGGTCTTGGCACACACTAGTAGAATTTTTGGATTTAATTATTTTTCTTGGGTTTTAATTTATCTTATTTTCTCATATTTTTCTCAAATTTTTGTAATTTTGAAGAGTTTGATTAGTCGGATAATTTTTAAAGAAATGAATATATGTTTAAATCATTTGTTAGCTTGCCTAGATGGGATGTTGGGTGCCATCACGACCTATAGGTAAATTTGGGTCGTGACAACATGGTATCAGGTCTAATAGAGAAATGAATAATAGAGCCTTGCGGATCAGTACGGAGACGTCTGTGTTTATTTTCGAGAGGCTATAGGGTGTTAGGAAAACTACCTTTCTTCATCTCCCATTATGCAAATAATGTAGTACTAAATAGCTTTCTCTTATTCTCTCACAAATGGTGAGAACGCGCTCTAATGAGGTTCCGGACCAGGGAAGAGCTACTCCCCCCCAATTATTAGAGGCCGAGGCAGAGGCCGAGGGAGGGCTCCAGCCCGTGGTTAGGGACGTGGACGTCCAGAACTATTCCAGTTATGCCACCAGTGGGTCCAGCAGAGGGTCCTATTATTGAGCAACATGGCGAGGTGCCCGTAGCAGAGCCAGCTCCGGTCGCTTTGTAGACTATAACTTGGCTTGAATTAATTTTGGATGAACTGCGATTTATTAGTTTCCATGTTTTATATATCCGTTTTTAATTATTAAAATATGGAATTATCTTTGAAATGAATCACGTGTGTGAATCCGTTTTGTTTATTGTGCCAAAATCTTGCCACGCGTACGTGTATCCAATTAATAGCATTTTATTATTAAGATTGTTTTGGCCAAAGTTAACACATACTTCGGTTTTATTTTTGGAAATCATAATTATGCCACGTGAACGTATACATAATGGCGATAAACTAATTAAAAGCGTGCCTAAAGCACTCTATCGGTGCTCATTATTCTTCCTATATTTTTTAGATTATTGTAAGGTCATGAATTTTGGAATTACTTGTGGAAGAAGTGTATGGTTTTAGATATTTGAATAAATAAACCATCATATGCCAATACCCTACAATCCAACAATTGAAGCCCAAACTTATTAGGGTCCAAATCTTCCCAACTTTAAAGCAAGTTTGAACACCATATTTCCAGAAACATGAATAAGTATATAGCATTTAAGAACTAATTTACATTATTAATTATAAAGTTTAAAGGCAAATAAATAAAATCACATGAAATAAGATTAAAAGAATAGAGGAAAGAATAAACCTTTGATGCAAAATTTCCAATTAAATGAGTTTCCAACAACAGGTATAGTAACTCAGACGAACGTCGAACAAGCATAAGCGAAGAAGAACATCAAAGCTAGTGAACGGAGCTCCAACGGAATCCTCGACCTCGACTATTGACTTCACTATTTGGCGTGTAAAAAAGGGATGTTATGAAGTATTTTTGTTGGATTTTGGTTGATGAATAGCTAGAATTTTGAAAGAAGAGACGAAGAAAGAGTGACCCGAGTAAAAGTTCCCTTAGCATAGAAGAAGAAAATAAACTTCTCTCAATTCTCTCCTCTCTTTTTTCTTCTCTTTTTCTTTTCCTCAAATGTCTCTTCTATTTATAGAAAACATTTCGTAATTTTTTCAGATTTTTTAATTATTTTATTATTTTGTTATTTTTTAATTAAAAATAATTCCCACTTCCCCTAGGCGAAATGGTTCTACCTGGGTTAAGCTACGAAAAATAGCCTAAGCAAAGATTGTTTCTACCCGGAACTATGAGCTAGATTCCCCTAGGCAAAACGGTTCTATCCGGGTTAAGTTACGTAAAATAACCTGAGCGAAGAGTACTTCTACCCGAAAACTATGAGTTGGATCTCTCTAGGCAAAAAGGTTCTACCTGGGTTAAGCTACATAAAACAACCTGAGCGAAGAGTACTTCTACCCTGAACTATGAGCTGGATCCCCCTAGGCGAAATGTTCTACCTGGGTTAAGCTATGTAAAACAACCTGAGCGAAGAGTACTTCTACCCGGAAATATGAGCTGGATCCCCTAGGTGAAATGGTTCTACCTGGGTTAAGCTACGAAAATAAGAGGTATGAACAGTAGTGATGCATGCTAAAAATAATGGAAAGTGGAGATTTTGAGGAAACTTACCTTTGGTGACATTCGTCTTTTAGGAATCGCTATTCTGCACTACTTTGTTCTTGCTTCAAAACAAAGAAAAATTATGAGTTTTAAAAGTGGTGGTCGGTGTGTGGCCTAGATATCTTTGGCAGCTTGGCTTTATGACCATCTTCTTTTGATGATGATTTCAACCTACCACTAGATGTTTCCTGAATACCACTTACATTTCTTTCCACGGAGAACCTTTTACTTTTAAAACTTTTACATGACTGTTGGTCGCGTGGGACTTAACCTTTTCAACTTTATTTTGCCTTTGTGGCATTTCACTTTCGACTTCTTTCCTCCAAAACTTTCAATTTCAGAGAATTGGGAAACTTTTGGCTTTCCAAACTTTGCCAAAATGTTTAGCCACTTGGGACTTAAATATTTTCAACTTCATTTTGCCTCTGTAGGTACTTTCAATTTGATTTCCTTCTTTCGAGAGTTTTTTATTTCAAAGCATCAGCCACCATGGCCAGTTGGGGTTGACTTGATGCCCATGCCGAGGTTGGGTGCCTTTTCAATGTATCCATTCGCTTTAAACGAGAGCCACGTAATCGATCTTACCATCCTTTCTTTGCCTTTATTTTAGACACAAAGTTATACCGGAAGGGATTCAAAGAAAACAACAATGGAATGGAGAATGAGTTTAAACAAAAGGTGTCCATTTCGGGGAATAGAAATTAAAGAAGGACTTATCTGGGAGTACATGAGGACTTCAATGAACATGACATGCTTTTTGGACTGGATGCCTGATCTGTGTAAATCGTCCGACTCTCAGCAATTCAACACAACCTTTGCCTCAAAATCGAGAAACCTTGCCCAGGACTATGTCGATGTTAATGGCTGTGAAGATCCTCTTTTAGATCAGTAGTGCCCTTTGCGGATTTTCACTAGCTGACCTCTCTCATTTCTCTTCTCAACATCACTTTATAATGCCCTTTGCGGGTTTTCACTAACAAGGCTCTCTTAGTTTTATTTTCTCTGCTCGGCATTGCCCTACGATGGCTGTGAGGGTTTTCACCAATTAGTCTCTCTTATTTTATTTCTCTCATTTGGTTGTATCACATCCATGTAACTGTATCCTCCAATTCTTGAACATTCTCGTTGATTGATCGGAAGGACTTGAAAAGGATTTGGGTAAAAAAGGATTTGGATTGAATTACAACTTTGGAACCTTTAAGACAAAACCATCGCCGACTATTGTAACATCTGCCCCAGTTTCAGCATTTTTTTTTTTGGAAATATTGATTTTTATTTTGGTGTGACTGAACCCTAGAGAGAGGCTCCCTACGTATTCTTTCGGAATAAAGTCAAGCGTAGTTCAAGTAACTACTTTTTTTTGTTTTTCTTCTGTTTTGTTTTGTTTTCTCTTTCTTTTCCATTTTTCCTTTTTTTCCTTTTTTGCTTTTACATTTTTGTTCATTTTTTTTAATAATAACTTCCAAGTTCCAAAGAGGGTAATCAAAGAAAAGGGAACCGGCTCAATGGGTTTGCAAAAGGTTGATAGTACTTGGATAGTGAGAAAGAAAGCCTTCTTCATTCCAACTGGAGAACATTAATGTTATATAGAGGATCAAACATATTACCTTTTGACTACACCTGCGTTGACAGTTGTTTCAGGGATATTTCCTTCATGTTTCCAAAGTACAACACTCTCTTTTGGCAGTACTCTCGTTACAATGTAAGGACGTTTTGACATTTTTGATTCTTTATTTTATTTCCTTAAAATTATCTTCATTGCACTATAATTTTTTATTCATTATTTCAAAGTCTAACAGTATTTTAGGATCTGGGCCTGAAGTCTGCAGGCATGTCATGTCATTAAAATCTTCATTTAACAGAACTGAAAAGAGAATAAGAAAAGTGATAAGATTAAGAAAAGAGACATTCCTAGACAATGAAATATTAATTCCATTTGATTTTTTATTTTATTTTTTAAAATTTTAAAGATAGAAGGGTTTACAACGGAGAGTAAGACAATAAAGTTAAACATCTGGATCACACCCTGAAATAATCCGAACATGGAAAGATAGCAAGACCGGCTACTGAGACTCTAGTCTGATAGGGAACTTTCAGGTTTGGCGACCGTTTTTTTGGCTTTTCCTCTATCTCGTAATGGCTGCAATGGCCTTCAGTGCCATATCAAATTCCTCATTTTCACAAATCATTCCGACTACTAGCCCAGTGTTGTGAGCAAGCAAGGGATTGTTTGTCACATCATGAGCCTCCTCCCTCATGAAGAACTATTGCCTTGACCTTGATGAGGTCTTCCACTGCTCCTTTGAGAGTCCAACAATCTTCAGTATCATGTCCCACTACTCAGGAGTGGTATTCACATCTAGCATCAGCTCGGTGTGAGGGGGACTCGGGGTTTGGCCGATTCGGGGCCACTAGCTGCAACAGATCTAGCCTAACTTGCTTTTGGAACAAGCCAGAGTATGATTCATCAATGGGGGTGAACTGATTCCTTCTGAGAGGCTCTCTTGGTCAAGGATTGTATTGGGGAACATTTGGTTGGGGATTATATGGAGCTTTTGTATAATGTTGTGGCCACGTGTAAGATTGCGCTTTCATCATCGCATAACGATGTAGTGCCACGACATAAGAAGCATCTTGATGGGGATAATAGTGTTGTGGGACCTGAGGAAGCATATATGATTGGTTAAATGCCATGCGGGGCCCCCTTGAGCTGGAAGCCATCATGGCTCTCTCTTCTCTCTCGTCTTTGTTCATCAAACCCACTGAACTATTCTAAACGGCCTGTGATGCGGCCTTAAAAGAAGCTTGACTCAAGATTCTACCCGTTTTAAAACCATTTTCAACCATCTTCCCAATTTTGATAGCCTCAGCGAATGGTATACCCATAACATATATCATGTTCTGGATATAATCAAGCTCTTGAGCCTCTAGTAAAACAATGATCAACTCACGATTATCCATGGGTGGCTTAACTCTAGCCATTTGCTCCCTCCACTCGATGGCATACTCCTTAAAGCTTTCCGTCGGCTTTTTCTTCATATTGGACAGGGAATTGCGATCTGGTACAATATTAATGTTGTACTAGAATTATTTGACGAAGGCTTGTGCCATGTCATCCCATACATGCCAGTGAGAGATATCTTGGTCAATGAACCATTTAGAGGCTACCCCCACACGACTTTCCCCAAAATAATCCATCAACAATTCTTATTTTCCACCTGCACCCCTCAGCTGGTTGCAATACCTTTTCAAGTGGGCGATAGGGTCGCCATATCCATCATACTTCTCAAATTTTGGGCTCTTGAACCCTGGTGGGAAATGGATGTGAGGGAACATGCATAGATCACTGAACGAAACACTTTTGTGACCACCTAGTCCTTGTATGTTCTTTATGTTTTTTTCAAGACTTTTTATTTTCCTGGCCATCTTATCTGGCTCAACTGTCTAGGCACGCTTTTCATTTTCCACTGGTGACTCGTACTGAGGAATCTGATTGTATGGAGCCGAGACCCTGAAAGCCATATTTGGAGAGTTGTATTGGCCATCATAAGCCTGAGGTGGTGGCTCGTTGTTTAGCCTCGTCACAGGAGGTGGTGGCGGGATTGTATATACTGGTGCACCAGACACGACAAGAGGGGTGTTCCTGACCGGTGCGACTGGAGGTCGCATATTAGAGGTACCAGGGGAAGCATGGAGGTTGTAGTTTGATACATACCCTGGTGGTAGAATGTGATCGCTCACTACATGGAGCGGTGGTTGAGTATCCCGGGATACGGTGGAAGTTCCCTCTTAGGGACCCTGGGGTGGAGGTTGATCGGAAACCCAAGCTTGATATACATCAGACAGTTGTTGTCTCAATTTTCTTATTTCCTCCGACTCTTGCTCAACTGACGGACCATGGGGATTGTCACTGATCAACTCGATTTCATCACTGTTATCCATTACTATTGTTCTCTTTGATCTGGTGAAGTAATGATGTGTTGCCAGTTTAATTACAAACCTACGTCCTTAAGCTTATTATATGAGAGACATCAAACATGTTAGGGTTAGGCATTTTATAAATATGAATCACACGTAATATGCCATGCTCCCTTCATCTTAGAATTGTTGAAAAATATTTTGATCGAACCTTTTGGGGATTGCCTACGTATCATGTCGCCGCATGAATCAGATCATTACATAGTTCAGGAATAGACTGACCCATTTTTCTTTTCTTTTCTTTTCTTTTTTTCTTATATAAAGACTTTTAAATATTATTTTTTTTTTTGAGTTTTTTTCTTTTTATGGAACGTTGAATGTTTTTTTAAAAGAAGGAATTCTAAAGAAGGAAGAAATATATATTTCTTTTATCGAATGAAATAATTCGGAAAAGAAGGAAAATAATTTTGAATTTTTATTTTTTTGGATTTTCTAAGGAAAAAATTCTAAAGAGAGAATTAAGGAAATGGAAAATATTTTTGAATTTTTTGAAAATTGGGGCTGGAACCGATGAGGTTTGCCTATGTATCTCACATCCAGTGAGATCGGACCCGCGTAGTTCGGCCTAAGATTTGACCATTTTTTTTACACCTCATGCCAGATTAGTCTATTTTTTTATTCAGTAAAAACGAATTATTTATACAAAATAAGGGGAATGATTTTTTTTTCCAATTCCGCTCAACTAATTTTCTAAAGTCAGTCAACAAAAACAAGCAAGCCTTCCAAATGATGCAGCAAGTAGCACATAAGTGAACATAATGGTCTCAGAATGGATACATGTCTTATACGGACCTGGCCCCTGTGCCGACTTTCGCTAAGTCAAATGTACATGATGCAACAAATGATCCTACTAGGGGATGAGGTGTATCTAGACTGGCCATAAAACGAACGGACAACTCGAATTGGGAAGAGGTAGCGTACATGAAGCAATACTTCTTCGGCTTAACTACTGGACCCTCCCCGGTCTTAAACATATGTGACTAATAATCCTTTAACGGGAGCCAAGGCCCACCGGCTTTATCTCAAAAATGAATGGGGTACGTATCCGCGATTCACGGGGTTGTATTCAGAAGACTCAGCGGAGGTGTGCAAGAAGACAATTTATAATACAGTTCAACAATATCAAAGAGATAAAGAGCAGACAAGTAGTACATTAGGCCCAAATAGATAACAGTTATATACAAAAACTAATAAAGCCAAATAAAATCAATGTACAAGTTCGAATTCTTGAATGTTCCCCAGCAGAGTCGCCAGAGCTGTCACACCCCTTTTCTAACCCACAATATATGATATTTGTAAGGATTGTTGTGGGTTAAAGAGTTTTTCCAATTAAAGTGACAAATTTGAGTAAGGATTATTTTATTTACAGAGTCGCCACTTGGAATTGATTTTTTGGGTGTTCCAAGTCACCTTTTATTTGAATCCCTATTCAAGGAAGATTTGACTCTTTTATTATTGGTTTGCAAAAAAAAAGTCCGGGTAAGGAATTATGTTGACCGGGGAGAAGGTGTAAGGAATTTCCTGAGTCCCGTAGTTCCAGCACGGTCGCTTTATTGACTACAACGTGGCTTGAATTAATTTTGGATGAACTGTGATTTATTTGTTTTCATGTTTTATCTATCCGCTTTTAATTATTAAAATATGGAATTATCTTTGAAACGAATCACGTGTGTGAATCCGTTTTGTTTATTGTTCCAAAATCTTGTCATGCGTACGTGTACACAACTAATACCATTTTATTATTTAAAATGTTTTGGCCAAAGTTAACACATACTTCAGTTTTATTTTTGGAAATCACAATTATGCCACGTGAAAGTATACATAATCGCGATAAACTAATTAAAAGTGTGCCTAAAGCACTCTATCGGTGTTTATTATTCTTCCTATATTTTTGAGATTATTGTAAGGTCATGAATTATGGAGTTACTTATAGAAGAAGTGTATGATTTTAGATATTTGAATAAATAAACCATCATATACCAATACCCTACAAACCAACAATTGAAGCCCAAACTTATTAGGGTCCAAAGCTTTCCAACTTTAAAGTAAGTTTGAATACCATATTTTCAGAAACATGATTAAGTATATAACATTTAAGGACTAATTTACATTATTATTTATAAAGTTTAAAGGCAAATAAATAAAATCACATAAAATAAGATTAAAAGAATAGAGTAAATAATAAAACTTTAATGCAAAATTTCCAATTAAATGAGTTTCCAACAACAGGTATAGTAATTCAGACGAACGTCGAACAAGCATAAGCGAAGAAGAACATCAAAGCTAGTGAACGGAGCTCCAACGGAATCCCCGACCTCGACTATTGCCTTCACTTTTTGGCGTGTACAAAAAGGATGTTATGAAGTATTTTTGTTGGGTATTGGTTGATGAATAGCTAGATTTTTCGAAAAAAGAGACGAAGAAAGAATGACATGAGTAAAACATTCTCTTAGCATAGAAGAAGAAAATAAAATTCTCCCAATTACCTCCTCTCTTTTTTCTTCTCTTTTTCTTCTCCTCATATTTCTCTTCTATTTATAGAAATTATTTCGGAATTTTTTCAGATTATTTTATTATTTTTAATTAAAAATGATTCCCACTTCCCATTTTTCTTCTTTTAAAAAAAACAAAATTCCCAACTTTCCTTTACTTTTATTTTTTAATTTCCCACTTTTTACTTTTATTATATTCATATTCCCTCTTTTTTTATTTTTTTATTTTTATTTTCCACTTATTTTACTTTTCTTTTTTTTAATTTCCACTTTCTTTTACTTTCTTTAAACAATTTCAGCTACCTTTTATTTTTTCTTTTTTTCTTAATTCCAACATTCTTTTAATTTTCATTTTTTCAAATTTCCACATTCTTTTATTTTTATTTTTATTTTAATTTTAATTTTCCACTTTCTTTTACTTTTTTTAAAAAACAATTTCCACCTACTTTTACTTTTACTTTTTATTCCATACTTTTAATTTTCCTATTATTTTATTCCCTTCTGAAAATAAAAAAAATATTTAATTTTTTCGGTTTTTTTAATTTTTTAATTTTAAAAAAAAATAAAAAAAATAATAGTAATAATTGACCTTTTAAATTATTTTAAATTTTTACCCTATATAAAAAAAAATGTAACAAAGCTTAAAATATATATCAAATTTCTCAAAAATTAGATGCTCATATCTACCCCTCTTTGCTTGGAAACATGAAGAGTTTTCAGGCAAAGACTAGGTGAGCCATGTGACTAATTTTTGACCAAACTGTTATTCAAAAGGAAAAGAAATAAACAATAGGGTGCAACCGAGTCCTAGTTTTGGATAGCCTACAAATCTCGGGTTATAGGGGAATCAGGTCATGTGTAGTTCAAGGAGAATGGTGGAATGCTGAGTTGAGGAGTCGAGTGAGGTTTCGTTGAGGCCCCGGTCCGCGGTCCTGCTATTATATCAAAATAAAAAAAGAAACTAAACAAGCCTATCAGCTATGAGTTACAAGATTCCTATCTATGAGTCTTCGGAAACTTGATCTTGAGTCTTGACTGGTTCTTCATGCAGACTCTGATATAAGCCTTGATGCTCGCTAGCTGTTGGTGCTAGTTCATTGTTCTATAGCTTCTTCTAATCAAGACGGGACTCCAATGCTCGCGGCTTCAGTCATGCCTTGAGCATTCCACATCTTTTCAACTGCTTTTGCATTTTGGATTCACATAGTTTTTCTTTTCTTTTATTCTAAATTGAGACTTCTTCTTTTGGTCATCCCAAACCATGTGCCTCGAGGTAAAACCTATTCAGACAACAAAACAAACAAACGAACAAAAACTTTTTCCCCAGTTTGCACTAGGAAATTTTGTGAGTTATTGTAACAAAATTCTAAACTACTTCTTTATTTAAAGCAATAAAAAGTCGGGAATGGTGTACTCCGAAAATCCAAACTAGGGAATAGAGACCCTATGTCTAAAATGAAAGAAACTAGGGAGTGGAGACCTATGTTGGAAAAGCGACTAGGGATTGGTGTACCCTGAACCAGTGGTTGGTAACCTGTATTGTGGAAAAAGAATGTAATTAGGGGTTGGTACCCTGTATTACTGAAAAGAATGTAATCATGCTGATGGCGTCCTATATTACTGAAAGGAAATGTAACCAGGGGATGGCACCCTGTATTACGGAAAAGAAATGTAACCAAGGGTTGGTACCTTATATTACTGAAATGAAAATGAATCCCTCGGGCAAAAACGTTCTACCTGGGTTAAATTGCGAAAAGCGAGCCTGGGCGAAGAGTACTTCTACCCGGAATATGAGCTAGATTCCCCTAGTCAAAAAGTTTCTACTTGGGTTAAACTACGTAAAACAACCTGAGCGAAGAGTACTTCTACCTGAACTATGAGTTGGATCCCCCTAGGCGAAAAGGTTCTACCTGAGTTAAGCTACGTAAAACAACCTAAGCGAAGAGTACTTCTACCCGGAACTATGAGCTAGATCCCCTTAGGCGAAAAGGTTCTACCTAGGTTAAGCTACGTAAAACAATCTGAGCGAAGACTACTTCTACCCGGAACTATGAGCTGGATCCCCCTAGGTGAAAATGTTCTACCTGGGTTAAGCTACGTAAAACATCCTGAGCGAAGAGTGCTTCTACCCGGAACTATGAGCTGGATCCCCTTAGGCGAAAAGGTTCTACCTGGGTTAAGCTACGTAAAACAAACTGAGCAAAGAGTACTTCTACCCCAAACTATGAGCTGGATCCCCCTAGGCGAAAAGGTTCTACCTGGGTTAAGATATAAAAAACAACCTGAGCGAAGAGTGCTTCTACTCGGAACAATGAGCTGGATCGCCCTAGGTGAAACATTTCTACCTGGGTTAAGCTACATAAAATAACTTGAGCGAAGAGTACTTCTACCCGGAACTATGAGCTGGATCCCCCTAGGTAAAAAGGTTCTACCGGGGTTAAGCTATGTAAAACAACCTGAGCGAAGCGTACTTCTACCCGAAACTATAAGTTGGATCCCCCTAGGAGAAATGGTTCTACCTGGGTTAAGCTACGTAAAACAACCTGAGTGAAAAGTACTTCTACCCGGAACTATGAGTTGGATCCCCCTAGGCGAAAAAGTTCTACCTGAGTTAAGCTATGTAAAACAACCAGGGCGAAGAGTACTTCTACCCGGAACTATGAGCTGGATCCTCCTAGGCGAAAAGGTTCTACCTGGGTTAAGCTACGTATAACAACCTGGGCGAAGAATACTTCTACCCGGAACTATGAGCCGGATCAACCTAGGCGAAAATGTTCTACCTGGGTTAAGCTACGAAAAACATCATGAGCGTAGAGTGCTTCTACCCGGAACTATGAGCTGGATCCCCCTAGGCGAAATGGTTCTACCTGGGTTAAGATACGTAAAATAACCTGGGCGAAGAGCACTTTTACCCGGAACTATGAGCTGGATCCCCCTAGGTGACAAGGTTCTACTTGGGTTAAGCTACGAAAAATAACCTGAGCGAAGAGTGATTCTACCCGAAACTATGAGTTGGATCCCCCTAGGCGGGACGGTTCTACCTGGGTTAAGCTACGTAAAACAACTTGAGCGAAGAGTACTTCTACCCAGAACTATGAGCTGGATCCCCCTAGGCAAAAAGGTTCTACCTGGGTTAAGTTATATAAAACAACCTGAGCGAAGAGTACTTCTACCCGAAATTATGAGATGGATCCCCCTAGGAGAAACGGTTCTACCTGGGTTAAGATACGTAAAATAACATGGGCGAAGAGTACTTATACCCGGAACTATAAGTTGGATCCCCCTCGGCAAAAATGTTCTACCTGGGTTAAGCTATGTAAAACAACTTTGGCGAAGAGTACTTCTACCCGAAACTATGAGCTGGATCCCCCTAGGCAAAAAAGTTCTACCTGGGTTAAGCTATGTAAAACAACCTAGGCGAAGAGTACTATACCAGTAACTATGAGCTAGATCCCCTTAGGCCCACTAGGCGAAAGGGTTCTACCTGGGTTAAGCTACGAAAAGCAGCCTGAGCGAAGAGTGATTCTACCTGGAAACTATGAGCTGGATACCCCTAGGCGAAACGGTTCTACCTGGGTTAACCTACATAAAACAACCTGAGCGAAGAGTACTTCTACCGGAAACTATGAGCTGGATCCCCCTAGGCAAAAAGGTTCTACCTAGGTTAAGCTACGTAAAACAACCTGAGCGAAGAGTATTTCTACCCAGAAATATGAGCTGGATCCCCCTAGGTGAAAAGTTCTACTTGGGTTAAGCTACGAAAATAAGAGGTATGAACAATAGTGATGCATGCTAAAAATAAAGGAATGTGGAGATTTTGAGGAAACTTACCTTTGGTGACATTCGTCCTTTAGGAATCGCCATTCTGCACTGCTTTGTTCCTTCTTCAAAACAAAGAAAAATTGTGAGTTTTAAAAGTGGTGGTCGGTGTGTGGCCTTGATATCTTTGGCAGCTCGGCTTTGTGACCATCTTCTTTTGATGATGATTTCAACCTACCACTAGATGTTTCCTGAATACCACTTATATTTCTGGCCCCAGAGAACCTTTGACTTTTCAAACTTTTACATGACTGTTAGTTGCGTGAGACTTAACCTTTTCAACTTTATTTTGCCTTTGTGGCATTTCACTTTCGACCTCTTTCCTCCAAAACTTTCAATTTCAGAGAATTAGGGAACCTTTGGCTTTTCAAACTTTGCCAAAATGATTAGCCACTTGGGACTTAAATATTTTCAACTTCATTTTACCTCTGTAGGCACTTTCAATTTGATTTCCTCCTTTCGAGAGTTTTTGATTTCAAAGCATCAGCCACCATGGCCAGTTGGGGTTGACTTGATGCCCATGCCGAGGTTGGGTGCCTTTTCAATGTATCTATTCACTTTAAACGAGAGCCACGTAATCGATCTTACCATCCTTTCTTTGCCTTTATTTTAGACACAAAGTTATACCGGAAGGGATTCAAAGAAAACAACAATGGAATGGAGAATGAGTTTAAACAAAAGGTGTCCATTTCGGGGAATAGAAATTAAAAAGGACTTATCTGGGAGTACATGAGGACTTCAATGAACATGACATGCTTTTTGGACTGGATGCCTGATCTGTGTAAATCGTCCGACTCTCAGCAATTCAACACAACCTTTGCCTCAAAACCGAGAAACCTTGCCCAGGACTATGTCGATGCTAATGGCTGTGAAGATCCTCTTTTAGATCAGTAGTGCCCTTTGCGGATTTTCACTAGCTGACCTCTCTCATTTCTCTTCTCAACATCGCTTTATAATGCCCTTTGCGGGTTTTCACTAACAAGGCTCTCTTAGTTTTATTTTCTCTGCTCGGCATTGCCCTACGATGGCTGTGAGGGTTTTCACCAATTAGTCTCTCTTATTTTATTTCTCTCATTTGGTTGTATCACATCCATGTAACTGTATCCTCCAATTCTTGAACATTCTCGTTGATTGATCGGAAGGACTTGAAAAGGATTTGGGTAAAAAAGGATTTGGATTGAATTACAACTTTGGAACCTTTAAGACAAAACCATCGCCGACTATTGTAACATCTGCCCCAGTTTCAGCATTTTTTTTTTTGGAAATATTGATTTTTATTTTGGTGTGACTGAACCCTAGAGAGAGGCTCCCTACGTATTCTTTCGGAATAAAGTCAAGCGTAGTTCAAGTAACCACTTTTTTTTGTTTTTCTTCTGTTTTGTTTTGTTTTCTCTTTCTTTTCCATTTTTCCTTTTTTTCCTTTTTTGCTTTTACATTTTTGTTCATTTTTTTTAATAATAACTTCCAAGTTCCAAAGAGGGTAATCAAAGAAAAGGGAACCGGCTCAATGGGTTTGCAAAAGGTTGATAGTACTTGGATAGTGAGAAAGAAAGCCTTCTTCATTCCAACTGGAGAACATTAATGTTATATAAAGGATCAAACATATTACCTTTTGACTACACCTGCATTGACAGTTGTTTCAGGGATATTTCCTTCATGTTTCCAAAGTACAACACTCTCTTTTGGCAGTACTCTCGTTACAATGTAAGGACATTTTGACATTTCTGATTCTTTATTTTATTTCCTTAAAATTATCTTCATTGCACTATAATTTTTTATTCATTATTTCAAAGTCTAGCAGTATTTTAGGATCTGGGCCTGAAGTCTGTAGGCATGTCATGTCATTAAAATCTTCATTTAACTGAACTGAAAAGAGAATAAGAAAAGTGATAAGATTAAGAAAAGAGACATTCCTAGACAATGAAATATTAATTCCATTTGATTTTTTATTTTATTTTTTAAAATTTTAAAGATAGAAGGGTTTACAACGGAGAGTAAGACAATAAAGTTAAACATCCGGATCACACCCTGAAATAATCCGAACATGGAAAGATAGCAAGACCGGCTACTGAGACTCTAGCCTGATAGGGAACTTTCAGGTTTGGCGACCATTTTTTTGGCTTTTCCTCTATCTCGTAATGGCTGCAATGGCCTTCAGTGCCATATCAAATTCCTCATTTTCACAAATCATTCCGACTACTAGCCCAGTGTTGTGAGCAAGCAAGGGATTGTTTGTCACATTATGAGCCTCCTCCGTCATGAAGAACTATTGCCTTGACCTTGATGAGGTCTTCCACTGCTCCTTTGAGAGTCCAACAATCTTCAGTATCATGTCCCACTACTCAGGAGTGGTATTCACATCTAGCATCAGCTCGGTGTGAGGGGGAACAGAAATTTTAGGACTTATTTAGGAGTACATGCGGACTTCAATGAACATGACATGCCATTTGGACTGGATGTCTGGTCTGTGTAAACCGTCTGACTCTCAGCAATTCAACACAGCTTTTGCCTCGAAACCTAGAAACCTTGCCCAGGACTATGTCGATGCCAATGGCTGTGAAGATCCTCTTTTCGATCAGTAGTGGCCTTTGCGGATTTTTACTAGCTGACCTCTCTCATTTCTCTTCTCATCATCGCTTTATAGTGCCCTTTGCAAGTTTTCACTAACAAGGCTCTCTTATTTTTATTTTCTCTGCTCGGAATCGCCCTACGATGGCTATGAGGGTTTTTACCAATAAGACTCTTATTTTATTTTTCTTATTTGGTTGTATCACATCCAAGTAACTGTATCCTCCAATTCTTGAACATTCTCATTGATTGATCGGAAGAACTTGAAAAGGATTGGGTAAAAAGGATTTGGATTGAATTATAACTTTGAAACCTTTAAGGCGAAACCATCACCGACCATTGTAACATCTGCCCCAGTTTCGGCGTCGTTTTATTTTTTTTGGAAATATTGATTTTTATTTTGGTGTGACTGAACCCCAGAGAGAGGCTGTCTACGTATCCTTTCGGAATCAAGTCGAATGTAGTTCAAGTAACTACTTTTTTTTGTTTTGTTTTTCTTCTGTTTTGTTTTGTTTTCTCTTTCTTTTCCTTTTTTTCCTTTTTTTTTTTACATTTTCATTCATTATTTTTAATAATAACTTCCAAGTTCCAAAGAGGGTAATCGAAGAAAAGGGAACCAGCAAAGGGTTTGCAAAAGGTTGATAGTACTTGGATTATGAGAAAGAAAGTCGTCTTCATCCCAACCGGAGAACATTTATGTTATGTAGAGGAACAAACATAGTAACTTTTGACTGCACCTGCGTTGACAGTTGTTTCAGGGACATTTCCTTCAATGTTTCCAAAGTACAACACTCTCTTTTGGCAGTACTCTCGTTACAATGTATGGACCTTTGGACATTTCCGATTCTTTATTTTATTTCCTTAAAATTATCTTCATTGCACTATGATGCTTTATTCATTATTTCAAAGTCTAACAGCGTTTTAGGATCTGGGCCTGAAGTCTGCAGGCATGTCATATCATTAAAATCTTCATTTAACAAAACTGAAAAGAGAATAAGAAAAGTGACAAGATTAAGAAATGAGACATTCTTAGACAATGAAATATTAATTTCATTTGATTTTTTATTTTATTTCTTAAAATTTTAAAGATAGAAGGGTTTACATCAGAAAGTAAGACAACAAAGTTAAACATCCGGATCACACCCTGAAATAATTCGAATTCGGAAAGGATAGCAAGACCGGCTACTGAGACTCCAGTCTGGTAGGGAACTTTCAGGCTTGGCGACAATTTTTTTTAGCTTTTCTTCTGTATCGGCAATGGCTGCAATTGCCTTCAGTGCCGGATCAAATTCCTCATTTTCACAAATCATTCCGACTACTGGCCCAGTGTTGTGAACATGCAAGGGATTGTTTGTCACATCATGAGCATCCTCCGTCTTGAAGAACTATTGCCTTGACCTCGATGAGCTCTTCCACTGCTCTTTTGAGAGTCCAATAATCTTTAGTATCATGTCCCACAACCCAAGAGTGGTATTCATATCTAGCATCAGCTCGATGTGAGGGGGACTCGAGGTTTGGCCGATTCGGGGCCACTAGCTGCAGCAGACCTAGCCTGACTAGCTTTTGGAACAAGCTAGAGTATTATTCATCAATGGAGGTAAACTGATTCCTTCTATGGGGCTCTCTTGGGCGAGGATTGTATTAGGGAACATTTGGTTGGGGATTATATAGAGCTTGGTGGGGATGGGCATTTCTGGGAGGTGGAGCTCGGTTTTGTGTATAATATTGTGGCCACATGTAAGATTGCGCGTTCATCACCGCATAGGGATGCGGTGCCACGATATAAGGAGTGTCTTGATGGGGATAATAGTGTTGTGGGATCTCAGGAAGGTTATATGATTGGTTAAATGCCATGTGGGCCTCCCTCGAGCTGGAAGCCATCATGGCTCTCTCTTCTCTCCCGTTTCTGTTCATCAAACCCACTGAACTATTCTGAACGGTCTGTGATGCTGCCTTAAAAGAAGCTTGACTCAAGATTCCGCCCATTTTCAAACCATTTTCGACCATCTCCCCAATTTTGATAGCCTCAGCGAATGGTATACCCATAACATATATCATGTTCTGGATATAATCAAGCTCTTGAGCCTCTAGTAAAACAATGATCAACTCACGATTATCCATGGGTGGCTTAACTCTAGCCGTTTGCTCCCTCCACTTGATTGCATACTCCCTAAAGCTTTCCGTCGGCTTTTCCTTCATATTGGACAGGGAATTGCTATTTGGTGCAATATCAATGTTGTACTATAATTATTTGACGAAGGCCTGTGCCATGTCGTCCCAGACATGCTAGTGAGAGATATCTTGGTCAATGAGCCATTTAGAGGCTACCCCCACAAGACTTTCCCCAAAATAAGCCATCAACAATTCTTCTTTTCCACCTGCACCCCTTAGCTAGTTGCAATACCTTTTCAAGTGGGCGATAGGGTTGTTGTGTCCATCATACTTCTCAAATTTTGGGGTCTTGAACCCTAGTGGCAAATGGATGTGAGGGAGCATGTATCGGAAGGACTTGAAAAGGATTTGGGTAAAAATGGATTTGGATTGAATTACAACTTTGGAACCTTTAAGACAAAACCATCGCCGACCATTGTAACATCTGCCTCAGTTTCAGCATTTTTTTTTTTGGAAATATTGATTTTTATTTTGGTGTGACTGAGCCCTAGAGAGAGGCTCCCTACGTATTCTTTCGGAATAAAGTCAAGCGTAGTTCAAGTAACTACTTTTTTTTGTTTTTCTTCTGTTTTGTTTTATTTTCTCTTTCTTTTCCATTTTTCCTTTTTTGATTTTACATTTTCATTCATTTTTTTTAATAATAACTTCCAAGTTCCAAAGAGGGTAATCAAAGAAAAGGGAACCGGCTCAATGGGTTTGCAAAAGGTTGATAGTACTTGGATAGTGAGAAAGAAAGCCTTCTTCATTCCAACTGGAGAACATTAATGTTATATAGAGGATCAAACATATTACCTTTTGACTACACCTGTGTTGACAGTTGTTTCAGGGTATTTCCTTCAATGTTTCCAAAGTACAACACTCTCTTTTGGCAGTACTCTCGTTACAATGTAAGGACGTTTCGACATTTCTGATTCTTTATTTTATTTCCTTAAAATTATCTTCATTGCACTCTAATTTTTTATTCATTATTTCAAAGTCTAACACCATTTTAGGATCTGGGCCTGAAGTCTGCAGGCATATCATGTCATTAAAATCTTCATTTAACAGAACTGAAAAGAGAATAAGAAAAGTGATAAGATTAAGAAAAGAGACATTCCTAGACAATGAAATATTAATTCCATTTGATTTTTTATTTTATTTTTTAAAATTTTAAAGATAGAAGGGTTTACAACGGAGAGTAAGACAATAAAGTTAAACATCCGGATCACACCTTGAAATAATCCGAACATGGAAAGATAGCAAGACCAGCTACTGAGACTCTAGTCTGATAGGGAACTTTCAGGTTTGGCGACCGTTTTTTTGGCTTTTCCTCTATCTCGTAATGGCTGCAATGGCCTTCAGTGCCATATCAAATTCCTCATTTTCACAAATCATTCCGACTATTAGCCCAGTGTTGTGAGCAAGCAAGGGATTGTTTGTCACATCATGAGCCTCCTCCATCATGAAAAACTATTGCCTTGACCTTGATGAGGTCTTCCACTGCTCCTTTGAGAGTCCAACAATCTTCAGTATCATGTCCCACTACTCAGGAGTGGTATTCACATCTAGCATCAGCTCGGTGTGAGGGGGACTCGGGGTTTGGCTGATTCGGGGCCACTAGCTACAACATACCTAGCCTGACTAGCTTTTGGAACAAGCCAGAGTATGATTCATCAATGGGGGTGAACTGATTCCTTCTGAGAGGCTCTCTTGGTCAAGGATTGTATTGGGGAACATTTGGTTAGGGATTATATGGAGCTTTTGTATAATGTTGTGGCCACGTATAAGATTGCGCGTTCATCATCGCATAACGATGTGGTGCCACGACATAAGAAGCATATTGATGGGGATAATAGTGTTGTGGGACCTGAGGAAGCATATATGATTGGTTAAATGCCATGCGGGGCCCCCTTGAGCTGGAAGCCATCATGGCTCTCTCTTCTCTCTTGTTTCTGTTCATCAAACCCACTGAACTATTCTGAACGGCCTGTGATGCGGCCTTAAAAGAAGCTTGACTCAAGATTCCACCCGTTTTAAAACCATTTTCGACCATCTTCCCAATTTTGATAGCCTCAGCGAATGGTATACCCATAACATACATCATGTTCTGGATATAATCAAGCTCTTGAGCCTCTAGAAAAACAATGATCAGCTCATGATTATCCATGGGTGGCTTAACTCTAGCCATTTGCTCCCTCCACTTGATGGCATACTCCTTAAAGCTTTCTGTCGGCTTTTTCTTCATATTGGACAGGGAATTGCGATCTGGTACAATATTAATGTTGTACTAGAATTATTTGACGAAGACTTGTGCCATGTCATCCCATACATGCCAGTGAGAGATATCTTGGTCAATGAACCATTTAAGGCTACCCCCACAAGACTTTCCCCAAAATAATCCATCAACAATTCTTATTTTCCACCTGCACCCCTCAGCTGGTTACAATACCTTTTCAAGTGGGCGATAGGGTCGCCATATACATCATACTTCTCAAATTTTGGGCTCTTGAACCCTGGTGGAAAATGGATGTGAGGGAACATGCATAGATCACTGAACGAAACACTTTTGTGACCACCTAGTCCTTATATGTTCTTTATGTTTTTTTCAAGACTTTTTATTTTCTTGGCCATCTTATCTGGCTCAACTGTCTTGGCACGCTTTTCATTTTCCACTGGTGACTCGTACTGAGGAATCTGATTGTATGGAGCCGATACCCTGAAAGCCATATTTGGAGAGTTGTATTGGCCATCATAAGCCTGAGGTGGTGGCTCGTTGTTTAGCCTCGTCACAGGAGGTGGTGGCGGGATTGTATATACTGGTGCGCCAGACACGACAAGAGGGGTGTTCCTGACTGGTGCGACTAGAGGTCGCATATTAGAGGTACCAGGGGAAGCATGGAGGTTATAGTTTGATACATACCCTGGTGGTAGAATGTGATCGCTCACTACATGGAGCGGTGGTTGAGTATCCCGGGATACGGTGGAAGTTCCCTCTTAGTGACCCTGGGGTGGAGGCTGATCGGAAACCCAAGCTTGATATACATCAGACAGTTGTTGTCTCAATTTTCTTATTTCCTCCGACTCTTGCTCAACTAACGGACCCTGGGGATTGTTACTGACCAACTCGATTTTATCACTGTTATCCATTACTACCGTTCCCTTTGATCTGGTAAAGTAATGATGTGTTGCCAGTTTTACCACAAACCAACCACCTTAAGCTTTCTATATGAAAGACAACAAACGTGTTAGTTAGGCATTTTATAAATATGAATCACACGTAATATGCCACGCTCCTAACATTATCACCATTTTTTTTCTTTTCACTCACGCCTCATTTTGACCCCTCATCTTAGAATCGTTGAAAAATATTTTGATCGAACCTTTTGGGGGTTGCCTACGTATCATGTCACCGCATGAATAAGATCATTACGTAGTTCAGGGAGATCAGGAATAGACTGACCCATTTTTCTTTTCTTTTCTTTTCTTTTATTTCTTTATATAAAGACTTTTAAATATTTTTTTTTTAGTTTTTTTTTCTTTTTATGTAAATTTGAATGTTTCTTTTTAAAAGAAGGAATTCTAAAGACGGAAGAAATATTTTGGATTTATTTTTATCGAATGAAAGAATTCAGAAAAGAAGGAAAATATTTTTGAATTTTTTTTTTTTTTTTGGATTTTAAAAGGAAATAATTCTAAAGAGAGAATTAAGGAAAGGGAAAATATTTTTTAATTTTTTGAAAATTGGGGCCGGAACCGTTGAGGTTTGCCTACGTATCTCACATCCAGTGAGAATAGGACCCGCGTAGTTCGGCCCAAGACTTGACCATTTCTTTTGACACCTCATGCCGGATTAGTCCGTTTTCTTATTTAGTAAAAATGAATTATTTGTACAAAACTAGGGGAATGATTTTTTTTTCAATTTCGCTCAACTAATTTTCTAAAGTCGGTAAACATTACAAGCAAGCCTTCCAAATGATGCAGCAAGTAGCACATAAGTGAACATGATGGACTCAAAATGGATACTTGTCTTATACGGACCCGGCCCCTATGCCGACCTTCGCTAAGTCAAATGCACATGATGCAACAAACGATCCTACTAGGGATAACCAGGCATGTGGCTTGTTCTTCTAAGTTTTAATATCCTAGGGGATGAGGTGTATCTAGACTGGCCATAAAACGAGCGGACAACTCGAGTTGGGAAGGGGTAACGTATCGGGAGCAATACTTCTCCGGCTTAACTACTAGACCCTCCCCGGTCTTAAACATATGTGACTAATAATCCTTCAACGGGAGCCCAGGCCCACCGGCTTTATCTCAAAAAAAGAATGGGGCGCGTATCCACGCTTCCCGAGGTTGTATTCAGAAGACTCAGAGGGGTTGTGCAAGAAGACAATTTATAATACAGTTCAACAATATCAAAGTGGTAAAGAGTACACAAGTAGCACATTAGGCCCAAATAGATCACAGTTATATACAAAAATTAATAAAGCCAAATAAACTGAATGTACAAGCTCGAATTCTTTAATGTTCCCCAGCAGAGTCGCCAGAGTTATCACACCCCTTTTCTACCTCCAAATTATATCATATGTGTATGGATTGTTGTGGGTTAAAGAGTTTTTTCAATTAAAGTGACAAATTTGGATAGGGATTATATTATTTACAGAGTCGCCACTTGGAATTAATTTTTTAGGTATTCCAAGTCACCTTTTATTTGAATCCCTATTCAAGGAAGATTTGACTCTTTTATTATTGGTCTGCAAAAAAAACGTCCGAGTAAGGAATTCTGTTGACCGGGGAGAAGGTGTAAGGAATTCTCCGAGTCTCGTGGTTCCAGCACGGTCGCTTTATTGACTACAACTTGGCTTGAATTAATTTTGAATGAACTGTGATTTATTGGTTTTCATGTTTTATCTATTCTCTTTTAATTATTAAAGTATAGAATTATCTTTGAAACGAATCACGTGTGTGAATCCGTATTGTTTATTGTGCCAAAATCGTTTCACGCGTACGCGTACACAATTAATACCATTTTATTACTAAGATTGTTTTGGGCAAAGTTAGCACATACTTCGATTTTATTTTTGGAAATCACAATTATGCCACGCGAACGTATACATAATCGCGATAAATTAATTAAAAGTGTGCCTAAGGCACTCTATCGGTGTTCATTATTCTTCCTATATTTTTGAGATTATTGTATGGTCATGAATTATGGAATTACTTGTGGAAGAAGTGTATGATTTTAGATATTTGAATAAAAAAAACCATCATATACCAATACTCTACAATCCAACAATTGAAGCCCAAATATATTAGGGTCAAAATCTTCCCAACTTTAAAGCAAGTTTGAATACCATATTTTCATAAACATGATTAAGTATATAACATTTAAGGACTAATTTACATTATTATTTATAAAGTTTAAAGGCAAATAAATAAAATCACATGAAATAAGATTAAAATAATAGAGGAAAGAATAAACCTTTAATGCAAAAATTTCCCATGAAATGAGTTTCCAACAACAGGTACAGTAACTCAAACGAAGGTCGAACAAGCATAAGCGAAGAAGAACATCAAAGTTAGTGAACAGACCTCCAACGGAATCTTCGACCTCGACTAGTGACTTCTCTTTTTGGCGTGTAAAAAGGGGATGTTATGAAGTATTTTTTTTGGGTTTTGGTTGATGAATAGCTAGATTTTTCGAAAGAAGAGACGAAAAAAGAATGACACGAGTAAAAATTATCTTAGCATAGAAGAAGAAAATAAAATTCTGTCAACTCCCTCCTCTTTTTTCTTCTCCTCACATTTCTCTTCTATTTATAGAAAAAGTTTCGGAATTTTTTAAGATTATTTTATTATTTTTTAATTAAAAATAATTTCCACTTCCCATTTTTCTTATTTTAAAAAAAAAAAAAATTCCCCACTTTCCTTTACTTTTATTTTTTAATTTTATTATATTTATATTCCCACTTTTTTTACTTTTCTTTTTTTTTTTAATTTGCACTTTCTTTTATTTTTTTTAAAAAAATTCAGCTACCTTTACTTTTATTTTTTAATTCCAACTTTCTTTTACTTTTCATTTTTAAATTTTCACATTCTTTTACTTTTATTTTTTTAGTTTTCCACTTTCTTTTACTTTTCTTTAAAAACAATTTCCACCTACTTTTACTTTTACTTTTTATTCCATACTTTTAATTTTCCTATTATTTTATTCCCATCCAAAAATTAAAAAAAATATTTAAATTTTTCGGTTTTTTTAATTTATTTTATTTAAAACAAATTAAAAAAATACTAATAGTAATAATTTACCTTTTAAATTATTTTTAATTTTTACCCTATATAAACAAAATGTAATAAAGCTAAAAAGATATATATTAAATTTCTAAAAATATTTACATAGTAGAAGGTAATAAAAATTTAAATATAGTCAAATATTAGGTGGTCACAAGTATGTTGTTATAAAAAGGTCTGACTGTATATGTCAATGATTAATTAACTAAATTTTCAATAAATGATTAATGAGTTGTATTGGATGATAAGATTGCTCCTGTCACGACCCCAAATTCTCTCCGTAGGATGTCATGATGACACTTAGTCTCTAAGACTAGGTAAGCCTATCAATGCGGAATAACTATAGAAATCTGAAATAAATAAATCTGCAAATTCAAATAATTAAAACTCCCAAAACCCGGTAGAAATAAGTCACAAGCTTCTAAGGATTTATCCTCAATATCTCTATATATCAGAGTCTAAAGAAAATAAGGAAGCAACATAATAAGGATTGATGTCTGGTCTGATAAGATATACCTGTATCTGCATAAAAATATTTGCAGAAGTATAGTATAAGTATACCACGACGGTACCCAGTAAGTGTCAAGCCTAACCTCGGCAGAGTAGTGACGAGGTCAGGTTAGGCCCTACTGGAATAATAAAAGATATGGAGAAAAGTTTAACAATATAATAACAATAATGACAATGGGGATAAATCAAGTAAGCAGTATGTCACAATTTAACTACACAGAATAAGGGCAATTAACATCTCGAGGAAGGAAAACTAAAATTTACAACTTTAAGAAAAACACCAAAAATAACCAAAAACAATGCAGCCATAAAGAAATATCAACAAGGGCACTCCCGAGGTACCGCATCGTAGTCCCAAATAATAAATTAATTCATAATATCTCATTTCCTTATATCACCGCGGGAGTCTTCACATTAAATTTTAAATAAAATATTTTTCCCGAAATTGCATCCCGCGTTTTAGCCACCCTTATCACACCGCATGACTTCTAGTAGTTCCCCTACTAGCTATGCGTATCAATCCACCCTTATCTCACCGTATGCATTTCAACACCCAGCCCTTATACTACCGCATGCGTATCAATATTACAATATATCACAATTTGCACCTCAAGTGCCCAAATATTTTAACTTGCCAAAATAAAAGAACAACAATATTTTTCCACAATAAAGAGATCATGACTCATGCGAAAATAAATCAACAACAATACATTCCATAATAAAGAGCTCGCGGCTCCATCGGCTACATCACAATGAGTACGAAAATCTCACAGAATATTCAGCAAAAATAATATTTCACAAATTTAACACCTTGTCTAAATATCAAAATTTTAAATGTAAAATACTTCATTTTTAATAATATTTAAATTAAGAAATCCATCCTTCAAGTAATGCACATAACAAAAGAAACAGAGTTTCTACTAAACAGGTAAAACACTTAGCGGGAACATGTCAGGCAAATTTAAAATACGAAAATATATTAATGATGATGAATATAATAAAATAAAATAATTTTATTAATATGCAACAATGCTCTACATAATTTAAAGACATAATCTTTCACATTTCGCCCGTGTACACACTCGTCACCTTGTGTACATGACTTTCAACACATCAACATTTTCATATCAATACCAATCCTAAAGGGAATTTCCCCCACACAAGGTTAGACAAGTCACTTACCTTAAACCACGCTCAATCAGTCAAGTAGTTTGCCTTTTCCTCAATTTTTAGACTCCGATCGGCTCGAATCTAGTCATAATTAATTCGATTCAATCAATACAAATTATAGGAATAAATTCCATATTAAAATACAAATTTTCTAACAAAATTCGAAATTTAACCCAAAAATCGCCCATGGTGCCCACGTCTCGGAATCCGACGAAATTCACAAAATCCGACACCCCATTCAATTACGAGTCCAACCATACTAGTTTCACTCAAATTCGACTCCGAATCGACACCAAAATCTCAAAAATTCGTTTCTATGAGATTTCTAAAATTTTCCCCAAATTTCTATCTCAAAACACTAATTAAATGATGAAAATAATGATATATTCGTGTATATTGACCAAATCCGAGTTAGAATCACTTACCCCAATGTTCTTTCCTTGAAAATCTCTCAAAAATCACCTCTCCCAAAGCTCCAATTTGTCAAAAATAAAAAATGGGACGAAGCTCCCGTTTTATAACTTAAAGTCTTTATCCAGGTGCTGCCATCGATTTTCTGACCTCGATTTCCTACCCTTGATTTTCTGACCTCGATTTCCTCACCTCGATTTATTATCCTCGATTTCCTGACCTCAATTTCCTGACTTTGATTTCCTCACCTCGATTTCATTATTTTAATTTCCTGACCTCGATTTTTGACACATGAAGGAAACCAGATCAGCCAAAAACCAGCAAACTCAACTTCAGTAGTCTCCCAACTTTAATTCTTGATCTGTTAACCATCCGAAACTCACCCGAGGCCCTCGGGACCTCAACCAAATACACCAACAAGTCCTAAAATATCATACGAACTTAGTTGAAACCTCAAATCACATAAAATAATGCTAAAACCACGAATCATACCCCAATCCAAGCTTAAGGAACTTAAGAATTTCTAACTTCTACATTCGATGTCAAAACCTATCAAATCAAGTCCGATTGACCTCAAATTTTGCACACAAGTCATAAATGATATAACGGAGCTATGAAAATTTTCAGAACTGGATTTTGACCCCGATATCAAAAAGTCAACTCCCGAATCAAACTTCCCAAAAATTCAACTTTCGCCATTTCAAGCCAAATTCCACTACGGACTTCCAAAAAAATTTCCGGACAGGCGCCTAAGTCCAAAATCACTATACGGAGCTACTGGAATCATCAAAACTCTATTCCGGGGTCACTTACATAATTCAACATTCGGTCACTATTTCAACTTGAACTTTAAACCTTGGAACTAAGTGTTCCAATTTATTCCTAAAACCTCACCGGACCCAAACTAATCACCCTGGAAAGTCACATAATAAATGTAAAGCATAATTTGAGCAGTAAATGGGGGAATGGGGCTACAACTCTCAAAGAAACCGGTCGGGTCGTTACATTCTCCCCCTCTTAAACAAACGTCCATCCTCAAACGGGTTTAGAATTATACTTGGAGTGGTGAAAATATGAGAATAACAGCTGCACTTATCATGCTCGGTCTCCCAAGTTGCCTCCTCGACCGGATGACCCCTCTAATGTACTTTTACTGAAGCAATGCTCTTTGATCTTAGCTTTCTAACCTGTCTGTCCAAAATGGCTACTAGTTCCTCGACATAAGATAGATTCTTGTCCAACTGGACTGAGCTGAAGTCTAACACATGAGACGGATCGCCGTGATACTTCTGGAGCATGAAAACATGGAATACTGGATGAACTGCAGAGAGACTATGTGGTAGTGTAAGTCTGTAAGCCACCTCTTCAACTCTCTCAAGAATCTCAAAAGGTCTGATATACCTCGGGATCAACTTGCCTCATAACACCCTTCATAGGCGAAACCCAGAGCAAGACCCGCTCATCAAACCATGAATGCAACATCACGAACCTTCCGATCCACATAACTCTTTTGTCTAGATTGGGCTATACGGAGTTGATCCTGAATCAACTTAACCTTTTCCAAAGCACCATGAGCCAGGTCTGCACCCAATAGTCTAGCGTCGCTCGGTTCGAACCAATCCACTGGAGACCGGCACCGCCTACCATACAAGGCCTCATACAGAGCCATCTGAATGCTCGACTGAAAATTATTGTTGTAGGCAAACTCCGCGAGTGGAAAGAACGGATCCCAAGCACCCCCAAAATCCATCACACAGGCACGAAGTATATCCTCCAATATTTGAATAGTGCGCTCGGACTGTCCGTCTGTTTGAGGGTGAAATGTTGTACTCAACTCTACCCGACTACCCAACTCTCATTGCACGACTCTCTAGAAACATGATGTAAATTGTGTACCCCGGTCAGAGATGATAGATACCGGTATGCCATGATGCCTAAGAATCTCGCGAATGTAAACTTGAGCCACCTGCTCCGAAGAGTAAGTAGTAACCACAGAAATGAAATGAGCTGACTTGGTCAATCTATCCACAATCACCCAAACTGCATCGAACTTCCTATGAGTCCATGGGAGCCCAACAACGAAATCCATAGTGATTCACTCCCATTTCCACTTTAGAATCTCTAACTTCTGAAGCAATCCACCCGGTCACTGATGCTCATATTTCACCTGCTGACAATTTAGGCACCGAGCTACATATTCTACTATGTCTTTCTTCATCCGCCTCCACCAATAGTGTTGTCTCAAGTCCTGATACATCTTCACGGTACCTGGATGAATGGAGTACCATGAACTGTGAGCCTCTTGGAGAATCAACTCATGCAAACAATCTACATTAGGCACACATAGCCTGCCCTGCATCCGTAATACACCGCCATCTCCAATAGTGACCTTCTTGGTGTCACCGTGCTGAATTGTGTCCTTAAAGACAAGTACATGGGGGTCATCATACTGACGCTCCCTGATACGATCATACAGAGAAGACTGAGAAACCACAAAAGCCAAAACTCGGCTCGGCTCGAAAACATCCAATCTAATAAACTGGTTGGCCAAGGCCTGAACATCCAAGGCTAAAGGCCTTTCTACTAATGGAAAGTATGCTAAGCTGTCTAAACTCTCCGCCTTACGACTCAAGGCATCGTCCACCACATTGGCCTTTCTGGGATGATAGAGAATGGTGATATCATAATCCTTAAGCAACTCCAACCACCTCCGCTGCTGAAAATTAAGATCCTTCTGTTTAAACAGATGTTGTAGACTCCGATGATTGGTATAAACCTCCCAATGGACACCGTACAAATAATTCCGCCAAATCTTCAAGGCATGAACAATAGCTGCTAACTCAAGGTCGTAGACCGGATAATTTTTTTCATGTACCTTTAACTGTCTGGACGGATAGGCAATCACCTTACCGTCTTGCATCAGCACTGTGCCGAGCCCAATGCGTGACGCATCACAATACACAGTATAAGACCCTGAACCTGTAGGCAATACAAATACTAGGACTGTAGTCAAAGCTGTCTTGAGCTTTTGAAAGCTCTCCTCACATTCCTCGGTCCACCTGAACGGGGCACCTTTCTGGGTCAATTTGGTCATAGGTGCAGCAATAGAAGAGAAACCCTCTACAAATCAGGGATAGTACCCCGCCAAGCCAGGAAAACTCCGGATCTTAGTAGCTGATAATGGTCTGGGCCAACTCTGCACAACTTCAATTTTCTTCGGATCTACTTGGATTTCCTTGTTCGTTACCATATGACCCAAAAATCCAACTGAACCAAGCCAGAATTCACACTTTGAAAATTTTGCATACAACTTCTTTTCTCTCAAAGTCTGAAGCACAGTCCTCAAGTGTTGTTTATGATCCTCCAGATTTCGGGAATACACCAGAATGTCGTCAATAAACACAATGATGAAAGAATCAAGATAGGGCTGAAATACACTATTCATTAAGTGCATAATTGTTGTTGGGGCGTTGGTCAGCCCAAAAGACATCACCAGGAACTCGTAATGACCATACCGAGTCCTGAAAGCAGTCTTCGGGATATCTGATTCCCAAATCTTCAACTGATGATAGCTTGAATGCAAGTCGATCTTAGAGAACACTCTAGCACCCCGAAGCTGATCAAATAGGTCATCAATACGTGGTAATGGATACATGTTCTTCACTGTATCCTTGTTCAGCTGGCGGTAATCAATACACATCCGCATAGAGCCATCCTTCTTCTTCACAAATAAGATAGGAGCACCCCAAGGTGATACACTCGGCCAAATGAAGCCCTTTTCAATTAACCCCTATAACTGCTCTTTTAATTCTTTCAATTTTTATTGGGCTATACGATATGGTGGAATATAAATGGGCTGAGTGCATGGTAACAAATCAATGCCAAAGTCAATATCCCTATCGGGTGGCATACCCGGAAGATCCGCGGGAAATATATCAGGAAAATCCCTTACTATAGGAACTAACTCCACAGTGGGAGTATCAACACTAACATCTCTCACATAGGCAAGATATGCATCGCACCCCTTCTCAACCATTCGTTGAGCCTTAAGAAATGAAACAACCATGCTAGGAACATGATCCAAGGTACCTCTCCACTCTAGCCGCGGTAGACTTGGAATAGCCAATGTCACCGTCTTGGCGTGATAATCAAGGATAGCGTGATAGGGCGACAACTTATCCATGCCCAAAATAATATCAAAATCCACCATACAGAGTAATAATAAATCAACTCTGCTCTCAAAACCACTGATAACAATCAAACGCGACCGATACACGCATTCAACATTAATAGATTCGCCCACGGGTGTAGATACATAAACAGAAAATTCAAAGAATCATGGGATACGCCCAAATACGGGGCAAGATAAGATGACACATAAGAATAAGTGGAGCCTGGATCAAATAAGACTGATGCATCTTTATGGAAGACCGGAACAATACCTGTGATAACAGAATCGGATGCAGCTGCGTTCGTCCTAGTAGGAGGGCATAATATCCGTCCTAGCCTCCCCCTCTAGGGAGACCTCTACCTGTCCAACCTCCACCTCTAGCTGGCAGTGCAGGTGGAGTAGCAACTGGTGCAGTAATCATGGCCTGAGAAGCTTGAGGGCCCTGTGGAATGGGTGGGGCCTGAGAAATCTGTGAAGGTGCACCCCTCCTAAATCTGGGGTAATCCCTCATTAAATAACAAGTGTCACCACACTCAAAACAAGCCCTCGAAGGACGTGGCTACTGGTACTGGCTCGGGCCTAATCTACTGGACTGCCCGCTGAAAGCACCCCGTACATGAGGTACAATAGACATTGGCAGTGCATAATATGGAACCTGGGGTCTGGGAGTAGCCGGAATAACGCTGGAAGATGGAAGTGCTGAATGAATAGGATGGCTCACATAGCCTCTACCATGCTGGGATGTAGCCGGGGCATGAGAATTGTTATATGTGCAAGAATCCCGAGGTCTCTTAGTTTCCCTCTCTTCTCTCTCCTGAGTCTGCATACCTTCCAATCTCCTAGCAATTGACACCATCTGTTGGTATGTGATGTCTATCTCCAGTTCTCGGGCCATACTGGATCTGATATTGGGGTGGAGCCCCACGATAAATTAACGAACCCACTCTCGAACAGTAGCAACCAAAGCTGCGCCTAGCCAAATCACTGAATCGGACTGCATACTCTGACATGGTCATACTACCCTGGCGCAGCTACATAAACTCTGTGTGCCATACATCCCTAAGTGAGTAAAGCTGCATCAGCCGGACTATCCAACTCATATGCCCGCCACCACTTGTAGGCCGCTCATCTAAGCTGGAATACTATGAAAGAAACCCCACGGGAATCCACAATACCCATAGTACGGAGGATACGATGACATTCCTCAAGAAAACCCTAAGCATCCTCTGAAGCTAAACCGTTGAATGTGAGAGGGTGGTACTTTTTGTACCTCTCGAGCCTGAGCTACTCCCCCTTTGAAACTGTTGCTCTAACCTTTGGCCGAACTAGGACAACTGGTTGCACTAGTATAACCTATGGGCATGGTCAACCTAGGCCCGAGGCTCTGGGGCACGGGCGGCTGGAGTCTGTGCTCCTCCCCCGGCCTGAGATGTGGCAGGAGCAAGTGGAATTAACCCTGCCCGAGCTAGAGTGACAAACATGCTCAAAAACTGGGCAAGAGTCTCTTGAAGTGCAGGAGTAGTAACAGGCGTCTTAGGTGCATGTTCTCCAACTAGAGCTACTTGTGGTTCCTCTGCAGCAGCTCGTGCGGGTGCTCTAGCTGCACCACATGGTCTTCCTCGGCCTCTGGCTCGGCCTCTGCCCCGGCCTCTTGTGGCTCCAACAGAGGGTGTGGATGTCTGATCATCGAATTCAGTTGTGCGTGTCCTCACCATCTGTGAGAGAATAGAAAGAAAATGGTTTAGATCTTCGAAGTCAACAAATGCACACGATAAGGAATCAAAGAAGTGAACATTTTCCTAACAGTTATATAGCCTCCCGAAGATAAGTACAAACGTCTCTGTACCGATCCGGGAGACTCTACTAAACCTGCTTGTGACTTATAATACCTATAAATCTAGAGCTCTGATACCAACTTGGCACGATCTCAAATTCCCTCCATAGGATGTCGTGATGGCACCTAGTCTTTAAGACTAGGTAAGCCTATCAATGCGGAATAACAATAGAAATCTGAAATAAATAGATCTACAAATTCACATAATTACAACTCCCAAAACCCGATAGAAATAAGTCACAAGCTTATAAGGATTTATCCTCAATATCTCTATATATCAGAATCTAAAGAAAATAAGGAAGCAACATAATAAGGATAGAAGGGGACTCCGGAGTCTGCGGGATATACCTCGAAGTCTTCTCGTATGGCTAATTCACGGATGCTTGGTCTGATAAGATGTACTTGGATCTGCACAAAATAATGTGCAGAAACGTAGTATGAGTACACTATAACGGTACCTAGTAAGTGCCAAGCCTAACCTCGGTAGAGTAGTGACGAGGTTAGGTCAAGCCCTACTGGAATAATAAAAGACAAGGAGAAAAGTTTAACAATATAATAACAATAATCACAATGGGGATAAATCAAGTAAGTAGTATGTCACAATTTAACTACACAGAATAAGGGCAATTAACACCTCGAGGAAGAAAAACTGAAATTTACAACTTTAAGGGAAACACAAAAAATAACCAAAAGACAATGCAGCCATAAAGAAATATCAACAAGGGCACTCCCGAGGTATCGCCTCGTAGTCCCAAATCATAAATAAATTCACAATATCTCATTTTCTTATATCACCGCAGGAGCCTTCACATTAAATTTTAAAGAAAATATTTTTCCCAAAATAGCATCCCGTATTTTAGCCACCTTTATCACACCGCATAACTTCTAGTAGTTCCCCTACTAGCCACGCGTTTCAAGCCACCCTTATCGCACCGCATGTGTTTCAACACTCAGCCTTTATACCACTGCATGTGTATCAATATCACAATATATCACAATTTGCACCTCAACTGCCCAAATATTTCAACTTGCCAAAATAAATCAACAACAATATTTTTCACAGTAAAGAGCTCATGGCTCATGCCAAAATAAATCAACAACAATATTTTTCATAATAAAGAGCTCACGGCTCCATCACAATAAATATGAAAATCTCACAAAATAGTCAGCAAAAATAATATTTCACAACTTTAACCCCTTGTCTAAATATTAAATTTTTAAATATAAAATACTAAATTTTAAATAATATTTAAATTAAGAAATACATCCTTCAAGTAATGCACATAACAAAAGAAACAGAGTTTCAACTAAACAGGTAAAACACTTAGCAGGAACAGGTCAGAAAAATTTAAAATACGAAAATATATTAATGATGATGAGTATAACAAAATAAAATAATTTAATTAATATGCAATAGTGCTCTACACAATTTAAAGACATAATCTTCCACATTTAACCCGTGTACACGACTTTCAACACATCAACATTTTCATATCAATATCAATCCTAAGGAAAATTTTTCCCACACGAGGTTAGACAAGTCACTTACCTCAAACCACGCTCAATCAGTCAAGTAGTATGTCTTTTCCTCGATTTTTCGACTTCGATCGGCTCTAATCTAGTCATAATTAATTCAATTAAATCAATACAAATTGTAGGAATAAATTCCATAAGAAAGTACAAATTTTCTAACAAAAAATTGATATTTTTACCCAAATATCGCTCGTGGGTCCCATGTCTCACAATCCAACGAAACTTATAAAATCCGACAACCATACCAGTTTCACTCAAATCCGACTGCGAATCGACACTGAAATCTCAAAAATTCGTTTCTATGAGATTTCTTAATCTTTTCCCAAATGTTCATCTCAAAATACTAATTAAATGATAAAAACAATGATATATTCGTTACTATTTGTTGAAAGGAGTTTTGGGAAAAAACCACAGTTTTCAAAATTACTCGTACTTTGGCTTTTTCGGTAAAAGATTTGGGTTTTCACTGAGATAGTTGAAAAGAAATGCCTATTTTTCTGGAACTGTGAACGAACTGAGCCTTTATTTGCGAGATACTCTTTTGTTATTGTACTATGCTATTATGAACTGTTGTGGAATATTGGTGTTGTACCTGGCCTTTTTGTTAGCTCGTCACTACTTTCAACCTAAGGTTATGTTTGTTACTTATTGAGTACATGGGGCCGGTTGTACTCATACTACACTTCTGCACCTTGCGTGCAGATGTTGGTTGCTGATGTTGTTGTGTTCGATGGGAGATGGATTGAAGATGTACCTGCGTTCCGGCTGTAGCTGCCTCTTGTTCGTGGTAGCTTTAGATCTGTAAAACTCTGTTTATGTACTTTTCAAACAGACGATGTATTTATTTCATTTCCGCTTTGTAAACTCTATTCTTAGAAGCTCATGATTTGTACTACCAGTTTGTGGGGAATGTATCAGATTCAGATTTAGATAATTTCTTTACTTAATTGCTTTATTAATTATTATTGAAATTAGTTAGTGGTTAACTGGCTTACCTAGCGGGTTGGGTTAGGTGCCATCACGACTAGTCAGATTTTGGGTCGTGACATCATGGCCATGAATTTAGCCGCCAAAATTTTACTTATACGCAACTTTCTTTTCCTTAGCGTTGCACAATTGCTTGAGCTTCTAATTTGCATCCTTGTTTTCATCCTTTTTCTAATTTTCTACAAACATAAACTCTTTACTTTCTTCTTTTCCACTAGCTTCTTACTCCAAACGTGGTGGTCATACAAAGAATAAGAACAAACTCGAGGATTCCGTTCCTCCAACAGTGGATTCCATCATCCCAAGAAGGCTTAGCACTTCGAAGGATCTTCAAGAGAAATTTCCTACTTCTAACCCTCGTATATGGGTTGTTAGTAGGTACCCTTCTTCCATTCGTCCTTCAAGTATTCCTGCTGTGAAGGAGGGCTTCCGCAGTAATGAGTTGGAAATTATCGTTCTTGATCTATCGGAGCGAGTGACCCTTCCTAAGGAAGGTTTTACATACTTTTTCACGTATCCCTTTACTTTGGGTGCATTTTCTTTGAGCGGAGAGCTTGATAACGTAATTGCAGAATTTAGCCTTCGCTAACATATAATTTTGGCATAGGTAAGTCCTTCAGGGTGGAGGACGATCACCTGCCTCCGACGCTTGTGCCAAGAAACTGGAGAGGAGCTAACCTTAGCTCATGTGATGAATCTCTATTCCCCCAAAATCTTCCGCGGGGGAATGATAAACCTTTGCAAAAGTCGTCACCATGCTTTGTTGTCTAGCATGGATGATGGCAATGACCGTGGATGGATGGAACGGTTCGTTGCAGTTGCCACCAATGACATCATTCCAACAACGGCTTCATCCTTTCCGGTTGCTTGGAACCGCACTCGTAAGTTCTTTGTGTAATATTCTTCTTACTAGATATTCTTCGATGGTCGTATCATCTCTTCACCCTCCACATGTTTCAGCAACTCGATGGCTCCCACCGGTGGTGGAAGGTTTGAACCGGTGGGTTCAGATGATTTGGGATATCACAACACCCGAAACTCGTTCGTGGAAAGGTTTGTCCCTTACGTACGGGTGGAAGGCCAAAAATCATGGTAACTCTAATTTACTTTACTTCCATTTTTGTATATGAAGAACTTTGTGGAACCTTTCTGACTTTGTTCATGCAATTAGGTCCACCTGCGGGCTCTGTTGCTGTCCCCAAGGTCGACATTCTAGCTGATCTTGCGGATGCAGCGAGGCTGCTTCAGGAAGAACTTACTTGAACATGTATCTCCGGGCCTGTTTAGGGTGCAAATATTTCTTTACGGAGTCCGGCTGGAGGATAAACAAACAAAGAGAAAGTGCTCCTCCGCGGCCGGGGAAAAGAATAAAAGGGAAAAGATTAGTGCCCTCGAGTTATCTCCGGTGGCAATGATGACTGGTCCTCCTTCCGGACCAGTCATAGACACTATGGTAATCGATGATGATGAAGAAGCTGGTAATGAGGGAGCTTCTTTACATAGAAGGCAACGCCCATCATCATCTCAACAGGATGCTCGACCTGTTGAGATAATTGCACCAACTGAAGGCGACGTCTCAGCACTTTGGGGAGAATCTGATTTAGTGGAATATGCCAACTCCCATTTTCGGGCCCCAACTGCTGAAACTGGTGTTCCGGGGCTGAATACCGGGTCATTGACATCTTTAGTTGGAGAGCATTCAATAACCGACACTGCATTCGATGTAGCTACTTCTCATTCTTCAACTCCATCAGCTCCATATCCACCTTCACTAACACCAACAACTACTACATCACTTCCATCTTCACCACTCTTGCACCAACAGTTGCTATATCACCTCCACTGGATGCACCTGGCCATGAAAAAGGTTTTCTTCTTCTACGGTCCCCAGTTCATGGGAATTTGAGATAAAATTATGCCGCCCCTTCTGAAGATCTACAAAGGAGGAGGAACGTTACTCTTTCGGTCTCTACCGGGTGAAACTTGTTGTCCCGACCGATGGAGCTTGCTAATTATCTGAAGCCTTTGGCTTCGGAAAAGGACTGGGAAAAGATTCAGGCACTCTCGGGAGAATGCTTGTTGAACAATGCCATGCACAATGATGTAGCGGTACGTTCTTTTCTTCCTTCGTCACTTCTTCTTCTTTAGTATGAATGTAATCTAAGTTTTACTTCTTCTTGTTTTGTAGGCCAACTTTCTTACTTTTGAGTGCCTTCAAAGGTTGATTCGTCAGAAGGAAGAACTTACTTATGAATGGGATCAGCTTTTGGCGGAACGCTTCCAGACTGTTCTCTACCTCTCGGAAATAGAAACCAGAGCTGATAAGGCCGCTGTCTTGGAGGCTCGTTTGCAGCAAAGCGAGCAAGAAGTGGTAACTCTTAGCCAATAAATTGGGCCGCTGAGGGTTAGATTTGATGAGGCCAAGGCCAAATGGGCAGAAGTCCAGAACGTCGTTCTTGCTGCAACTGACCACGAGGCTGCCTCCGCTGAAAGAGTGATTAACTTGGAAGCAACCTTGAACTCCAAAAGTGAAGAGCTTGTTGTTGTGGATGCGAAACATGCCCAACGGGAAGAGAAGTATAGGAAAACTATTGAGCATAATAGGCTATTTAGTTCAACTGTCCGTGAGCTCGACGTTAGCCTCCATTCTGCTAGATCCACCCAGGAAAACCCGTCGAGGTTACCCAACTCGATTTGGAGGATATGCTCTGGGCATGTGTGATTGACTTCAGAGGTCAGTGGGATCGTTTCTTGCCTTTGGCCGGGTTTTCTTATAATAAAAGTTACCGATCCAGCATCGAGATAGCTCCATTTGAAGCTCTATATGGTCGGCGGTGTTGTTCACCTATCGGATGGTTTGAGCCCGGTGAGGCTAATTATATGGTATTTATTTGGTGAAGGATGCCTTGGAAAAGGTAAAGTTGATTCAGGAGCGACTTCATACAACGTAGTCCAGACAGAAGAGTTACGCGGATCAGAAAGCACGATAGCAGGAGGAAAGTACTTTTCTATGCCTACATGTCAAGATACAGGTAAAATCATAAATGTCCCCAATATAGGGTAGCAGAAGGAAATGCACCTCTATGCATGTATCTCAAGTACACATGTCAAATGCAATGCATCTCGATAATGAGCTTATGTACTCACATTCTCAGAGTACTCAATCTCACTATCCCGCATTCTCTCTCACTACGCTCAGCACACTCAATCACCCAGCGTTATACAATACCCACTGCGGCGTGCAACCCGATCCATATTTATAGTTGACTGCGCTTACTGGGGTGTGCAGACTCCGGAGGGGCTCCTTTCAGCCCAAGCGCTATATCGTTGTGGCGTGCAGCCCGATCCCATAAAATGTAATCCATATAACATGCTGCGGCATGCAGCCCGATCCCAAAATATCAACCTCACTCGGGCCCTCAGCCTCACTCAGTCATCACTCTCTAGTCTCACTCACGGGCTCACAATGCCATGAAACTAGCCCGACAACAATGATATGATGTATCAATAAATAACTAAGACTGAGATATGATATGAATGAATATGACTGAGTACGAAATATCAATGAAATCAGTGAAATAACAGCAAGCAACGACCACTACGGGTCCTAGCAGTATCGTCATAAAGCCTATACATGGTGTCTAGCATGATTGACAACTCAATTACTTTATCACATGGTGAAAACACGGACGTTAACAAAGTAGGACCATTATACAGTGCCATGGAAACAGAGTCCCAATTCACATGGTGCACGCCCACACGCCCGTCACCTAGCATGTGCGTCACCTCAATACCAATCACATAACACGTATTTCAGGGTTTCATACCCTCAGCACTAAGATTAGAAAAGTTACTTACCTTGAACAAGCCAATACCAATGTCGAACAAGCCAAGCGGTGCTCCAAAGATGCCATATCGTGCGTTCCAACCTTTGAATGGCTCGAAACTAACCAAAAACAACTCGAGTACATCAAACAATGCCAAAGGAACCAATCTCGATCGAAAAAGATCAAATCTTGAATCAAAAGCCCGAAATCGACCAAAAGCCCAACCCCGGCCCTCACCTCGAAACTTGACAAAATTTACAAAATTCAACAACCCATTCAATTACGAGTCTAACCATACTAGTTTCACTCGAATCCGACTCTAATTCAATGTTCAAAACTCGAAAATTCATATTATGAAACTTTAGGCCAAAACCCCAAATTTCCTCGTTAAAATTGATCAACCAAAAGCTAAAATCGAAGATAGATTCATGGAATATAACCAAAACTGAGTAGAGAACACTTACCCTAATTCATATGGTGAAAATTGCTCCAACAATCGCCTTAATCCGAGCTTGAAAATGTAAAAATGAAGCCAAAATTGCAAACCCTTGTATATAACATTTAGCCCAGCACATCCGCATTTGCGGAAAATTCATCGCACCTGCGACCACCGATTTTGAGGAAACACCTCACACCTGCGCTACCCGGCTTTCTCCCATTTCTACTTTTTGACTCATTGCCCGCATATGCGCCATCGCATGTGCATAAATCCCATCGCACCTGCAACCTCTGCTGACACCCTCTAACTCTGCACCTGCGCTCGAGCTGCCGCACATACGGCATCGCGTATGCGCCCAAATCTATGCTTCTGCGGTCTTCCTCACCCAGCACTATTCTCGCATCTGCGACGCCTTTGTCTCTTCTGCGGCCATCGCACCTGCGCAAACCAACCGCATGTGCGATCATACCAGAACCAGCAGCCTCCAGCTTTGCACATGAAGTGAAAATGATCCGAACCTTGTCCAAAACTCACCCGAGACACTCGGGACCTCGTCCAAATATACTAACAAGTACAATAACATAAAACAGACCTACTCAAGGCCTCAAATCAAGCATAACCACATCGAAATGATGAATCGCACCTCAAATCAAAATCTATGAACTTTGAAACTTCAACTTTCACAACCGATGCCGAAACCTATCGAATTACATACGATTGACCTCAAATTTTGCACACACATCACATTTCACATTACGGACCTAGTCCAATTTCCAGAATCGGATTCCGACCCCGATATCAAAAAGTCCATTCCCGATCAAACTTTCCAAAATTTCAATTTTTGCCATTTCAAGCCAAACTCCACTACGGACCTCTAAATTACAATCTGGACACTCTCCTAAGTCCAATATCACCCAACGGACCTAATGGAACCATCAAAATTCCAATCCGAAGTCAAATGCTAAAAAGTCAAACTTGGTCAACTTTTTCGAATTTAAAGCTCCCTAGTTGAGAATCATTCTTCCAAATCAGTCCTGAATAACCTGAAAACCAAAACAGATAATTCACACAAGTAAAAATACATAATATAGAGCTACTCACGCCCGTAAACTACCGAGCAAAGTGCAATTTCTCAAAACGACCGGTCGGGTCGTTACATCCTCCCCACTTAAACATACGTTCGTCCCCGAACGTGTCCAGAGTTTTTCTCAAAGACATCAAACCGTCGTATAACCTTGCCATGAACATACCCAGGGGTGATCCCACGTCACCATATCCCATACAGGTCCGATAACACAATATAACCAAAATTTCTCAATGCAACCTAGCCCACAAAGCCTTCAAATCCAATTTCCAACATCCAGAATTTCTTATAAGATCTGAATCCCGCAACCTACATACTGTATAAGTCTGAACAAGTTGTACCAAAAGCCATAACCATAACTCAAATACTCAAAACTCAAATACCACATAGCTCAAATGCTCGAAGCAATGATTTCTAATCACAGTAGCTGCTCAAAACAACCCAATGCCGGTAATAAACCTTATATCAAACAAGACTTCATTCTAAAACCTTTGTACACTACCGATGATGAAAGAAACACGTAGAAACTCGTAACCATTCATCAGATCCGCCAGCCGTGGAGCTTTCTCTCCTTCTAGAAGAACCATAGCAAATGTCTAAACCGACTTTCGATATTATCCTTCCAAATATACCACAATCAAATTTGATAGCACCCACCCTAGATCCGACGACTTCATCTTATCAAATACCAGCTACTCTACTGACATGTCACACTAATCTATCCAAAGCCACAACCCGTGCAATCTGTGCACCAATAAGCATTATTCCAAATATACTCAATCACGAAAATGACTCAAATAAGAAAACTGTCCCACAGGCTCGATGGGTACCACCCCAACGCAATGCTAAGAACCCATCACACACCGTAGAACCATAACACACGAATCTAACACAAAGGATCATATCTATACATAACTCTACCGCAATGCGCGACCCCATCCAAACACTGATCCATATGAAATACCTCAGCCACCATGCTCAAAATCAATAATTACGTGCAATCTGACATCAAGTACCCACAGTGCATTACCATAACCATGGAGAGGCAAATGACATAATGCCACACAAACCCGAACGAACATAACCAATGTGCAATCATTCATGCATCACCCAAATACCCATCTCGCGCGAATTCTAATATAAGGCCATAACAGAGCCGCACCATGTGTGCCTAAAACCAACGAATCATAACTCTTCGTAGCATAGAAAAGTAACTCACAGAAAATTCCAGAACACGAATAAGCTCAACAACAACAGAATGTCACATCCCTCAACAATAGCAGTATGGAGCCAACCAATCCGGCTCAGTGTAGAATACACACCCTATTTGGGCCCACTAATGGACCCCCAAATCAACTTCGGGCACCCACACATGGATAAATAATCCTCCGAAAGTACACAATGACTGAATCATAACACACACTATCGTCTAGCTAGCTTTGGACATGACTTCACAGTCCACAACCATGAAACAACCTACTCTTGAGAACTCCCAGTCTACAAATCCATATAACACACAAATCACCATGTCTTATCCCAACTCCACCGCCAGAATGTCTAACTCATCTCTCATACACGATCATTTATGTGTGGCTATAATTCTATATTTTAGAACATTATTTATCTTGCATTTTGTATGCTTTAATGATAAACTACACTTTATTTACACGTAATGGAGTTTATTTTATATGTAGGTGAAGTGGAGATGAAAGTAGAGCAAAAGGAAAAATTAAAGTCTAAAGCGTGCTCGAAAACAGTTGAAAAGAAGAAAAAAAGAAGTGAGCAGCAGATAAATGAGAAAGCTAGCGAGCAAGCTTAATAGCTCGCGTAGAAGATGGCTGGGCGAGCCTTTTAGCTCGCGTGGGAGAAAGCTAGGCCAGGCAGGAGGCGAGGTCCACCTCGCATTAAGAATGGCGATGCCAGGTCTGGAGCGAGGTCCTGCTCGCGAGGCGAGGTCTAAGGCGCGCACACTCCAAACTTTGAAGGCTTATTTCGTCTCCTGGTTTGACTAGGACTTGGCCTATGTCGTTTAGGTCTTTTCCTACACATATAAATAGACATAAAATGCCACTTTTGAAGGAGTTTTGCAACCGGAGGCAAGGACACCTCGTGAAATAACCATTGGGAGTTAGAATCATTGATTTCTACATCCTTTCATCTTTACTTTGTAATTTAATTATGCAAAATATCTGGGATATTGTTACTATGTGTATGAGTAGCTAAACTCCTAATCTGGGGTTTTGATGGAACCTATTGGAGGATATTTTCCTGTTATGTTAATATAAATTTGTCGTAGTATTTTCTCTATTTGTTCAACTATAATATTTTTGTTGTTGATTGAAGGGCACTCAATCGACTGTGCCTATTTAGCTGTGTTTAATAGGTTAATTCCCTGTGGGATTCGAATCCGGACTTATTAACCGGAATATATTTGCAACGGCCACCAAGTCCTTTTTACAAGGCATAGTTGAGCGTGATCAAATTTTGGTATCGTTGCCGGGGAATTAACGGTCTTATTAATTGCAACTAAAAGAATTGCTAGAATTCTTAGTGTAGTCAATTTTTTTCATTTTAAACCAAATACATTGAAATTCTAACGTTTGTAGTCTTGGGTGCTACCGGTGCATGCCTAGAAACTCCTCAAGAACTAGTGAATTGTTCGAAGTATTATCAGATCCTGAGAAAGTTTTCAAGGCACTAAATCGTGCAAACAAGAAGGGCAAACAACAATAGAACTCAACAGAACAAATCGAACCAGACATGGATGACGGAGTAGAAAATCCAAACAACAGAAACAATGAGAATGACCCGAACAATCAGGGTGTGGTGCCTCTTGTGCCAGAAGCAGCATTGTATGACCAGGCACAACACACCGTCGAAAATCTGGCAACCGCAATTGCAGTCCTTCAGATACAAGCGGAATCATTTTAAATCATAAACAACATGCTACATTTGTTGCAGAACAAGTGATTGTTCTCAGGGTCATATATTGAAGATCCTCAGCAGCATCTGAAGAATTTCCTATCGATATGGGTTACGCAAAGGCAACCTAATGTGACACCGGAAGCAATAAAACTATTATTGTTTCTATTCTCGATGACAGGAGAAGCTCAGACTTGGCTTAATTCACTCCCCATAAACTCCATCACTACTTTGGAGGAATTAGTCAAGCAATTTTTGAAAAGTTCTACCCACCCAATAAAACTGCCAAACAAATTGATGATATATTGAGCTTCAGGCAGCGACCAACAGAAACACTACAAGAAACGTGGGAGAGGTTCAAGGGTATGCTGGTTAAATGTCCACATCATGGCATTCCAGATCAGATATTGGGGCAGAGTTTTTACATGAGACTGGCAGACGGCTTAAAGGCCAATGTTGATGCTTCATCAGGTGGAGCATTTTTGAGAGAAACATTTAGAGAATGTAAGATCCTACTTGACAAAATAGCCCAAACTCAGGATGGATGACAAAAGACTCTACGATCACTACTGTAGTTCATTTAGTGATTTTAGAACCAAACAACTCCATAGCTAAAAATATGGACACTCTAATGACGTAAATAAGTATCCTCACCAAAAAGATCGATGAATCATGCCAGAAGCTGCAGGTACACATAGTTGACGCAATTAATGGGTCTTATGTACACCATGCATTAACCAACCATATTTATGCTCGTGGAGTGCGGAAGGTGACAACCAGCACTATCAGGAAGATATGAACTATGTAGCCAAGTATGGGGGACAGAGGCAAGGTGGTCAGAATTGGGGGCAGCAGAATCAATAATATCGGCCAACACATCAGCAGTACAATAACAGCAATATTCCTGGACCTATGCGACCACAAGGTCAAGTTGTGCCTTACCAAAGGCAACAGGGTTACAACCAGCAAAATCAGCAGCTAGCTTATCAACAGCCTCAACAACAACAGATAGTGAGACAAGATGATAGGTTTGCTAAACTTAAAGGAATGATGCAACAACTAATTGGGTCCAATGGAAAAATGCAAGAGAGAGTGTACTCACATGAATCGGCGATAAAGGGCATTGAGATTCAATTAGGATAGATTTTGATGGCTCTAAATAATCATCCCCAAGGGACGTTACTTGTAGACACACAAGTCAATCCAAAAGAGCAGGGCCCGAAACAACTTATGGAAGTGGGTCTAAGAAATGGTAGAGACCTAGATCTTGAGCTAGAAATTGCTCGCGAAAGCTGACATACGGAAACACTTGTGCTAGTACCCATTGACATAGATGATTCAACAGGGTTAACTGAGGTGACGGTACAACATGCACAAGAGAGCACAAGAAAAGAAAAAGAGGTTGCGAAGGAGACTGAGGTAGCACAAGAAACAACAGTAGAAGCAGTTCCTAAGCAAGATAAAACTCAAATCATAGGAAAGAAGCGACCTCCAGCACCATTCCCATAGAGACTGGCCAAATATCATAAGGATGAGAAGTATAAGAAATTCATGGAGATGTTAAAACAAATCCAGGTGAACATTCCACTGATTGACGCTTTGCGGGAGATGCCTGGATATGCCAAAATGATGAAAGATTTAATGTCTCACAAATTTGACTTCCAAAACCTGTCTACTGTTACATTGACCCAGACTTGTAGTGCAGTTGTGACAAGACCCATAGCTGAGAAGTTATCAGACCCAGGGAGTTTCACAATCCCATGCACGATAGACAGCTATGCTTTTACTAAAGTATTGTGTGATTTGGGGGCAAGCATAAACTTGATGCCCTTGGCTATCTACAAAAGGTTAGTCATTGGAAGAGCAAGACCCACATCCATGCTATTACAACTAGACGACCGGACAGTGAAGAGGCCATCAGGTATCCTTGATGATGTATTAGTATGGGTTGGGAAGTTTGTGTTCCCAGCAGATTTTGTCATTCTGGACTGCCGGGTTGACAAGGAGATTCCCATAATTTTGGGAAGACCATTCTTGGCCACTGGGATAGCTTTAATTGATTGTGAAACTGGAGAGCTAAAAATAAGACTAAATGAAGAAGAGATAACATTCAATGTGCAAATATCTATGCGGCGACCAAGTGAATTTGCTAAGTGCTCTCTAATAAAAGCCGTGGATGTAATTTTGAAGGAGGAAGATGAGACCTTGAACGCTAAAGACCCTTTAGCAGTCTGTCTCATGAACTTAGATGAAGCAAATAGAGAGGATTTGACGGAGTGGGTATTGGCTCTTGAAGGCCAAGGGCTTTGTAAAAGAGAGCTCGAATTTGAGCCTTTGCACTTAGAAGAAAGGAAAACTCCTCCAGCTAAGCCATCGATAGAAGAGCCATCAAAGTTGGAACTGAAGCCACTACCGCCTCATCTCAGGTATGCTTTCTTGGGACCTAACTCAACTTTACCTGTTATTATCTCATTTGGTTTGTTAGATGTGCAGAAAGAACAACTTTTGCAGGTATTGATTGAGTGTAAAACTGCAATTGGTTGGACCACTACAGACATTAAGGGTATCATCCTGGCCTTCTGTATTCATAAGATTCTACTGGAAGATGGCCACAAACCTTTCAGAGAACATCAAAGAAGGCTGAACCCCAACATGAAGGAAGTTGTGAAAAAGGAGGTGATAAATTGGTTAGATGCGGGGATCATTTTCCCCATCTTCGATAGCAACTGGATCAGCCCAGTCTAATGTGTTCCAAAGAAAGGTGGGATGACTGTAGTGAAAAATGATAACAACGAGTTGATATCAACAAGAACAGTCACGGGATGGCGAATTTGTATGAACTACAGAAGATTGAACAAGGCCACCCGAAAAGACCACTTTCCCTTGTCGTTCATTGATCAAATGCTAGATAGACTGGCCGGGAGGTCCCACTTTTGCTTTTTGGGTGGATACTCGGGGTATAATAAGATCTTCATTACTCCGGAAGATTTTTAGAAAACGTCATTCACCTGTCCATATGGCGTCTACGCTTTTCGGAGAATGTCGTTCAGCCTATGCAATGTACCCGCCACATTTCAAAGGTGCATGATGGCCATATTCACAGATATGGTAGAATACACAATGGAGGTCTTTATGGATGATTTCTCAGTGGTGGAAGACTCATTCTATGATTGCCTAAAGAATTTGAAAAGAGTACTGAAAAGATATGTGGAGACTAATTTGGTACTCAACAGGGAAAAGTGCCATTTCATGGTACATGAAGGTATAGTCTTGGGGCACCTAGTGTCGAGTAAGGGCATTGAGGTAGATCGTGCAAAGGTTGATGTGATATAAAAGCTTCCACCACCCACTTTTGTCAAAGCAATAAGAAGTCTCCTTGTCCACGTCGGATTCTATACACGGTTTATAAAAGACTTCTCCAAAATTGCTAACCCCTTGTGCAAATTACTTGAAAAAGATCACCCTTTTGTGTTTTCTGATGAATGCAGGGTAGCTTTTGAGAAATTGGAGAAGAGGCTGGTGACAACACCTATCCTAGTTGCACCCGACTGGGGGCAACCATTTAAGACGATGTGTGATGCGAGCGACTATGCTGCGGGAGCAGTTCTTGGGCAGCGAAAAGATAAAGTCATGCATCTAATATACTACGCAAGTAGAACTTTAAGTGGTGCCCAACTAAATTACACAGTGACCAAGAAGGAGATGCTAGCAGTGGTATTCGCATTCTACAAATTCAGGTCATACCTAATAGGCTCGAAGGTAATTATTTATACTGACCATACTGCTCTCAGGTGCCTAATTGAGAAGAAGGACTCAAAGTCGCGCCTGATTTGATGGGTGCTACTGCTGTAAGAATTTGACTTGGAAATCCGTGACCGAAAGGGGACGGAGAACCAAGTGGCTGATCACTTATCTAGGCTGGAAGGAGCCGAGAAGAAGGTTGAGGTGGAAGAGATTGTGGAGACTTTCCCGGATGAACAAATCTTAGCGACGAACCTCAATGTTATACCATGGTATGCATATATTGCAAATTACCTGGCAAGCGATATTGTTCCTTATGACTTGTCTTCTGTGCAAAAGAAAAAGTTTTTTCGTGATTGTCGCATGTATTTCTAGATGAACCATATCTGTTTAGGATTTATCTTGATAACATGATCTGGAGATGCATTCCCGAGATAGATCAATCTTATGTTTTGCAGGCATGTCATGCTTCACCGTATGGAGGACATATTAGGGGCGTAAGGACAATGGCTAAAGTGTTGGAGTCAGGTTTTTATTGGTCGACGTTGTTTAAAGATGCACACTTCTGGGTGAAAAATTGTGATGAGTGCCAACGGAAAGTGAATATTTCCCATTGACATGAGATGCCCATGAACCCGATCCAAGAGGTAGAAGTGTTTGATATGTGGTGAATCGACTTTATGGGACCATTTGTTAGCTCATACAATAACAAGTACATACTTGTAGTGGTTGACTATGTCTCGAAATGGGTAGAAGACGTCGTACTTCATACAAATGATGCGAAGGCAGTTATTGGTTTCCTAAGAAAGAACATCTTCACCCGATTTGGCACTCCAAGAGCTATCATCAGTGATGGGGGTGCCCAATTCTACAACCGAGCCTTTGAAATGTTGTTGGAGAAATATGGTGTTCTCCACAAAGTTGCCACTCCGTATCACCCACAAACGAGTGGGCAAGTTGAGGTGTCAAACAGAGAAATCAAGAATGTTTTGACCAAAACAGTAAATGCCACCCGGACTGATTAGGCAAGAAAATTGGATGATCCGTTATGGGCTTATCGCAATGCATTTAAAACTCCGATTGGAATGTTGCCGTATAAATTGGTGTTTGGAAAGGCATGTCACTTGCCGGTGGAGTTAGAGCATAAAGCCTTCTGGCCGTTGCGACAATTAAATTTGGACGTGGAGGTCGCTTGAACTAGCAGAGTCACAGAGTTGCATGAACTTGACGAGTTTCGATACCATGCTTTTGAGTACAAGGTTATACAAGGAAAGAATGAAACTAGTGCACGACAAAAATATTCTTGAGCAAAGTTTTAAGCCGAGAGACAGGGTATTATTATTCAATTCGAGATTGAGATTGTTTCCGGGCAAGTTGAAGTCAAGATGATCGGACCATTTCATGTGGTAGAGATTCACCCCACCGGAGCTATAGAGATTGCTGCAGAAAATGACTCTCGCACATTCAGAGTCAATGGGCACAGGTTAAAATATTATTTGGGCATGGATGACGCGAAAGTAGTGTCGGTGACTCATTTGCTCGAGCCACCAATGTTGAGAGTGCCTTAAATGCGATTACCTGCATCGTGTCATGGCGTTAAATCAGGCGCTTCATGGGAGGCAACCCATTGTAATGTTGTATTCGTCATGCCGTGACGTTAAATAAGGCGCTCGTTGGGAGGCAACCCAATTCTTAGTTGATTTTTAGTGTAGTTAGAATTTTTTCTTTTCGTTTTTAAGAACTAACATGTTTGCAGGTGATTTCGAAAAGTCGTACGCAGTATCTGGCGTTGCTAGGTCTCCAGCGAGGTGGGCCAGGCATTAATCCATGCAGCGCCAGGTATTGAGATCGCTAAGGAGCTCGCCTCGCATGGGTTATAGAGAGACACATCTCGCAGAATCCCTCGCGTCGACTGCCTCTGAGCTTGCCTCGCCAGGTATGTCGCTCGCCTGAGAGCTCGCGTCGCCATGTTATTTTTTTTGCTTTTATTTTCATTTTGTTTTGGTTTCCTTTAATTCCCCCTCTTAAAAATACCCAACTTAAAACACCCATTCCTAAAAGAAAACACACTGCACGCCCCAATTTTCCTCTTCTCCTCCCACACAAACCCCACTACTCACAAACACACCCTCACACACTCATGCAGACCACTGCCAAACCCTCCCCCTCATAATTCCATTGAAGACAAGCACTCTTCTTCTATTTCCTTCACTTGCAACAACAATTCAAAGGCAAATCCCTTCTCTTAAACATCTAAGGTATGGTTTCTATCTCCATTATTTGGCAATATCGAGTTGGGTGAATGCATGACATTGGGCACAAATTTTTGGGGTTGTTCTTCATTGTAACCATGTGTTTATGTGTTTCAACACCATAAACCCCATAGGAGTGGTTTTGCTATTGTGTGAACAAGTGGTAGTACGGAACTCCCAAGCCGATTTGGGAGGGTGAGGCAATCCCTCACCCCTACAAGCACTCCCATGGCACTAGTGTTTGCTAAGTGTTTGTTATAATGCCTCAAAGGCATTCTTTGTCCCCATTAGAGCCCGAGTCTCCGGGATTATAAGACTAGTGCTATGTAGTTGTGCACCACTTTAAAATCTTAAGTGTGGGGTGTCTTACTGGTAGCCTGATGCTTCGAATGTGGAAGAAGCACCCATGTGTCATTGCTTGATTTTCATGCTAAGAAACGATGAGGTGAAGTCCGAGTAACCTCGGAAACTGTTGATAATCATGTGTTAAACTCTAAGTGTGGATGGCAAGACCATGTTTTGAGATGTTGCAATACCGCCTAAACTGATTTATGATCACTTGTGTAGGTAAAAATATGCCTCCAAGAAAAGACACTGGTAAAGGCAAAGCCACATCCACTGCTCCGTCTAAGGCTGAAGCTACTTTCGCACCTCCCTAGAAGATGGGAAAAGGGGGGAAGCTACTTCCAGTAAAGGTGAAGGACTGAGAGCAGTTGCAGCTATTGCAGCCACCCATCCACAGCCTCAGGGCCAACGGGAATTTGGAATCAAAAGCATACCCCCACATGTTAAGGATTGGTACAAGCGTTGTAGGCCAAAACACATACATTCGGAAGCTGTTATTCATGAGCGTCGCTTGAAAGCCAAGTACCATGCTATTTGGAGAGGCATCAATGAGTTGGGGTTGAGCTATGTGTTCCAAAACTCTGGAGAGATCAACGTCAATCTTGTGAGGGAATTGTATGTTGGGTTTGATCCAGAGGATCCTGAATAGCTGGTGCCGATTCGTGGAAGGTTGATAGATTTTTCAGCCTCGGCAATATGCAATTTCTTAGGTGCTTCGAATGTTCCTGGGGAACCCTTGGACCACTTCATAGTCCGTCCTACTTATCGAGAGCTGAGACACACTCTTTGTGGTGTCAACTATATGGCGGCTTGGGTGCGGGATAAGAAAACCAACCGCCATAGGAAGTTCCCAAAGAAGAATATGAAGGCAGAAACGCAAGTATGGTTGAAGTTGATCAATTCACGGCTCCTACCGTGCAGCCATGACAATCTCATTAGCCGTGAGAGGACTTGTGTGTTGTATTTCTTAATGACGGGTAAAAGGGTGAATGTAGGCCACTTGATATGTTATCAGATGACCCAAGTGCGAACTAGCAAGAAAATTGACCGAATGCCCTTTGCAAACATGCTAACTCAGTACTTGCGGCAAGAAAAATTGGAGGAGGAGAAGGAGTTCGATCACATCATTGCTCCACCCATAAAACCAACGGACCTCACAAATGTCCGGGTTAAGGAGGAGAACACCAGAACTTCAGTGACAGGGGTTGAGCGCAATGCATGCGATGACAGCTTCATGGCCTATTTATATGGGATGATGGACTTGCAGCTTCGGATAGGGGGACGGCCGGCCACTATAGAGGAGAGGGCCATATTGGAGCAGTGGTACCCTCTTAATGTTATGCCCAGAAGTTGGTTGGGATAGGTGATGGATACAGACTCCCTGAGGACGAGGATGTTAACACACCTGAGCAGTCCGAGGCTGAGCCGGAGCAGTCAGATGATGATGAGGAGGAAGCATAAGACGAGGAGTGGGTAGCCTCAGAGGATGAGGGCAAGGATGCAGCTTGATCAGGGAGTTTTTCCTACACACTACTCATGCTTTTTCTTGTTTTGTCAGTTGTGTATGCACTGAGGACATTGCATGAAATAATTGTGGGGTGGGGACTTTTAGTGTTATCTTAGATTTTTTTTTAAAAGTAAAAAAATTAGACTCTTCCAGACAATGGATCTCCTAGACATGTTTCTTGAGGGAATTAAGTATAAAGAAAATAAAACCAAAAAGATTTTCTTGTACCGTAGTGTAGTAATTCCCCCTTGGTTTTTCTTTGGGCCGTGGTTCTTTTCCAAAGGTTTTATTTGAACCGGGTGTAGTTAGTTTTAATTTTTAGGAGTAGAAATCACTGATCTATGAATTGAATTGCAGCGATATCTCTTAACTTTGTTATGCCTTGAGAATAGTTAGCACTCTAATTGTGACGCTTAGGCTCAATTTTTGACTCTAGTATAAGTATCTTAAATCGTAGATTCTTAAATTTGCTTGACTGGTTTGACTGGAGTGTCGTGATAAAACCAATCCTGAGTGAGTTATGTGCCATGTCTGTGTTAGGTTTGTATGTATTCAGTGCATTGCATTTGATGTCTAGAACTTGCCCCGTGCGTGTGCAAAGCAAAATGATAGTCTTGTTCAGTCTGGGAAGTGATATAGGCGTTTCTTTGTTGAGCCAGATATATAAAATTTACCCGCCTGAATATCATATAATGTAGTTAACCCTTTTGAGCCTATAATCTTGTTTCTTTGGTAACCACATTATAAGACGTACCCCTTTGTTTGAATTGACCATATATTTGAACCTTGTCACCTCTCATGAGCACTTGAATTGTGATGAATTATGTAAAAGTTAAAAGTGTGTGGTGGTGGTTTGGATTTTGAGTGGAACAAATGAAATAAGGAGAAAGGTGCACCGTTTGAAAGAAGAAAAAAAATATGTCAATAAAAGCCACTTGGATTGAAAGGATAAAAAAGAGAAAAAGAAGAAGAAGAAGAAGAAGAAGAAAAGAACAATAGCTTTATTGTATGAAAAAGAATTCTTGATGGTGGTGGCTAGTGATATACTTGTGCTTAAAGAAGTATAGGGAAATATAAATTAAAGTGAAGGTGGAATTATGGTTTAACATAAGTATGGGCTATAGTAATAAAGTATATGTATTAAAGTGCTTAAGGGAGGTGTAGTCACTCATATCAAAATATATCCTACCCGACCCACAGCCTACAGTACAGCCAATTAAAGTCCTACTTGATCCTAGACTGAATGAGCTCGATTAGTAGAGTATTACACTACAGGCAAGCCTATGGTGCATCATTTGTGGCATATGAATGTTATTTCTGAGAGCGAGTAAATTTTTCCTATGTTGAGTTCCTACGTTCTTAAAATTCATTGTGTGTTGAACTAAGCTCTTTGTTGGGTGAGGGCACGTGATTCATAAAGGAAAGGAAATGTCATTGACCTCCATGTTAGAGTAAGTAAGTGAATTGTGAATAAGGCATGATATTTATGAGTTAAATCTTGAGGTGAGGATGTCACACCTTTGTGCTTAAACTATTTTAAAGATTCTTGGTGTGATGAGTTAAGGGAATTGCTTAAAAAGGTTTTGTCTATAAGTGTAGTTTGATTGCTCGAAGACGAGCAATGTTTAAGTGTGGGGTATTGATGTGTGGCTATAATTTCATAATTTAGTACATTATTTGCCTTGCATTTTGTATGCTTTAATAATAAATTATACTTTATTTGCACGTAATGGAGTCTATTTTATGTGTAGGTGAATTGGAGATGAAAGTAGATCAAAAGGAATAATTAAAGTCTAAAGCGTGCTCGAAAACAGTTGAAAAGAAGAAAGAAAGGAGTGAGCAGCGGATAAATGAGAAAGTTGGCGAAGCAAGCTTAATAACTCGTGTGGGAGCTGGCTGGGCGAGCCTTTTTGCTCGCGTGGGAGCAGGCTAGGCGAGGTCCACCTCGCATTAAGGATGGCGACGCCAGGTCCAGGGCGAGGTCCTACTCGCATGAAGCCTCGCGAGGCGAGGTCTGAGGCGCGCACACTCAAACTTTGAAGGCTTATGTCGTCTCCTGGTTTGACTAGGACTTGGCCTATGTCGTTTAGGTCTTTTCCTACGCTTATAAATAGACATAAAATGCAACTTTTGAAGGAGTTTTACAACCAGAGGCAAGGATAGCTCGTGAAACAACCGTTGGGAGTTAGAATCATTGATTTCTACATCCTTTCATCTTTACTTTGTAATTTAATTATGCAAAACATCTGGGATATTGTTACTATGAGTATGAGTAGCTAAACTCCTAATCTAGGGTTTTGATGGAACCTATTGGAGGATGAATTTCCTGTTACGTTAATATAGATTCGCCGTAGTAATTTCTCTATTTGCTCAACTATATTATTATTGTTGTTGATTGAAGGCCCCTCAATCGACTGTGCCTATTTAGTATGTATTACTCGGGAGAGAGTGTATATTTAGGTAATTGTTGAACAACATCACTCCTAACATATATGAGGGATCAATACGGAGGGTTAAAATGTGGGATTAGGGATAACGAAACCTTGGTGCGATCCGAGTGAGCCGTACTTAATGCCAGCTAGCGTAATTCGGGAGAATATGTCTTGTAAATTGTGGTAGTTACTCGAGAGAGAATTATAACACTCAGAGCATTCATGATCGGTAGAGAAGACTTACACAAATTTATAGAAAACACAACAGAAAGGATTCCGGCAATAGGGGAATTCATAACCTTAGATCATTCTAATTCTTGTCTACAACCCGTTCGTAGTTAGTTATTCATTATTGCATTTTCATTACGTGATATTTAGTTAGTAAACATCAAATTTGTTACGTAAATATCTCTGAAGATTGATTGCATGAAATTGTGCGAGTCTAGTAGCTGTGTTTAATATGTTAATTCCCTGTGGTATGAGACTCTGAACTTATTAACCGGAATATATTTGCAACAACCGCTAAGTCATTTTTACAAGGCATAGTTGCACGTGATCAATCATCCCACGAGGAATACTTCTAAAATTCTTCCATGCCTCCTAGGAAAATTTTAATATCAGCAGTCGATCAACCAGAAGAGTGTCGCAATACGAGTGAAGTATACATAAATCAAAACACACTGCCCCTTCTGAAATGTATAATCTCATCAAGCCACGCCAAATAGTAATAGCATTTACCTAGTCATCTGAAACCGTCCATGCTTCCAAACAGAACTGTGATCCCACTCACGTAAATCTCAATCCCACACAACACACCGCATATACCACGCCATCATATGAAAAATACGAGAACTTCATAGTCCGCTCTGAGTCACAAGCAACTACGTACTCAATTAGACAAGGACCTTCCATTTGGTCTCACCCCGGAGAAAATCCCAATACGCAACATATTCCTCACGCCGGTAGAAAATATACTCCTCAAACCGTGGTAAAAACCATTGAGAACTCTTCGAAACCCATTTGCACATAACCAAGCTATCAGAACTGAATCACTCTAACTCAACTCAGCCACGCAGGTTGCCAAGACCCAAGAGCATTGCCACGAAACACCTGTAGAGACTAGCCAAGTCATAAGTACCCAGAGAACCGATCATACCCATTACTGTGCAAACCCAACTTACTACCACACTGTCCTATTTCTCCAAGTCCTTTCCAAATTGACTTCAAATTGGTACTTCTCCTTGATATAACACCACAATCCCTAACCAAAATTCACCACAAGAGACCCTGGTATAAAACCATAACGCCCTAAGGCCCATAAGCCGCTGATTCCCCTCTTAAGAACCCCAAGGCACCACAACCGAGACACCCACTCTAAAGAGGCCTTATGTGAACCTAAAATTATTTCCTTCACCTTCTTGGTACTGAAATGCACAATCCACAATGATATAAAATGCCACAAGTCTCGACACCATCCAATGCAACTCCCAGTTTCTAGCCATATTTAAATCTTTGAAATTCCAAATCGCTACATATAAATCTTGAATCCATTAGAACCATTCTCGAGAGTCATCCACTCTACTCAAATCTCAATTGAACCGACCAAACGGACCGAACGACCCGTGCCCCATTAGCACACCAACACCCAAGGGAATAAAGAGTAACCCACACTTCTAAGCAACCGAGCAAATTCCTACTCCATGAACACTACATCCTTTGCAAATAACCACTCAGTTATTTTATGATTCCCATATACCCATAAAGTGTAATACAACTCGTATCCAGAAATTCCCTTACTCGAGTCATCCTCAATCTCAACTACTGCAAGTCATTACTGATTCACTAGTATACCTCAAACTGGAACTAATAAAACACATAACCGTGCAACCCACACGTCGATAGCAGACTCCCCCGCTTGGCTCGAAGCCATAGAACAAAATAGTCGATAACATCATGATATCCATACTTTATTGCTGCCAGAATTTTGCGCTGAAATTCAACTAAATCCTTCGCAAGCCCATGTAACACAAACCATATAATACCTCAAATCATCTGCAAATCTCGCATTCACCCTTGTAATAGTCAAGCCAACTCCCACAAGCGATCCAAACTCAAATTGTAACATATATCATTCACTGGTAAAAGAGAACTCTCTACAAAACATCATAAGGACCACACAACCTCAGGATACCTCGCAGGAGATAACATGCATGCTCTGCCTCAAACTGACATCTCTTTATATCCTTCCTCAGTCATGACTACTATGCAATCACTTAATCTTCTTGATTCTGAATTGACAAGACATGAGAATCTACTTCACTCTACAACTAAACAACATGAGAGATCCCTCAACACACCCATAACTCGAAACCATACGCCAAATCAAGACAGAAATCAGACACCCGATAGTCCTTGATTCATCTCAAGTAAACTCTTCTCGTCATATTCGAACAATCTGAACATATATCGCAGTCATATCATACTCACCACATAGTTATTCTACCGCTCAATTAGCCACAAATTCCATTAACAGGGACACCACCGGACATATAAGTCCCAAAAACAAGTGCTCACACAACCGAAATTTCCGTGCTCAAGCTACCGTCAAAACCTGGCCTCAAGTCCTCCAGACTGGCCCATCACAAAAACACATAATACATATCTTGAACCTCGTTCATAGAATCACAAGCCGGTGATGCACAACTGATACCGAGCTCCCGTATGCATATATGAATACGTGGAAGGAATTCAAAGAGTTACGCTTCAAGCTGAATCAATGTTACACGATAAGGAAAGAAAGATGGAAAGTATATCCTAAATGTCTTGTAGCCTCTCGAAGATAGGTATGGACGTCATCATACCGATCCGCAAGACTCTACTATACATTTGCTCATGACTTGTAGAACCTATGAACCTAGAGCTCTGATACCACCTTGTCATGACCCAAAATTTGACTAGTTATGATGGCACCTAACCCAACCCGCTAGGTAAGCCAGTTAACCACTAACCAATTCCAATAACAATTAATAAAGAAATTAATTAAAGAAATTATCTGAATCTGATGCATTCCCCAAGAACTGGTAGTACAAATCATGAGCTTCTAAGAATAGAGTTTACAAAGCGGAAATGAAATAAATACATCGTCTGTTTGAAAAGTACATAAACAAAGTTTTACATATCTAAAGCTATCACGAACAAGAGGCAGCTACAGCCGAAACGCAGGTACATCTTCAATCCATCTCCCATCGAACATAGCTACATCAGCAACCAACATCTGCACGCAAGGTGCAGAAGTGTAGTATGAGACAACCGACCCCATGTATACAATAAGTAACAAACCTTGCCTTAGGTTGAAAGTAGTGACGACCTAACAAAAAGGTCAGGTACAACACCAATATTCCACAACAGTTCATAACAGCATAGTACAATAACAAAAGAGTAACTTGCAAATAAAAGGCTCAGTTCGTTCACAGTTCCAAAAAAATAGGCATTTCTTTTCAACTATCTCATTGAAAACCCAAATCTTTTACCGAAAAAGCTAAAGTACGAGTAAGTGTGAAAACTGTGGTTTTTTCCCAAAACTCCTTTCAGCAAATAGTAAGATGTTTCATTTTCATATAGCATGAGGAAAGTACTTCTTTATGCCTACATGTCAAGATACAAGTAAAATCATAAATGTCCCCAAAACCGGGTAGCAGAAGGAAATACATCTCTATGCATGTATCTCAAGTACGCATGTCAAATGCAATGCATCTCGATGATAAGCTCATGTACTCACACTCTCAGAGTACTCAATCTCATTGTCCCACATTCTCTATCACTAAGCTCAGCACACTCAATCACTCAGCGTTGTACAATACCCGGTGCGGCGTGCAACCCGATCCATATTTATAGTCGACTGTGCTCACTAGGGGTGTGCAGACTTCGGAAGGGTTCCTTTCAGCCCGAGCGCTATATCGTTGCGGCGTGCAGCCCGATCCCATAAAATGTAATCCATATAACATGCTGCGGCATGCAGCCCGATCCCAAAATAGCAATATAACATGCTGCGGCGTGCATCCTGATCCCAAAATAGCTATATAACATGCTGCGGCGTGCAGCCCAATCACAAAATATCAACCTCACTCGGACCCTCGGCCTCACTCAGTCATCACTCTCCAGTCTCACTCACGGGCTCACAATGCCATGAACTCGACAACAATGATATGATGTATCAATAAATAACTACGACTGAGATATGATATGAATGCATGAATATGACTGAGTACGAAATATCAATGAAATCAGTGAAATAACAGCAAGAAACGACCACTATGGGTCCTAGCAGTATCGTCATAAAGCCTAAACATGGTATCTAGCATGATTGAGAGCTCAATTACTTTATCACATGGTGAAAACATGAACATTAACAAAGTAGGACCACTATACAGTGTCATGGAAACAACAGAGTCCCAATTCACATGGTGCACACCCGCACGCCCATCACCTAGCATGTGCGTCACCTCAATACCAATCACATAACACATATTTTGGGGTTTCATACCCTCAGCACTAAGATTAGAAGAGTTACTTACCTCGAACAAGCCAAGCGGTGCTCCAAAGATGCCATCTCGCGCGTTCCGACATTCGAACGGTTCGAGTACATCAAACAATGCTAAAGGAACCAATCTCGATCGAAAAAGATCAAATCTTGATTCAAAATCCGGAAATTGGCCAAAAGCCCAACCCGGGACTGCACCTCAGAACCCGAAACAATTTACAAAATTCAATAACTCATTCAATTACGAGTCCAACCATACTAGTTTCACTCAAATCCGACTCCAATTCAATGTTCAAAACTCATAAATTCATATAATCGAAGATAGATTCATGGAATACCGAGTAGAGAACACTTACCCCAATTTATATGGTGAAAATTTCTCCAAAAATCGCTTCAATCCGAGCTTGAAAATGTAAAAATTAAGCCAAAATCGCGAACCCTTTAATATAACATTCTGCCTAGCACATCCGTATTTGTGGAAACTTCGTTGTACCTGCGACCACCGCTTTTGCGGAAACACCTCGCACCTGCACTGCCCGGCTTCCTCTCATATCTGCTTCTTCGAGTCACTGCCTGCATCTGCACCATCGCAGGTGCATAAATCCCATCGCACCTGCGACCTCTGTTGACACCCTCCAACTCCGCACCGGTGCTCGAGCTGCCATACCTGCGGCATCACATATGCGCCCAAATCTCTGCTTATGCAGTCTTCCTCACCCAACACTATTCTCGCATCTGCGATGCCTTTGTCACTTTTGCGGCCATCGCATCTGCGCAAACCAACCGCAGGTGTGATCATACCAGAACCAGCAGCCTCCAGCTTTGCACATGAACTGAAAATGATCTGAACCTCGTCCAAAACTCATCCGGGCCACTCGGGACCCCGTCCGAATATACTAACAAGTCCAATAACATAACACGGACCTACTCGAGGCCTCAAATCACACATAACCACATCGAAACAATGAATCACACTTCAAATCGAAATCTATGAACTTTGAAACTTCAACTTCCACAACCGATGTCGAAACCTATCGAATTACGTCCGATTGACCTCAAATTTTGCACATACATCACATTTCACATTACGGACCTACTCCAATTTACAGAATCGGTTTTCGACCCCGATATCAAAAAATCCATTCCCGATCAAACTTTCCAAAATTTCAACTTTTGCCATTTCAAGCCAAATTCCACTACGGACCTCCAAATCACAATCCGGACGTGCTTCTAAGTCCAAAATCACCCAACGGACCTAATGGAACCATCAAAATTCAAACTCGAGGTCAAATGCTAAAAATTCAAACTTGGTCAACTCTTTCGAATTTAAAGCTCCCTAGTTGAGAATCAATCTTCCAAATCAGTCCCGAATTACCTGAAAATCAAAACCGACGATTCACACAAGCCAAAATACATCATACAGAGCGACTCATGCCCGTAAACTACCGAAAAAAGTGCAAATGCTCAAAATGATCGGTCAGGTCGTTACACATGATTACCTCGATAATCGGCAAAAGCTGTGTTAAATTATGAGACGACGCGTGTTCGGGACATTAAATATGGAGAGACGTGCATCTAATCAACTGTCAGACACCTTCAGAGGGAATTATAGTAATTATCGCCAAAAAGGTGTCTCTACCAACTTCCCCGTAACAAAAAGTTATGACACCGGAAAGCAGGGAGACTATCTGTATAGGGTAAAATATGATATGACATGTGGTTGACTAAAAGGAGGACACATAGAATCCAAGATGGGATGGTTGAGGACCTAATGCAGCCACTGCTCTTGTCACCGGAACGAATAACGTTCTTAAAAGTGTATAAAATGCCCTGCGTCCGGTAGCATTTATTAAGAAATATTCTACAGTATTAATAGTGACAGTCCGTTACAGAGAATTTGGCATTTATGCTCAACGTTACATCTTCATCAATGACCCTCATAATTGGCATTAAAGGAGGGCACGATCCTAGGACCTCTTTCCCTAGGCATAGCTATAAATAGTGAGCTCAATTACCATTGTAAATCACAGGAAATTTCTGGCAAGAACATATACTATATTTTATACAAAGATTTATACAATTTTACTCTCTTACTTTTTGATCTCATCATTACTGTATCCGAAAACCGTGCTCACGGAATCACTATCTTTGCTATTTTATCTACATTGTAAGGCTAAGTATTGTGTATTTCTTCGTTTATTATATTATTTTAGGATCAAGTTAATTTACTTGTCTAAAAATCACATATAAATTCAACAGTATCATTTTACGGGTAAACAATAATATCCGGCATGACTTTAGTTGATCGAGATATGAAAAGGATCATAGCCTTAGCCAATTATCTATTAATAGCGGACTTAATGAGGACAGTAATGCCGTACGATATTAGCCTATTTTGACTCGAATCACGAGGACATGACTTGTTGTAAGTTTTCCTACTTGCGTGGCCTAATAGGTTTAAGGTCCGTAATTAATATTAAATGAAAGATAAATCTCGTCCGTCCGATCGGCTACTTGATGGACGTTCCGGATTAAATGAGAACTAAATTGGTCCTCTCCCCACCCATTAGGTTTATCGTATTTTTTATTCTCTCTTCCATCACTAAAGTCAGGGGTAACGAAAGCTAGGGCAAGAGGCGAGAAACCAATTTCAATTAACGCTTCTGCTTCGTGATAATGACTTCCACTTCAGAAATGTTTTCTGTAACGATTATATGTAAGATTATCATGTTCAAGATCCTTGTATAAATTAAAGTTTATATTTAAATGTGGTATCATGAGCCTGGATTACTTGAACTATAACCTTCGTTGAAAAGAACAATATTTATGAATTTGTTGCTATTTAAAAATTGCGTGTGCATTCGACAATTACGAAATCATGTCTTTAAATATTTTATCATCCTTGTTGGCTTTCTTTCGTCGAAAACGTTGAAACATTATTACTGCTTCAATTCTCAAAGTGCCTTTTGAGAATATTTTCAATATAGTTGAACAGATTTGAGTGTTTAACAATTTTTTAGAGGCAATTATGCAAAATATGATAAAAACGTAAAAGTTGTTTATAGATGCCCTACTACAGTAAGTTGGCTTAAGCCCACACAATTCTGCCTATTAAGTTTAACTTCTTTATTTTACCTGAAATTTATGAATTAATTATGATGTCCAATTTGAGGCCATCAGGGATGACTAATTCCTTTTAAGGATGTCGTTTATTTGATACTTATAAGGTTTTAAGTCATGCTTCTTCCACATAAGTCGTAAAGCTGATTGTAATAATTTGTTTGGACTATTAGTTGATAAAGTCATTTATTGTTTATTTTATGAATGTGATTAATGTTTATATAGTTTGTTAGTCACCAAAGTGATCAAACTAGATTGTTTAAAATATTCACATGCATAAAATTTTCTGATGTTTATTTTATGTATGCATTTATGTTTATATAGTTTGTTAGTCACCAAAGTGGCCAAACTAGCATGATCATGAAAATATGCACATAAATTGTAGTTTATCCATGAAATTAATGAAATGCCTATAATGGAAAATAAATGGATAAATTAATTTTCACTATTTCTAGAACTTAAGGATTTATCCAAAGGTGGATCAATTATTCTATGAATAGTGAATATGATGAGGTAAATTAATATTCTTTAATCAAATATATATTGTCTGTCCAAAGATGTCATATATATTTGGTTTAAATATTTAATTACTTATTAAATATTAAATGTCATTTAACTTATGATAGTGTATCAGAGTATTTAACCAAAGGAGAATTGTGATATGCTTTAACTGCCTTGTTGAATCCATATTGATTTTGCCTTGTTGAATCCATATTGATTTGTCAGCATGTATTATCTATTTTGCATCTATTCCTCTTCATTCGCATGCTTCGTTTGTTACTGTGTTCAACGGATTGAATTTCTCTGAATGGGATGAACAAGTCCAGTTCCACTTAGGTGTCACGACCCAAAATCCATTAAAGGTCGTGATGGCGCCGGACACCGCTGTCAGGCAAGCCAACAATAAATACTCAATTTGTTTCTCGTTTTTAATATTTTGAAATAACATTTTTCCTTCAACTAAATAATAAGAGATGGAATTTACAAGATAACTAATAATGTTTTCAACAAATTTTAATACGGGACAACCTATAATCACCCCAAAACCCGGTGTCACAAGTGCATGAGCATCAACTAGGAAGTAAAATAAAATACAACATCTATCCAAAATATAAATTTGGACAGGAGAAATATAAATACTCTGAAGGAGACTCTGCTAGATGCGGATCGTAATAGAGAGTGCAGCTCACCTAAGTCTCCATAATAACCGCGCCTCTGCTCCCACAAGGCCTCTAGACATATATATACCTGCACACAAAAAATATGCAGCAAGTGTAGCATGAGTACATAAATCAACGCGTATCCAGTAAGTATCCAGCTTAACCTCAAAGAAGTAGTGACGAGGGGTCGACTCGGACACTTACTATGGGCTATAATTAATATACCAATGATATAATTAAGCATGGATTATATAAAACGATTGCAAGTTCAATATTTTTGAAGTAAGTAAGCAGTTCTTTTATAATTAAGAAATCTCCAAATTTATTTTCCATTATTTAACAATTTATCTCAGGCCAAGGAGGCAATATCATTTATGGTAAATTCCAAAGCAATCATGCGCAAAGCATGCCGAGGTCGTATGACCCGCTCCAGTATAAATATTTAAATTGTGAATTACCGATGGTCGAACGACGCGAACCATAGATGCATATATTTAATCTGTCAAGGCGTTCGGCCCGCTCCACAAAAGATAAATACATTCAAACAACCAAATCAAGAATTTATTAAGGGTCAATTATTTAAGAAAATGCCAATTCTCATTTAACGGCCAAGAAAACGAATTTTATCCTTTAAATTTTTTTTTACCAAGTTCAATGTGATTTAAGCAATCAAATTAACAAGAAGGTTGCACACATCACAAGTATAGCATGATTTGGGTCCTAGACTACCCAGACTTAAGCATGATAGTAGCTACGCACGGACTCTCGTCACCTCGTTCGTACGTATCCCCCACAAATAGAAGCACATATTGAATTATTTCACCTATGGGGTTAATTCCATCTTACAAGATTAGAAAGGAGACTTACCTCGCTCCGCAATTCCATAAACAGCTCCAAAGCCGCTCCAAAAACTAAAAACCAATGCTCGTTGCTCCAAAACTAGTCAAATAAGATGCAACCCAATCAAAATATGCTCAAATACTCATAATTAATCAATTTTCAACTCCGCTTGAAAAGTCGATAAAATCACCCTCAGGCTCACGTGCCCGGATTCTGAAAATATTCGAAGATAACCATTACTCATAGCCTCACGAACTCAAATATATAATTTATTCTCAATTTCATGCCAAAATTCGCGATCCAAATCCAAGACTACCAATTTCTAGGTTTTTCTTCAAAATCCCAAATTTCTACAAATTTTCATGTCTAAATCCGTATAAAATCCACGTATTTAACTTGCAATAGGTGGGAATCACTTACCTTGACATAGATGACAAAAATCTCCCTCCCAAGAGCTCCAAAAATTGCCCAACCAAATGAAATATAGAGGAAAAATGGCCAAATCTCGTCTTTAAAACAATCTGCCCAGGCCAGGCCCTTTTTCGCGTTCGCGACCAAAGCCTCGCATTCGCGAAGGCTGCAGACTACACTGCTTCGCGTTCGCGTCTAGAGCTCCGCATTCACGAAGGCCAAACTACTGCAGGCCCCCACTCCGTTTTTCTTTTTCGCGTTCGCGACCTCTGTGTCGCGTTCGCGTAAGCTTCCTAAGGCAACTCTCTGCGTTCGCGACCTCCACCTCGCATTCGCAAAGGAAAAACCTAGCTGCCTCAAATTCCTCTTCGCGGACGCGGGACACCCTTCGCATTCGTGATGAAGGAAACCAGATACTAGCAATAGCAGTCAAAAACAGCCCGAAATGATCTGAAACCATCTCGAAACACACCGAAGGCCCCCGAGACCCCGTTCAATCACACAAACCTGTCCCAAAACATAACACGGACCTGCTCGATGCCTCAAATCATATCAAACAACGTTGAAATCATGAATTGCACCCCAATCCAAGCTTAATGAACCTTTGTCCCTCAAACTTCTACATTCGATGCCGAAACCCATCAAATCACGTCCGATTGACCTCAAATTTTGCACACAAGTCACATTCGACATTACGGACCTTCTCCAACTTTCGGAATCGGAATTCGACCCCGATATCAAAAAGTCCACTCCCGGTCAAACTTCTCATAAGCCTTCAAATTTCTAACTTTTGCCAAATGACCCCAAAACGACCTACGGACCTCCAAATCCACATCCGGATGTGCTCCCAACACCCGAATCACTATACGGAGCTATTCCCAGACTCGGAATCCCAAACGGACGTCGATATCATTGAAATGCTCTTCAACTCAAATTAATGAAATTCTTCCAAAATGCTAACCTTCCACAATAGGCGCCAAAATGCCCCCGGGTCATCCAAAACCTGATCCGGACATACGCCTAAGTCCAAAATCATTATACAAACCTGTTGGAACCTTCAAATCCCAATTCCGAGGTCGTCTACACAAAAATCATACTTTAGTTAATTTCTCCAACTTAAAGCTTTCGAATTTAGAATTTTCTTTTCAAATCATCTCCGAACTTCCCTAAATTAAATTCCGACCATGCGTACAAGTCCTAATACCTGTAGTGAATCTACTTGTGGCCCCAAACTACTGAGTGACGCTCTAGGGCTCTAAACGACCGGTCGGGTCGTTACATCCTTTCCCACTTAGACATACGTTCGTCCTCGAACATGCTATGAACTATTCTGGAGTTATCTGAAATCACTGTTTAACACCTCGTGCACCTGCCCGTGCTACCACAACCTAGCTGAGCACATTAACTTGAGCAAATCTAAAGATCATCCCCTTTATTTATGCAAATAAGCCTTAGGGCCAAATTCCAACGTCTTCCAACATACAAATGCCATTTCAATCACCAGACGATGTACCAATACATGATTGTATACTCTCACTGAATTCTTTCCATGCACTACATAACTCACTTGCCCAAGGCAATCTTTCCAAAGCACATAAGCTAAAATTTCCACCGACCGAAGCCCGTAGTATACCTCATGAACAATTAAGCCTTGCTTAAACTCTCGCAATACTGCCACGATAGAGAAAATGCATAGAACTCATAGCCACCCACCAAATTACAATTTATGGAGTGTAACGATCTGACCGGTCGTTTTGAGCTCTAGCACGTCGTTCGGCTGTTTCAGGCCATGAGTATCTTCACTTCGGGAATCATGACTTGTACGCCTGGTCGAAATTGGAATTTCAGAAGTTCAGAGTTGATTTGGAAAGAAAATTCTCATTTCGGAAGCCTTAAGTTGAAAGAATTGACTAAGGTTGGATTTTTGAGTAAACGACCTTGGAATTGGTATTTGAAAGTTCTACCAGGTTCGTATGATGATTCCAGACTTGGATGTATGTTCGGATCGGGTTTTAGATGACCCGGGAGCGTTTCGGTGCATTTGTGGAAGTTAGCATTTTGGAAGAATTTCATAAATTTGGGTTGAAGTGCATTTCAATGTTATCGATGTCCGTTTGGGATTCCGAGTCTGGGAATAGCTCCGTATGGTGATTTCGGTATTGGGAGGGCATCCAGAAGTGGATTTGGAGGTCCGTAGGTCATTTCGGGGTCATTTGGCGAAAGTCAAAAATTTAAAGCTTTTTGAGAAATTTGACCGGAGGTGGACCTTTTGGATATCAAGGTCAGATTTCAATTCTGGAAGTTGAAGTAGGTCTATAATGTCAAATGTGACTTGTGTGCAAATATTGAGGTCAATCGGACGTGATTTGATAGGTTTTGGCATCGAATGTAGAAGTTTTAAGTCCTAAAGTTCATAAAGCTTGAATTGGGGTGCGATTCATGATTTTAGCGTTGTTTGATATGATTTGAAGGCTCGACAAAGTTCATAATGTGTTTTTGGATGTGTTGGTTTAATTGGTTGAGGTCCCGAAGGCTTCGGGTGAAATTCGAATGGTAAACAGATCGAGTTTGGACTTGGAAGAAAGGCTGAAGCAGCTGCCTTCTGGCGTAACCGCACTTGCGAGGTTTGGGCCGCAGGTGCGGAGCCGTAGAAGCGGCCAAGAAGGGCGCAGATGCAATTTTTGGTGAGGAAGTGCTGAGACCACAGATGCGGTCATCTCGCTGCAGAAGCGAGACCGCACCTGCGGAAGAGAAGGCGCAAAAGCGGAGCGGGCAGCTGGGGGCATCTCTGCAGAAGCGGATCATTTGCCGCACCTGCGGAACCGCAGAAGCGGTCAAGTGACCGCAAGTGCGAGGATCGCTGGGCAGAGGAGGATTTTTATAGACGGGACTTGGCCCATTTTTCTTCTATTTTTCACTTGGTGGAGGCAATTTTGGAGAGCTTCAAAGAGGGATTTTCTTCAAACAACACAAGGTAAGTGATTCCAGCTTATTATAAGTTAAATACATGGTTTGTATGAGGATTTAATCATGAAAATTAGTAGAAATTGTGGGTTTTTGGTAGAAAACCTAAAATTTGGTATTTTGGAATTTTGACCACGAATTTGGGCATGGAATTGAGAATAAACTATATATTTGAGTTCGTGAGGTTATGGGTAAAGTTTATCTTCGAAAATTTTCGGAATCGGGGCACGTGGGCCCGAGGGTGATTTTATCAACTTTTCGAACGGAGTTGGAAAATTGTTTCAATTGAATTGTTGTGAGTGTTAGAGTATATTTTTATGGGATTGCACATTTATTGACTAGTTTGGAGCGTTAGGCATCGGTTTGAATTGTTGGAGAGGCTTCGGAGCCGGCTATGGAACTTCGGAGTGAAGTAAGTCTCCTTTCTAACCTTGTAAGAAGGAATTAATCACAGAGGTGAACTAAATTAATACATGCTTCTGTTTGTAGGGGCTACGTACGCACGAGGTGACGAGAGTCCGTACGTAGATACTAATTATGCCTATGTCCGGGTAGTTCTAGGTTTACACTATGATTTGCTGATACCGTTATTTGACCTTGTTATTTACTTGCCTTGAAAGGAATTTAGATCGAGTATGCTATTAAATGCCTTGAAAAGAGTTGAAATTGAGGATTTCGGGACTTGAAAGTTTTCACTTGGATTTCATATGTTGGAAAGAATTAAAGAATATTATAATATTAATTATTTGAGAAATTCTATGTGTAACCGCGTCGCAATTATATTCCGCGAGAGGGGTAAATTTCCATTACTCTTATGGGATCGAACCGTTCGCCTCGGCAGGATTATGTATTTCACTCATATGGGATCGGGTCATTCTCCTCGGCAGAATTTATGCATCACACTCTCATGAGAGCGGGTTTTTCGCCTCCGCAGGTTAATAGATGCATCTATGGTTCGTGTCGTTCGACCCTCGGCAGTGCATAATTTACTTTTATGTTGGATCGGGTTGTACGCCTCGGTGGTTCCTATATCATATCCTCATGAAATCGTGCGTAAGCAGCCAGTGTATCCGTGAGTTTTCAGGATTTGAATTTATGATAATCTACTTGATGAGGTCCACTACCCCCTTATATGTGCTCCGGTTAAGGAGGGAATTTCAAATGGGTAGCTTGAGTTCATTGTAAAGAAGGGGGGTTGTATCACGTATTTTTATGTTTATTAAATTCATTTATTTACTCTGTCTCACATTTATTTACCTCTGTACTGTACCTGATATTATTGGACCACTAGTAAGAGTCGAAGTCGACCTCTCGTTACTACTTCTTCGAGATTAGACTGGATACTTACTGGGTACGCGTTGTTTTCGTACTCATACAACACCTGTTGTACATTTTGTTGTACAGCCACATGTATGGTCAGTGGCCTTGTGGGCGCATCAGCATGGTTGATGCGGGGATTTAGGTGAGCTGTATTCCATGTTACGATCCATAGCCAGCAGAATCTCCTTCGGAGTGTTTGTATCTTCTTTCCTATCCAAATTTATATAATCCAGACAGATGCTTTATTTTATTTCATTTTATTTCCTAGTAAATTCTCATGCACTTGTGACACTGGGTTCTGAGATGATTATGGGATATTCAGTATTGGAAAACATTATTATTTAATTCTGTAAAGTTCATCTTTTACTAGTTAAATTGAAGGAAATTTATGATTTCAAAAATATTAAAATAAGAATTTAATTAGCTATTTAGTGTTGGCTTGCCTGACAGTGGTGTCCGGCGCCATCACGACCTTTAACGGATTTTGGGTCGTGACAATATGGTATCAGAGCACTAGGTTCACTTAGGTCTCACCAGTCATGAGCAAGTCTAGTAGAGTCTTGCGGATCGGTACGGAGACATCTGTACTTATCTTCGAGAGGCTACAGGGCTGTTAGGAGCACTTCCCTTGTTGATTCCTCATCGTGCGATTTGATCCCTCTGAGGCTTATGCCTTTATTTCTTTTCTATTCAATCTTATGTGACGTAAAGCGCTTGCTATCAATTGGGAACCGACGAATTGTAATGGTACTACAGACGTGGTGCAGGATATTTCTCCCTGCGTAATTGATTGGGCTATTGTAGTCGCCTTGCAGAAAGTCGTTCTGTCGTTTTAGCTCAGTATCAGTACTACCTAAGCTTTGAGATTTGGCATTGATTATTATGACGATTCATGTGTTTCTATCGAACAGTGTGGTGTAATGGTAAGATGCTTGTCTATATGTCGAAGCAATGAATGACTTGGAAGGATGTTTACTTAGTGCAAGATTTAGAGATTCAGTATTTTATTCCGGCGGAGGGAAGGCAGTCGGACTATAAATGTTCAAGCTTGGATTGATGAGGTAACGAGCCTTGGTATTTTCGAGCGTGGTGGAATTTTCATTTGTGATGTGGTGTCATCGTCTTTGATTGAATGTGTTAAGTTCGCCGGTGGTATGGTCTTCATCAATTGCCTTTGGGGCAGAGTAGTGTGAGATGGTGTCAAGGAAACAGTCGTTAGAGACAGCGGAGTGCAGAAATTTTGGAATCGAATGGGTATTTCTAATGTTGACGGCTCGAGAAATATGACCTTCGAAAAGGTTTGAAGTTATTAGCGATCTATTGGTTCAAATGCTATAGAGAGGGATTTTGATTTAAGGCAACAACTGGACAACGAAGGGTGAGGAAGGACATGTGGGAGGCGTCTTGCGGTGGTTAAACTTCTAGAAGGCCAAGTGTGAGAAGCAGGAGTCGAGTAGTTGCTTAAAGGAATGAGTTTGACCAAAGAGGGAGAGTGGCAGAGTAGCATGTGGGTTCTGTGATAGGATAGCTACACGCCTTGAGGGAGGTTTAGAGTGATTTGGGATTCATGGTGGGAAGTGACTAGGTCTACGGGATTAATTTGGCATATTGTTTGCTATGAGGAGGAAGGTTGGATGACAGAAAGGATATGAATAAGGATACAACATGACCTTGGATTCGAATGTGTCATCGCACCTTTAGTTGATGTCAATAGGGAGTGAACGGGTTTGTACAGCTGGTGAATGGGCACAGACCCGGGATGGTTTATTGGTTTCGTAGTAATTGTGCTCGGTGCCACATCGTTGGAAGGTTTTGAGGAATTTGGCGGGTCGATAGCGCAAGGGCATGTCAGAGAGGAAGAATGAACCTTGGTGGGTTCCAGAGTTAGGCAATGGTAGCTTCGAGCTAAGTGGGAGAGGCCAACCGCCTACGATTGAATTGCATGGTTATCTACATGTGAAGTTTCTAGTTATCGGTGTATTGGTGGGTTATTACGACTAAGGAAAGAGAATATCAGTGGTAATTTGAGCAAGGATTTGAGGGATGTGTGCTATAATTGGCCTTATCGACCCATGTTCAGGCTTTGGGAAGAATCAGGATTTATGTTTCGTGTAGAGGTGATTTACAAGGAAAGTGATTCAGTCGGGTGCTTCTTTGAGAGGGTGCTCATGTGCTAGTGGATCCTTGGAGTTTGGTTATATTCGGGACCAAGTTAGAGTGGGTGACTCTCAACAACGGTCCAAGTGATTTCAAAAGTTAAAAATGTGGTGCCTAAGGATTTCAAGCCTGCAGCATGGTTAAGAATTGAGCTTTTGCAGCGAATTGTGAAAAGGGGCTTGGAGTGTTCTATGATACCTTCGGATTAGTAGAGGAATTATCAGGATAGGCATACCAGTTGAGGATGCGAATATGCGCACAAGGAAGGTATGAGATGGTTCGTGGGATTTTAGACAGATTGATCGTGATATAAGGTCACTCAAGATGAGTGCGGATTTGGGTTCATGATGTTTTGAATGAAGCTATTATTATTATTCCTAAGGCAGATCCAGAGTAAATTAAAAGAAGTCGGATCGGTTAGCAATGGTTGGATTGGCATGATGGTGGCAATGATCAGTTCCTTCAGCGTGTTAAGTTATACATGTGCTTTGTGGCTGTATGTGCGAGACTTGACGGCCACCGTAATCGATTTTATGTAGAGGCATTCGAGTGTTATGGCCTGTTATGTGTAGATGGATCCCGGAAGGGTTATGGTGGTTTAGACCACTACTTAATGTTGGTATTTTTTGCGGATATGAGAATTCAGTCACGTGCTGCAATGGTTCTCTTGAAATGAGCTAAGTAAAAAGTTTCTATATGATGAAGTGTTTATCCTATTAGTGGTTCATGAGTTATGATGAAATTCTTGTACTCTTGCGCATTGGCATGATTTAGGTGCAGTGGGCAGCATGGAAATTTGAAAGTTAAGGGTCAAGGTTGTCGTTTGGTATTGGCAAGAATAACATGAGCTCGGATGAGCGAGAAAGGATTCAGATTGTTAGAATAAGCTAGTGTTGTCTTTAGTGGCACCTGAGATCGGTGTCGGGTGTGAGGGGCTTTGCATACTGATTGCGGATTCTTGAATTTGCTTTACAGCGTTTGTGTGGCCGGTAGTATGGATGTATAGACTCGTTTTCTGGTGCGAAAGGTAGGGGGAGCGTGAACCATGGAAAGATTGTATAAGTGTGACAGGTAGTCACTTAATTGATTAAAGATTGAAACCAAGTATAGAGTCGTTGATGTGAGAATTTATGCCTGAATGGCGCTCGATGCATCTGGTTGTGGACTAGGGAAGTTCGTTTTGGATTCGACGGATGTTCTTGTGCGTCATGGGCAAAGGGGTTATTGTGAACCCTTGAAAGGCTATTAGCCCAGTGCGGTACGATCAGAATTGGCTTGAGGTTCGTGGATGGACCTAAATATGAATGTGGGCTCCATATCAGGCCGGATGTGTTCATTTTAGCATAACATTGTTTACGGAGGAGTCTTCAGGCCTTGGATGTTATTTTTGTCGTCAGTTATTCCGTGTAATATCTATTGTTCCATGTGGGTTGTGAGACAGTATGATTATTCGCACTCGTATTGAGATCCCATGTAGTTGTGGTGTTTTGAGAGCGGGATGGCTCTCGAGATGCAGGTCATTTATTCCACCTTAATTGTGCTTCGGTTTCGTAGTGTATGGCGCTATCTGTCTCCCCAGGATTTGTATTATGCACTTCGCGTGCTTGTGGTTGGCATTCGGGTATTTAGTAGGTATGAGCATTTTAGCTCGGTAAGTATTTCCTTATAGATTATCATGTGTGAATCAGGTGGAATGCACGGGTATATTATTTGGATCGGGTGGCACGCCGTCACGGGTATCATGGTTGGATCGGGTTGCAAGCCGCAACGGTATCATGTGTGGATCAGGTTGCACGCCACAACAGTGTGATGGTAGTTAACAGTTTCCCATATCTATTCTTGTGTGTTTTGTTTCCCATTTTCTGAGGAAGGTTCATAATACCTTTTCGGTTGTCTAATTAGTTATGTGGGTTGAGTAGTTCTTTCTAGAGTTCATTTTTCCTTATGTATCACATTCGAGTTGGTAGCTTGTTGGAACATTGTGGCATAGTATGAGACTAGTGGTTGTGTCTGAGGTGTCCTATTGCCTGAGCAGCTCGTACTAGGTGAGACGAGATTATTGGATCTGGGATCAGTGCGATCAGATTTGTATTAGCCATATTAAAGATCAATTATTGTTGCGTGGTTCAAAATGAGGTAATGGTTCTTGTCAGGAGAATAGACTCAATGATTTGTTGACTCGGTAGTTGGTTATGAATTTCTACACATCTCTTCCGTCGTGGCAGCATTACAAGAGTTGGAGCAGGACTTCTATGTGACAGGAGGTGTGTTGTGAGCAACGGATTCGTGGAATTCCGGATATCGTTATCAAAGGATGTTATTATGGTCATGTGAGTTATGCAGTGCATAGTGCGGATTCAGCAAAGGTATGCAATCATGTATTGGTGCATCTCATAGAGATTGATATGGTGTTCGTATGTTGAAAGCAGGCCCGGTGGAGAGTTCCGGATGTTGGAATTTGGCTCTAAGGCTTATTTGACTAAATAAAAGGGAGAATCTTCAAATTAGCTCGGGCAAATGTGCTCAACTGAGTTGTGGTAGCACGGGTAGGTGCACGAGGTGTTAAACAATGATTTCAGACAATTCCAGAGCAGTCCTTAGCACGTTCGAGGACAAACGTATGTTTAAGTGGGAGAGAATGCAACGACCCGACCGGTCGTTTTGAGTTGTAGCGCGTCGTTCGGCGGTTTGAGGCCATGAGAATCTTCACTTCGGGAATCATGACTTGTACGTGTGGTCGGAATTGGAATTTCGAAAGTTCAGAGTTGATTTCGAAAGAACATTCTCATTTCGATAGCCTTAAGTTGAAAAAATTGACTAAGGTTTGATTTTTGAGTAAACGACCTCGAAAACAGGATTTGAAGGTTCCACCAGATTCGTATGATGATTCCAGACTTTGGCGTATGTTCGGATCGGGTTTTGGATATCGGGGTTGAATTTTGATTCTTGAAGTTGAAGTAGGTCCGTAATGTCAAATGTGACTTGTGTGCAAAATTTGAGGTCAATCGGACATGATTTGATAGGTTTCGGCATCGAATGTAGAAGTTTTAAGTCCTAAAGTTCATAAAGCTTGAATTGGGGTGCGATTCATGGTTTTATTATTATTTGATGTGATTTGAAAGCTCGACTAAGTTCGTAATATGTTTTGGGATGTGTTGGTATAATTAGTTGAGGTCCTGAGGGCCTCAGGTGGTATCCGGATGGTAAACAGATCGAGTTTGGACTTGGAAGAAAGGTTGAAGCAGCTGCCTTCTGGTGTAACCGCACTTGCAAGGTTTGGACCGCAGGTGCGGAGCCACAGAAGCATCCAAGAAGGGCGCAGATGCAATTTTTGGTGGGCTAGTGCTAAGACCGTAGATGCGGTCATCTCGCCGCAGAATCGAGATTGCACCTGCGGAAGAGAAGGCGCAAAAGCGGAGCGTGCAGCTGGGGGCATCTCCACATAAGCGGATCATTTGCCGCACCTGCGGAACCGCAGAAGCGGTCAAGTGACCGCAGGTGCGAGGATCGCTGGGCAGAGGAGGATTTTTATAGACGGGACTTGGCCCATTTTTCTTCCATTTTCCTCTTGGTGGAGGCGATTTTGGAGAGCTTCAACGAGGGATTTTCTTCAAGCAACACAAGGTAAGTGATTCCCACTTATTATAAGTTAAATACATGGTTTGTATGAGGATTTAATCATGAAAATTAGTAGAAATTGTGGGTTTTTGGTAGAAAACCTAGAATTTGGTATTTTGGAATTTTGACCCCGAATTTGGGCATGGAATTGAGAATAAACTATATATTTGAGTTCGTGAGGTTATGGGTAAAGTTTATCTTCGAAAATTTTGGAATTCGGGCACGTGAGGCCGAGGGTGATTTTATCAACTTTTCGAACGGAGTTGGGAAATTGTTTGGAGCGTTGGGCATCGGTTTGAATTGTTGGAAAGGCTTGGGAGCCGGCTATGAAACTTCGGAGCAAAGTAAGTCTCCTTTCTAACCTTGTAAGAAGGAATTAATCCCACAGGTGAACTAAATTAATACATGCTTCTATTTGTGGCTGCTACGTACGCACGAGGTGACAAGAGTCCGTACGTAACTACTAATTATGCCTATGTCCGGGTAATTCTAGGTTTACACTATGATTTGCTGATATCGTTATTTGACCTTGTTATTTACTTGCCTTGAAAGGAATTTCGATCGAGTATGCTATTAAATGCCTTGAAAAGAGTTGAAATTGAGGATTTCGGGACTTCAAAGTTTTCACTTGGATTTCATATGTTGGAAAGAATTAAAGAATATTATAAAAATTATTATTTGAGAAATTCTATGTCTAACCACGTCGCAATTATATTCCACGAGCGGGGTAAATTTCCACTACTCTTATAGGATCAGACCGTTCTCCTAGGCAGGATTATGTATTTCACTCATATGGGATCGGGTTGTTCGCCTCGGCAGAATTTTTGTACCACACTCTCATGGGAGAGGGTCGTTCGCCTCGGCAGGTTAATAGATGCATCTATGATTTGTGTCGTTCGACCCTCGGTGGTGCACAGTTTACTTTTATGTTGGATCAGGCCGTACACCTTGGCGGTTCCTATATCATATCCTCATGAAATCGTGCGTAATATTCGGCAAGCAGCCAGTGTATCCGTGAGTTTTTCGAATTTGAATTTATGATGATCTACTTGATGAGGTCCACTACACCCTTATATGTCCTCCGGTTAAGGAGGGAATTTCAAACGGGAAGCTTGAGTTCATTGTAAAGAGGGGGGTTGTATCACGTATCTTTATGTTTATTAAATTCATTTATTTACTCTGCCTCACATTTATTTACCTCTGTACTGTACCTGATATTATTGAACCACTAGTAAGAGTCGAAGTCGACCTCTCGTCACTACTTTTTCGAGATTAGACTGAATACTTATTGGGTACGCAATATTTTCGTACTCATACTACACTTGTTGTACATTTTGTTGTATAGGCACATGTATGGTCAGTGGCCTTGTGGGCGCAACTGCGTGGTTTATGCGGGGATTTAGGTGAGTTGTACTCCATGTTACGATCCACAGCCAGCAGAGTCTCCTTCAGAGTGTTTGTATCTTCTTTCCTGTCCAAATTTATATTCTGGTCAGATGCTGTATTTTATTCATTTTATTTCCTAGTAAATGCTTATGCACTTGTAACATCGGGTTCTGGGATGATTATGGGATATTCAGTATTGAAAGTGGAAAACATTATTATTTAATTCCGTAAAGTTCATCTTTTACTAGTTAAATTGAAGGAAATTTATGATTTCAAAAATATTAAAATAAAAATTTAATTAGCTATTTAGTGTTGGCTTGCGTGATAGTGGTGTCCGGTGCCATCACGACTTTTAATGGATTTTGGGTCGTGACATGGAATCTCTCCTCCCGACAAGAACCATTACCTCATTCTGGACTGAATAACAATATTTTCTCTTTAGTATGCTTCATATAAATTTGATCGTACTGATCCCAGGTCCAATAATTGCGTCTCACCCCAGTACAAGCTGCTCAGGCAATAAGCCACCTCAGACACTGCAAAAGCCTCAAATGATGTCACAATGCGCTAACAAGCTATGGACTCGAATGTGATACATAAGGAAACGAACTCTGGAAAGAACTACTCAACCCACGTAACTAATTAAACAACCGAAAGGATGTTACGAACTTTCCTCGGGAAATGAGAAGCAAAACACGCAATAATAGATATGGGAAACTGTACTCAATAACACGATGTTGCGGCATGCAACCCGATCCACACATGATACCGTTACGGCGTGCAACCCGATCCAACCATGATACCTGTGGCGGCGTACCATCCGATCTAATCAACATATCCATGGCAGCGTACCACCCGATCCACACATAATAATCTAAGGAAAAGAAACATCGAGTCGTAACGCTTATACTCATGAAATGGCCGAATATCAACCATAAGCACGCCAAGCGCATAATACATATCCTGGGGAGACGGGTAGCGTCATATGCTATCAAACTCAAGCACGACTAAGGTGCGATATATGATCTGCATCTCGAGAGCCATCCTGCTCACATAATACCACAAACTATACGGGATCTCAATACGAGTGTGAATAATCAAACCTCCCCATAGCCTAACTGGTATAATATATATTACACGGAATAGTTGACGACAAAAATAACATCCAAGGCCCGAAGACCCTTCTGAAAAAATGCTATGCTGAGATGAGCACATCCGGCCTAATATAGAGCCCACATTGACATTTAGATCCATCCACGGACCTCAAACCAATTCTGATCATACCATGCTTGGCTAAATAGCCTCTCAAGGACCCACACTGACATATTCACGACACATAAGAACAGTCGTCAAATCCTGAACAAACTTCCACAGTCTACAATCAAACGAACCGAGCGCCCTTCAGGCATCAATTCTCACATTAGCATTAGTACCACAATCTTCATACTTGGTTTTAAATCTTTAATCAATCCAGTGACTACATGTCACACTTATACAATCTTCCCGTGGGATACACCCCCACGACCTTCCACACCAGGTAACAAATCTGCACATCCATACTGCCAGCCACTCTAATGTTGCAAAGTAAATCAAGAATCTGCAACTCAGTACACAGATCTCAGGTGACGCTAAAAACAATACCAGCTTACTCTAAACAACTGAATTCTTCCCTGCTCATCTGAGCCCTTGACATTCTTGTCAACCTCAACTGCAACTTTGATCCTCAACCTCCAATTCCCATGCCGCTCACTGTACCTAACATACCAGTACGCAAGAGTACAAGAATTTCATCATAACTCTCGAACCACCAATAGGTACACATTTCATCATATAGAAACCTTCTACTTAGCTCATTCCAGAAGAACCAATGCAACACGCAACTAAATTCTCAAACCGCAGCAAAATACAAACCTCGAGTAGTGGTCTAAACCATCATAATTCTTCCAGGTTCCATCTACACATAACAGGAAATAATACTCGAATGCAGTCAAATAAAATCAATTACGGCGGCTGTCAAGCCTCGCACGTACCGCCACAAATCATATATACAACTTAACACGCTGAAGGAGTTGATCATTGCCATCATCATGCCAATCTAACCATTGCTAATCGAACCCGACTTCTCCTAATTTACTATGGATCTTCCTTAGAAATAACAACAGCTCATTTATCAATATAATGAACTCAATCCGCACTCATCCTGAGTGACCCCATTTCACGAGACCACATTGTCCCCAAAACCCATGAACCATCTCATACTCTCCTTATGTGTATATTCGCGTATTCAACTGGTACACCCATTCTGAAAACCCCTCTATGAACCCGAAGTTATTTTCTCCCATTCCTCAAACGCCACACCGCAAACCGACGATAACATAGAGCATTCCAAGTCCCCTTTTCCATAATCTGCTGCCAAAACTCGGTCCTTAACCATACCACGGGCTCAAAATCCTTAGGCAACGCACCTTAAATTTTGAACCTACTAGGACCATTGTTGAGAGTCACTCATTCTGACTTGGTCCTGAATATAATCAAACTCCAAGGCTCCACTAGCATATGAACGCCCTCTCAAAAAAGCACCCGGCTGAATCATTTTACTTATACACCACTTCCACATGAAGCATAGACTCTGAGTCTTCCCCAAACCTGAACACGAATCGATAAGGCCAAATATAGCACACATTCCTCAAATCCTTTGCTCAAATTACTATTGATGTTATCTTCCCTTAGTCATGATGACCCATCAATACACTAATAACCAGAAACCGCACTAGTTTACAATTACACAATCCAATCATAGACGGTGGGGCTCTCCCACTTAGCCTGAAGCTACCATTGCATAACACCGGAACCCACCAAGATTTCTTATCTCCTATCGACATGATCTTGCACAATCAACCCGCCAAAGTTTCTCGAAATCTTTATGTTAAACATTTCATGAACATTCTGAATCACTAACCATATTCACATATTCGACCTCTTACTGGATAACCAGTAAAATTCTTCGTAGAAGCTTCATCAACACCACGCAACCGCTAACCTGCTCACAGGAGATATCCCATCTGTGGAAATTCCATGCCAACATCCTCCAACAACGCTGCACCGAGTACAATTACCACGAAGCCAACAAACCATCCTAAGCCCGTGCTCATTCACCAGCTGTACAATCCCGTTCACTCCCCATTGACATCAACTAAACGTGCGACAATACATTCAAATCCAAATTCATATTGTATCCTTTTTTCATATTAAGCTACCCCCCCCCCTCCTGTCACACCCAATCTTCCTCAATATAGCATCCAATATTCCAAATTAAGCTCGTAGACCTAGTCACTGTCCACCATGAATCCCAATCACTCTAAACTTTCCCCAAGGCGTGTAGCTATCCTACCACAGAACCCATCTGATACTCTGTCACTCTCCCACTTTGGTCAAACCCTCTCCTTTAAGCAACTACTCAACTCATGTTTCTCACACTTGACCTTCTAGAAGTTTAACCATCGCGAGACACCTCCCACATGCCCTTTCTCATCCTTCAATGCCCAGTTGTTTCCTTGAATCAATATCTATCTCTACAGCACTTGAACCAATAGATCTCCACCAACTTTAAACCTCCCCGAAGATCATCTTCCTTGAGACTTCAATACCCGGAACACCGATTCAACCCTGAACCATCGCACACTGCGATCTCTCACAGCCACTTCCCCGGCACTATTTCACAATACCCTGCCCTGAAGGCAAATTGATGAAGACCATAACACCGACGAACTTAACACATTCAATCAAGGGCGACGACACCACATTATTGATGAAAATACTACCACGCTCGAAAATACCAAATCTCGTTATTCCATCAACCCAAATCTAAACATTCCTAGTCCGATTGCCTTTACTTCGCCGGAAATAAAATACTGGATCTCTGAATCATGCACTGAGTAAACCTCCTTCCAAGTCATTCACTGCTTCGACGCATAGACAAGCATCCTTCCATTACACAAAAATGGTGTGATAGCAATGCACAAATCGTCATAGAAATTGGTGCATAGCCCCAAAACCATCAAATATATAGCTACTGAGCTGAGATGACAGAACATCCTTTCATAAAGCGACAACGTTAGCCTAATCGAATAGGCAGGGAGAAACATCTTACTCTACATCAGTAGTGCCATTAACATTCCTCGATTCCAATTTATAATAACTGCTTCGCGTCGCGTAAGATTGAATAGGAAGAAAATGAAGGCATAAGCCTCAAAGGAATCGAATCGCACGATGAGGAATCAAGAAGGGAAGTGTTCCTATCAGCCTGGTAGCCTCTCGAAGATAAGTACAGACGTCTCCGTACCGATCCGCAAAATTCTACTAGACTCGCTTATGACTCGTGAGACCTAAGTGAACCTAGTGCTCTGATACCATGTTATCACGACCCAAAATCCATTAAGGGTCGTGATGGCGTCGGACACCGCTATCAGACAAGCCAACAATAAATACTCAATTTGGTTCTTGTTTTTAATATTTTGAAATCACATTTTTCCTTCAATTAAATAATAAGAGATGGAATTTACAAGATAACTAATAATGTTTTCAACAAATTTCAATACGGGACAACCTATAATCACCCAAAAACCCGGTGTCACAAGTGCATGAGCATCAACTAGGAAGTAAAATGAAATACAACATCTGTCCGGAATACAAATTTGGACAGGAGAAATATTAATACTCTGAAGGAGATTCTGTTGGTTGCGGATCGTAGTAGAGAGTGCATCTCACCTAAGTCCCCGCAATAACAGTTCCTCTGCGCCCACAACGCCTCTAGACATATATATACCTGCACACAAAACAAATGTGCAACAAGTGTAGCATGAGTACGTAAATCAACGCGTACCCAGTAAGTATCCCGCCTAACCTCGAAGAAGTAGTGACGAGGGGTCGACTCGGACACTTACTATGGACTATAATTAATATACCAATGATATAATTAAGCACGGATTATATAAAATGGTTGAAAGTTCATTATTTTGAAGTAAGTAAGCAGTTCTTTTTTAATTAAGAAATCTCCAAATTTATTTCCTATTATTTACCAATTTATCTCAGGCCAAGGAGGCAATATCATTTATGGTAAATTCCAAAGCAATAAATTCAATCATGTGCAAATCATGTCGAGGTCGTACGGCCCGCTCCAACATAATTATTTAAAATGTGCATTGCCACGGGTTGAACGACGCAAACCATAGATGCATCTATTTAATCTGCCGAGGCGTTCGGCCCGCTCCACAAAAGATAAACACATTCAAACAACCAAATCAAGAATTTATTGGGGGGAAATTATTTAAGGAAATTCCAATTCTCATTTAACTACTAGGAAAACGAATTTTATCTTTTAAAAATTCCTTTACCAAGTTCAATGTGATTTAAGAAATCAAATTAACAAGAAGGTTGCACACATCGCAAGTATAGCATGATTTGGGTCCTAGACTACCCAGACTTAAGCATGATAGTAGCTACGCACGGACTCTCGTCACCTCGTGTGTACGTAGCCCCCACAAATAGAAGCACATATTGAATTATTTTACCTATGGGGTTAATTCCCTCTTACACGATTAGAAAAGAGACTTACCTCGCTCCGCAATTCCATAACCGGCTCCAAAGCCGCTCCAACAACTCAAATAGATGCTCGTCACTCCAAAACTAGTAAAATATGATGCAACCCAATCAAAATATGCTCAAATACTCATAATTAATCAATTTACAACAATTTCCAACTTTGCTCGAAAAGTCGATAAAAGCACCCTCTAGCCCACGTGCCCGGATTCCAAAAATATTTGAAGATAACCATTATCCATAGCCTCACGAACTCAAATATATAATTTATTCTAGGTTTTTCTTCAAAATCCAAGAATACCAATTTCTAGGTTTTTCTTCAAAATCCCAAATTTCTACAAATTTTCATGTCTAAATCCGTATAAAATCCAAGTATTTAACTTGCAATAGGTGGGAATCACTTACCTTGACATAGATGACGAAAATCTCCCTCCCAAGAGCTCCAAATATCTCCCAACCAAATAAAATATGGAGAAAAATGGCCAAATCTGGTCTTTAAAACAATCTGCCCAGGCCAGGCCCTTCTTCGCATTCGCGATCAAAGCCTCGCGTTCGCAAAGGCTACAGACACCACTGCTTCGCGTTCGCATCTGGAGCTCTGCGTTCGCGACCTCCGCCTCGCGTTCGCGAAGGCCAAAACTCAGCCGCCTCAAATTCCTCTTTGCAAACGCGAGACACCCTTCGCGTTCGCGATAAAGGAAACCAAATAGCAGCAATAGCAGTCCAAAACAACCCGAAATGATCCAAAACCATCCCGAAACACACCTGAGGCCCCCTGGGACCCCATCCAATCACACAAACCAGTACCATAACATAACGCGGACCTGCTCGAGGCCTCAAATCACATCAAACAACGTCAAAATCATGAATCGCACCCCAATCCAAGCTTAATGAACCTTAGAACCTCAAACTTCTACATTCGATGCTGAAACCCATCTAATCACATCCGATTGACCTCAAATTTTGTACACAAGTCACATTAGACATTACGGACCTACTCCAACTTCCGGAATTAGAATCCGACCCCGATATCAAAAAGTCCACTCCCGGTTAAACTTCTCAAAAGCCTTCAAATTTCTAACTTTCGCAAAATGATCCCAAAATGACCTATGGACCTCCAAATCCACATCCGGACGCTCTCCTAATACCATAATCACTATACGGAGCTATTCCTAGACTCAGAATCCTAAACGGATGTCGATATCAATAAAATACACTTCAACGCAAATTTACGAAATTCTTCCAAAACGCCAACCTTCCACAATAGGCGCCGAAACGCTCCCAGGTCATCCAAAACCTGATACGGACATACGCCTAAGTCCAAAATTATCATACGAACCTGTTGGAACCTTCAAATCCCAATTTCGATGTCGTCTACTCAAAAATCACACTTTAGTCAATTTCTCCAACTTAAAGCTTCTAAATTTAGAGTTTTCTTTCCAAATAAACTCCGAACTTTCCGAAATTAAATTATGACCACGCGTACAAGTCCTAATACCTGAAGTGAAGCTACTTGTAGCCCCAAACTGCTGAGTAACGCGCTAGGGATCAAAAAGATTGGTCGGATCGTTACATTAGGTGTGATGGATCTTGACTTGGCTCTGCTGAATGATAAGCCCGCTGCCATTACTGATTCGAGCAGTGCGATGAGAAGTCTTTCCATAAAGCATGAGAATGCTCTAACAGCCTGAGCCTTATGTTTATGCAAATTACTATTGCCAACAATATTAAGAGTATTATTCCACAGACAAAAAGTGTCAGGGAATACCTGAAGTTTGTGGAAGAATGTTTTCCTTCTGCAGATAAGTCTCTCGCTGGTACATTAATGGATGAACTCACGACCATGAAGTTTGATGGGTCACGTAGTATGAAAAATCATATCATGGAGATGACTAACATTGTAGCAAGACTTCAGACCTTGAGGGTGAAAGTGGATGACTCCTTCTTGGTTCAATTTATTCTGAACTCGTTGCCTCCTGAGTATGGACCTTTTCAAATTAACTATAATACTATTAAAGATAAGTGAAATGTTAGTGAATTGTCCAGTATGCTTATTTAGGAGGAGTCAAGACTTAAGAAACAAGGGATTCATTCAATTAACCTCATAGGTCAAGGAGCTGGTAAAGGACTTAAAGTGAAGTCCAACAAGTTCAAGAAGAAGAAAGCACCTGTTAAAGCTCCACATGATGCTAAGAAGGAACATAAGGCAGATATGTGTCGTTTCTGTAACAAGGAAGGCCATTATCAGAAAGATTGCTTGAAATGTAAAGCTTGGTTCGAAAAGAAAGGAACAATTAGTGCTTTTGTATATTTCGAATCAAATTTAGTAGAAGTTCCTAATAATACTTGGTGGCTTGATTCTGGTGCAACTGCTCATGTATCTACTACGTTGCACGGATTCCTTATGATCCAAACTACAAATCCAAACAGGGATTTATTGTTCATGAAAAATCGTATGAAGGCTCCAATTGAAGGCGTAGGGGCTTATCATTTGATCTTGGAGACTGGACGCCACCTGGATCTATTACAGACTCTTTATGTACCTTCAGTTTCTAGGAATTTGATTTCTCTTTCAAGACTTGATATTTCTGGTTATGATTTAAAGTTTGAAAATGGATGTTTTAATTTATATAATAATGTTGTTTTTTATGGTTCTGGTATTCTTAGTGATGGTTTATATAAATTGAAACTCAATATTGATTTTTCTGAATCCCTTCTTACTATTCAACATAATATTGGAATTAAACGTAGTTCACTAGGTGAAAGTTCTGCTTACTTGTGACATAGATGTTTGGGTCATATATCCAAATAAAGGATAGAAAGATTAGTCAAGAATGAGATTCTTCCGAATCTAAATTTTACTGACCTTAATATATTTTTGGATTGCATTAAAGGAAAGAAAATCAAGCATAGTAAGAAATGTGCCATAAGAAGTACACAGCTTCTTGAAATTATACACAACTATATTTGTGGACCCTTTGATATTCCATCTTTTGGTGGAGAAAAATATTTTATCACCTTTATCGATGATTTTTCACGTTAAGGATACATCTACTCGCTGAAAGAAAAATCTCAAGCAACAGATGCTCTCAAAGTGTTTGTTAATGAGGTTGAAAGGCAATTAGATAAAAAGGTAAAAATTGTTAGGTCAGATAGAGGTGGTAAATATTATGAAAAATATAATAAATCAGAAAAATATCCAGGTCCATTTGTAAAGTTCCTCAAGGATGGTGACATATGTGCACAGTATACTATGCCAGGAACACCTCAACAAAATGGTGTTACAGAAAGGCGTAATGAAAAACTTATGGATATGGTTAGGAGCATAATGAGTAATTCCTCATTACCAAAATCATTGTGGATGTATGCTCTTAAAACCGATGTATATTTATTAAACAGGGTTCCTAGTAAGGCAGTTCCAAAACCTCCTTTTGAACTGTGGACGGGAAGGAAACCTAGTTTAAGGCACCTGCATGTTTGGGGTTGCCCAGCGGAAGCTAGAGTTTATAATCCACAAGAAAAGAAATTAGATTCTCGAACAGTAAGTGGTTACTTTATTGGTTACCCAGAGAAATCTAAAGGTATGTGTTTTACTGTCCAAACCATAGTTCGAGAATTGTTGAAATCAGTAATGCAAGATTCGTTGAGAATGGTGAAGTTATTGGGAGTGTTGAAAAACAAAGTGTGGAAATAAAAGAGGTGAGGGCCAATGTTCTATTACCCTCGAATGCGCCTACTTCCACACAAATATCAAATATTATTCCAGTTGTTGAAGAACACTTTGAGAACACCGAGCAACACTTGGATGAAACACTTCATGAAGAAACTAACTCACAAATATCTGACACAAATGAACCACAAGAAATACCATTAAGAAAATCTCAAAGAGTTAGAAAATCGGCTATTTCAGATGATTACATAGTTTATTTGCAAGAGCCTGATTTTGACATTGGTCTTAATAAGGATCCGATTTTATATTCACAAGCCATGGAAAGTAATGAGTCTGACAAATGGATTAATGACATGAAAGAAGAGTTAAAATCCATAGAATACAATAAAATCTGGGATCTCATTGAATTAGGAGATAGTTCTAAAAGAATCGGGTGTAGATGGGTCTTTAAGACCAAACACGATTCAAATGGCAATATTGAAAAATATAAAGCTAGACATGTTGCCAATGGTTATACTAAGAAATGAGGCATTGATTATAAAGAGACCTTTTTGCCTGTCTTAAAGAAAAACTCGTTAAGAATTATTATGGCTTTGGTGGCTCGTTATGATTTAGAGTTACACCAAATGGATGTGAAAACTGTCTTTCTTAATGGAGATTTCTAGGAGGAAGTTTATATGGACCAACCAGAGGGTTTTAAAACTAAAGTAAAAGGTCAAATGATGTGTAAACTGAAGAAGTCAATAAATGGACTTACAAGCCTTACGGCAATGGTATATAAAGTTTAATGATACCATAACATCTTTTGAATTTGTGAAAAATACTGTTGATCGGTGTATATACCAAAAGATCAGTGGGAGCAAGTTTATATTTTTAGTCCTATATGTTGACGATATTCTACTTGATGTTAATGATTTAGGCATATTGCATGAGACTAAAGATTTTCTCTCTAAATATTTTTAAATGAAAGATATGGGTGAGGCATCCTATGTGATAGGAATAGAAATATTCCGTGATAGATCACAAGAATTATTGAAACTGTCTTAGAAAGGCTATATCAAAAGAGTTCTAGAGAGATTTAACATGAATAATTGTTCGGCAGAAATTGTTCTAATTCAAAAAGGGGACAAATTTAGTCTCATGTAATGCCCTAAGAATGATGTAGAACGAAAGAAAATGGAATCAATTTCTTACTCTTATATTGTTGGTAGTCTGATATATGCTCAGACTTGCACAAGACCGGATATTAGTTTTGCGGTCAGAATACTAGAAAGATATCAGAGTAACCCAGGAATTGATCATTGGAAAGTTGCAAAGAAAGTCTTGAGGTACCTGAAAAGAACGAAGGATTACATGCTCATGTATAGGAGATCCAAACATTTGGAAGTTATTGGATATTCGGATTCAAATTTCGCTGGATGTATTGACACTAGAAAGTCCACGTTTGGTTACTTGTTCCAATTAGTTGAAGGAGCTATATCATGGAAGAGTGCCAAACAGTCTGTCATTACTACATCCACAATGGAAGCAGAATTTGTGGCATGTTTTGAGGCCACAATTCATGCATTATGGTTGCAAAACTTTATTTTAGGACTTGGGGTTGTCGACACCATTACCAAGCCGCTGAAAATTTACTATGATAATCCTGCAGCAGTATTCTTCTCCAAGAACGATAAGTACTGCAATAGTGTCAAACATATGGAACTAAAGTACTTTACTGCCAAGGAGGAAGTTCAGAAACAAAGAGTGACACTTGAGCATATTAGAACTGATCTCATGAATGCAGATCTGTTAACGAAGGGTTTACAGCTAAATATATTTAAAGAACATGTACATAGAATGGGTCTTAGTTGTATTTATGACTGATGTATTTATGATGTTTTGACACTCTGAGATCATTTATATATTTCTGATATACATTGATGATTTCATGTTTCTCATAATGGTGTACACATTATTATTTTGAGATATTACAGGATAAGCTTCAATGAGATATTATTGTGGACCATAATATTTTATAGCTTATGGACCTATTACGATGAGTTGCTAATGTTGTAGTATATGGAAGGGGGTATGTAGACAAAATTATATGTATGACCGCCATAACTCACATTTAGCAGCTTGTCGTATTATGGTATTTATGATGGACATTATAGAAGATATTTGTTTATGTGCAACTAGTGTTTATATTATTAAATATTAATATTATGTGATTATTGGGACAAGTGGAAGAATGTAAGTTTTTCTACGTGTGTATGGCCCAATAGGTTTAAGGCCCGTAATTAATATTTAATGAAAGACAGATCTTGTTCGTCCGATCGGTTACTTGATGGACGTACCTGATTAAATGAAAATCTTTATAAATTGGTCCTCTCTCCACCCATTAGGGTTACCGTATTTTCTGTTCTCTCTTCCACCACTAAAGTCAGCGGTAACAAAAGTTAGGGCAAGGGGCGAGAAACCAATTCCAATTAACGCTTCCTCTTCGTGATAATGGCTTCCGCTTTAGGTATGTTTTCTGTAATGATTATATGTAGGATTATCAAATTCAAGATCCTGGTATGAATTAAAGTTTATGTAGTTACACATTTTGATACCACTTGGTACTGGTATCGAATAATTCTGCAGCTAATATTTAGACATATGAGAATAAAATTAATTAATTAATTTTATATATATATATATATATATATATATATATATATATATATATATATATATATATATATTGTTATTTGTTATTTTTTATTTTTTGCCTCCATTGATATTTGAATCCTTAAGTGTGTTTGGAACGAAGCAAAATATTTTCTGAAAAAACTTTGCCTCACTATCCATTATCCAATACTTCTTGAAATCTAGAAACTATTTCAAATAGACCGGTAGAGGAAACTATAAGTGAAGAAAGTCGTTTTCTCCTTTTTAATAGAAAATATTTTTCACCAAAAATATTCGTTTGGAGTTTGATTAACTTTAAAATATTTTTTCGTTACCAAATACACTCCTCCCATGATTTTCATCCAACTTTATTGGCGACGTTCCTTGAGTGCGGTTTAACCTTTGTTCTTGATATGTTATACATGCGGAACAAATAATATATATATTATTTGTTATTTTTTATTTTTTGCCTCCATTGAAATTTGAATCCTTAAGTGTGTTTGGAGCGAAGCAAAATATTTTCTGAAAAAACTTTGCCTCACTATCCATTATCCAACACTTCTTGAAATCTAGAAACTATTTCAAATAGACCGGTAGAGGAAACTATAAGTGAAGAAAGTCGTTTTCTCCTTTTTAATAGAAAATATTTTTCACCAAAAATATTCGTTTGGAGTTTGATTAATTTGAAAATATTTTTTCGTTACCAACAAACTCCTCCCATGATTTTCATCCAACTTTATTGGCGACGTCCCTTGAGTGCGGGTTAACTTTTGTTCTTGATATGTCCAACACTTCTTGAAATATAGAAACTATTTCAAATAGACCGGTAGAGGAAACTATAAGTGAAGAAAGTCGTTTTCTCCTTTTTAATAGAAAATATTTTTCACGAAAAATATTGGTTTGGAGTTTGATTAACTTGAAAATATTTTTTCGTTACCAACAAACTCCTCCCATGATTTTCATCCAACTTTATTGGCGACGTCCCTTGAGTGCGGGTTAACCTTTGTTCTTGATATGTTATACATGCGGAACAAATAATATATATATATATATATATATATATATATATATATATATATATATATATATATATATTATTTGTTATTTTTTATTTTTTGCCTCCATTGAGACTTAAATCCTTAAGTGTGTTTGAAAAGAAGCAAAATATTTTCTGAAAAGCTTTTGCCTCACTATCCATTATCCAACACTTCTTGAAATCTAGAAACTATTTCAAATAGACCGGTAGAGGAAACTATAAGTGAAGAAAGTCGTTTTCTCCTTTTTAATAGAAAATATTTTTCACCAAAAATATTCGTTTGGAGTTTGATTAACTTGAAAATATTTTTTCGTTACCAAACACACTCCTCCCATGATTTTCATCCCACTTTATTGGCGACGTCCCTTGAGTGCGCGTTAACCTTTGTTCTTGATATGTTATACAAGCGGAAAGCTAATAAAGGGTAAATTTCACAAATGGTCATATAACTATGACTTTTTTCACCAAAGTCAAATAACTTTGTTTTCTCACACAAAAATCATATAGCTATGACTTTTTTCATTAAAGTCATATAACTTTGTTTTCTCATACAAAAATCATAAAATTTTCACTAACTCACACAAAAATCATAGTGGTCGAAAAATAAATTTTTCGGTAATATTTTGTTATTTTACGTTTTTTATTTTTTATTTTTTATTTTCAATCCAATAAATAATTATCCAATTAAAATAGAAGAAATATGAGTATATTTTTAGCCGTTCCCAAAAATAATAGCCGATAAATATTTTTTTTAGATATATGTGTATTATATACATATAATATACACATTCTATATATATTTTGGCTAGCAAATGCAATTAGTTTCGGCCGGTCGATTAATTTTATTATTTGTTTCTCATAAAATAGGAATGACTCAACCCAACCTGACCCAATACCCATATACGTAAGTTAAAATAATACTAAAAGTGAATTCTTTCCCATAAGAAACTTAGTTCGGAATGCATGAGATTCTGACCAAAAAAATAAGGAAATAAAAGGTATAATTAGAGAGCACTTGAAATAAAAATGCTATCGATTTGAATAAAAATCTTTAAAAAAAAAATAAAAGATAGAAGTATCATGTTTTGAAGGATTTACTATTCATCCCTATTTTAATTGGATTATTATTTATTAGACTGAAAATAAGAAAATAAATAACCACAAAATAAGAAAATACTACTGAAATATTATATTTTCCAATCACTGTGATTTTTGTGTGAGTTAGTAAAAGTTTTATAATTTTTGTGTGAGAAAACATAGTTATTATATGACCATTTGTGAAATTTACCCAGCTAATAAATTCTCTCTGAATTGTTTCATTCAAACTCTTTTATGATGATTTTTATGACTTAGTTTAATTTGAATTTATGTTGCTTGTTACAATCTTTTGTATGATAACTAACACCAAACAATATTAATTCATCCACTTGCTTACTTTTATTAATGTTTTTCCCTCCACTATGCTTGCTTAGATTGGATTCCTTTCGATCTATTTCAAATACTCAGCCTTTTCATTCATAGTAAAATTGCCCCATCTATAGTCTAGTTCATTTAATGACTTAATTGGAGTGGAACTTTCCAATATAATAGTTGACTCTTTCTTTCCTATGCTCTTAGTGGACTAAGAATCGGACAAATGGGGAATTTGAGTGTAATATGGTTACTTAATTGAGAAGACTATGCCTAATGATTTTTATATTTCACAATGCACAAGTCTTCTAAGAAATGGTAACTCAGAGAAGTTCGAAGAACATATGCAGCACTAAAGAATTGTCATCAAAGGAGCAAACTGAAGATAGATAAAGAGAAAAACTCTTCACCAAAAGTGGGTAACTTGAATTACAAATGATGAAATGAATGTTGTTTACGTTAATGTAGTTCTCATTTCAGATACTTGCAAGCAAACTGAGGATAGATAAAATCAAAGCTTGGCCACTCAAATCTTGCAAGACGTTAATTAGTTTGCACTTGGAGATAATTGAAGAAAAGGGGAAATTTTTCAAAAAAGGAAAATTGTTATACGAGATGCTTACTGGTTATCTTGGATGAAGTAAAACATAGTGCTTAATCTCGTTTTATGCTGATTTTCATACCTAAATGAAAGAGTTATTTCTTGGTTTCTTGGATAAAGTACAACAGACCTTATTTTTTGTTTCCTAATAACTGTTACTATAGTGGAATACATTCTTTTTGTTTTACCCAAGAATTTGGCTATTTTAATTTTTCTAATTTAACAGAGTTCTATAGTGTCTCGAAACTTATGGGGTCATTTTGCCTCTTAAGTCTTCATCTCCAATAGGTAATGCCGATCAGACCCTGTATCCTTATTTAGTAACAACAAGCTCTTTGATTCTGTTGGTGCGTGGTGTGGACGAGAGTCGAGATGAATCAGGAACATTCGTGACTCGTTTTGTCCGCTAGGAATAGTGGTAATAATTTTAAACTACTTTATAATTCAATTTTGTAGATTATCCTTTCAGTTTTAAAAACTAAAACTGGATGTACTATGTTGACATTTCCCAGTGTCACTTTCAAGAGAAACTAATAAGCTAAACATAAAAAATTGTTGTTTTAAGATACTTCTGTTGGGATATATGCTATTAACCATGAGTTTAGTTTGGATATAGTATTTATTATATAATAATTATTTATTCAATTTTAGTAAAGTTTTAAATTGATCATATATTATTCTGTGCCATTTGCTTATATAGTAGATGATTTAGATTATAGAGTTTAGCTTATACACGGAAGATTAAATCATCGGTTCTTATAAGTATAAACCATCATAGATGATTGTAGCACAAGATTAAATATAATTTATCTTGATTATGGGAATGGTTTAATTCCAACTTTTTGTGCTAGTACATTTTGTATATATTGAACGGACCAAGTAGAGATAAGTATTTTATACTGACTTAATAAAATAAATTCTCTAGCCATTAAATGTACTTAAACTCTTAATCTTGATATAATTATTATTAGTTGTGTATATTATTATTTTCTTGATTTATTAAAAGGCGAGATTCTTTCGTGGGTTAATATATCTGGTAAATTGAATAATAATAATGTACATTGGCGAAATATTAGTTAGTTGATGGAATCAATGTCTCGGTTTAGAGATTGGTGTTACACCTTTATGAAAGCTTATAAGTTTTCATGTGTAAACACGGTCGGTAGATTTTGTATCCGACACATGAAATAAGTTAAGCGAAACTCTAAAGTAAATAATCAATAAATTAAATCGTTAGTAATTTAATTTAATTGATTAACATTTGAATCTTAACATGGGGAGTTAAATAAGATTTAATGGATGAATTTTAAATTGAATAAGGAGTGCAATTACGAATTTTTAGTGGAATAATTCATAATTAATTATAGTGGATATTAATTTCGAAAATTATAACTGAATTCCATAATTGGAAGCCTTGTTAATTAAATTATGTGGTCCATGGTGTGCCTAAATAATAGAAAATAAAAGAATCCTTTTTCGGGTGGAAAAGAAAACCCAACAGGTTTTGAAAAAGGATTTTAACCCTTAAAACTTGTGCTATAAATACATAAGGCATTCCACCTAGAGAAAGAGAACAAGGTGGCCAAAATTTTTAGCCTATTTTCCTAGAAACTTTCGCCCACACGAAATTGTTATTTTCGAATATTATTTGGGTAACACAGTATAAGACCGTGGAACGCCCAGGAATCGTAATTGTGCGGGTGGTGGAGATTCCATTGAGACATTGTGTAATTGGAGGCTCACATGATAGAGGAGCTTTGTTCACGCTTCAAGAGGTAACCCCTAAACTTGCGTTTATACTAGTTGTCTAGATTGCATGCGATTTTGATATTGAGGTAGGTGAGAAAGTCCTCTTAAAGGTTTCGTCGATGAAAGGAATCATGAGATTTGGGAAGAAGGGAAAGTTGATCCCAAGGTTTATAGGCTCATTTGAGGTGTTGAGACGAGTTGGAGAGGTTGCTTACGAGCTTGCTTTGCCTCCCAGTCTATCGGGAGTTCATCCGGTTTTCCATGTATCTATGCTCCGGAGGTATCTTACCGACCTATCACATGTGTTAGACTTCAGCACAGTTCAACTAGATAAGAGCTTGGCTTATGAAGAGGAACCAGTTGCCATTGTTGATAGACAAGTTCGCCAGTTGAGGTCCAAGAAGATTTCTGCGATAAAAGTTCAGTGGAGGGGACAACCAGTCGAAGAAGCGACTTGGGAGGCCGAGGAGGACATGCGGAGCAGATATCCACACTTATTCAGCACTCCAGGTATGATTCTAAGCCCGTTCGAGGACAAATGCTTGTTTAAGAGGTGGAGAATGTAACGACCCAACCGGTTATTTTGCCTTCCAGAATACCGTTCCCCTAAATTAGACTCCCTATATATGCTTTTACTATTTTATGACTTGCGGGGATGGTTAGTTCGGGATTTGTAGGGGTTCGGGTTGAAATCGGAACACTTGGTTTCTTAGTTGGCTTTAAAAAGGCTAAGTTTGACTTCGGTCAACATTTTCAGAAAACGATCTCGGAATCGGGATTTGACAGTTCCAATAGGTTCGTATGATGATTTTGGACTTGGGCGTATGTTCGAATTGGGTTTTGGAAGACCCGGGAGTGTTTCGGCGCCTAATAGTGAAAGTTGGTTCTTTAAAGGTTTTAAAATTCTCTAAATTTGGGTTGGAGTAGGTTTCAAAGTAAATGAAGTCCGTTTGGAATTAGGAGTGTAGGATAGTTCCGTATGGTGATTTAAGACTTGCACGTAAAATTTGGTGTCATTCCGAGTAGTTTAAGTATGTTTTGACGCGTTCGGAGTAAGTTTCAAGAAATTTAAATTTCTAAGTTGAATCAATTTGGTTTGGAGTATGATTCTTAGTTTTGATATTGTTTTTTGCGTTCCGAGAGCTCGAGAGTCCGTTTTGTGATTTCAAATCTATTGGTATGTTCGGACGGGGCCCAGGGGGGCTCGGGAGTTAATCGGATGAGGCTCGGATGAAGTTTGGACTTTAGAGCAGCAACTGAAGCCTCCAGCTTCTGCTGCAATCGCACCTGTACTTGGCCAGCCGCAGGTACGAGCTCGCAGAAGCTAGCCACGAACTGCAGAAGCGGACCAGCCAGGGATGCCCAGGGACCGCAGAAGCGAAGTTTTTTTGCACCTGCGAGCGCGCAGGTGCGGAGGAAGAGGGCGCAGAAGCGGCGAGGGCCGTAGGTGTGCCTTGAAGCGTCGCAGAAGCGGATGCGCAGAAGCGGTCCTAAGGCCGCAGATGCGGAGCTTGGCCAGGTAGGGGAAACTCGCACCTACGAGGATTTTTTCGCTGGTGCGGGACCGCAGATGTGGCCGAGGCTCCGCAGGTGCGAAAATCGCAGAAGGCAAAACCTTCATTGAAGTCGGGGCTCAGCCATTTTAAGCCCATTTATCTCCATTCTTGGGCGATTTTGGAGCTTCTTGAGAGGGATTTTCACATAGCAACTTAGAGGTAAGTTATTTCTACTTATTGTGAGATAAATACATAGATTACGGGTAGAATTTAACATGTAAATTGTGAAAATCAAAGGTTTAGATGAAAAACCTAGGTTTTTATAATAATGAGACTTTTATCACGAAAATGGTTAGGGAATGGGATGCAAATTGTATATTTGAGTTCGTAAGGTTATGGGTGACGATTTCCTTCGAAAATTTCCTGAATCTGGGCACGTGAGCCCGGGATAAATTTTAGAAATTTTACCAATTTGGGTTGGGTAATTAATCTAATACTCTAATTTTGAATTGTTAAGCCTGTATTAATTATTTTATCTAACATTTGGCTAGTTTCGGATTTTTCGGCACGCAATTGAGGCTTTAATGCGACATTGTGATCAGGAAGTGAACTTTGAGATAAGGTAAGTCTATTGTCTAACCTTGTAAGAGAGAATTTACCCCATAGGTGTTGTAAATAAATATTCGCTCCTGATTGTGGGGGCTACGTACATACGAGGTGACGAGAGTCCGTGCGTGGCTACTATTATGCTATTGTTCGTGTAGTTTTAGGAACCAATTCATGAACTATTTGGAATTCTTGCACTATACTTGTTAAATTAAAGTGCCTACTTGTATTAAATATTTGTTGGAGAAATTGTGAAAGACTGCTAATGAAATTTGTATTATTTTTGTATAAAACCTCGTTAATATTTAAGTCAAATACTTATAAAATATTCCTTCTCTTCTTGTGGAGCGGGCCGAACGCCTCGGCAATATATAGATGCATCTATGGATCGTGGCACACGTCCCTCGGCAGTGTATACGACACTCTGGATTGGATCGTACGACCTCGACATAAATCATGCTTAATAATAACAATCACATGATGCCTTGACACTTTTCTGCAGCTTGTGAAGATATATGATTTATTGGAAATTATTGAATTTGAAAAAATTATTTATTTCCGCTTGTTAAGAAAATTATTGTTATTCACATAAATCATGTTTATTTAAATAATTCTATTCTAAAATTATTGACCCATAGTGAGTGTCAAAGACGACCTCTCGTCACTACTTCTTCGAGATTAGACTTGATACTTACTGGGTACACATTGTTTACGTAATCATGCTATGCTTGCTGCACTTTTTGTGCAGGACCTGAGACAGGTGCAACAGGTGGTCCACCGGCGCGTACCCCAGATATCCCGAGGCTTAGTGGTGAGTTGCTTCCTGAGTCATTCTACAGCCCAAGAGTCCCTCTCTTTTGTATTTTGTATTCTGTCTATTTCATATTCAGACAGTGGTTAGAAATTTGTATAATCTACTAGATGCTCATATACTTGTGACATCAGGTCTTGGCACACACACTAGTAGAATTATGATTTGAATTATTTTCTTGGTTTTTTATTTAATCAGAACCTTTTTATATTTTTCTTAAATCTTGCAAATAAAAAGAGTTTAATTACTCGGAAATTTATTAAATGAGGGAATATATGTTTAATTCACTAGTTGTCTTGCCTAGCTGTGATGTTGGGCACCATCACGACCTATATGTGAAATTGGGTCGTGACAGTAGTATGCTTTCTGTTGCTGTCTCGTTAAAAACTTTTCCAGAAAAACCCAATTGGGACAAAAACAGAACGAAGGAGAAATGAGTGCAGCACATACTTTCTGTTTAAGTGTTGTTCATGAGCAATACTATCTTTTGAGGTTTGACGTTCCAGTTGTTGGGCAACTTGTCCCCATTCTGGTTCTCCAACTAGTATGAACCCTTCCCATTGATAGCTGAAATCCGGTAGGGACCTTCCCATGTTGGATCTAGCTTTCCCGCATTGAGATCCCGGGTATTTTGTGTTACTTTCCTTAGAACCAAGTCTCCTACTTTGAAAACACAGAAATTGTCTCTTCGATTATAATATCGCTTCATCCTATGCTTTTGAGCTGCCATTCTTACATGTGCCAAGTCCCTGCGTCCCTCGAGCAGTTCCAAGTTGATTAGTATTGCTTCATTATTCGATTCTTCATTTGTCTGAGAATATCTCAAAGTGGGTTCGCCCACTTCAATCGGGATTAAGGTTTTAACACCGTATACGAGGAAAAAAGGAGTTTCTCCTGTACTTGATTCGGCCGTTGTTTGGTAGGCCCATAGAAATCCGGGAAACTCTTTAGGCCATTTTCCTTTTGTTGTTTCCAACTTTTACTAGAGATTTTGAATGATCACTTTGTTTGTCGACTCCGCTTGACCGTTTGCGCTCGGGTGATAAGGCAAATATGTGATTCTCTTTATTTTCAAGTCTTCGAGGAACTTTGTAAATTTTGCATCGATAAACTATAGCCCATTGTCGCATGCTATTTCTTTTGGTATTCTAAACCTGCAAATTATATTTTCCCACAGGAAATGGACCACTTTGTGTTCTCCGATCTTCTGATAAGAACCTGCTTCCACCCATTTAGAAAAATAACCGGTCAATATTAAAAGAAACCTTATCTTTCCGGGAGCGGGTGGCAGCGGTCTGACAATGTCCATCCCTCATTTCGTGAACGGACATTGGGACAGAACCGAATGTAAGAGTTCTGCCGGTTGATGTACTAGTGATGCATAGCGTTGGTACTTATCACATTTCTTTACGAGATCTTTGGCGTCTTGTTCCTTGCGAGGCCAATAATATCATGCACGTACCAATTTCAGCACCAAAGACTCTGCGCCTGAGTGATTGCCGCATATCCCTTCGTGGATTTCTCTCATGACATAGTCAGCTTCTGATGCACCTAAACACCGGGCCAGCAGGCCTTGGAAAGATTTTCTGTACAATTGGCCTTTCATGAAGCTATAACGTGTAGCTTTGGTGCGTAACGCTCGTGATGCTTTGGGTTCGTCGGGCAACTTTCTGTGCTCGAGGTAGTTGATTATTTCGTTTCTCCAGTCCTAGACCAGACAAGCCAAATTCACTTCATAGTAACCAACGGTATCAAGGACCGAACTCATTAGTTGTACCATTGTTCCGGACTCCGATCCCTTTATTTCCATTGATGAACCTAAGTTTGCTAATGTATCCGCTTCTGCATTATCCTCTCTCGGGATATGAGTGATTGACCACTCACGGAGTCGTGCCAAAAGGGCTTGGACCTTTACCATGTATTGTTGCATTCATTCTTCTTTGGTATCAAAGATCCCCTAAATCTGATTTACCACCAGCTGTGAGTCGCATTTGATTTCTATAACCTCGGAATCAAGTCCCCGGGCCAATTCGAGCCCTACAATCAAAGCTTTATACTCTGCTTCATTGTTAGTTAAATGGATCGTGCTGATGGCTTGCCTTAAGGTTTCCCCCGAAGGCACAATTAAAACTATTCCGAGCCCGGACCCTTTTACGTTCGAGGCTCCATCCGTAAATAAGGTCCAAACTCCGTCCTCAAATAAGCTCCAAACTCCTGATGTTGATTCTGATACCATTACTGCCTCCTTGGTTGTCAGAGGTAGTAGTCCCGGACTAAAATCGGCCACGAAGTCAGCCAAGACTTGTGACTTAATTGCAGTCCTCGATTTATATTCTATGTCAAATTCACTCATTTTGATGTCCCGTTTGGCCAATCTTCCCAAGAGCTCGGGTTTATGAAGGATGTTCTATAAAGGGAAAGTTCTCACCACAGTTATTGGGTGGCATTGAAAATAGAGCCTCAGCTTCCGAGCGGCGACTACGAGAGCTAAGGCTAGTCTTTCCAAATGTGGGTAGCAAGTTTATGCTCCCATTAAAATTTTTCTAATGTAGTAAATAGGAGACTGCGTACCTTTGTCCTCCCGGACTAAAACCGCACTTACCACAACTTCTGAAACCGCGAGATAGACTAGCAATATTTCGCCTTCTTTTGATTTTAAGAGAAATGAAGGGATTGATAAGTACTTCTTTAGGTCCCTCAAAGCCTGTTGGCACTCCAGTGTCCATTCAAAATTATTTTTTGTTTTGAGCAATGTAAAGAAGCGATGATACTTTTTCGACGACCGGGAAATGAACCTGCTCAAAGCTGCTAACCTTCCTGTGAGTCTTTGAACTTCTTTCACGTTTGATAATTGATCCGGGATATAGTCTATGGACTTGAATTTGTCGGGGTTTACTTCAATTCCCCTTTGTGAGACCAGAAACCTCAGAAACATACCGGAGCTGACCCTAAACACGCACTTCTTGGGGTTAAGTTTCATGTTATGCTTCCTCAGGATATCGAATGTTTCTTGAAAATGCCTAAGGTGGTCACCTGCATTCAAAAATTTAACAATCATGTCGTCTATATAAACTTCCATGGTCTTTCCTATTTGTTTTTCAAACATCTTATTTACGAGCCGTTGATAAGTGGCTCCAGCGTTCTTCAACCCGAAGGGCATTACATTGTAACAATATGTACCGAAATATGTTATAAACGAAGTCTTTTCCTGATCTTCTAGGTTCATCTTAATTTGGTAGTACCCGAAATAAGCATCATGAAAACTCATTAACTCGTGCCCAGCCATGGCATCAATTATTTGATCAATATTTGGAAGTGGAAACGAATCTTTCAGGCATGCCTTATTAAGATCTTTATAGTCTACACACATACGAAATTTATTGTTCTTCTTAGGAACTACTACTACATTGCCTAGCTAGTTTGGATATCTTACCTCTCTGACCGAACCAACTTTAAGCAAGAGGGTTACCTCTTCTTTGACAAATTTATTCCTAGCCTCGGCAATATGGCACTTCTTCTGTCATACCGATGGTACGTTGGGATCGAAAATTAACTCAACTTGTGCACAGCTATTTCCATCGGGATACCTGTCATATCCTCGTGCGACCATGCAAAATAATCAGCGTTAAGTTTACGAAATTCAACAAAACCAGACCTGATCTCGGGATGCAGTCCTGTTCCCAAGTGAAATTTTCTTTCTAAAACTTTTTCGAACAATGACACTTGCTCTAGTTCCTATGTTGTGGATTTCCCTGCATCTGTTTCTTCTGGAACTTGGAAATATCTCGGCATATGATATTGTTCTGACGATTATGCCCCTGGAATAACCTCTTCTAACTCGGGATTAGGCGTCAGTTCCTGTAATTGCTATGTCCTGCCCTCCTTCCCTTTGCTGTTGAAAACTGAGATTGCATTCATCTCCGTTGCTGCCGGTTGGTCACCTCTTATCTGCTTGATTCCTTCGAGTGTTGGAAACTTCAGTAATTGGTGATACGTCGAAGGTACGACTTTCATCTCGTGTAGCCACGGCTTTTCTAAGATGATGTTGTATCCCATATCACCATTCACTACTTTGAAGAGGTTGTTTTCATTACTCCTTCAGCATTCGTGAGCACCAGGATCTCTCCCCCAGTCATCACGCTCGCAAGATTGAATCCAGCGAGGAGTTTTATTGCCGGAATAATGCTTCCGGTGAGTTTAGCTTCTTCCAATACCCTCAATTGTATGATATTAGCCGAACTTCCTGGACCCACTCAAACACGCTTAATTTTATAATATAACACATTTAAAGAGATTACCAGTGTGTCATTGTGTGGTAACAGTAATCCGTCTGCGTCTTCCTCCGTGAAAGTGATATCGTCCTCCCGAATTGTTTTGCTATGAGTTACCGATACTTAATCTTCTTTGCCGCTGAAAAGGTGACCCCATTAATTTTGTTCCCCCCAAAGATCATGTTGATCTTCTGGCGTGGGGCTTCTTCTCCTGCTTTCGAAGATTCTGCGTTGTTGCGACCGTAATTGTTCTTAGCTCGATCACTAAAGAACTCTCGTGGATGAACATTCTTTAATAGCGTTGTCACCTCCTCCCGAAGATGTAGGCAGTCCCCTGTTTAGTGACCATTCATTCCGTGGTATTCACACCATATATTGGGATCCCTCTGGCTAGAATAAGACCTCATAGGTCTCGGGAATCGTGCTTCTTTAATATTCCTCATGGCTGACACCATTTCCACTACATTGACGTTGAAGTTATATTCCGACAACCTGGGGTAAGAAAGGTCTCGATGGCTCGACGTTTGTTTATCTTGAAGCAATATATTGTTTCGACCACGACCAGTCCCTCCGTTAGCGGTGAACTTGTTTGCTGCTCGAAAATTTCTGCCACGGCCTTCGGTACACTCGTAGGGCAAAAATCGACCCCTCGAAGTCCGTCTATCCATGTCGTAGTCATCCTTTGATTTTTCTCTGTTCTTCTCCCGTTCTTTGGCTGATGATGTACAACCGACTGGTCATCTTCGACCTTTATTTTTGAGTCGTACCAGTTGTGAACATCTGCCCAGGTTGTTGCTTGAAACTCAAGATGGCTTTCCTTCAATTTCCGGGAAGCGTATGAACTTCTTGGATTCAATCCTTTGGTGAATGCTTCAGCTGCCCATTCATTCAGGATGGCCGGGAGTAACATTCTTTCTTTTTGGAACCGGGTGACAAATTCTCGTAACAATTTCGATTCTCCTTGTGCGATTCTAAATATGTCGGCCTTTCGAGGCTTGCACCTTTCGGGCCCCGGCATGAGCTTTAATGAAAGAATCTGCGAGCATCTCAAAGGAATCTATGGAATGCTCGGGCAGTAATGAATACCATATTAGGGCTCCCTTAATGAGAGTTTTGCCGAATTTCTTTAGCAACACATATTCGATTTCGTGAAGAGCTAGATCATTTTATTTCACCGCCGTTGTGTAGATGGTAATATGTTCATGTGGGTCTGAAGTTCCATTATACTTTGGATCTTCAGGCATTTTGAAACGCTTCGGGATCAGTACTAGTGCCGCACTTGGCTTGTATGGTAATTGAACATACATCTTCGAGTTCGGGCCTTTCAATACTGGTGGTGCGCTCGGGATTTGATCCATGTTGGCGTTTACTTCTCTCATGATTCGTAAAATCTCATCTTTAAATGAATCATTCTCGTTATTAAGACCTGATCTGCTCCCCCCAGCCCCATCAGAGCCAACTTCACCCCTGTGAGTGTTGTTATCAATTCTCTGTGTTGTTTGGTCTGTGGGAACAACGAGAGGAATTGGATCGCGCATGTTTGAATTATTCGAAGCACTTGAGTAGCGCCTGCTTCAGTTCCGTCATAACCTGATCCTGCCGCTTGAAATGGCCTGGGATGATTACTTGTTGCTCTTGCAGGATCCTCACGGCATCCGCTACTTGCTCCTCGTCAGCATCATCGGGAGTTCTTTCCCGAACCTGTCGAGGGTACCGTCTGTCATGCACCAGCGTGGCGTCATTCCCCTCATTGCAGGTGCCACTGATTGAGTCCTCGAAATGTGGTTGATCCCCTCGAATTTATACATGGTTTCTAGATAAGTGAATTAACTTGATCCTAAAATAATATAATAAACGAAGAAATACACAATACTTAACCTTAGAATGTAGATGAAATAGCAAAGATAGTGATTCCGTGAGCACCATTTCCGGACACAGCAATGATGGGATCAAAAAGCAAGAGAGTGAAATTGTATAAAGCTTTGTATAAACTGTAGTATATGTTCTTGCCAGAAATTTTCTGTGTTTTACAATGGTAACTAAGCTCACTATTTATAGCTATGCCTAGGAAAAGAAGTCCTATTATAGTGCGATAGTGACCTCCTTTAATGCCAATTATGAGGGTCATTGATGAAGATGTAACGTTGAACATAAATGCCAAATTCTCTGTAACACCGTCACTCTTAATGCTGTAGAATATTCCTTAGTAAATGCTATCGGGCGAAAGACATTTAATACACTTTTGTGAACGTTATCCGTTCCGGTGACAAGCGCAGTGACTGCGTTCGGTCCTCAACCATCACATCTTGGATTTCACGTGTCCTCCTTTTAGTCAGCCACGTGTCATATCATATTCTATACAATTATATTTTCCACGTATCATATCATATTCTATACAATTATATTTTTGTCGCCCCTACAAGTTTATCTTCCTTGAACTGAACTTTCTTTGTAAACTGTCACTGGTTCATACCAATACTGATTTAAGAAGAAAAAGAGCAGGGAAATTCTGATCAATGGAGACCAATGATGTTCCAACAGCTAGTGAAATGTTCCGAGCTCAGGCTCACATCTATAAGCATACCTTCCATTTTGCAAATTCCATGGTTCTTCGTTGTGCAATTCAGTTAGGCATATCGGATATAATTCATAATCATAAGCAGCCAATGACTCTCTCTGAGTTAGTTTCAGAGCTGAAACTTCCTCCTGCAAAATCAAACGGAATTCATCGATTGATGCGCCTATTGGTACACTCCGGCTTTTTCTCTACTAAAAGTCTTGACGAAATGTCAGAAACTCAAGAAGGGTATATTCTGACAGCTTCTTCTAAGCTACTTTTGAAGAGTGAAATCCCAAATTTGTCACCTTTTGCCAGAGCAATGGTTGATCCTATTATGGTGAATCCATGGCATTCTTTAGGCGATTGGTTTCTTGGAAATGAAACCACCCCATTTGAAACAGCACAAGGTGCATCCATGTGGGACTTTTGTGACCAAAATCCAAGATTCAACAAAGTTTTCAATGAAGCAATGACTAGTGATTCCCAAATGATGAGTTTGGTAGTGAAGGACTGCAAACAAGTTTTTGAAGAGCTGGATTCCTTGGTTGATGTTGGAGGTTGCATTGGTGTTATTGCTAAGACTATTTTGGCTGCATTTTCTCATATAAAATGCACTGTTTTAGACCTTCCTCGTGTTGTTGGCCAGATACAGAAAATTTGAAATATGTGGGAGGTGACATGTTTCAGTCAATTCCCTCTGCTGATGCCATTTTGTTTAAGGTAAGAAGATGCTAACTTTTGTTATTCTTTTGTTTATAAGTTGACATGTATTTTGTCGTCCAATTTATGTAATGGTGGTTGACCGGGTATGATTTTAGAAAGATAGAAAGTTGATTGAAACTTGTGATCTAAAATAAACAATAGATATATTTATAAGACTATAAATCATATAAAATGAACCATTTAAAGTTAAATTGTATAGAATCTTTTGGAAATGACTATAAAAGGAAGAGGTCACAAAAAATACTGTACTTGATCGATGTGTCCCTCAGAGTACTCTTGAATGGGTCATCACTTGTGAGAATGGCATAATGTTAATCCATGTTCAGTTTTTAATCTCTTGAGTCTTGACTTAGTCATTGGAAAATCCCTTTGCTACTTCACTGTTCATACGTTATTATGTAGTCTTTTAATTACTATATAATTTCTGTATTAAATGTTATAGGTCATTGATTGTGAATTTGTGATACTTATGAAGGGTCTGTTCAGTTCGGTTATTAAATTATGTTTTTTTGTCAGAATCTAAAAATAGGTGATTTGAATCCCCGCTGTTCTCGTTTCCTCCTCTTGCTTTCTTGCTTTTGATAAGAGTGGGTTGCTCTATTGGTAAACATCCCCACTTCCAACCAAGAGGTTCTGAGTTCGAGTCACCCCAAGAGCAAGATGGAAAGTTCTTGGAGGGAGGGAACCGAGGATCTATCGGAAACAGTCTCTCTACCCCAGGATAGGGATAAGGTCTGCGTATACACTACCTTACCAAGACCCCATTAGTGAGATTATACTGGGTTTTTGTTGTTGTTGTGCTTTCTTGCTCATACCAATGTCTAACAAAACAGTTAAGAAATTTTATCCTATGCTTGAAATTGAAAATATATTTTTTTCTTTTGCAGATTGTTATGCATAATTGGAGTGATGAGGATAGTGTGAAGATGCTAAAGAGATGCAGAGAAGCTATCAAGGATAAAGATGAAGGAAGAAAAGGGAAGGTCATTATCATTGACATAGTCCTGAATATAGAAGAAGAAGAACTAGACGACTGAACTGAAGCTCTTTTTTGATGTATTGATGATGGTTTTACTCACCGGAAGAGAGAGAACTGAGAAAGAATGGGAAAAGTTGTTCCTTGAAGCTGGATTCAGGAGCTACAAGATTACCCCCGTGTTTGAAACTAAGGTCCCTTATTGAAGTTTTGTGCATTCTCAAATATAAAAATCATTAGGCATAGTATTTTCAATTACGTAACCATATTGCACTCAAATTTCCCAATAGTCTGAGGTCTTAGTCCACTAAAAGCATAAGAGGCAACTCTTATATTGAAAAGTTTCACTCCAACCAAATAATAAGCACTAAACTCTACAATAGACAGGGCGCTTTTACCATGAAAAAAAAGTCTAGAGTACTTAAAATAGATTGAAAGAAATCCAATCTAAGCAAACATAGTGAAGGGAATTTTTTTTTATAAACGTTAGCAAGTGAATGAATTAATACTCGTTAATATTGGTTGGTGTTGCTTATCATACAAAAGATTGTAATAAGCAACAGAAAGTCAAGTTAATTTAAGTTATAAAATTCATCATAAAAGAGTTGAATGAAACAATTCAGAGGAGAATTTGTTAGCTTTTCGCATGAATAACTTATCAAGAACAAAAGTCTAACCCGCACTCAAGGGTCATCGTCAAAAAAGTTGGATGAAAATATGGGAGGATTGTGTTTGGTACGAAAAAATATATTCAAGTTAATCACACTCAAAAAAAATATTTTCCATTAAAAAAGGGAAAAACAACGTTCTTGTTTGGATGATTGTTATGTATCGTTTCATAATATATCAGATAGTATTGTATTGTATTGTAGCGTTTTGATGATGCAATGTTTGGATAGATTGTATTGTTTGTTGTCGTTTCATGATGTCATGAACCAACAATATGAAAAATAAACTTGCAATATTATAAGAAAAAGTAAGGTACGAGGTAGAATTGTTATATAAAAAGGTAGTGTAAAAGATAAAATAGGATTATTTAATAATAAGCAAGGGCAAGATGAGAAAAAAAATATAAGAAAATGACACGACCACACTAAATCGGTCATTCCATAAAGTGACACTTTTCGTCGTTGTGTAATGACGGATTTAACGATATGATACAATAAAATTTAAGTAACAATCAAAACAAATGTTGTATTTAAGTAATCGATACAATACAATAGATAACAACCATCCAAACAAGATGTTATAGTTTCCTCTGCTAATCCATTTGAAATAGTTCTAGATTTTAAGAAGTGTTAGATAATGGATAGTGAGGCAAAGTTTTTTCAGAAAATAATTTAGGCAAAATATTTTTTGAAAAATATTTTTCTTCATAACAAGCACACCGTAGGATTCAAATCTCAATAGAAGCAAAAAATAAAAAAAATAAAAATAGTTGATTTCTTTCTCATCTGTCTAATCTTTGTCGGCAGAACCAAGAATTATTCGACACCAGTACAAAGTGGAATAATCGAAATGCATTACAAGTTGTGTCCTCGTGACTCTAAAAATAGGCTAATATTTTACGGCTTTGCTGTCCTAATTAAGTCCACGATCAATAGATAATTGGCCAAGGCTATGATCTTTTTCATATCTCGATCAACCAAAGTCGTGTCGGAGTATATATTTTTGTCGCCCCCACAAGTTTATCTTCCTTGAACTGAACTTTCTTTGTAACAAATCGTAGCTAGTTCATTTCAATACCGATTTACGAAAGAAAAAGGCAGGGAAATTCTGATCAATATGGAAGCCAATGATGTGCCAACAGCTAGTGAAATGTTCCTAGCTCAGGCTCATATCTACAAGCATACCTTCCATTTTGCAAATTCCATGGTTCTTCGTTGTGCAATTCAGTTAGGCATACCGGATATAATTCATAGTCATAAGCAGCCAACGACTCTCTCTGAGTTAGTTTCAGAGCTGAAACTTCCTCCTGCAAAATCAAATGGAATTCATCGACTGATGCGTCTGTTGGTATACTCTGGTTTTTTTGCTACTAAAAAGCTTGATGAAAACTCAGAAACACAAGAAGGGTACGTTCTTACAGCTTCTTCTAAGCTGCTTTTGAAGAGTGAAATCCCAAATTTGTCACCTTTTGCCAGAGCAATGCTTGATCCTATTATGGTTAATCCATGGCATTCTTTAGGCGATTGGTTTCTTGGAAATGAAGCCACCCCATTTGAAACAGCATATGGTACACCCTTGTGGGAATATTGTGACCAAAATCCAGGATTCAACAAAGTTATCAATGAAGCTATGGCTAGTGATTCCGAAATGATGAGTTTGGTAGTGAAGGACTGCAAACTAGTTTTTGAAGAGGTGGATTCCTTGGTTGATGTCGGAGGTGGCACTGGTGTTATTGCTAAGACTATTTTGGCTGCATTTCCTCATCTAAAATGCACAGTTTTAGACCTCCCTCATGTTGTTGCTAACATGCCGGATACAGAAAATTTGAAATATGTGGGAGGTGACATGTTTCAGTCCATTCCCCCTGCTGGTGTTTTTTTGTTTAAGGTAAGAAGATGCTAACTTTTGTTTCTTTTGTTTACAAATTGACATGTACTACATCTGATCTCTAAGTTCGTAAATAGTAATCTTGGGTGGCTCATCACCTATGACATAATGCTAAGTTATGTTCCACATGGTCGTATGGTTGAGAAAATATGACATTTAATTTGCAGCTGGTTATGCATGATTGGAATGATGAGGATTGTGTGAAGATGCTAAAGAGATGCAGAGAAGCTATGAGGGATAAAAATGAAGGAAGAAAAGGGAAGGTCATTATCATTGACATAGTGCTGAATGGAGATGAAGAAGAAGCAGACATGACTCAACTCAAGCTCATTTTTGATGTATTGATGATGGTATATCTCCCTGGAAGAGAGAGAACTGAGAAAGAATGGGAAAAGATATTCCTTGAGGCTGGATTCATGACCTTCAAGATTACCCCTGTCTTTGGCCTAAGGTCCCTTACTGAAGTTTTTCCTTAAATATATTATGTAAGTAAGAATTATGATGAACCTACATGCAGTATTAAATAAACAATCAGATGATTGTTTAAGTTTGCACAACGTGTTTGAGCTTTTCCCAAAAATGGCTGAAAATTTTAAATGGGATTGAAGTAAATGAAATGATATGATTTTGCAATAGCTAGCTAGCTCTGCACGTACTTGGTATAGCTGTTTATTATTTTCTACTCAATAGTAAATAACCAATTTTTAAAAAGGAAAGCTAAAGATTTTAAAATATTCTTTTTTTCAATAAAAAAAAAAGAGAGCTCTTCAAAGCCAAAAAAGCCCTAACATGGGTAGTATTTGATATTTGGAATAAGTAGTTGAGGAAGTTTAAATGAAAAACAGAAAGCAATACAGAGATGGATATATAAAAACAAACAAAAGGGCGGTTAAGTTTCAATGCTAAAAGACAGGAAATTGAAGTCCTAGGGTAAACATGAGAATAAGCTTAGAGCTGACATTTGAATGTCACACAAGCCAACAGTGAACCATATGACAAAGAAAAGAGTGAGTTGTCACAATTCTGAGCATGCCATCAAAAGCCTAGTTCAATACATAAACATAAAGATAGCTCATGTATCACACTTGCCTAGTTTCAGCAACAATTATAGAGAACTTCCTGAGCTAATAATGGAAACAGATAATATTAATGAGTTGTTCAAAGCACAGGCTCATATCTACAAGCATGCATTTGGTTATGCAAATTCCATGGCCTTGAATTGTGCCATTCAACTAGGCATACCAGATATTATACATAACCACAGAAAACCAATCACTCTTCCTGAGCTAGTTTCAGCACTCAAACTTCCCTCATCAAAATCAATAGGCATTTATCGACTAATGCGCCTGTTGGCGCACTCTGGATTCTTTGCTACAGCAAAGATCGACGAAAACTCAGAGACAGAGGGATATATTTTGACAACTCCTTCAAGGCTGCTTCTTAAGAGTGAATTCCCAAACTTGTCACCTTGCGTTAGAGTAATGATTGACCCTATCGTTGTCACTCCTTGGCAACTAATGCTTGAATGGTTTCACAATAAGAATGAAGAAGCCACAGCATTTGAGACAGCCCATGGGGTACCTATGTGGGAATTTTGTGCACAAAATCCAAGATTCGACAAAGATTTCAATGAAGGAATGGCTAGTGATTCCCAAATGATGAGATTAGTTGTCAAGGATTGTAAGGAAGTTTTTGAGGGGATGAACTCATTGGTTGATGTTGGAGGGGGCATTGGGATTATAGCTAAGACCATTTTTGAGGCATTTCCTCACTTGAAGTGCACTGTCCTTGATCTTCAACATGTTGTTGCCAACATGCCACAAAGTGAGAATTTAAGCTATGTTGGAGGGGATATGTTTCAATCTATTCCTCACGCTGATGCCATTTTGCTTAAGGTATATACAAGAACTTTATACTTAACATATCCTTTATGTACATGAGTTTGATTTTAGCACACTATCAAATCACTTAAAAGAGCAGTCCATAAAAGTGAGATTGGTAACTCGGAAAAAAAAAAGCAGGTTAAGTACACTAAAATTAAATCCCCACATAGATTGTCAAATATAATTTGGGCAACTTCTACTTAGGTTGGAATTTGTTTCTCCATTTTCTATACACTATCTGAGGCACAACCTTCTATACTAGCATAGATTATACAGAAGCACAAATTTTTCACATGAATTCAACTTTCTAGATCCTTTTTATATTATTTAAATTAATTGTTAAACTAATTTTACGTCTGTTTGATCTAACTAACCATCTTTGAAGTTGGCAGAATATTGCTCAAATTAATCAAAATTCGATACAGTGTCACATTGTTATGTTTTGCAGCATGTATTGCACAGTTGGAGAGATGAGGATTGTGTCAAGCTACTGAAGAAATGCAGAGAAGCTGTTGCAGAGAATGAAGAGGGAAGAAAAGGGAAGGTCCTTATCATTGACATGATATTGAATAGAAATGAAGAAGAGCCAGACATGACTGAAGTGAAGCTCATGTTTGACATGTGGATGGCAATGGTTTTTACTGCAAAAGAAAGAACTGAGGAAGAATGGGGAAAGCTATTCCTTGAAGCTGGCTTTACTCGTTACAATATAAGACCAATCTTTGGCCTTAGGTCTCTTATTGAAGTTTTCCCTTGAAAATATATATGGGGTTTTATTGTGTTTTTCTTAAGAGAGATGATGTTCATGTTGTGCTCTGATAAACAAAGACTTGCCTTCTTACATAATAATAACCCATTTCTCTGTTTTATTAAGCAGTGTCCCAAGGTATCCTATTTGTAATTCCTTCAAGAGACTAGAGTCAAGAATTTTCACCAGCATATGACTCCCTTGGTATCAAGGCCTTACTAGTGTCCCTCGTAGTACAATTTTACTTTTTTTTCTACCTAGCCCAATAAAGTGGGCTGCTAGCCCATGAGTTAATCCTGATTGGAATCTTTACATAAACAGCCCGTCGGATTTGCCATTTATTTTCTCTAGTCGATTATATCGATTATACACGATTATTAGATATATTATATATGAATTATCCATATGTTATATATCCATCGACTACTTTTAGTTAAAGAGATAAGGTGAGCGATTATTTAGGTTAATTATTCATCTTGGGGTTGATTTAATGGGGACTTGCATGATATGTTGCCATATACACCGCAATTTTGCCCCAATTTAATAGCATATTTGACCAAACTTCCAAAATCTACTTGCTTTGAAAAGTGTTTATGTCACGTCCTAAAGTATCCTCTAGTCGTGACTGACACTCAACTAACACTACCCGCCAGGTAAACCAATGTATACCATACAATTAGCATTTTTTTTTAAAAGTCAATCAAAATAAACGCAAGTTTCAATATTTTGATAATTTGATGCATAATTACCGATCTAAATTATTCCATAAATATTTATGAATAATAATAATGAAAATTAAGGAATAACACTCTATCCCAAATCCCACACTAGACCATGGAGCATCTAAGAGGAATATAAAAAACATCATATGAATAAATGATAAAGACTTTTTGGCAGCCTCCACGAATAATGCAATGACTCACCTCAATAATTGGATCAACTCTAGAGAACTCGTCAGCTACTAGCTCTGTCTCCACGAATAGTATCTACATGGATATGCAGGTAAGGAGTGAGTTATACGTGAATATAACCCAGTAGGATTCTCGACCCGCCACTTTAAATACCCTGGAACAAGTATTAGAAAATACAAACACACAAAAAGTACATATATTATATGCACAGAAATTATTGCACAATATAATACTCAATAAAGTTTAGACCAGTATTTAACAGGTAGCATTTTATATCTCAACACAATTTACACTAAGGACTTGTCATAAATGACAGTGTAAAAAATTTACTAACACCCCGACAAGTCCACGACGACACCACAATGCCTCAAATATGTAAAGAGCATACAAATGAACACAGAAGCATACACAATGCCTCAATTATATCAAGAAACATACACAATGCTCTAGTGATGTACAAAAGCATACACAATGCCCCAACATCATGGCTCACAACCGTATCAAACCATCAAACCCAGCATCATAGCTCACAGCCATATCACACCATCAAACAACTTACAAAGTAATTTTACTATTATTTTTGTCATAAAATAATATATTTGCGGCTAGTCAAAGATGACCGATTCTGCCAAGCGCACCCTTGTCCCAACACATGGACACCACAGATAAAATACATTTTCAAGACAGGTTTTGAAAAGCAAGTATCAAAACTTAAAGTCTCACTTACCTCATTAACGAAAAGTTTTCTAACCTTGCAATGTCTAGAACACCAATCAAATGGCCTCCAACAACCTCAATCTAACCAAAAATATTGATTAACAATATCAATTATGTTAATCGGGTTGATCTCATAATTCTTTTGAAATATTCAAAATAAAGTTAACTCAAAAGTCGACTCCCGTCGATTATGGTTAAATCCCCGAACAAATGATATTATCGAACTACCCATAAGTGGAAGAGTCCAATCTATCATCAAGTTCCAATCTCGATACTACGATAAGGCAAATCTGAATTCTTATACTAAATCCAACAATTGGTATGCTAATCAGTCGACTAATCCCTTAATCATTCACATATTCAAAGCTTATTTGGCTGGCTTAAAAGGTTTCTAATCATCCTAAACTTTACGCTCATTAATGCACCTGTAACTACACGTGAGTTAGAGGAATTCTAACCTTATTACATGAATATATGTAATGCAAGTATGTAACTAATCTAACAATATATACAAAACTCTAAAACGAATTCCATGTGCAAAGTGTTCTAACTTCAAAAGGGCAATCTCAAATAGTTCTTATCCATATTTTAAATAGTAAGATTTTCATTACAAAATTCTACTTATATTCCCATGGCCTTATAAATACTACAATGTTTTCCATGACCACACTGTTCCCAACTCGATCTTTGTCATTATAACAAAAAGAATTAGTGATATCCTTCCTAGATTAATTCAAGAAATATAGCCATAGTGATAAAATTAAACCTATACCTTTCTATCACAGTTGAGTTGTAACTTGCAAGAATATTTTACTCTTTCTAGCTCTCTAAGTTCACGCCACCAACGGTTCAAGAGAATCCCTGCCACTGCCGAAAAGCCCTCTACACTGTAGTGAATTTCTCTTAGTTATCTATGATAGAATAGAGCAGATAAGAAAATGGATAAGATGGCATTTTTAATATTGCAAACTCACACCTTTATTTGCAACAGAAGAAGCCATTATATAGGCCTTTACAGAGACTTCATGACTGCGCATGAAACCCACAAACCCACGACTAAACAAACATTAACTAGGACTCCTAACAGACTCCACTATGTCAACTAAAACCACTCGTCCACTTCCTAATAACTAGGAGCTGACCAATTCAACTAAATAAAAGACCAAACAAACATTAAACAAATAATTCCTAAATAAAAGGATAATCCCAACAATACCTCCCTTAAACTGATAAGTTACAGACTTTCGGTACTAATATGGAGACAACCTGCACAATACTGTTAGTATCAACAAACAGTAATTGCTTATAATAAAATATGAAAGCAGTAAGGTAAATAACACCAGAAATTTTATACTGGTTCGGAACCAATGTGGTATCCTACTCTTTCAGCAACAACGAACAAGTGTTGGTTTTAACACGCCCACCAACAACGCAAAAGGTTGGTTTTTACTCGCTCACCAACAACGACTCTTTGGTTTTCACTCGCTCACTAAAGAAACGAATAATGACACAACCTCTAAGGACACACTGCCTCTCCAATATTTTTCTATCTCTCTTCACTCTTTTGTGTACACAGTAAATTTACTAAAAGTGAATTACAATATTTGTTAAGAGTAGAATAAAGAACTTGTAGTTGGATAGATAATTGTATAGAAGGTTGCACATTTTCTTCCTTCATAGAGCTTGTATATTTATAGTCAGTTCAACTTGTTCTGGCTATTGCATAGCCCAAGGGAATTTGACCGTTGCTCCTTTATTTGTTTCCATAATTTGCAGCTCCAGTACTTGTATGAATATGGACAGTATAATGACTTGGCACTCTTTTGAAGGTGGATATACCATAGGTATCTTTGCAACATTGATTTCTTTTCCTTGTTTGGCTTCTTGTATTTCGTTGTCTCCACTTTCCTTTCTTGAATATGTAAAATCTTCGTTGAGTACCGGCATGAGAATCATTGTGTAGAGGATTCTTTTCCTTTTTTCTTTTCTTGGTGCTTGAGTCATTAATGAGATCTCAATTTGATCATAAGTAATTTTCTTCGTAGGCCTATAGAAACTTGATTCAGAAATACAATTCTTCAACATTCCTTTTGTTGATTCTTCATTCACTACACCACTTTTTCCTTTTATGGTAGTAGAATATTCTCTCTTTATTTGGATGCAATATCTTGGTTGATCTTCTTTAGAAAACCTTTCATTTCATAATTAATTTCTGTTGCATCTTCACGTGCATCATTCTTCAACCTTCTTTAGTCTTGATTCAATATTCATGAATTTCCATAAGAGCAATAGTCATTCTTTATATGGAACTCAAACTTATTTCCATAAATTATTCTTTCCATACCAAAGAAGGAATGCAGTAAAAATATTTTTTCATAAATAATAGTAGCATCTTTGAATTCCTATTACATTGAAAATATTCCTTTCTTGATCTTGAAAAATAATCTTCCATAATATAGATTGTACTACATTCATAATATATTTTCTTTCTATAGAAAATATATTCTTCTCCTATTATATTGAAAATATTCCTTTCTTGATCTTGAAAAATAATCTCTTTCCATAATATAGATTGTACTACATCTATAATATATTTTCTTTTCATAGAAAATATATTCTTCCTTGACCTTGTAGTATCTTTTCCATACAGTATTTTCTTTCCACAAAATAATAGTTTTTCTCCATGATTTTAACAACTTTCCTTTCAAGATATTGAAAAACTTTTCCTTCCATAATTTCCGCAGATTCTTCTTCAATATTTGAAATTTGACTTTCAAATATTATTCCTTCTATGACGCTTGGAGATTAAATCTCTGAAAATAATCTTCCTTGATAATATTTTTGCTCATAAATTATTTACATGAAATTCTCTTTCTCATATTTCTTTGGATCTTTACTAACATCTTCTTCCTTGAACAAACCCGTGCAAGAATAAAATTACCACAAGTAAATATTCTTTGATTAATAATTATGTTGGTTTGTTATCATCAAAATTAATACGTGAAACCTTGAGGCTAACAATCTCCCCTTTTTTGATGATGGCAAACCATTGAGTACAAAATAAGAGAATTTAATCAAAGACTTAATTAAAGGCAGTAATGGGATATGTGAGATAAACTGTTTACTTTCCTGAAGTAATCTTCTCAAAATGTAGGTAGTACAACAAATGAGAACTCCCCCTCACTCTATGTATTCCTCAATTATGCTCCCCCCTGTCTCCATGCATTGTATCTGAAATTTTGAGCTTTTGTACACATTATTTTCTCCCCCTTTTGTCATCATCAAAAGGGTGAGACATTTATATGAATTCAATGCATAGACAAAATATTCAAGGACATAAAAGACGGGTAAAGAATATACTTATCGAGGACGTCAAATTGTGTGAAGATAGATTTAAGCCGATGAGAGTACACATTAATCACACAAATAAGAAATGATAACTTAATCGAATCAATTGAAAAGTCTAGAAATATTTCAAGAGGAAAATTCACAAGTTGTTTTAGTTTTTCAAAGTACGTTTGAAATGTAGTAGAAGAGTTGCACCATATTCACAAAAAAATTAGAAAGCCTGCAAATAGTTAAGGAAATATTTTAGCAAGATTTTTATCGAGTCGAAAGATTTGTATATGACTAGAACCTTAGGCAAACTTCAACATATAAACACATAAGAATAAAGATGATAATGAATCAGTTACCAAAGAGATAATACTCATTCTTTCAAGAAAGGAGCACTAAGACATCACCCCGATATCAAATTCTTTCCTCAAAGTGAGGAAATATCTGCGTGTTATAATAACCTCAAGACGTACTTACCATTCGTCTCATGAAATATAATGACAGTGTTACGCTTTGTCCTCTAGTTGATATTCCATCAAAGAATTTATCTGCAACTTCTTATGCAAAACTATTCATCATCAGCTAGATAAGATTATGGAACGTTGCTTTTGGCTTTTCCATGACACTGATGAATTGCAAAAAATCGCTCTATGTCAATTCTGCTTTTTTCATTCAACTTTCGCTTTGGTACTTCAAAGATCAGTGACTAACTAATTTTCTTCTTTGCTGGCTTTGAATTATTTGGAACTTGAGAGAAGAAAATTAATTCTTCATCATGTTAGTATCAGTATTGAGCACCATGCATAAGCTTGAGAAATCCTTGACATAAATTTTGATTAGTACTATCATATGTTATCAATATAAACACTTGCAAATATAAACTCACGATCATGCCCTCCCCCCCCCCCCCCCCCAATCCCCTTTTTAAATTTTATTTTATAAAAAACTTTTGGAAAATTATCAAGCTTTGGTCATAAAAATTTTTAGAAAATTCTCAATTCTTGGGATGTTAGAAAACAAGATCTCCATTATTTAAAGAAACTCACTATGTATTTTGAAACAATTTAAAAGCTCTATAAGATGCACATGAAAAATAATACTCTAGCAGAAAAATTAATGAAGAAGCAAACCTTCTTGTTATGAAACCTTATGCTACAAGTTTACCCTTTTTCTCAACCTTACCATCAAGCTCATTTTTCGAATATACTTGGTTGTATACTTGGTCGGCTCTCATACTTTGTCTCTTTCGACTTTATTCAGTTATTCTTGTATTTCTAGAATACATCATTCAACACAATGCTCCTCATAGATTTTCTAGATCAACTTGTATGAATGTACTAATACCAATATGTATTCACACTCTTGCTCAAAGATACATAAGCCCAATAAGATAAATTCATGTCAATAGATTGGCTGGTAGTAAGGGCTAATGAATATACCGTCAATCTTACCATTTTTTGTCCTTTCCATGATAGTGGCTAGACATTTGACCAAAATGATGAACATAATCAATAATTGATTTTTCTTCATCTCATATCTCATATGAATTGTTCTCCAATATAGATCTAGAATATAACCCAATTGAGGTGAATAAACGTCAACAATAGAAATACATACCTTTTTTTTTCAACCTTTTAAGTATTGCCCGAAGATTTTCATGTGCAGAATTGACCTTACGGTGAATAACTTTCTTGACTTGAATGAAGCATTAGTATTCTTATCAGGAAAGCAAATATCACACATATAATTCACTTCAAGAATAATCTAAGACACATATAGGCATGAGTCAAGTTTGTACGATATCAATATAATCGCATGCTTGCTCGTCCTAATATCTTATGCAAATGACATGGTTCATGCAAGACATGTACTCAAGCTATTTAAAGTCTCTAAGTTATGGATAAAAAATAATACCAAATAGAATAACATGTGATGTAGCTAGTGGACTCAAAGTGTATATAGGTGACTAATATGCATATACTAGGCTATACTTCACTAAATCAATAATTGGATACATATCACCTAATGCAGCGAGAAGAACTTGATTAAACCTTAGTGATACCAGTCACTTCTTTAGATCATACGTCGTATTTCTTTCATCCTCTGTTGAATATGTAAGAACTTTGAAGCATCTTTAAGCATGTGCCTCGACCAGCCAATATGCAAACATCTTTGATCCTTTTTATGGCTGGACTAAGGAACTCCTGCAAAACAAATTAGTTTGTTTTTGGTACCCAAACCTTTTTGGGTCCTTCATGATTAGTAACTTGTATAATTGGAGATACATGTAACTGTTTAGGTCTCCAAACAAATTTTAATCTAACATGACTTTTGGCATAATTATATACAAATGCTTTATGTCCAAAATTACCACAGTAGTTGCATGTAACAAAAGAAGTAGAGTATTTACCAGCGGGTGCCTTAGTCGACTTGAAGCTTTCCTCAGTCGACTTGTTTGAAGTAGGGCATCTACTAGTAGATCCCTTGTCAGTCAACTTGGAGTTATTAAAAAAATGAGCCCGCTTGTTTGGTCGATCAAAATGATGACGTGAAGATTTGTGCAAACTTTTCACTTGTTTGCGAAATTCCACATTTTCTTCTTGAAGTAAGTCATTTTCAACCTGATAATCTTCGAGTAGAATATCCCACTCTTCCTTTTCCTTTTTCAACTTGTTATATTCTTCAAGTTGGGTCTCCCAGTTCTTCTTCTTCCGTTTAGTCTTCTTGAGCTCATCAAGAATTTTTCTCATATCTTCTAAAGCCTGTTCTACGATATTTTGAAGTTCATTATATTTATGTGATGACCCAAAATATCATCTTTAAATTTAATAATTAATTATGTGATCTAAGCATTATTTACCATTACTTGACTTAAGTGTGCAGTCCATAAAAATATTTCGGAAAGTTTTCAGGTGAAAAATGGATTAAAATGTGAATTAGAGCTTTAAAAATCAATTGAGTTGACTTTGGTCAACATTTTGAGCAAACGGACTCAGATAAGTATTTTGACAGTTCTGATAGGTCCGTATCGTTATTTGGGACTTAGGCGTATACCCGAAATCAAATTCCGAGGTCCCTAGCCCGAGATATAGAATTTTGATGAAAAATTTAAAGTTTAAGTTCAAATAGTGACCGGATGTCGAATTATGTGCAAATGACCCCGGAATAGAATTTTGATGATTCCAATAGCTCCGTATGGTAATTTTGGACTTAGAAGGATGATCGAAATTTTACTTGGAAGTCCGTAGTGGAATTAGGCTTGAAATGCCGAAAGTTGAATTTTTGAGAAGTTTGACCGAGGGGTTGACTTTTTGATATCGGGGTCGAAATCCGATTTTGAAAATTTTCATAGCTCAGTTATGTCATTTATGACTTGTGTGCAAAATTTGAGGTCAATCGGAATTGATTTGATATATTTCGGCACAAAATATAGAAGTTGGAAGATTTGAAAACTCATAATTCGATTCGATGCGCGATTCGTAATTTCGGCGTTGTTTGGCATGGTTTGAAGCCTCAACTAAGTTCATGTTGTATTTTGGGACATGTTGGTATATTTGGTTAAGGTCCCAAGGGCCTCGGGTGGATTTCGGAAGGTTAACAGAATGGATTTCGGACAAAAAAAGAACTGCTGGAATATTTCTGCTGCAGAAGCTATTTTTGGACAGCAACCGGTGCAATCACAGAGCTGATTTTGGAAGCTTATATCTCGAAATCTATAAGGAATCTGAATATTATTAAAACATGAAAGTTGTAGCTCTTTGATTCTAGTTTCCAGAATGATAAACCATTTATCATTCAGACATTTATACAAAATGTTATGATCAATTGACTGAAGCTGGTACTGCAGATTTTGGCTACAGCAGTGTGCATCGCCAGAAATTTCTGCTGCACAGGGCTGACTTTGGGAGTTTATATCTCGCAATCTATAAGGAGTTGGGCGATGAGAAAAACATGAAAGTTGTAGTACTTTGTATCTAGTTTGCAGAACTTTAAACCGTTTGGCAGTTGGAGTTGAGTACAAGAAGTTATGATTGATATACTACAGACTGTCGAGGAAGAGTTTGATGTTTTCAACATAAGCATGTAATGATCCAAAAGTCCATTTTTAGTTCTAGAGATCGAAATTCGATTTTGAGACTATCGACATTTTGATAATGAATTATAGGAGTGATTTGGAAAGTTTGGTTTAATTTCATCAAGTCGCGATTGAGTTTTAAGCGCAAAATATGAGTTAATTATTTAACGAGCGAAATTGGTATCACATTGAGCAAATGGGCTCCGAATTGAGTTTCGATTGAACGAATGGGTTCGTAGTTTGTAACTCATAGGAACAAGAATCGTCAAATTCCGAGTTCGTATGATGGAGTTAGAGCCTTTTTAGTGAAATAAAACTGCTGGTGTAAATAGTCCCGGTGTGCACCTTTAGCGACCAGATGTGACACTTTTAGCGACGGGATTGGACTTTTAGTGACCGGAATAGTATTTTTGGGGCAGAAACTTAAGGACCAAAAATGATCCTTTCCTTCATTTCGTTTTGGAGTTTTGGAGCACGGTTCTTGGGCGATTTTGAGGATTTCTTCAAGACTTCAACTTAGGTAAGTGTCCTATATCTAAATGTGATTATATTTCATAAATCCATGGTCATATTCATCATTTATTTCGGATTTAAATGGAAGAAATCAAGATTTTTGTAAAATCTTCCAAAAACAAAAATTTAAGATTTGGAGGTCGAGTTGTTATCGGATTTTGGTAAAATTGGTATGGGTGGACTCGTAATTGAATGGGTTGTCGGATTTTATAAGTTTTGCCGGATTCCGAGATGTGGGTCCCACAGGCAAATTTTGAGCTAATTTCGGATTTTTAATGAAAATATAATATTTTCTTATGAAAGTGATTACTATAATTTTTGTTGACTGTATCGAATTAATTATGACTAGATACGAGTCGATCGGAGTCGAAAATTTGAGAAAAAGACATAATACTTGGTTAAATTGGAGCAAGTCGAGGTAAGTGACTTGTCTAACCTTGTGTAGGGGAAATTTCCCCTAGGATTGGTATTGATGTGATTATTGAAATGTATTAAAAGTCGTGTGCACGAGGTGACTAGTGTGTACACGGGCTAAATTGCGAAAGATTATATTTTTAAATTGTGTAGATCACTGTTGCGCGTTTATTAAATTATTTTATCTTGTTATATTCTTCATCATTGATCTGAGATATATACTTCAAATTTATTAGATCTTTTCTTACTAATTGTTTTACCTGTTTAGTTGAAACTTGGTTTCTTTTATTCTGTGCATTATTTGAAGGTTGATTTTCTTTAAATTAAATATTATTAATATGAAGTATTTGACATTTTTAAACTTGACATTGAAGCAACGTAGTAAAGATTTTGAAATATTATTTTTCTAAATTATTTACTCCTAAATATTTTTATACTCATTGTGAGGGAGCCGTGAGCTCTTTATTGTGAAAAATTATTATTGATGATTTATTTTGGCATGAGCCGTGAGCTCTTTATTGTGAAAAAATATTGTTGTTGAATTATTTTGGCAAGTTAAATTATTTCAGCACTTGAGGTGCAAATTGTGATATATTGTGATATTGATACGCATGCGGTGATATAAGGTCTGGGTGTTGAAATGCATGCGGTGAGATAAGGGTGGCTTGATATGCGTGGCTAGTAGGGAAACTACTAGAAGTCATGCGGTGTAATAAGGGTGGCTAAAACGCGGGATGCTATTTCGGAAAAAAAAATATTTTCTTTAAATAAATTGTGAAGGCTCCCGCGGTGATATAAGGAAATGAGATATTGTGAATTTATTTATGATTTGGGACTACAAGGCAGTACCTCGGGAGTGCCCTTGTTGATATTGATTTATGGTCATAGTTGCTTTCGATTAATTGTTGTGATTTTCATAAAGTTAAAGAAAATTCTGTTTTGATTCCACGAGATATTATTTGTAATTATTTGATGTCATTAAACGTGACATACTATTTGATTCATATCCAATGTCATTTTATTTTTACTGCATTGATAAATATTTTACCATGCCATTATTATATTCCAGTAGGGTCTCACCTGACCTCGTCACTACTCTACCGAGGTTAGGCTTGGCACTTACTGGGTACCGCTGTGGTGTACTCATACTACACTTCTGCACATCTTTTTGTGCAGATTCAGGTACATTTTATCAGCCTAGACGTCAGTGAGTTACATGCGCACAGAGACTTCGAGGTATATCTGCCAGCGTCCGCAGACTCCGGAATCCCCTTCTATCATTTTATGTTGCTTCCTTATATTTTATTTAGACCTTGACATATAGAGACATTGAGAATAAATTCTTAGAAATTTGTGACTTATTTCTACTGGGTTTTGGGAGTTGAAATTGTTTGAATTGCAGTTTATTTATTTTATATATTTATTATTATTCCGCATTGATAGGCTTACCTAGTCTTAGAGACTAGGTGTCATCACGACATCCTACGGAGGGAATTTGGGGTCGTGACAATTTATCACAGTCATGAGATCTTACTTCACTTGTTTCACTTGGGGCCATGAAACAGTTGCTTGTAGATTCCTCATGATCTTTGTCTAATATATCTTCATCACTCCAGGCACTAAAAGATTTTATTTTCTCACTTGTTTTACTTCGTGCCATGAAACAAAGGTTGGCAGCTCAACTATGATCTTTATCTGGCATATATTCATCACTCCTTACACTGGAAGATTTTCTCTTCCGATTACCCTTGGATAGTTTCCTTTTTAGTTCTGGACAGTTGGCTTGGATGTGACCATAATTTCCGCATTCACAGTATTTTCTATCATTATTTTTCTGCTCACTTATTTCATTACCTTTTCTAGAACTTTATTTGCCTCTTCTATTATTCTTGCCTCTTCCGTCGTATTAGAGACAACTCTAGAAAATAATGCAATATCATCTTGATGGTTGTCTCCTTCTTCTTCGTTTTCACCTTCAGACTCAATAATAGTTGATTTAGAGGCTGTTCTTTTTCTTCTCTTCATGTCCATACTTTTTTAGATGGGTTTGCTTAAAGGATATAAGGTCTCCACGAAGTTCATCATATGATAGTTTGTCGAGATCTTCATATTCAAGAGTAATAACTTTTGGTTGCCATAAAGTGGGTAGACTTCTTAGAATTTTTCTGACTTGTTCACCACTTGAATATGATCTTCCAAAAGATTTTAGATCTCCAATTATTTTACTAAATCGGCCAAACATGTCTTCAATGGATTCATCATCCTTCATTTGAAACAACTCATAATCACGAATCAGAAGGTTTATCCTTGTCTCTTTTACTTTACCGGTACCTTCATAGATAACTTTCAGTTTATCCCACATTTCTTTGGCTGTGTCACAACTTGATATTTTCTCAAATTTTTCTCCGCTTATAGCATGGTATAATTGATTTTTTGCCTTTGAATTTATCTGCACGATCGCCATATGCTCATCAGTATAATTATCAATATCAAGGGTTTCAGTAGATACCTGTCCTTCTGGTTTCTTTTCTGGTTTGGAATGTAGAAGAGGAAAGTCACCCTTCTTGATGATTCGCCATACTTTGATATCATAAGATTTGATGAAAGCTTCCATTCGAACTTTTAGTGAGTGTAATACTGTCCATTGAAGTATGGTGGTCTTAATGGAGAAGTCCCCTCTTGGAGCAAGGATCCGATAACTGTGTGTGCTGACATGATCTTTTCTCATTTGGTGTTAAGCAAAAGTAAAATTATGAGACCTGCTCTAATACCAATTGAAAGTACAAGAGTGGGGAGGGAGGGGGGAGGGTGAATTGTAGCCTTTTTAAATTTCAAGTCGACTACTCCTCAGACCTAGTCGACTAATACGGAGACAACCTACACAATACTGTTAGTACTTCGATCTAATCAAATACTAATATCAACAAACAATAATTGCTTATAATAAAATATGAAAGCAGTAAGGTAAATGACACCAGAAATTTTATACTGGTTCGTAACCAATGTGGTATCCTACTCTAGTATCCTTGGGTTACAAGGATGTTATCTCTTGATCTCTTTGTAATATGAGTTGAGTACAGCTTGTGTGATTTTCAACGTTCACCAACAACGAACAAGGGTTGGTTTTAACATGCCCACCAACAACGCTAAAGGTTAGTTTTTACTCGCTCACCAACAACGACTCTTTGGTTTTGACTCGCTACCAAAGAAACGAATAATGGCACAACCTCTAAGGACACAATGCCTCTCCAATATTTTTCTGTCTCTCTTTACTCTTTTGTTTACACAGTAAATCTACTAAAAGTAAATTACAATGCTTGTTAAGAATAGAATAAAGAACTTGTAGTTAGATAGACAATTGTATAGAAGGCTCCGCACTTTCTTCCTTCATAGAGCTTGTATATTTATAGCCCATTCAACTTGTTCGGGCTATTGCATAGCCCAAGGTAATTTGACAGTTGCTCCTTTATTTGTTTCCATAATTTGCAGCTCCAGTACTTGTATGAATATGGACAGTATATTGACTTGTAATGACTTTATCACAGTTGTGTTGTAACTTGCAAAAATATTTTACTCTTTCTAGCTCTCTAAGTTCACGCCACCAACGGTTCAAGAGAATCCCTGCCACTGCCGAAAATCCCTCTACACTGTAGTGATTTTCTCTTAGTTATCTATACACTGTAGTGATTTTCTCTTAGTTATCTATGATAGAATAGAGCAGAAAAGAAAATGGACAAGATGGGATTTTTAATACTGCAAACTCACACCTTTATTTGCAACAGAAGAAGCCATTATATAGGCCTTTACAGAGCTTCATTACTGCGCATGAAACCCACAAACCCACGACTAAACAAACATTAACTAGGACTCCTAACAGACTCCACTATGTCAACTAAAATTACTCGTCCACTTCCTAATAACTAGGAGCTGACCAATTTAACTAAATAAAAGACCAAACAAACATTAAATAAATAATTCCTAAATAAAAGGATAATCCCAACACTCTAAAGGTAATTGTTCACTTACTCGTCACTTTAGGTTACTCCCTTCTAGGTCTTGCACGTAACTAGAATGATGGGCTTAGCCCACTCTATTATTATATAATTATTAAATTGTCATTTGACTAGCCATCATTAATTGGACCATTAATAAATTATTAGTTCTAGGCACTTTATACCTATGTAAATGATAATCTCATTTAAGAAAATATATATGTACATGCATATTAATACCTATGAAAATTAAATAAATTATAACTAACAAAATAACTTAAAAGTTCACTCTTAAGATATCGGATTATTACTGTTTAGCTGCCATGTCTGATGCGTTTTCTGAAAAATATACTTTTGGAGGGTAGCAGTTTGTGTTTGGTCAATTAATTTAATAAATACTTTTTTCAATATTAGAACAAAAATTTGTGCTTGGCCGAGGTTCCAAAAGTGCGTTTAGGAAAAAGTTACTCCCTCCGGTGCACAATAAGTGATGTTTTGGATATTTTCATACAGATTAAGAAATTCATCTTTTAACATTAATTAACAATGAAATTGACCATATTAATCTTTACTATCTCTTCACATAAACACCCCTAACACATGTAGGAAAAAAATAATTAATTCATTCTTGAAATCTGGAAAAATCACTTATTTTGGTCCACAAAAAAAGGTCAAAAAATCACTTATTGTGGACCGGAGGGAGTAATTTTTTTTTTAGCAAAACCACTTTTTTCCTACAAGTTTAGAGAAACACCTCAATTTTTTAAAATAAGTACCTTTTTATAAAAAGTAACACGTTTAGCGTCCTCGAAACTTGGCCAAACAAGTTAAGCTCTAGACCTTTAACTAGGGATAAGTGTTCGGTACTTTGGTTACGTAAGAACTTCGATTTGGTACGTTGGTAATTCCTAAAGCAGCAGCCGTAGACTGTAGTCGACCGTGATCACTGGTCACTGCTAATTGCTAAAGCAGCAGCTATATGAATCTGTAATGATAATTTATAAAGACTTCAATAATATTGCTATAATTTCTAAAGAAGGTTATAATTGCTAAAGCTCACTTCAATATAATCGCTATAATTACTAAAGACTTCAGCAGCTATAATTGTTAAAGCAGCAGCTTCAAATAGCATATCAGCTAATTGCTAAAGCACCAGCTGTAATAGAATTGAAGTTATACAGTAGATTTCAATAAACATGAGATTCAACTATTTTTAAAATGTTCCGTATTTCGATTTTGATACTCTAATATCGAAAACCGATCGAAGAACCGAAATATTGATATTCTACTATCAAAAACCATACCGAAAGCCAAAAAATTGGAACCGAAGAATCGAATTTATTTGGTTCGATCCAATCTTTCGGTTTCTCCGTTTCTGTGCCCATCCCAACGCTTACCCCGGGTGTGATTCGGATTGAATTCGGAATAATTTTGGACTTGGTTGAATTGGTGAGGTATGTTCTTCTGGTGTCATCGCACCGACAGAGGCTTTGGCCGTGGGTGCGGACATGCAGGTGTGTGAGGGTACATCCTAGAAATGGAGAAGGCCAGCCAAGGCCTGGGTTCACTGGTGCGGACACCTGGGCGCAGATGCGCATCCCCAAGCGCAAGTGTTATTTCACAGACGCACAACTGTAAGGAGCTTGTGAAGCAATGCAGGTGCGGTCGAGGCTCCATAGAAGCGGGCTCGCAGGTGTGAGTATTTTGTCTGCAAAAGCGGAAATTCATGGAATTAGTTGAAATCGCATTTGCAATGGATTTTTCCGCAAGTGCGACAGTGTGCCTGTAAAATCAAAAATCGCTGGGCAGAAAAGGGAGTGTTCGAGAATTTTATCAGGGTCGAGCCCGAACAAATACTTGGAGAAACGAACAAGCTGCCGTGAGATCGGGTGAAGCCAAGCCTAGAGAAGCTAAGCCTAGAGAAGCTTCAGAGGTAATGAAGATGCTTGAAGCATTAACAAATGGGTGGAGTCAGGCGAGAAAAATATTAAGTCCAATGACAAGAAGATGGAAATATACAACTCTAGGGTCGATCAGATTCCGGGGGCCAGGAGTACCTCCGATACTGAAGGGACCAAATTCTAAAAAAATTATCCAGAAGTCCATCCCCTCGAGTACATCACCGAAGCCGATCCTGAAGAGGTTTCAAATGCCCGACATTCCCAAGAATAATGGGACCACGAATCCAAATGAGTACGTAACCTCCTATACATGCACAATAAAAGGGAACGACTTGAAAAATGACGAAATCGAGTCGGTGTTGCTGAAAAGGTTTGGGGAAACTCTATCCAAAGGGGCAATGATATGGTATCGCAACTTGCCTCCCTATTCTATTGATTCATTTGCTATACTTGCAGATACCTTCATAAAGGCCCATACCGGGGCTATCAAGATCGAGACCAGAAAGTCAGACCTTTTCAAGGTCAAACAAAGACATAACGAGATGCTCAAGGAGTTCATGTCAAGATTCCATATAGAACGGATGGATCTGCCACCGGTTGCAGATGATTGGGCCGTTCAGGCATTCACTCAGGGGCTCAACCCCCGAAGTTCTATAGTCTCTCAATAGCTAAAACAAAATTTTGTGGAATACCTAGCGGTGACTTGGGTCGACGTCCACAACAGGTACCAATCGAAGACGATTAACTCGGACTCCTTCTGGATCTGCTTACCCCATCAGAACCAATGATAGATCGAAGAGGGTCATTGATCAGGAGCCAAGGTTGGTCCGAGATCGATATCAGCTATACAGCCTGGATCGGAGGGGAAACGAATCCAGGCGTCATCTAACTAAGAAAGAGAAGAAAAGTGATCGAGAGTCGAGCGACCGGGGCCTGATGAGCAAAAGTGGTTTTGATAGGTCGCTCGGGAGTAGGGAAGCACCAAGATTATCAGAATACAATTTCAATGTGGATGTTGCAAGCATCGTGTCGGCCATAGGGTGCATCAAAGAGACCAAGTGGCCCCGACCATTGCAGTCCGACCTTGCCGAGAGAGATCCTAATTTGATGTGTAAGTATCACGACACTCACGGTCATAGGACCAAAGATTGCCGATAATTAAGAGCAGAAGTCGCTTGATTGTTCAACAATGAGCACCTCGGAGAATTCCTAAATGAGCGAGCCAAAAACCACTTCAGAAACAGGGACGCCAACAAACAAGTTGAACAAGAGGAGCCTCAGCACGTGATCAACAGGATCATTGTGGGAGTCGAAGTCCCCCAAGGGACAACGATAAAACGCACTAAAGTGTCTATTAAAAAAGCACCCGGGATTACGTTCCGGGGGGGAGTTATCTTGTTCAGCAACGAAGATGCCGAGGGCATCGTACAACCTCATAATGATGCACTTGTAATATCTGTACTTATTAATAAATCTTGGGTTAAACGTGTGTTGATTGATCCACGCAGCTCGGCCAACATCATTAGATCAAGGGTCGTAGAACAATTAGGGTTACATGATCAAATTGTACCGGCGGTCCGGGTGTTAAATGGGTTCAATAGGGCATGTGAGACCACAAAAGGAGAGTTAAGTTTGTCGGTAAACACTGCTGCGATAACCCAAGAAACTAAGTTCTACGTGATCGAAGGGGATATGAGGTACAACACTTTATTCGGAAAGCCATGGGTCTACAACATGAGGGCGGTACCTTCAACCTTACACCAGGCACTTAAATTTCCCACGCCGGGGGAGTCAAAACGGTCTCCGAAGAACAACCGGCCGTAAGGGAAATGTTTGCTATTGATGAAGTGGTCCTGGTGTGTGCGGTCTCAACATCGAGAAGCGAGGAACCGACCAAAAAAGAAGAGACCAAATAACAATCAATAATACCGGCCTCAACCAAACCAGAGAAACAGGAAGAACAAGGAGCGGACGATGAGGATGATTACAGTGTCCCGAGATCATTCATAACTCCCGATAACACCAACACCACCAAATCAACGATCGAGGAGTTTAAGAAAGTTATATTAATCGAGAACCTATCGGATCGAAAGGTATACTAGGATCGAAAGGTATACTTAGGCACGGGGTTAGCGCCAGAGCTCAAGAAAACACTTATTGATTCTCTTAAAGCTAACGCCAACTGTTTTGCTTGGTCCCATCTAGACATGACAAGGATACTACCGGAGGTAACCACTCACAAGTTGAGTTTGGATCCGAAGTTCCATCCGGTCAAGCAGAAGAGAAAAGTTCGAGATCAAACAAGCGTTCATCAAGGATGAGGTATCCAAACTTCTAAAAATAGGTTCCTTCTGGGAAGTTAAATACCCCGATTGGTTAGCTAACGTAGTGGTAGTACCTAAAAAAGGAAATAAATTGAGGATGTGTGTAGACTATAAGGATCGAAACAAAGCATGTCTAAAGGATTCTTTCCCTTTCCCTAACATCGATCGAATGATCGACACGACGGCCAGGCACGCGATACTCAGATTTCTCAACACCTACTCCGGGTACAACCAAATTCGGATGGACCTGGACGACTAAGAAAAGACTTCTTTCATAACAAAGTTCGGCACCTACTGCTATAACGTAATGCCATTCGGATTAAAGAACGCTGGTGCCACTTACCAACGCCTAGTAAACCGGATGTTCGAAGAACAAATAGGAAAATTAATGGAAGTTTATATTGGCGATATGTTGATCAAGTCCCTGCGAGCAGAGGACCATTTGAAATATTTGCAGGAAACCTTTGACATATTAAGGAAGTACAATATGAAGCTAAACCTGGTGAAGTGTACATTTGGGGTCGGTTCAGGTAAATTTCTCGGTTTCATGGTATCTAATTGAGGGATAGAGATCAACCCCAACAAAATAAAGGCCATAGATGACATCATCATAGTCGACAACGTTAAGGCGGTTCAAAGACTGACCGAGCGGATAGCCGTGTTGGGCCGGTTCATCTCGAGATCATCAGATAAGAGCCACCGGTTCTTCTCACTATTGAAAAAGAAGAACAATTTTTCTTGGACTTCAGAATGCCAGCAAGCTTTGCAAGAACTCATGTGATACCTATCGATCCCCCTTTTGCTACACACTCCGAAGGCAGACGAATAGTTGTACCTTTACTTGGCAGTTTCCGAGATGGCGGTAAGTGGTGTCCTAGTCTGATAGGAAGAAGGTACACAATTTCCTATTTATTATGTTAGTAGAACCCTAGGCGATGCTGAAACAAGGCATCCTCACCTAGAAAAGGTAGCGCTCTCCTTACTAAGAGCTTCTAGGAAGCTAAAACCGTACTTTCAATGCCACCCCATATGTGTCGTGACCTCTTACTCACTGTGGAATGTCATGCATAAGCCCGGACCGGCTGGCTAAATGGGCCGTAGAGATTAGTGGGTACGATATCGAGTATAAACCCCGGAGTTCCATAAAGTCTCAAATTTTGGGGGACTTTGTGGCCGACTTTACACCGACCTTGATACCCGAAGTCGAAAAGGAGTTATTGCTCACTTTGGGGGCTAATTCAGGGATTTGGGCCCTATTCACGGACAGTGCATCCAACGCGAAAGGGTACGGGCTCGACATCATACTAAAACTGCCTGCGGGTAGCATAATTAGACAGTCTATTAGAACTGTAAAATTGACTAACAATGAAGCCGAGTATGAAGCTATGATTGCAGGTCTGGAACTGGCTGAGAGCCTTGGGGCCGAAGTTGATCGAAGCCGAATGTGATTCTCTCCTCGTCGTAAATCAAGTCAACGGAACATTCGAAGTAAAAGAGGAACGAATGCGGAGGTACTTAGACAAATTGCAGGTAACCTTACACTAATGCAAGGAATGAACTCTGCAACACGTACCTTGAGATCAAATCAGCGAGGCCGATGCACTGGTCAACTTGGGGTCATCTGTCGACTCCGATGAATTCAACTCGGGGGTAGTAGTGCAACTGATGAATTTGGTGGTAGAAGAAGGTCACGCCGAGGTAAACTCGACAAGTTTAACTTGGGATTGGAGAAACAAATACATAGACTACGTGAAGACAAGAAAATTGCCAGTGGATCCCAAGGAATCGAAAGCCCTGCGCACCAAAGCTGCCAGGTTTAGTTTAATCGAAGGGAAATTGTTCAGAAGGTCCTTCTTCGGCCCACTGGCTAGATGCTTAGGCCCGAGAGAGACCGAATACGCCATGAGGGAAGTTTACGAGGGCACTAACGAGAACCATTCGGGGGCAGAATCCTTAGTTCAAAGCTGATCAGAGCCGGCTACTATTGGAATAAAATGGAGAATGATGCGAAAGACTTCGTAAGAAGGTGCAATGAATGCCAAAGACACCCCCCGATGATTTATCAACCGGGAGTGTTGCTCCACCCAGTCCTGTCACTGTGGCCATTTATAAAGTGGGAAATGGATATCGTTGGTCCTTTACCATGGTCGCCCGACAAGGCCTAATACGTACTACTCATGACCGATTATATTTCTCATGAGGATGGTAATATGTCAATTTGGGATTCTAGCCAAGATCATTTGCGACAACGGAAAACAATTCGTCGGTAGCAAGGTAAGTAAGTTTTTCGAAGACCACAAGATTAAGAAGATATTATCAACACCTTAACACCCTAGTGGGAATGGGCAAGCGGAATCAACAAAAAAAACTATACTCCAAAACCTGAAAAAGAGATTGACCAGTTCAAAGGGAAAGGGGAAGGGGAAGGAAATCTTGCTAGAAGTCTTATGGGCATACCGTACGACTTTGAAGTCAAGTACCGGGGCGACCCTGTTCTCTCTAGTCTACGGAACGGAAGCCTTGATACTAGTTGAGGTAGGGGAATCGACCCTCAAGTTCCAGTATGCTACCAAAGTGTCAAATGGTGAGGCCATGGCCACGAGCCTGGAATTGTTGGATGAAAGGCGGGAAGTCGCCTTGGTCCGGTTGGCTACCCAAAAGCAGCGAGTAGGGAGGTACTACAACCAAAGAGCCAACCTTTGACATTTTTAAGTTGGGGTCTTGGTGTTAAAAAAAGTAACGCTACACACCAGGAACCTAAACGACGGGAAACTGGGCATAAATTGGGAAGGACCGTATAGAGTTGCCGAAATAACCGGCAAAGGCTCGTATAAACGCTAATCAAGAAACGGTGTACAACTACCGAATAGCTGGAACATGGCATACTTGAAACGGTACTACTGCTAAGGTAAGAACTCAATTACCTTTTTTTTATTTCGTTATATTACAGACTAACTTATGCAGGTACTCGGCCAAGGGAAAACGTGACTATTAGGTCTGAAAGCACGTGTTGTACTCTTTTTCCCTTGAAAAGATTTTGTTCCGAAGTGGGTATTCCGGTGAGGTTGTTAGTGAGGTAACAGTAAAACATACTACCTTAGTTTTGAAGATCGATCTTAAACCGGATCCGAGCCCTCACAAGTTCGGCCTCAAATACTGGGGGCCATTACCCCTAGGTTAAGATCCTTAGAAATGAAAACTTTTATATGTAAAAAGTCACGACTTGGTGATTAGGATTCATTTTAAGGGTCAAACGGTCATACGAACCGTTCCCATGTAGCCCACTCTGGTCACGGCACAAGGCTTATACGCCTTCGATTATGTGCCCTACATATAAAACAATGACATAAATTTTTGCTTCCCTCATACTTTATTACTACGCATTTTGCTTCTTCGATGCTTCACAACAGATCCTAGCTACTAAAGGCCCACGAGCTATCCCAACTCGGGGACTGTCGTCCGGTAAAATATTCGGACGGCCCAGGCTATCGAATTTCGGAGGCACCAAGACTATTAGGCAGTGCTCAAATACAAAAGGCTACAGCCACTCTAAAATGGCTCGGAGACGTCTGAAGTCCGTACTCATAAAGTAAAGCCCTTACGTATAATCGAAACCTATTAAAAGGTTGCCCTCGGTAAAAACATCGTCGTATATGACTAAAACACTTGAGTATCTTAAAGGCCTATTTTATCAAAATCTCAAAGCCATGAGTAATCCGGAGTTGCCATCGAAATCGGGCCCCATTCGGGCTTCCGAAGAACGAATGCTCTATATTACGTTTGATTCTATGCTAAGGCATTAAGAATGATACACAAATAAAAGATTGCAAATAGATGCTGAAAAGTAAAAACATGGTATTGCCAAAGGGAAAATTTATATATTTCAAAAACTATTTACAAAGGCACGATAAAACAGCCACAAAATAAATAAGAAAGTAAATATACAAAGGAAAACCAAAAAAGAACTAAGGAATCTATGCCTGATCTTCACCGGGGCTCGACTCAACACTCGAACCATCGGAGCTTTCGGGACCTTTGTGCTCATAGAGTTCCTTTGACTCGGCCTCAAGCCTCTTGGCTTCTTTGATTACGGCCGGCAGGTCAAATCCTCAGGCGTGAATCTCTTCGAGATTCTCCCTATGAGATAGCCGCTATACATAATCGGTCTTCGTCTTTAAGCGAGCCTCGGCTATCTCCATATCAGCCTTATATTGGGCCAACATTAGCTTGACTTCGGAGGAATCGATCGAAGTTTCTCATATTTGGACTTCAGCGTAGTGTATTCCTGGCCGTGGGCATCCCGTTCTGTGACATCTGAGTTCAGTTGTGCCCGGAGTTCATCATTTAGCCGTAACCACTTGTCGGCCTTGTCTTTTGCCACCCGGAGCTGGTCCTTCTCCGATGCTAGCTCATCTTTTGTAGCCTCTTTTTCTGAAGCCAGTACGTCCATCCTGCCCCTCTATGCCTCAGTCATGGCCTTGACCTTATCCATCTCGGCCTGAAGCTGGTCAATCAAGTCTATCTTCTCTTGGACTTACGAAGTTGCATCATTAGTCATCACGAGTAGCTTCTCGTTTTTAGCCTCAAAGATCCTTACCTTCTTGACCAGATCGACATTCTCCCATTTCACAGACGAGGTCTCTTTCTACGCCTTTTCCAGCTTGGCCTGGAGAGTTGGGAGATCCTTAAGAGCCTTGTCCTGTTGTTCACTGAGAGCCCTGTACATGTTCTCCTTTCCGACCTACTCTTTGAGGTCGAACTCGAGCTAGCTGATTTCCGAGCGGGACCAAAGGAAGCTTTCATGATGGAGCACCGAAGCCTGAAAAACAATGAGGTCATTAGAACATGCTAAAACTTAGCAAAATTTGCAAAGCATACAAGGAGTAGACGTCTTACCCGGTTCAGTGCCTGTTGCGCATCATGGAAGAGGCTCGATGTGCCTACTTCGTTCATATTTGCCCGATCCTCCAGAAAACGAAGGTAGCTGGACACACCCACCGGAGAGGATAGTGCCCGGGCGTCTGCTGTGATAGTAAGAACGATCGTTCTCTGACGTTTGAGATCCGTGCTTGGGATAGGGAACCTTACTAGCTTTGGGCTCGAGCTCAGCTCGCCCCCTCCCGATAGCATGTCCTTTCTAGGGTCCTCCAGGTAACCAAGCCCATAATAGTCCTCCAATGCGCTGATGTCTATGCCATCAAAGAACATGTTGAGGGCATCATATGCGCCTCGTGCTATCTCGTTTGATGTTTTTTTGTCGTCTTGAGCCTCTTTGAGCAACTCTGTGTGGGACAGTGTCTCCACGATGTCGATGGCACCGGCTACTTCCTTCGGGGCAGAAGTGGCTTCTCGAGAGGCCACCTTATCCGGTTTCCGCATGCTCTCTCTTGTTGATGGTCGACCCATGAGAAATGAACTCAAGATCATCATCCTCAGGGTAATCCCTGAGCTAGAAGAGGGAATTTGGGTCTGGTACCCTGGCTTTGGTGATCTTCCTGTTACTTTTTCGGAACCGGAGGGTTCAATGAGCAAGGATGGGGCCTCATCCTCGTCGAACGGCCTAAGCTCGGTGGTCTTGGGCAAACCTGTGAGAAGGAAAAAGAATTAACAGAAATACAAGTCAAGTATGTGAGTGTAATTATTCGGGACGAAGTCTCACCATGGGAACGAGCCTACCACCTGCCCTTCGATAGCTTGGGCCATCCACGCTCGAAGTAAGACATTTGTTTGCAGATCCCCTCGATCCACTCCTTGAAGCGGTGGACTGCATTAGGAACCTGGGCGACTGCTGCACAATAGTAAACACGGGCAATTAGAAAAAGAATAAAAGAAAGTGCCAAGTACTCAAGAAGGAAAAGACTTACGGGATGGGTTTCATTTTTCAGGGAATGGTAGAAATATGGGGGGGGGGATGAGATCTTCGGTTTTCACCTAAACGAACCTCCCCTGCTAGCCTCTATCTCGATCTTAATCGATGCTTGAGAATGATGATTTACTTGCTCGATGAACGAGCTTGATCAGCCCCCCTCGGAAGATTCGGGGACTGTAAAGATGAAGCAAGTGGACGAGGGTGAACCGATGTGCTTCGGTGTTGTTTACAAAGTGGCGAAGGAGGATTACGATCCTCCAGAAGGATGGGTGAATATGCCCAAGGCAGATCTAGTACCTTTTGCAGAAGCCGGGGATTATAGGGTCCATCGGGGCAAACATGAAGGAGTAAGTGTAAACACTTAGATACCCCTCCACATGAGTGGTGATATCTTCATTGGGCCTGGGAATGACCACCTCCTTGCCCTCCTAGTTGCATTCCACCCAAACCGTGGGAAGTGAGTCCTCGGTAACGGAGTATATGTACCTCCAAACTCCTTCGCTTCGATCCTGTTGACTAGAGGCCTTTTCGACTTTAAATTCATATTCGATAGAGCAACCCTGGGGAACGAAACTCTTCAAGGGAGGCTCCGGGACCACCTCGGGAATGGCCACCTCGGCATCCGTGGCCGAGTTGGAAGTTGAAGGGGCGGTTTGCTGAGGCACGGAATTGGAAGTTTTTGCCATCAGAAGAAAAATATGAAGGTTTGAAGATGAGGATGAAGATTTGAAGATGGGGATGAAGGTATAAAGGTCTGATTTGAAGATTTAAAGAAGTATGAAGATTTTACGATGAATATATGAAGATCTAATAAGCAATATATAAAGATTTGAAGAGGATAGAGTTAAGTGGAGAATTCGAGGGTAAATCAAAGAGCTCTGGAATCGGAAAGTGAAAAAATGAAAAAAGGGATCGGAGTTTTTGTAGAGGAAAGATAATCAATGCGTGACGTTTCACATTCGAGGACCTGACACGTGTCCAAAGTCAGAATGACATGATTGGTGGGATGTTTCACTGACCCATCAACTCGATTGTAGCTTACAAAAGAAGGAACCATGGTTACTTTATCGCTTCCCGTGGCTTTGATAAATCTACTCTCCAAAAAACGAGGCGACTATCTGTGTACGGGTAAAATCAAGGGTAAAGTTTTTCCCAATTCCCCGATGAGAGAACAAAGGAGAAGAACGGATCGACATAATTATAATCGAGGCAAGAAATCCTTCATATCGAGACCCGAGAGGAATGAATGATGTATCTAAGATCAGACACGGTAAAGCGACATACCCCGGACCGAGTATAAATTCTGGACCTCAGGAGATACGATGATCGGTTATACATGACAGATGGGGGGCTGTAATATTCATCCTCAACCGAATATTACAGTGCGAATCCCGTTCAGTATCAATAATGGATCAACAATTACCAGAATAAGAAGATTTATTACCCTTTTTAGACTTATACTAAGACCTAAATTCTCCTACTATATAAAGGATAAGTTTTTCTTTAGTGTGACACATTGTAACGCGCAATTCAAAGCAATAAAAATCTACCTTTTTCTTCTAGCTACTGTTCAAGGCATTACTTGTTTGTTCTTTTCTCCACTCATGACCGAGCTTGTACCGAGGGTTCAATCGAGAATGAGTTCCACTGCTCAATCTAAGATCAGGCTTGGTCATTAAACTTATGCAGCAAATATGACACATGAAATTACATTATAATTACGTTATTCCAAACAAACATATCTATGTAATTACTCTATTGTGTAAGTACTAGACATATGGGCGTATGCAGAAATTTTTGTAAGATGTTTCGTATTTATATAAGTTTAAAAAATATTAAGTAATATCAAATATCATTTTCTCCCCGACTTAAAATTTTAATAAAAATATTTGCTCAAAGATATTTGAAAAAATATAATGTCCAAATCCAACCTCGGACCTACTACCTTTAGAGGCCAAAATATGAGCTTGACTAGTGGACCAAGAACTACCCTTTTCAAAGGAGCGGTGTTATTATTATATATTCCCGCTGGATTTTGTAACAACCCGACCGGTCGTTTTGAGCTCTAGTGCGTCGTTCAGCGGTTTGAGGCCTTGAGTAACTTCATTTCAGGTATTATGACTTGTACGCGTGGTCGGAATCGAATTTCGGGATGTTTGGAGTCGATTTGGGAAGAAAATTCTAAATTCAGAAGTTTTAAGTTGGAAGAATTGACTAAAGTTTAGTTTTTTAGTAAACGAACTCGGAATCGGGATTTGAAGGTTCCAATAGGTTCGTATGATGATTTTGGACCTTGGCGTATATTCGGGTCGAGAATCGGGTGGCTAGGGAGTATTTCGGTGCTTATTACGGAAGGTTGGCATTTTTAAGATTTAAGAATTTCCTAAATTTGGGTTGGAATAGATTTTGATGTTATCTATGTCCATTTGGGATTCCGAGCCTGGGAATAGTTCCATATAGTGATTCTGATTTTATGAGCGTGTCCAGACATTGATTTGGAGGTCCATAGATCATTTCGGCGTCAATTGGCGAAAGTTAAAAATTTAGTTAATTTTGAGAAGTTTGACCGGGAGTGGACTTTTTGATATTGGGGTCGGATTCTGATTCCGGAAGTTAGAGTAGTTCCATAATGTCAATTATGTCTTTTGTGCAAAATTTGAGGTCAATCGGACGTGATTTGATAAGTTCCGGTATCGATTGTAGAAGTTTGATGTTTCAAAGTTCATTAAGTTTGAATTGGAGGGTGATTCATGGCTTTAGTGTTGTTTGATGTGATTTAAATGCATGACTAAGTTTGTATGATATTTTAGGACTTGTTGGTATGTTTGGTTGGGGTCCCGAGGGCCTCGGGTGTATTCCAGATGGTTAACGAATCGATTTTTGAACTAAGGCAATGCTGGGAATTTTCTGGTTGTTGGTGCAATCTCACCTGCGGAAAAGGGCCGCAGGTGCGATGCGGCAAAAGAGGCCAGGCAAGTGCATGAGCGGGTTTCCATGGGCAGTGCTGGGACCGCAGATGCGGTCATCTCGTCACAGAAGCGGGACCGCACCTGCGGAGTGATTAGCGCAGAAGCGAGGGCGCACATGTGCATATGGGCCACAGAAGCGGCGGACGACCTGGACTTGGGTGCTCGCAGGCGCGAGACTTGGAGCTGCAGAAGCAGCTGTCTCAGGAGTGACCTTCTGGGCCACAGAAGCGGAAATCGCGATTGGACAGAACCCTTTAAGTTTGAGGGTTCGATATTTTTGCCCATTTTTCGCATTTTGGAGCTCGGGTTGGCCGACCTTTGAGATGAATTTCACTATACAACTTGGGCAAAGTGTTCTTGACTCCCTTGTAATTATATTTCATGAATTAATCTTCACTTTTGGTGTATGATTATCGAATCTTCAAGAGAAATCGAAGGAAATTTCTATAATTTCATAAAAATAAATTTTCGAGTTTTGATTTTGATTTAGAGTCGGATTTGAGTGAAATTAGTATGGTTGAACTCGTAATTGGATGGGTTACCGGATTTTATAAGTTTTGTCCGGTTCTGAGATGTAGGCCCCACTGCCAACTTTTCGAGCGGAGTTGAGAATTTTTATAAATTGTTAAATTTCAAGCGTTGGAGTATACATTTTAATTGGGTTGCACATTGTTTGTATAGTTTTGGGTCGACAAGCATCGATTTGAGGTGTTAGAGTGGAGTCGGAGCCGGCTATAGAGCTTCAGAGCGAGGTAAGTCTCTTGTCTAACCTTGTAAGAGGGAATTTCCCCATAAGTGATTTAAATTAATAATTGTTGCTAATTGTGGGGGCTACATAGGCACGAAGTGACGAGAGTCCATGTGTAGCTACTAATTATGCTATGTCCGGGTAGTTTAGGACTCAAAGCATGAATTATTTGTAATAATTGCATCCTTTATTTAATTAAAGTACTCGAATTATATTGAAAATTATTAGAGGAAAGAGTAAAAGACCGAAATTTTGCATACTTGATTTTTTGTGCAAATTACTTGATTGTTAATAGAAATTGTACATCCTTATGTGTCAGCCATTTAATAACTTCTCATTCCGGAGGTTCATAAGAAAATGTCCTCCTTTCTTGTGGAGCGGGCCAAACGCCTCGGCAGTATAGATGCATCTATGGATCGTGCCGCACGTTCCTCGGCAGTGTACACGATACTCTGGATCGGGCCGTACGACCTCGACAGAAATCATGCTTAATATTAATAATTACACGATACCTTGACATCCTATTGCAGCTTGTGAAGATAATTGATTAATTAGAAATTATTGAATTTGAAAGAATTATTTATTCCCGCTTGTTAAGAAAAATTATTGTTATTCACATCAACCATGTCTAGTTAAATATTTCTATTTTAATATTATTGACCCATAGTGAGTGTCAAAGTTGACCTCTCGTCACTACTTCTTCGAGATTAGACTTGATACTTACTGGGTACACGTTGTTTACGTACTCATACTACAATTGCTGCACATTTTTGTGCAGGTACATATATGTCTAATGATCTTTTGGGCGCAGAGGCGCAACTATCACGGGGACTTACTGTGAGCTGCATTCCATATTACGAATCCGCAGCTACAGAGTCTCCATCAAAATTATTTATAAACTCCTGTCTAATTTGTATTCCATATAGATGTTGCATTTAACATATTTTTCCTCGTTGATGCTCATGTACTTGTGACACCGGGTTTTGGAGGTTCCTACTGGATGTTTGGTAGAGTAGTTCACATAACCATCATTGTTTCACTCTGTAAATCCTATTTTATACTAATTAGTTAATAGAAATTTTGATTTCAAAGGTAATAAAGATAGGTAATTGAATTAGTAAATTACCGTTGGCTTGCCTGACGGCGGCGTTAGGCTCCATCACGATCTACAGTGGAAATTAGGTCGTGACAACATGGTATCAGAGCTCTAGGTTCATTTAGGACTCACGAGTCATGAGCAAGTCTAGTAGAATCTTGCGGATCGGTACGGAGATGTCTGTATCTGTTAGGAGCATTTCCCTTCTTGATTCCTTTATCGTGTGGTTTGATTCCATTGAGGCTTGTGCCTTTATTTCCTTCTTACTCATTCTTATATGATGTTAAGCGCTCGTGTCAATTGGGCATCGAGGAGTTGTAATGGTACTACAGACGTGGTACAGGATGTTTCTCCATGCGCACTCAAACAAGTTATTATCGTCGCCTTGCGGAAGGATGTTCTTTTGTTCCAGCTCAGTATCTGTATTTGCTATGGTTTCGAGACCGTGCACGGGTAGCTACGATGTCTATGTGTTGTTATCGCACAATGTTGGTGTAATGGTAAGGTGATTGTTTATATGTTGAGGCAGTGAATGGCTTGAAGAGAGGATTTCTCAGTGCATGATTAAGGGGTTCAACATTTAATTCCAGCGGAGGAAAGGCAATCGGACTATAGATGTCCATGTTTGGTTGATAAAGTAACGAGACTTGATATTTTCGAGCGTGGTGGAATTTTCATTGTGATGCGGTGTTGCCGTCCTCGTTTGAACGCATTACGGTTCACCGATTTACGGTCTTCTTGGATTTAACCTTCAGAGCAGGGTGTTGTGAAATGGTGCCTGAGAGGTGGTTGCCAGAGATAGCTGTGTGCAGCAGTCCAGAATCGAATTGGTATTTCTAATGTGACGGCTCGAGTAAGATGACCTTCTAGGAAGCTTAAAGCTGGTAGCAATTTATTGGTTCAGGTGCTACAGGGATGGATTTTGATTTGATGCAACGTTTGGGCATCAAAGTATGAGGGAGGACATGGCGGGAAGCATTTCGTGGTGGTTGAAGTACTAGCAGGTCAAGTATGAAAAGCAGAGATTGAGATGTTTTTAAAGGAGATGGTTTAACCGAAGTAAGAGTGGCAAATTAGCATATGGATTCTGTGGTAGGATAACCACGTACCTTGGGGGAAAGTGTAGAATGGTTTGGGAATTGTGATGAAGGGCGATTTGGCCTACAGATTTTATTTGGAGTGGTGGTCAATGTATGAAGAAAGATTTAATATAGCAAAAAGGAGTTTTCTTGAAAGGAGGAGGGGTGTGAAGATCTAATTATCATTTCAGATGCAATATGACTTGAGTCCGGAAGGTATGGTTGAACTTTCAATTGATATCAATAGGAAGGAGCAGAATTGTACGATTGGTGGACGAGCATGGGCTCTAGAGGGTTACCGAATGCGTGGTAGTTGCACCTAGTGCAACGTCATTGGAAGACGTCGGCATGGCATTTTCACAGGTGGATTGTCCCCTGTGAACAGGCTAGTGGTTGCGTTATGTTGATGAAGTTGCTATGAAGGATTTTAATTCAGAATGTTCATGAAAAGCTTAACAAAAGACTTCAAGAAATTTGGCGGTTAACGGCGCGGGATCATAGTAAATGAGAAAGAGGAATAGTTGTGGGCTTTATATTATATGATGGTATCTTAAAGCTAAGTGGGGGAGCCCCACCGTCTACAATTGGATCGTGTGGTTGTCGGCTTGTGCAACTTCCGGTTATCGGCACATTGGTGGATTATTTGTGACTAATAAAAAGGAAACATCACGGGTAATTCGAGCAGAGAAATTGATAAATGTGTGCTATATTTCTTCTTATCGATTCAGGTGCAGATTTTGGGAAGACTCAGAGTTATGCTTCTTATGGCGGTAGTGTACAAAGATTTAGCCGGTTGCTTCTTTGTGAGGGTATTCATGTACTAGCAAGGAAATGGAGTTTGGTTATATTCTAGACCAGGTCAGAGTGGGTTACTCTTCACAATGGTCCAGTGAGTTCAAGAATTTAAGTCCAGTACATAAGGATTTCGGGTCCATTGTGTGGTTAAGGATCGAGTTTCTGTAGGGGATTGTGAACGAGACTTAGAGTGTTTTATGTTATCATTGGGTATGCGGTGCGGTATTGGAGGAGAGGAAGAAATAGCTTCGGATTTGCGGGAATAGGTATACTGGTTGGAGTACCATTGTGCGCATGAGGAAGGCATGAGATGAGTTATGAGTATTGAGACGATGTGGTCTCGTGATACGGGTCACTCGGGATGAGTGTGGATTTAGTTTGTTATGTTTAAATGGAGCTGCTAGTATTTCTAGGGCAAGTCAAGAATGAATTTGAAGAAGTTGGGCCGGTGAGTAATGGTTGAATCAGCATGATTGTGGCAGTGATTAGTTCCTTTAGCGTGAATTTATACATATGGTTTGTGGTTGTAATCGTGGGCTTGACAGCCACCATAACTCGATTAATTCAGGAGGTATGTAATTCAAACGGTCTTGTTGTGTAAATAGATTATGAAAAAGTTATGGCAGTTTAGATCGTGACTTGAGGTTGGTATATCTCCGCGGTCTGGGAATTCAGTTGCATGTTGCATTGGTTCTTCGAAAATGAGCTAAGTGAAAGGTTTCTACCCAATGTAGTGACTTATTCCACTAGTAGTTCAAGGGTTATGGTGATTACATGTATTATCGCGTAGCAGCATGATAGGTGCGGTGAGCGGCATGGGAATTGGAAGTTGAAGGTCAAGGTTGTGGTTCGGTGTTGATTAGAATGTCACGAGCTAGGATGAGCATGTGTTCAGAGTAAGATGGCATTTTCTTTAGTGTGACCTGAGGATGGCATACTGTGTAAGAGGCCTTATGTAATGAATTGCGGATTCTTAATTTATTTTACGGAATTTTAACGATGGGTGGTATGGATGTGCAAACTTTTTTACATGAGTAAAAGGTTATTGGAACGTACCCAATGGGGAAATCTGTATAAGTGTGTTATGTTAGTCACTTGATTGCTAAGGATTAAAACCAAGTATGGAGATTTTGGGTACTATTGTTAATGTGAGAGTTTGTTCCGGATTGGGGCGGCTGCTCGTGTGTGTCATGAAAAGGGCCATTGTGGATCCTTGAAAGGTTTTTAGCCCAGTATGGTATGATCAGAATCGATTTGAGGTCCGTTGGTGGGTCTAAGGTGAATGTGTGCTCTACGTAAGGTCGGGCGTGTTCATTCATCATAACATTGCTTATGAAGGAATTGGCGGGCATTAGATGTTATTTCTGCCGTCTGTTATTCCGTGTAGCCTATATTGTGCCACGTGGGTTGTGAAATGGCTTGATTATTCGCACATGTGTTGAGGTCTCGTGTAGCTTGCAGTGTTATATGAGCAGGATAGCTCTCGAGATGCAGGTCATTTATCGCACCTTAGTTGTGCTTGAGTTTCGTAGCGTGTGGCGTTATTTGCCTTCCCAGGATTTGTACTATGCACTGGCCGTGCTTGTGATCGATATTCAGGTATTTCGTAAGTATAAGCGTTACGGCTTGATGTGTGTGTTTTCTTCTTGAGTGTCATGTTGGATCGAGTTGCACGCCACAACAGTGAGATGTTGATAACGGTTACATATATTTGATTCAGAGTATTTTTGTTTCTCATCCTCTGATGAGAGTTCATAGCGTCTGTTCGACCATTTTATTCATTACGCGGGCTGGGAAGCCCCATTCCAGAGTTCAATTTCCTTATATATCGCATTCGAGTTCGTAGCCTGTTGGTGCATTTTTGACGTCATACGAGATCTTGGTCAGTGGTTAAGGTAGTTTATTACCTGTGTAGCTTATACTGGGTGAGACGAGACTATTGAACCTGAAATTCAGTGCAATCAAATTTATATAAGTACATTAGAGAGAGAATATCATTATTGGGTTCAAAATGAGGCTATGGTCCTTATTAGGAGAAGCGACTCCATGATTTGATTGATTCAACAGGTGGTTATGAATTTCTATACATCATCTCTGTCATGACAGTATTATGAGGATTGAAACTGGGCTTATTTGTATTATGAGGTGTATTGCGAGCATCAGGTATCCAGTTATTGTGGTCGGAGGATGTTGCCTTGGGAAAATTAGTTATGCGGTGCGTGGTGTGATTTCTGCATAGATACACAATCGTGTTTTAGCATAGTGTGTAGTGATTGATACTGTGTTCGTATGTTAGAATAATGTATTGTAAAGAAATTCAGAGGTTGGAATTTTGGTCTCAGGCTTATAGATTGAATAAAAGAGAGGACCTTCAGTCTGACTCGAGCTGAGGTGCCAAACTAGAATTGTGATGGCACGGGTTGGTACACAAGGTATTAAACAGTGATTTTGTGAATCTTCGGAGCAATTCCTAGCACGTTTGAGGATGAACGTATATTTAAGTGGGGGAGAATCTAATGACCCGACCGGTCATTTTGAGCTCTAGCGCATCGTTCGACGGTTTGAGGCCTTGAGTAGCTCCACTTCAGGTATTATGACTTGTACGCGTGGTCGGAATCAAATTTCAGGATGTTTGGAGTTGATTCGGGAAGAAAATTCTAAATTCAGAAGCTTTAAGTTGGAAGAATTGACTAAGGTTTGGATTTTTAGAAAACGACCTTGGAATCGAGATTTGAAGGTTCCAACAGGTTCGTGTGATGATTTTCGACCTGGGTGTATGTTCGGGTTGAGAGTCGGGTTGCTAGCGAGTATTTCGGTGCTTATTACAGAAGGTTGGCATTTTGAAGGTTTAAGAATTTCCTAAGTTTGGGTTGGAATGGATTTTGATGTTATCTATGTCCGTTTGGAATTCCGCGCCTGGGAATAGTTTCGTATGGTGATTCGGATCTTATGAGCGTGTCCGGACATTGATTTGGAGGTTCGTAGGTCATTTCAGCGTCAATTGGCGAAAGTTGAAAATTTGGATAATTTTGAGAAGTTTGACCATGAGTGGACTTTTTGATATCGGGGTCGGATTCCAATTTCGGAAGTTGGAGTAGTTCCGTAATGTCAATTATGAATTGTGTGCAAATTTTGAGGTCAATCGGACGTGATTTGATAGGTTCCAGCATCGATTGCAGAAGTTTGATGTTTCAAAGTTCATTAAGTTTGAATTGGAGGGTGATTCGTATTTTTAACGTTGTTTGATGTGATTTAAAGGCTCGACTAAGTTCGTATGATGTTTTAGGACTTATTGGTATATTTGGTTGGTGTCCCGAGGTCCTCGGGAGGATTCCAGAGGTTTAACGGATTGATTTTTGAACTAAGGCAATACTCGGAATTTTTTGGTTGCTGGTGCAATCGCACCTGCGGAAAAAGGGCCACAGGTGCGACGCCGCAAAAGCGGCCAGGAAAGCGCAGGAGCGGGTTTCCATGGGCAGTGTTGGGACCGCACATGCGGTCATCTCGCTGCAAAAGCGGGACCGCACCTGGGGAGTGATCAGCGCAGAAGCGAGGGCACACATGCGCATACGGGTTGCAGAAGCGACGGGCGACCTGGACTTGGGTTCTCGTAGGTGCGAGACTTGGATCCGCAGAAGCGGCTGTCGCAGGAGCGACCTTCTGGGCCGCAGAAGCGGAAATCGCGACTGGGCAGAACCCTTTAAGTTCAAGGGTTCGATATTTTCACCCATTTTTCGGATTTTGGAGCTCGGGTTGAGCGACCTTTGAGAGGAATTTCACTACACAACTTGGGGTAAGTGTTCTTGACTCCCTTGTAATTATATTTCATGAATTAATCTTCACTTTTAGTGTATGATTATCGAATCTTCAAGAGAAATCGAAGGAAATTTCTATAATTTCATAAAAAATTATATTTTCAAGTTTTGAATTCCGATTCGGAGTCGGATTTGAGTGGTATTAGTATGGTTGAACTCGTAATTGGATGGGTTGCTGGATTTTGTAAGTTGCGTCCGGTTCTGAGATGTGGGCCCCACTGCCAACTTTTCGAGCGGAGTTGAGAATTATTATAAATTGTTAAATTTCAAGCGTTGGAGTATACATTTTGATTTGGTTTCACATTGCGTGCATAGTTTTGGGTCGACAAGCATCGATTTGAGGTGTTAGAGCGGCGTTGGAGCCGACTATGGAGCTTCGGAGCGAGGTAAGTCTCTTGTCTAACATGTAAGAAGGAATTTACCCCATAGGTAATTTAAATTAATAATTGTTGCTAATTGTGGGGGCTACGTACGCACGAGGTGATGAGAGTCCGTGCGTAGCTACTAATTATGCTATGTCCGGGTAGTTTAGGACTCAAAGCATGAATTATTTGTAATAATTGCATCTTTTATTTAATTACAGTACTAGAATTATATTGGAAATTGTTATAGGAAAGAGTAAAAGACTGAAATTTCGCATAGTTGAATTTTTGTGCAAATTACTTGACTGTTAATAGAAATTGTATATCCTTATGTGTAAGCCTTTTAATAACTTCTCATTCCGGAGGTAAATAAGTAAATGTCCTCCTTTCTTGTGGAGTGGGCCAAACGCCTCAGCAGTATAGATGCATCTATGGATCGTGTCGCACGTCCCTCGGCAGTGTACACGATACTCTGGATCGGGTCGTACGACCTCGAAAGAAATCGTGCTTAATAATAATAATTACACGATACCTTGACATCCTATTGCAGCTTGTGAAGATAATTTATTAATTGGAAATTATTGAATTTGAAAGAATTATTTATTCCCGCTTGTTAAGAAAAATTATTGTTATTCACATCAACCATGTCTAGTTAAATATTTCTATTTTAATATTATTGACCCATAGTGAGTGTCAAAGTCTACCCCTCGTCACTACTTCTTCGAGATTAGACTTGATACTTACTGGGTACTCGTTGTTTATGTACTCATACTACACTTGCTGCACATTTTTGTGCAGGTACATATATGTCTAGTGATCTTTTGGGTGCAGAGGCCCAGCTATCGCGGGGATTTACGGTGAGCTGCATTCCATGCTACGAATCCGCAGCTACAGAGTCTCCATCAAAGTTATTTATATACTCCTGTCTAATTTGTATTCCAGACAGATGTTGCATTTAACATATGTTTCCTAGTTGATGCTCATACACTTGTGACACCGGGTTTTGGGGGTTCCTACTGGATGTTTGGTATAGTAGTTCACATAACCATCATTGTTTCACTCTGCAAATCCTATTTTATACTAATTAGTTAATGGAAATTTTGATTTCAAAGGTAATAAAGATGGGTAAATGAATTAGTAAATTACTGTTGGCTTGCCTAACTGCGGCGTTAGGCACCATCACGATCTACAGTGGAAATTTGGTCGTGATAGATTTGTTGTTCTAAAAGCGTAAGTCAGATTTTTAGAATATACCTTTCTGGGTTGCTTTTGCTTTTCCAGCATTCGCCCCTTCCCTAACAGACGTGTGGGAATAAAGCTACTACTATCTTTTTTTTTTCATTTACTCTCAAAAGTAGTAAAGATCTATTATGCGGGCTCCAGAAAGTGATGGGGGTACTTTTCTTTTCCCTTAAGGAGATTTACGGATAACAATCAGACCTTACTAGGGACAGGGACCAGAGCTTCCCTCAACCGACATGATCGTCCCAATCCCGTCGACCCGATTGGCTCTCGTTCTAGTTTGGTGGAAAGGTGAAAATCACTAAATCTTTCTTCCTGGTTGGTGTACGGTGGAGGGTAGTTGAAGATGATGTTACGCGGCGTTACACTGTTGCCGCTGCGAGAATATTATTATAAATATATAATAATATTTTTGGACAAAGCAGTATTGGACGACACCGCTTCTTCCCATGTGCATCCGCTCCTGACTAGACAATGTAATTACTACCCTAATAATTACGCTAACTTTAATTACAAGGTGTAAATTTCTAGTTAATTAGGTTGCAACCATGAATAAGTAATAATATACAATTCACTATCAGTACTAAGGTAGTTTCGAAAAGTAGGATACACATTTAAGTGTTTGTTTACTTTATGAATAACATCCATGTGCTAAATAGCATAGGTGATAGGACCATCTAAACTTTCATTAAGAACAAGGGTGTAAGCAAAAACTTTTATAAGCAGTGTCGTATTGTAACGACCCGACCAGCCGTTTTGAGCTTTAGTGCATCGTTCGGCGGTTTGAGGCTTGGAGTAGCTTTACTTCAGGTATATTGACTTGTACGTGTGGCCGGAATTGAATTTCGGAATGTTCGGGATGGATTTGGAAAGAAAATTCTAATTTCGGAAGCTTTAAGTTGGAAGAATTGGCTAAGATTTGACTTTGAGTATATGACCTCGGAATCGGGAATTGAAGGTTCCAATAGGTTTGTATGATGATTTCGGACTTGTGCGTATGTTCGGGTTGAGTATAAGATTAGCCAGGAGCATTTCAGCGCTTATTATAGAAGGTCGGCGTTTTAAAGGTTTAAGAATTCCATAAGTTTGGTTTGAAGTGGATTTTGATGTTATCGATGTCCGTTCAGGGTTCCGAGCCTTGTAATAGCTTTGTTATGTCATTTGTGACTCGTGTGAGAAATTTGAAGTCATTCCGGATTGATTTGATACGTTTCGGCACATGATATAGAGTGTGGAAATTTGAAAATTATAAGTTTGATTCGAGGCGCGATTCATGATTTTGATGTTATTTGACGTGGTTTAAGGCTTTGACTAAGTTCGTATTGCATTTTGGGACGTGTTGGTATATTTGGGTAAGGTCCTGAGTGTCTCGGGTGGATTCCGGATGGTTAACAGATTTATTTTTGGACCTAAGAGATGCTGAAGCTGGGCAGCAGCTTGTGTGATCGCTTCTGCAGAAGTTAGGTCGTAGAAGCGACCTCGCAGAAGTGAGGTGAGGCTCACAGAAGTGGCTTGGGCAGCCTAGGCGTGAAGTCGCAGAAGTGGAGGCGAGCAGCGCACCTGCGAGTGCGCAGAAGCGAGGCCAGGGCTGCAGGTGCAGGAATTTGCGCAGATGCGCTAGGTTGTGTTGCACCTGCGGTTGCGCATGAGCGGAAGAATTTTTGCAGGTGCGATGGACTGCTAACAGTAGGCTTCCATAGGAGTGAGGAAGTTTCCGCAGAAGCAGAGCCATCGAAGCAGCTGCCTTTCCGCAGATGCGAGAGGTTGTCCGGGCAGAGGGGTTCTTTTAAAAGTGGGATTTGGCCCATTTTTCTCTCATTTTCACTTGGTTGGGATGATTTTGGAGAGCTTCAAGGGGAGATTTTCATCAAGCAACACAAGGTAAGTGATTCCTACCTATTACAAGTTAAATACATGGTTTGTATATGGATTTAAACATGGAAACTAGTAGAAATTTTGGATTTTGGTAGAAAACCTAGAATTTGGCAATTTTGGATTTTGACCACGAAATTGGATATGGAATTGGGAATAAATCATATAATTGAGTTCGTATTGTTATGGGTAATGTTTATATTCAATAACTTTCGGAATCCGGGCAAGTGGGCCCGAGGGTTGACTTTATTGACTTTTCGAGCGGAGTTGGTAATTTGTTTAAATCGAATTATTACGAGTATTGGAGTATATTTTTATTGGTTTGCACATTGTTTGACTAGTTTTGGATCGTTTGGCTTGGTGTCACGACCCAAACTCCTTCCATATAACGTCGTGACGGCACCTAGTCTTTACGACTAGGTAAGCCTAACAAATTACGGAAATATAACAAAAACGAAAGTAAAACTTGGCAACTAACAGCAGTGGATAACGGAATAACTAATAACAATACCGCTTGGCATGTACAATAACCAATACTCTAAATGCACAGTTTTCCCAAAACCCGGAATATCGTAAGTCACAAACTACAGAAGGAAACTAGTATCTCTATACACCAGAGTCTAACAAAAGAAGTACGGAAGGTAAACGACTTAGGAGAGAATAGAGGAGGACTCCGAGGTCTGCAGATGCGGTAGATATACTTTGAAGTATCCATACAGTAGCAAGAACTCTTAGCTAATAGCGGGGCTGATAAGTAGTACCTCGATCGGCACACAAAAATATGTGCAGAAGAGTAGCATGAGTACACCACAACGTTACCCAGTAAGTGCCAAGCCTAACCTCGGTCGAGTAGTGACAAGGTCAGGTCAGGCCCACTGGTATATAATAAATAAAGTAGGAGAATATACAGTATAATAAGAGACTAGAATTTAACAAAAGGAAACACAGCAAGGCAACAATACAACACACAAGGGTAAACAGCAGGGGATCTCCCGAGATACCGTCTCATAGTCCCAAAATAAATATACAGGGAGAACTCTCGAGGTACCACCTCGTAGTCTCAAAAGTAAATATGTAGGGAGAACTCCCGAGGAACCGCCTCGTAGTCTCAAAAGTAAATGTGCAGGGAGAACTCCCGAGGAACCGCCTCGTAGCCTCAAAAGTAAATATACAGGGAGAACTACCGAGGAACCTCCTCGTAGTCTCAAAAGTAAATATACAGGGAGAACTCCCGAGGAACCGCCTCGTAGTCTCAAAAGTAAATGTGCAGGGAGAACTCTCGCGGAACCGCCTCGTAGTCTCAAAAGTAAATATACAGGGAGAACTCCGAGGAACCGCCTCGTAGTCTCAAAAGTAAACACACAGCTCAACCAATAAATACCATAGTTAACATCAAGAATTTTACAGTCTTAACTGATAAAGAACAAGAAAAAAAAATAGGAAATCAACTAGGCATGCTTCATAGAGTTCAAATAAGCAGTTAAAACACATAGACATGCGATATTAGACTAAACAGGATAACTACTCATGTTGGAATAACTCAATTAAGAATGAAAACAGACAAATACTCATTTAAATGGTATAACTCAAATTAAAGGAAAAACAGGTTGCTACTCAGTAAAATAAATCGGGTTTTTCAAAAAATACCCCGTGTACGTACTCGTCACCTTACGTACACGGCGCTCACATTTGACAACAGTACCAAATCCTAAGGGGATTTCCCCCACACAAGGTTAGGCAAGCCACTTACCTCGAACCAAGCTCAATCAATCGGTAACGATGCCTTTTCCATGAATATCCGACTCCGAATGGCCCAAATCTAGCCAAAAATAATTTCATATCATAAATACAACTATAATAGACTAATCTACTTAATGAAATCAAGACTTTAACAAATATTCCGAAATTTATCCTAAAAAGTCGACCCGGGCCCACGTCTCGGAATCGGGCAAATATCACAAAAATCCGAAAGCCCATTCACTCACGAGTCCAACTATACCAAATTTATCAAAATCTGACCTCGAATGATCTCTCAAAACCCATAATCAAACTCTTCAAATCCCTAGCCACAAACTCCCAAATTCTACCTTAAATACACACTAACTAGGTGGAAAAATAAATGGGGAAGCAATATTATTGATCAAAAATAAGCACAAGGGACTTACCTCACAAAATCCCTCAAAAATGCCCTCAAGAAATCGCCAAACCCCAGCTCAAAATGTTAAAAATGAGCAAAAATCGCGAACCCTTGCATTTAAGTGTTCTGTCCAGAAATCTCGCACCTGCCGCCCATAGTCACACCTGCGACGCCGCACCTGCGGAATTTCCATCGCAGGTGCGGAAATGACTTAAAGGGACTGGGTCCGCAACTGCGAGCAATGGGCCACACCTGCACGCTCGTTCCTACAGAATTCTTCCGCTTCTGCGATCCCTCACGCTCTGGCCCCTTCCGCTTCTGTGCTCCATCTTCCGCATCTTCGGATGCGCAGATGCGGTTATACCTCCGCACCTGCGTCCTCTGGCATTTTCCTTCTAAACCGCACCTGCGTCTATTGGCTCGCTTCTGCAGGCTCGCACATGCGGTCAATGTTGCGCAGGTGCAATTACACCAGGTGCAGCAACTTCAGCTATTCTTCCAAAACCAAATTTGTTCCGTTAACCATCCGAAATCAACTCGAGGTCCCAGGGACCTCAACCAAACATACCAACAAGTCTCATAATATCATACGAACTTAATCGAATCTTCAAATCACCTCCAATAACATCGAAAACATGAATTACACACATATTCAAGCCTAAGAAACTTCTAAATTTTTAAATTCTACAAACGATGCCGAAACCTATCAAATCACGTCCGATTGACCTCAAATTTTGCACACAAGTCATAAATGACATTATGGACCTATTTTAACTTCCGAAATCGGAATCCGACCCCGATATCAAAAAATCCACTTCCGGTCAAAATCTCTAAAAAATCAACTTTCGCCATTTCAAGCCTAAATCAGCTACATACCTCAAATTCACAGTCCGGACACGCTCCTAAGTCCAAAATCACCCTACGGAACTAACGGGACCGATGAAACTCCATTTTGGAGTCATCTTCACACAGTTCCGACTACAGTCAAAATCCTAAAACTTTAGCTTCCGCTTTAGGGACTAAGTGTCCCAAAACACTTCGAAACCAAAAATAAAACCTCCCGGCAAGTCACATAAGCAGAAAAAGATACGGGGGAAGCAGTTAATAGGGGATCAGGGCTATCACTCTCAAAATGACCGGCCGGGTCGTTATATCCTCCCCCTCTTAAAACAATCGTTCATCCTTGAACGAGCATAAAGACATACATGAAGTGGTGAAAAGATGAGGATAACGGCTGCGCATATCCTGCTCGGTCTCCCAAGTCGCCTCCTCGACCGGCTGACCCCTCCACTGAACCTTCATGGAAGTAATATTCTTTGACCTCAGCTTTCGAACTGCCTGTCTAGAATAGCCATTGGTTCCTCAACATAAGATAGATCCTTGTCCAACTGGACTGAGCTGAAATCCAGCACATGAGACGGATCACCGTGATACTTCCGGAGCATAGAAATATGGAATACCGAATGAACCCCTGCAAGAATGGGAGGCAAGGAAAGCTCATAAGCAACCTCCCCAACACATCGCAACACCTCAAATGGAGTGATAAACCTTAGGCTCAGCTTGCCCTTCTTCCAGAACCTCATAACACCCTTCATAGGTGAAACCCGGAGCAAGACTCGCTCTCCAACCATGAATGCAACATCGCGAACCTTCCGATCCGTATAACTATTCTATCTGGACTGGGCTATGTGAAGTAGATCCTGAATCACCTTCACCTTATCCAGGGAATCTCGAACCAAGTCTGTACCCAGTAATCTAGCCTCGCCCGACTCGAACTAACCCATTGGAGACCGACGCCACCTACTACAAAGAGCCTTATATGGTGCCATCTGAATGCTCGACTGACAACTGTTGTTGTAGGCAAACTCCGTAAGTGGCAAGAATTGATCCAAAGCACCCCAAATCTATCACACAAGTGCAGAGCATATCCTCCAATATCTGAATAGTGCGCTCGGACTATCAGTCCGTCTGAGGGTGAAATGCTATGCTCAACTCAACCTGAGTACCCAACTCCTGTTGTATAGTCCTCCAGAACCGTGATGTAAACTGTGTACTCCGGTCAGAGATGATAGATACCGGTACGCCATGAAGCCTGACAATCTCACAGATATAAATTCGAGCCAACTGCTCGGAAGAATAGGTAGTCATCACAGGAACGAAATGAGTTGACTTGGTTAGCCTATCCACAATCACCCAAACTGCATCAAACTTTCGCTGAGTCCGTGGGAGTCCAACAACGAAGTCCATAGTGATTCGCTCCCATTTCCACTCTAGAATCTCTATCTTCTGAAGTAATCCACTTGGCCGCTGACGCTCATACTTAACATGCTGGCAATTTAGACATCGAGCCACAAACTCCACTATGTCCTTCTTCATTTTCCTTCACCAGTAATGCTTCCTCAAGTCCTGATACATCTTCGTGGCACCCGGATGAATGGAGTACTACGAACTGTGAGCCTCCTGGAGAATCAACTCACGTAACCATCCATATTAGGCACACATAGTCTGCCCTACATCCTCAATGCACCATCATCCCCAATAGTGACCTCCTTAGCATCACCGTGCTGGACCGTGTCCTTAAGGACATGCATATGGGGGTCATCATAATGACGCTCCCTGATACAATCATAAAGAGAAGTCCGAGAGACCACACAAGCAAATATTCGACTTGGCTCAAAAATATCCAATCTAACAAACTGGATGGCTAAGGCCTGAACATCCAATGCTAATGGCCTCTCTGTTGCTGGTAGATATGCTAAGCTCCCCAAACTCTCCGCCCGTCGACTCAAAGCATCAGCCACCACATTAGCCTTCTCGGGATGGTACAAAATGATGACATCATAATCCTTAAGCAACTCCAGCCAACAGATGCTGCAAACTCCGGTGATCGGTGTAGATCTCACAAGGGACACTGTATAAATAGTGCCGCCAAAATTTCAAGGCATGAACAATAGTTGCTAACTCAAGGTCGTGGACATGATAGTTCTTTTCATGCACCTTCAGCTGTCTGGGCGTGTAGGCAATCACCCTACCATCCTGCATCAACACCGAATCGAGACCAATCCACAATGCATCACAATATACAGTATAAGCCCCGAACCTATAGGCAATACCAATACTGAGGTTGTAGTCAACGTTGTCTTGAGCTTCTGAAAGGTCTCCTCACACTCCTTTGTCCTCATGAACGGATCACCTTTCTGGGTCAGCCTGGTCATGGGTGCTGCAATAGATGAAAATCCCTCTACAAAATGGCGGTAATACTCTGCCAAACCAAGAAAAATCTGGATCTCCGTAGTTGATGATGGTCTAGGCCAACTTTGCACTGCTTCCACCTTCTTCGGATCCACCTGGATCCCATCACTCGATACTACATGACCCAAGAATGCCACTGAGTCTAGCCAAAACTGAAACTTTGAAAATTTTGCATATAACTTCTTTTCTCTCAAGGTCTGAAGCGCTGTCATCATGTGCTGCTCATGATGCTCCCGAGTCCGGGAGTACACCAGAATGTCATCAATAAACACAACGACGAATGAGTCAAGATAGGGTCGGAACACACTGTGAATCAAGTGCATAAAAGCTGCTGGGGCATTGGTCAGCCCAAATAACATCACAAGGAACTCATAGTGACCATACCGAGTCCTAAAAGTAGTCTTCGGGATATCTGGCTCTCGAATCTTCAATTGATGATAGCCGGAACGTAAATCAATCTTGGAAAATACTCTGGCATCCTGTAGCTGATCAAATAAATCATCAATACGAGGCAGTGGATACCTATTCTTCACTGTAACTTTGTTCAACTGGCGGTAATCAATACACATCCGTATAGAACCATCCTTCTTCTTCACAAATAAGACAGGAGCACCCCAAGGTGACATACTCAGCCGAATGAATCCCTTATCAACCAACTCCTATAACTGCTTCTTAAAATCCTTCAATTCAGGAGGAGCCATACGATATGGAGGAATAGAGATGGGCTGAGTGCCCGGCAACAAATCAATGCCAAAATCAATATCCCTGTCGGGCGGCATGCCCAGAAGATCAGCTGGAAACACATCTGGAAAGTCCCTCACTACTGGAACTGACTCATTTGTAGGGGTATCAATACTGACATCTCTCACATAAGCTAGATACGCATCACACCCCTTATCAACCATTCGTTGAGCTTTAGGAAATGAAATAACTCTGCTAGGAGTATACTCTAAGGTACCTCTCAACTCAAATCACGGTAAACCTGGCATAGCCAGCATCACGGTCTTAGAGTGACAATCAAGAATAACATAATGGGGTGACAACCAGTCCATGCCCAAGATAACATCAAAGCCTACCATGGTGAGTAATAATAAATCGGCTTTGGTCTCAAAATCACTAATAGCAATCAAACACAACCGATACATGCGGTCCACAATAAGAGAATCTCCCACAGGAGTAGACCTATAAACAGGGGACCTCAAAGAATCCCGAGATACGCCCAAATACGGGGCAAAATAAGAGGATACATAGGAATATGTAGAGCCTGGGTCAAATAATACCAATGCATCTCTATGACAGACCGGAACAATACCTGTAATGACAGAGTCGGAAGCAATTACCTCTGTACGAGCCGGAAGGCCATAATATCTGGTCTGGCCTCCCTCTCTAGGGCGACCTAGACCTCCCTGACCTCGACCTCGAGCTGGCTAAGTAGGTAGGGTGGTAGCTGGTGCTGGAATCATAGCCTGATGACCCGATGGAACATGTGGTGGCTGAGAAGTCTGCAGAGGTGCACCCCTCCTAAATTTGGGGCAATCCCTCACCATATGGCGAGTGTCTCCATACTCAAAACAAGCTCTCAGAGAATGCGAATGATGTGACTGTCTCGGGCCAGGTCTGCTGGACTGGTCGCTAAAAGCACCCTGAGCAGGAGGCATACTAGATACTGGCGGTGCACAATAAGGCTCCTGGGGCCTAGAAGGGACCGGAATACCACTGGCGGTTGGAAGAGCTGAATGAATGGGGCGATTCTCATAACCCCTACCATGGTGAGCTGCTGGGGCACGAGCACCAGAATAAGAACCAGTCTCTCGAGACCTCTTGGCCTCTCTCTCACCTCTATCCCGGGCAAGCAAGCCCTCCAATCTCTTGGCGATACTCACAACCTGCTGATAAGAAATATCCATCTCCAACTCTCTGGCCATACTAATCCGGATACTGGGGTGGAGTCCCTAAATAAACCGTCGAACCCTCTCTCGGACTATGGCAACCAAGGTCAGTGCATGTCGGGCCAAATCACTGAAACGAACTGCATACTCTGACACATTCATAGCACCATGGAACAGCTATTCAAACTCCGCTCGCCATGCGTCCCTGAGGCTCTGAGGGACATACTCTCTAAAAAACATGTCCAAGAACTGAGTCCATGTAAGTGAGGCTGCCTCATCTGGACTACTCAACTCATAAGCACGCCACCACTGATAGACTGCTCCTCTAAGATGGAAGGTGGTAAAAGAAACCCCACTTGTCTCCGTTACGCCCATAGTACGAAGAATACGATGACACTCCTCCAGAAAAACCTGAGCATCATCAGTAGCCAATCCGCTGAAAGTAGGTGGGTGGTACTTCTTGTATCTCTCAAGTCTGAGATGCTCCGCCTCAGAAGTGGTTGTCCTAGTCTCGTGCTGAACTGGAGCTACCGGCTGCATAGGGATGAACTCTAGGGCCTAGTCAATCTGGACCCTCTGCTCAGGAGTGCGGGTTGTGGGAGTCTGTGCCCCTCCCCCGACCTGAGATGTGGCAGGAGCAAGTGGAATCAATCCAGCCTGAGCTAAGGTGTTGAACATGCTCAGAAACTGGGCTAGAGTCTCATTGAAGGCTGGTGCAGCAACAGGTATCTCAGGTGTCTGCCCTCCAGCTGGAGCTACTGGGGGCTCCTCTATAGCAGCTCGTGCGGGTGCTTTGGCTGCACCGCGTGGACGTCCTCGGCCTATACCCTGGCCCCGGCCTCTCGCGGCTCTAGCAGGGGGCACGAGTTCTTGGTCATCAGATCTGCCTGTACATGTCCTCACCATCTGTGAGAGAATAAAATACAGAAGTTTAGAATTTTGATGTCAACAAATTTCGCATGACAAGGAATCAAAGAAGTATAATTTTTTCCTAACAGCTCCCTATCCTCCCGAAGATAAGTACAGATGTCTCCGTACCGATTCACGAGACTCTAATAAACCCGCTTGTGACTCACGAAATCTATGAACCTATAACTCTGATACCAACTTGTCACGATCCAAACTCCCTCCGTATAACGTCGTGACGGAACCTAGTTTCTACGACTAGGTAAGCCTAATAAATTATGGAAATATAACAAAAATGAAAGTAAAACTTGGCAACTAACAACAGTGGATAACTGAATAACTAATAACAATGCCGCTCGGCATGTACAATAACCAATACTCTAAATGCACAGTCTTCCCAAAACTCGAAACATTGTAAGTCACAAACTACAGAAGAAAACTAGTATCTCTATACACTAGAGTGTAACAAAAAAAGTCCGGAAGGTAAATGACATAAGAGAGAATAGAGGAGTACTCTGAGGTCTACGGACGTGGCACATATACCTTGAAGTATCCGTACAGCAGCAAGCACTCTCAGCTAATAGCGGGGCTGATAAGTAGTACCTGAATCGACACACAAAAACATGTGCAGAAATCAACCCGAGGCCCCCGGGACCTTAACCAAACACACCAACAAGTCTCATAATATCATACGAACTTAATCGAATCTTTAAATCACCTCCAACAATATCGAAATTACGAATTACACACAAATTGAAGCCTAAGAAATTTCAAAATTTCCAAATTCTACAAACGACGCCGAAACCTATCAAATCACGTTCGATTGACCTTAAATTTTGCACACAAGTCATAAATGACCTTACGAACCTATTGCAACTTTCGGAATCGGATTCCGACCTCGATATCAAAAAGTCCACTTCCGGTCAAAATCTCCAAAAATTCGACTTTCGCCATTTCAAGCCTAAATCAGCTACAGACCTCAAATTCACTGTCCCGACAAGATCCTAAGTCCAAAATCACCCAACAGAGCTAACGGGACCGACAGAACTCCATTCCAGAGTCGTCTTCATGCAGTTCAGACAACGGTCAAAATCCTAAGACTTAAGCTTCCGTTTTAGGTACTAAGTGTCCCAAAACACTCCGAAACCAAAAACAAAACCTCCCGGCAAGTCACATAAGTAGAAAAGATACGGGGGAAGCAGTTAATAGGGGGTCGGGGATACTACTCTCAAAACGACCGGCGGGTCGTTACATCTGGATTGAAGAGTTAGAGAGGCGTTGGAGCCGGTTTTGGAACTTCGAAGCGAGGTAAGTCTCCTATCTAACCTTGTGAGGGGGAAACTACCCCCTACGTGATATTTATTGTTATGTGCAACTAGTTGTGGGTGCTACATACGCACGAGGTGATGAGAGTCTGTACGTAGCTAAAGCATGTTTATGTTCGGGTAGACTTAGGATCTTATCATGTGATATATGAATTATTGGAACTCATTCTGCTGGCTTAATTAATTGAAGTTATAATTGAAATTGATTTAGAAATAAATATATGTATAATAGGCCGAGCCTTAACACTTTGAGTTGTGAGCGAGTTATTTGAGAAACGGTAAAGATTATATTCATTCTGTGCTCGTGTACTTTATTGTAAGCACGTGTCTTGTAATTCGGCAACTTCCTTCCTTTCTTTTGGAGCGGGCCGAACGTCTCGGAAGTATAATAGATACATCTATGGTTCGTGCTTATCACAACCACAAATTCCCTCCGTAGGATGTCGTGATGACATTTAGTCTCTAAGACTAGGTAAGCCTATCAATGCGGAATAACTGAATATAAACTAAAATTTAATCCTTAACAATAGAATAAATAAGAACTGTAAATTTAACAATTTCATCTCCCAAAAATCGATAGGAATAAGTCACAAGCTTCTAAGAATTTATCCTCAGTGTCTCTATACATCAGCGTCTAAAGGAAATAAGGAAAACGACATAATAAGGATAGAAGGGGACTTCAGGGTCTGCGGACGCTGGCAGATGTACCTTGAAGTCTCCGTATATAGTCTAATTCACTGATGCTTGGTCTGATAGGAAGTACCTGGATCTTCACAAAAAGATGTACAGAAGCATAGTATGAGTACACCACATCGGTACCCAGTAATTGCCAAGCCTAACCTCGGTAGAGTAATGACGAGGTCAGGTGAGGCCCTACTAGAATAATAAAAGACATGGTGGAAATTTTAACAATATAATAATAAAAATGACAATGAGAATAAATCAAGTAAGTAGTATGTCACAATTTAACTACACAGAATAAGGGAAAACAATACCTCGCGGAAGGAGAAACAGAAATTTATAACTTTAAGGAAATTACCAAAATAACCAAAGGCAAATGTAGCCATAAAGAAATATCAACAAGGGCACTCCCGAGGTACCGCCTCGTACCCCCAAATCATAAATAAATTTATAATATCTCATTTCCTTATATCACTGCGGGAGCCTTCACATTTAATTTTAAAGAAAACATTTTCCCCAAAATAGCATCCCGCGTTTTAGCCACCCTTATCACACCGCACGACTTCTAGTAGTTCCCCTACTAGCACGCGTATCAAGCCACCATTATCTCACCGCATGCATTTTAACACCCAGACCTTATACCACCGCATGCGTATCAATATCACAATATATCATAATTTGCACCTCATGTGCCCAAATATTTTAACTTGCCAAAATAAATCAACAACAAGAACATTTTCCACAATAAGGAGCTCACGGCTCAATCACAATGAGTACAAAATCTCACAAAATATTCAGGAATGAATAATTCAGCAAAAATAATATTTCACAAATTAAACACCTTGCCTTAGTATCAAAATTTTAAATGTAAAATAATTCATTTTAATAATATTTAAATTAAGAAATCCAACCTTTAACACATCACAATTAACAGATGTGATATCATAATCCTTAAGCAACTCCAACCACCTCCGCTGCCGCAAATTAAGATCATTCTATTTAAATAGATGTTGTAGACTCCGGTGATTGGTATAAACCTGACAATGGACACCATACAAATAATGCCGCCAAATCTTCAAGGCATGAACTATAGCTGCTAACTCAAGGCCGTGGACCTGATAATTCTTCTCATGTGCCTTTAATTGTCTAGACGCATAGGCAATGACCCTACCGTCTTGCATCAACACTGCACCAAGACCAATGCGCAACGCATCACAATACACAATATAAGACCCTGAACCTATAGGCAATACCAATACTGGGGTTGTAGTTAAAGTTGTCTTGAGCTTTTTGAAATCTCTCCTCACATTCCTTGGTCCACCTGAACGGAGCACCCTTCTGGGTCAATTTGGTCATAGTTGCAGCAATAGAAGAAAAACCCTCTACAAATCGGTGATAATACCCTGCCAAGCCAAGAAAACTCCGGATCTCAGTAGCTGATAACGGTCTGGGCCAACTTTGCACTGCTTCAATTTTCTTTAGATCTACCCGGATCCCCTTGTTCGTTACCATATGACCCAAAAATCCTACTGAATCAAGCCAGAATTCATACTTTGAAAATTTTGCATACAATTTCTTTTCTCTCAAAGTCTGCAGCACAGTCCTCAGGTGTTGCTCATGATCTTCCCAGCTCTGGGAGTACACCAGAATGTCGTCAATAAATACAATGATGAATGAGTCAAGATATGGCTGAAATACACTGTTCATCAAATGCATAAATGCTACTGGGGCGTTGGTCAGTCCAAATGACATTACAAGGAACTCATAATGACCATACCGAGTCCTGAAGGCAGTCTTCGGGATATCTGGCTCCCGAATCTTCAACTGATGATAGCCTGAACGCAAGTTTATCTTAGAGAACACTCTGGCACCCTGAAGTTGATCAAATAGGTCATCAATACGTGGCAATAGATACATGTTCTTCACTGTAACCTTGTTCAACTGGCAGTAATCAATACACATCCGCATAGAACCATCCTTCTTCTTCACAAATAAGACAGAAGCACCCCGAGGCGATACACTGGGCCGAACAAAACCCTTATGAAGTAGCTTATATAGCTTCTCCTTTAATTCCTTCAATTCTGCTGGGGCCATACGATATGGTGGATGGGCTGAGTGTCCGGTAACAAATCAATGCCAAAGTCAATATCTCTGTCGGGTTGCATACCTGGAAGATCCGATGGAAATTCATCAGGAAAATCCCTTACTACAGGAACTGACTCCACGGTAGGAGTATCAACACTAACATCTCTCACATAGACCAGATACGCACCACATCCCTTTTTAACCATTCGTTGAGCCTTAAGAAATGAAACAACCCTTTTAGAAACATGATTTAAGGTACCTCTCCACTCTAGCTGCGGTGTACCTGGCATAGACAATGTCACCGTCTTGGCATAACAATCAAGGATAGCGTGATAGGGCAACAACCAGTCCATGCCCAAAATAATATCGAAATCCACCATACTGAGCAATAATAAATCAGATCTAGTCTCAAAACCACTGATAATAATCAAACACGATTGATACACGCGGTCAACAATAATAGATTCACCCATGGGTGTAGATACATAAATAGAAGAACTCAAATAATCACAGGATACGTCCAAATACGAGGCAAAATAAGATGACACATAAGAATATGTGGAGCCTGGATCAAATAAGACTGATGCATCTCTATGACATACCAGAATAATAACTGTGATAACATAATCAGATGCAATTGCCTCCATCCTAGCAGGAAAGGCATAACATCTGGCCTGGCCTCCCCCTCTAGGACGACCTCTACCTGTCCGACCTCTACCTCTAGCTGGATGTGCAGGTGGAGTAGCAACTAGTGAAGTAATCATGGCCTGAGAAACCTGAGGGCCCTGTGGAATGGGTGGGGCCTGAGAAATCTGTGGAGGTGCACCCCTCCTAAATCTGGGGAATCCCTCCCGATTTGACGAGTGTCACCACACTCAAAACAAGCCCTCGGAGGACGTGGCTGCTGGGACTGGCTCGGGCCTGATCAATTGGACTGCCTGCTGAAAGCACCCCATATAAGAGGTATAGTAGACACCGGTGGTGCATAATATGGAACCTGAGGTCTGGGAGTAGCCGAAATGTTGCTGAATACTAGAAGTGTTGAATGAATAGGATGACTCACATAGCCTCTACCATGACGGGCTGCAGCTCAGGCACGAGAACTGTTATATGCTCCAGAATCTCTAGGTCTCTTAGCTTCCCTCTATTATCTCTCTCGGATTCACATACCCTCCAATCTCCTAGAAATTAACACCATCTGCTGATATGCGATGTCCATCTCCAGCTCTCGGTCTATACTGAATCTGATACTAGGGTGGATCCCCTTAATAAATTGACGAACCCGCTCTCGAACAGTAGCAACCAAGCCTGGTACATGCCTAGCCAAATCACTGAATCGGACCGCATACTCTGACACGGTCATAGAACCCTAGCGCAGCTGTTCAAACTCTGCATGCCATGGATCTCTAAGACTCTGAGAAATATACTCCCTCAAGAACATATCTGAAAATTGAGTCCAAGTGAGTAAGCTGCCTCAGTCGGACTATCCAACTCGTATGCCCGCCACCACTGGTAGGCCGCTCTTCTAAGTTAGAATGCTGTGAAAGAAACCCACTAGAATCCACAATACCCATAGTATGGAGGATACAGTGACATTCCTCAAGAAAACCCTAAGCATCCTCTGAAGCCAAACCGCTGAAAGTGGGAGGGTGGTACTTCTTATACCTTTCGAGCCTGAGCCAAACTGGGACAACTGGCTGCACTGGTATAACCTCTGGGGCATGGTCAACTTGGGCCCGTGGCTCTGGGGTATGGGTGGCGGGAGTTTGTGCTCCTCCCCTGGCCTGAGATGTGACAGAAGCAAGTGGAATTAACCTTGCCTGAGCTAGAATACCAAACATGCTCAAAAACTGGGCAATAGTCTCCTAAAGTGCAGGAGTAGTAACAGGTGTCTCAGGTGCCTGCTCTCCAACTGGAGCTACTAGTGGTTCCTCTGCAGCAGCTCGGGCAGGTGCTCTGGCTGCACCACGTCGTCTTCCTCGGCCTCTGCCCCGACCTCTTGTGGCTCTAACAGGGGCCGTGGGTGTCTGATCATCAGATTTAGTTATGCGTGGGTGTCTGATCATCGGATCCATCTGTGAAAGAATAAAAAGATAAGAGTTTAGAATTTCGAAGTCAACAAATGCGCACGATAAGGAATCAAAGAAGCGAACATTTTCCTAACAGTTCCATAGCCTCTCGAAGATAAGTACAGACGTTGTTGTACCGATCCGCGAGACTCTACTAAACCTTCTTGTGACTCATAATACCTATGAACCTAGAGCTCTGATACCAAATTGTCACGACCCCAAATTCCCTTCGTAGGATGTAGTGATGGCACCTAGTCTCTAAGACTAGGTAAGCCTATACATGCGAAATAACTGAATATAAACTGAAATTTAATCTTTAACAGTGAAATAAATAAGAACTATAAATTTAACAATTTCAATTCCCAAAACCCTATAGGAATAAGTCACAAGCTTCTTAGAATTTATCCTCAGTGTCTCTATACATCAACGTCTAAAGAAAATAAGGAAAATAACATAATAAGGATTGAAGGGGACTCCAGGGTCTGCGGATGGTGGTAAATGTACCTTGAAGTCTCTGTGTACAGTCTAATTCACTGATGCCTGGTCTGATAGGAAGTACCTGAATTTGCACAAAATGATGTACAGAAGCGTAGTATGAGTATACCACATCGGTACCCAGTAAGTGTCAAGCCTAACCTCGGTAGAGTAGTGACGAGGTTAGGTCAGGCCCTACTGGAATAATAAAAGACAGGGTGGAAAGTTTAACAATATAATAATAAAAATGACAATGAGAATAAATCAAGTAAGTAGTATGTCATAATTTAACTACAAAGAATCAGGGCAAACAATACCTCGCGGAAGGAAAAACAGAAATTTACAACTTTAAGGAAATCACCAAAATAACCAAAGGCAAATACAGCCATAAAGAAATATCAACAAGGGCACTCCCGAGGTACCGCCTCGTAGTCCCAAATCATAAATAAATTCACAATATCTCATTTCCTTATATTACCGCGAGAGTCTTCACATTTAATTTTAAAGAAAATATTTTTTCCGAAATAGCATCCCGCGATTTAGCCACCCTTATCACACCGCATGACTTCTAGTAGTTTCCCTACTAGCCACGCATATCAAGCCTCCCTTATCTCACCGCATGCATTTCAACACCCAGACCTTATACCGCCACATGCCTATCAATATCACAATATATCATAATTTGCACCTCAAGTGCCCAAATATTTCAACTTGCCAAAATAAATCAACAACAATAATATTTTCCACAATAAGGAGCTCACGGCTCAATCAGAATGAGTACAAAATCTCACAAAAATATTCAGGAATAAATAACTGAGCAAAAATAATATTTCACAAATTAAACACCTTGCCTTAATATCAAGTTTTTAAATGTAAAATACTCCATTTTAATAATATTTAAATTAAGAAATCCAACCTTCAAATAATGCACAGAACAAAAGACACAGAGTTTTAACTAAACAGGTAAAACACTTAGCAGGAATAGGTCAGTCAAATTTAAAATACGAAAATATATTAATGATGATGAATATAACAGAATAAAATAATTTAATTAATACATGATAGAGATCTACACACTTTAAAACTAGAGTTTTCCACATTTAGCCCGTGTACGCACTCGTCACCTCGCGTACATGGCTTTCAACACATCACAATTTTCATAGCAATACCAATCCTAAGGGGAATTTTCCCTACACAAGGTTAGACAAATCACTTACCTCAAACCACGCTCAATCAGTCTTAATTAATTCGATTCAATCAATACAAATTATAGGAATAATTTCCATATGAAAATACAAATTTTCTAACAAAATCCGAAATTTAACCCAAAATTCGCCCGTGGGGCCCACATTTCGGAACCCAACAAAAGTTACAAAATACGAAGGCCCATTCAACCACGAGTCCAACCATATAAGTTTTACTAAAATCGGACATCAACTCGACTCTCAAATCTTCAATTTAAACTTAGAGGGTTTTCTAAATCTTCCAACTTAGATCCTCAATTAAATGTTAAAAACAACCATGGATTCAGGTAATTTGACCAATATGGAGTTAAGAACACTTACCCCATTTCCTCTTCCCGAACAATTTCCTCTTCCCGAGCTCCAATTTGTCAAAAATAGAAAATGGGACGAAGTCCCATTTTCAAAACTTAAAGTTTCTGCCCACGGATTTCTTCTTCGTGAACGCGACCCTTGCCTCGCGTTCGCAAAGCACAAAATATGCTACCCAAAATTTCCTCTTCACGAAAATGAGGGTCCTCTCACGAATGCGATGACCAGGGGTCCCATGCCTTCGCGAACATGACGCCTCACTCACGAACGCGTGAAGTCCACCCCAGCCCTCACTCTTCTTCGCGAACGCGTGGCCTCTCTCGTGTTCGCGATGCACACTGGTCCTCACCCTTCGCGAACGCGTACCTTGCTTCACGAATGCAAAGAAAAAACTCTCCCCTACCCCAGTTCCCCTTCGCGAACATGAGCCACTCTCGCGAACGCGAAGAAGGAAACCAGAGCTGGACACTAGAAATTCTTCAGCTGTTCTCCAAATCCAAAATTGGTCCGTTAACCTTTCGAAACTCACCCGAGGCTCCCGGGACCTCAACCAAATGCACCAACAAGTCCTACAACAACATACAAACTTAGTCAAAACCTCAAATCACATCAAACAATGCTAAAATCACGAATCATACCCCAATTCAAGCTTAAGGAACTTAAGAATTTCTAACTTTTACATTCGATGCCGAAACCTATCAAATCAAGTCCGATTGACCTCAAATTTTGCACACAAGTCATAAATGACATAATTGAGCTATGAACATTTTCAGAACTGGATTCCGACTATGATTTCAAAAGGTCAACTCCCCGGTCAAACTTTCAAACTTAAATTTCAATTTTAGTCATTTCAAGCCTTATTTAGCTACGGACTTTCAAATAATTTTTCGGACACGCTCCTAAGTCAAATTTTATCATACGGAGCTATTGGAATCATCAAAACTCTATTCTGGGGTCATTAACACATAAGTCAACATCTGGTCAACCTTTTCAACTTAAGTTTTTCAACCTTGAGACTAAATGTCCTAATTAATTCCGAAATCTCTCCGGACTCGAACTGAATACCCTGGGAAGTCACAATTTAACTATAAAATACAGAATGAGCAGTAAATGGGGGAATGTGGCTACAACTCTCAAAATGACCGGTTGGGTCATTACGGTGCCGCTCGACCCTCGGCAGTGTACACATTATTCTGGATCGAGCCGAACGACCTCGACAGAATCGTGTGTTATATCGCTAGTAGTCAGAATATTCACGAGATAATTGTTTAACCAAAAAATGTAGATTTTTAATTAAACTAATTAATTTTATATAAAAAAGGATTAAGCTTAGTTAATAATAATATCTCCAGATTTATAACTAGTCAACTCAAACAAAACCGGATCGTGTTGGCGAAGGATTAAATGCAACGTACATTCAATGTTTCCAGCTCATTAATGATAGAAGAATTTCAAATAGAAGAAATAATAATAAATGGAATTAACGTAAATAAGGAGAATGATTCACCCAATATTGAATGGGGTGGATGATTCCTCCTTCTGACTTGAGGAGTGATAGGCATATACTATAATATTAGAACTATTCTCGGATCTGATGAAAAAATGTGGGATAATATATAATCGAATCTTCTTAGAAAGGTAGTGTTTGTATCTTTTTTAGAGAGAAAGTCTTCTTCTTAAATAGTGTTCTTATAAGAGAATCTTACATGCCTCTTTCCCCCTATCTCTTTTTCTATTTATATGGGACATTCCCTAGTCAACCCTAAAAGTACAGACACCAAAAATATTCAATGGAATATTCTCTTGAATATCCTATTACAAAAACTAACCGTTAGCACTGCCCTTGATACTCGACCTCGGCCGTTATTGACTACTCGGCTACAAGCCCCGTTATCTACTAGTCGACCTCGACCATATCGATTTCCATGATATCTCTCCATGCTAAATCCCACTGAGGTAGATTTTGACCTATACAGTAAGTCCCTCCGCTTATTGATGTCGACCCTAGGCGACCTCGATGAGCGAACTCTGTTAGTTAGGGTTGAGAAGTTTTATGCGAGCAGGTCGAGTAGCAGAGCTTTGGACGGGATGAAAATGTGGCCTTTTGTAAGCCGTAACCTAGGGTCACATCATTTTAGAGTGACGTCATATCATCATGCGTCATTATTACGCGTTTTCCTGATACCTTGTATCGTTTCCCGCACCTCTGTCATTTCAATTCGTGAGCTGGGTGCCTGCGGTTTGCTTCCTCAATATTGATGCCCTAACTCTTATAAATGGGGATACTCAATCCTTCGATTCACTCTTTACGTTCTAAAAATCGAATTTTCATATCTTCTTCTTCCTCAATCAGAATTTCTGCTTTCTTGACCTTACTTCATACTCCTGTCTTCACTGATTTTGGTTGCTCCTGCTACTCTTGACTCTTCTGCGTTTACACCCCCTTTATTCATAAACCAAAATAGATAGTGTGTCTTCCAATTCTAGGGAGGTACCTGACCCTGTTCCTTTGGCAGTGCACATGCCTCCCCATGACGGTGGGGCTGCCATTGTTGCAGAAGATGAAAGCTTGCTTATGGTGGAGGAAATAATTCCCCGTAGCGAGAAGGCTAGAATTTACTTCTCAAAACTGCCCGAGGATGACCCTGAGGCTGTAGAGTTTGAGATGGACATGGCTGCCCTTTCTAATTTTAGGGCGAAGTTCAAAATTCCAGTCCACATCAATCTGGTCCTGACTGGATGCGATGTGGTGTGGATTCATCGCCCTGGATATTGTGCGTTCTACGCATATCCCATGTACGTGGGCTGCTCTTTTCCCATTCTTCCATTGGCAGAGGAATTAAGCCACTACTACGGCGTCTACTTGGCTCAGCTTTCTCCTTATATCTACAAGCTCATCCTCATGCTGACGAATTACGCGGAATTGGCTGGCTGCGAGGCCTCTCTTTGCCACCTGATGCACCTCTTCACGCCGAGTTTCCATAGAGGGAAGATGTTGCACCTCCATCACAGTGGAGGCAAAAGCTTGGTAGTAAAGATGGACGATAAAGCAAATCATCGATTCTGGTTTAATTACTTCTACGTCAAAATTGAGGACGTGGTGGCGAACGCAAATGGATTCCCTGAGGCATGGAATTACGCCCGCAAATATTTTCACTAAGTGATCATTTTGCTCGTTCTGATCGTAGTCTAACTGTTCTATCTTTTTTGCGTTCAGTTGAGACCGAGCCCCCTCATTTGGTCGCGAATATTCACGATTGGGTTAGCCAGGTCTTGCCCCACACTGTGGGGATTCGTGGGTGGCCGACCTTTTTCCAGAAGTTCGGGTCCATGCTTTCAACGACCGGTGAGTTTGTCCATCTGTATTTATATATAGTGACCTTTTACATATGCCATCCTGACCTTGTGGTCGCGTGTTCGTCATGACTTTGAGAGTTACCATTCTAATCCCTTTTGCAGGCCGAGGGTCTTTGAAGAGGCAGAAAGCTCCTGCTCTGGCATTTTGTAAGAGGAAGGCCGTTTATGTTCCTGCTGTAGTGAGGCTTGCTCGATAGTCGACTACTGCGTCGGGTGTTTCCACTTCCCCTCTGCGTCATCTAGTTGACGAGGACGATGAGGAAGGATCATCTCCGAATGATGATAATCTGCTTCCCCGCAAGAGGCGATCCGTCGCTATCGGCGAGGGAGGTGTCCCCATGGGGAGTTTAGTGATCGACGACTTTGTCATCAGAGAAACAATGACCATAGATCTCGGAGTTGATGCCGAGCTATTGTCCATGATTCTGCCATCGTCAGGGGACGAGGGATGTACGTTGCTCCCTGAGGTCGAAATGGGTTTTGAAGAGTCATCGGCGTGAGTCCCTGACGCCTTACAAAGGGGTGAGACATCAACCTCGTTACCTCCTCTCGGGTTGATACCAAGGGCAAAAGTGTTGCCGAAGAGGATTATGAGACGGGCTCTGATATGGATGCTGAGGAGGTTAGGATGATTGGGGAAGGACTCACCTGGCTTAAGGTGAGGTTGGAGGGGAACACCATCCCTCTGGACCGGGATCTATTAGTTGCATGGAGGACTTGGTCCCTTCTCTTGGTACACTCTATTCCGATGTGGAGGGTAAGACCCTCGAGAAGCTGAAGGATTCCACTTTGTCGAGGAGCATAGATGACCTTAATTTTAGGGTATGTTCGATATTCTGTTTCCTTATTCATTTTTCATGTCGATTCTGACTTTGTTCTTACCCGCTCTGGCTTTCTTTTTAGACCGTGATCTTGGATATTGAAAGTTCCCGCCGAGAGGAGAGGTATAAGGCCATCTTACAAAAGATGGAGCGCAATTATCTTGATAAGCACCGTGAGCTTCGCCGGCGACTTGGTAACAGTAGAAACTTCCGGACCCTCTGAAACGAGCTAAAGGAGAAGGATAATGAATTGGTGAAGGTCATCGGAAAATGTAGTGATCTCGAGGCAGCGTTGAAGGACAAAGAGGAGGAGTTCGAGATGAGTAGGGGGTCGAGGCCCAATGAGCCAACCTTTAGGCCCAAGTGGTCTCGCTGCGTGCCGAGCTGGAGGAGTGTCAACTTCGAGTGGTAGTTTTGAGTAGCGAGGTCGCCGTGAAGGTAGCGGTGTTGGAGAAGGCGGAGTCGACCCAGTTATCAGCTGTGCGTAAAGCAGTAGATTTAGAGAACACGATTCATGTTATCCATTCTGAATGGGATTGTTCCATGGAGACAGCTAGGCTTAGAGAGTAGCGGCTTGATGAGCGGATTGGGGAGTTAGAAAAAGAGGCTGCAAACCATAGTGATCGAGTTGTTGCGCTCGAGGCCAAAAAGGCACAGTTACTGGCGCAGCCCTCATCCCGCACTTCTGCTTTTCCTGATGTTCCTCGGGACATGTATGAGGAATGGATTCACATCGAAGCCCAGCTGGATATATTCAGGGATCTGATGGGGAACCTCACTACACCGCAAGCTGGTGATAGTGAGGAAGACATGGAAGGGATTGAGCAGGATGCCGGGTACGAAGATGAGTATTCCGACGGTGATGGCGATGGTGGAGAGATGAGTGGAGATGGTGTTGCTGAGTTAGGTAGCGCGTAGTTGCTTTTCTTTCTTCTGCTTGTAATTCTTGTCCATACTTTTACTGGCATCTTCTTTAGCCTTTTGTAAGGAATATATTTGAAGTAAGAAATGTCATTTTCGTTGTTTCGTATCTAATATTTTTCTTTCTATTCGGGCTTGCACACTTCTTTCTTTTGTTTTGTCGTTTTAATCATACAAATTTTGTTTTGGTCATGGCCGGGGATTAGTAGGTATTAATTCGAATGAGGTCAAACGTAACCTGTATTGAGTTGGTGCAATCAAGGTCGAATGTGAGTTGATTCAAGTGAGGTCGAATATGAGTTGATTCGAACGAGGTAGAATGTGAGTTGATTCAAGCGAGGTTGAATGTGAGTTGATGCGAGCGAGGTTGAATGTGAGTTGATTTGAGTGAGGTTGAATGTGAGTTGATTCGAGCGAGGTCGAATGTGAGTTGATTTGAACGAGGTCGAATGTGAGTTGATTAGAGAGAGGTCAAATGTGAGTTGATTCGAGGGAGGTCGAATGTGAGTTACTTAATTATGGACGGGGACCGACTGGGTAGATATTGAGGAAAGGTTGTTCTGGCAAAAACATGGGTGAACTTCATACATTTGTGTTTTGCTCATATACATGGAGAAATTTACATGTTTTTCAGGATGGCATTCCAGTCCCAGTCTATCTAGTCCCTTCATTGGGTGCCGGGAGACGTGTTGAGAGGTTGGGCAATGAACTAACCGTCTGGTGTCTCTTTCCATTCGTATTTCGACTTGAAGTGTCCCCCTTGTTACCGCGTTAAAAACCTCCTTGAGAAAACCCAATTGGGACAAAACTCAAGTGAGGGGAAAAGAGTACGACTTGGAGGATGCTTTTGTCATGCCCCGAACTTGGGGGGCGAGACCGGAACCCGGTGCCTCACCTAAACTAGCGTACGAACTTGTGACTAAGGGACTCTGGACATATAATATTATAATTTGTCCATGAGGCCACATTGCAAGACAATTTGTGAAGCAAAATATAAAACTGAACAGAAACTAACGCTGACTAAACATCAATATAAAGCTGGGCCGACAAGGCTGTCATAACTACTATAGCTGACAAACCAACAAAATATACATACCAGGCCTACAAGCCCAACATACTGTACTAACTGATAAGATATGTCTACAAGCCTCTACTGGTGGATGTATTGTGATTGGAACAGGCCCCCGACCTACCCATAACATATATACACACATATAAAAGATGTACACGAAACACTAGACCCGACATATCCGAAGGACATGGAGCTTACCGATCAGGCTGAACTCGGGAAACATCTACTGAGGAGGTCTACCCATCTGTCTATCTGAACCTGCACACATGAAATGCAGCATCCCCAGAAAAGGGACGTCAGTACGAAATAATATACCGAGTATGTAAGGCAATAACATAACTGAAAGCTGAAACTGAACTGATAATATAATAACTGAAAGTAAGTGGGAGTCAAAGATGATCTGGAGATATACTTACCTGCTGATACTGACTCAACTCCTTCAATATAGTAAGTAAAATAAATGTCCGGCCCTATAAGGCTCGGTACGTGTAACTGCTCGGCCGTAGTAGGCTCGCTCATAAGCGCTCGGCCATACTAGGCTCTGTCTCTCGACCATCATGGGCTCGCTCATAGGCGCTCAGCCATAATAGGCTCAGTATATAAGTTACCATCTAATCAGAGGTTGCCCAATAGGGGTCTGCCCACCGATTATAGCTCGATGGTGGGGAAAATACTATATATATATAGAGACCCTCTACTCTCTTGACTGGAAGAAGACAATACTCAATTGAATATAAATCCCGATAAGGGAGAATACTGTAACTTATTAGACTAGGATAATGTATCTAAATTCGGGAGTATGAATTTCTCTTTATGCCTCGTTATCAAACACATGTAGTTACGAGATCATGCCAAAATGAAGGAAGGGCTTAGCCTTAACATACCTTATCAAAAATTTTCCAATCATCAAGGTGAACTTGCCTCTTCGCACCTTAATCTACAACAATGATAATAATACTATCATTAAGTTACGAAAGGTACAACTATCGCACAACGAACAACAAGCTTATTTTGTATTAAAACGGGCAGCATCTCCCCTATAATCCTTACTGCCTCCAAATTCAAGATAACACCAAAAACACAAGAACTCAACAATAACAACATATATACATTATTTTCCAACCTTATATACACCACAAAATACTACAAAACAGCCCAACACACCTATATCTCTTCATACACAAAATGACCACCGTAGTAGTGTCAAACATCCCGAAAATATTACAACGAAAGACCAGACCACCACCCTGAATTTATGTGGTGTTTCTACATACCATTCCTCCTCCAAAACCCCACAAAACAGTAGTAAAATATGCAGCCCAATAGCAACACAAAACAGTCTGCTACAAGTGAATTACTCGATCTCACGGCTTCCGATCACCGTCCCATGAGTTCTTACAAATATAGAATGACTTACCATACATTTACACCAGAAACAAATGGATGAATAAGAGCAGTAAACTTACCTTATTTGTTGTATAACTCAGCTCCTATCTTGGTTCTTCAAACTCTAGGTTTTACCTCCAATTAGAACTTGAAAGGGAGAGAAAATTAATTGGGGTTTGTGGGCAATTTTTTGGGAGGATTTTTTTAGAGCTTATGTCTAGTTATTATGCCCTATTATCATTCTAATATATGAAGGAAATAGGCCTTTAAATGGCCTCTTTTGGACGACCCGAACTGGCCCCTCTTTGGACAACCCGAACTGGCCCATTTTTGGACTCTCATTTAGGCAAGTAGGTGACACACCTACTTGTCACCTAGCAGTCTGTGCAGTATCACAAAAACACCCATATCTCTCTACTCCGATATCGTATTGACAAACGGTTTAATGCGTTAGAATATAGACTCATAGATATTTAATTGGATTGGTAGAACACCCCCATAACTCTAAGTATATTGGGAGAAAATTGTAGTTACATTTGACCCAAAGTTTCAGTAAAACTTATGAACGTAACTTGTGATGACTTTCATCGACTTTTGTTCCACAACTCGCTTGACTTCAAAACATAACACACGACTATCATACGACTAACATAACTCATAACATAACCTCCTTATCATGTTAAGCACCCTAGTCTCACCCCAAAAGTATATGTTATAACATTCCCAACTTGTCGACTTTCGACGAAATATTATTTTCTTCAATTCCTTTAGCTTCTGAACCTTCCAACACTCTTTGTACTTGTTGTTCATGATATTCAATATTTGTAACCTCTGAGGTAACATGTTTAACTTACTTTTTATATTTTCAAAGATGATCTCATCTTTGGTCCTACATTAGTTTGCTCACGACGTACTTTTACATACGAAAATATAAGGTGTAACATCATTTCCCCCTTAGGAACATTCATCCTCGAATGTTTACTCTTAGAGACTTTGGAAAAACGTTTTCCAGAGTCTCCTCTATACACTAGACTAAAACCAACCTGCACGCAACCAGAAAACATACTATGCATGCCACACATGGCCAATGTCTTTAAATAGCAACACTTTGCCTCACACAGTCGTAAATCATAAATACTGAAAGTCAAGAAATAAGAGCTTACCTGATGACCTACTAGTCTGAATAGAGCTGTGCTGTAGCATCCCATCTCGAGCCATATCTTCAGTTTGAAATAGGCGGAGGTATTTAGACTTCATTTCTTCCTCCACTTCCCACGTCATCTCTTCCATATTCTTGCTTCTCCATAAGACCTTCACGGAGGCTACCTCCTTATTTTGTAGATTGCGGATTTGTCGATCTAGGATGGAAACTAGAATTTCCTCGTATGACAAGTCCTCCGTAATCTGTACATCATCTATGGGCAACATTTAGGTAGGATCTCCAATGCACTTCCATAGCATATATAAATGAAAAACTGGATGGACTGACTCCAATTCTGAGGGCAATTCTAAATCATAAGCTACTTGGACCACTCTCCGAATGATCCTATAAGGCCCAATATACCGTGGGCTAAGATTTCCTTTCTTGCCAAACCTCATAATGCCTTTCATAGGTGATACCTTTAAGAATACCCAGTCATTAACCCCGAACTCTAAGTCTCGTCGCCGCACGTCAGAATATGATTTCTGATGACTCTGAGCTGTCAACAGTCGCTCCCGGATAAGCTTTACTTTTTCTACGGCCTGCTGAACCAGGTCTGGCCCATGTAACCCAGATTCTCCAACATGAAACCCCCCTATAGGAGATCTGCACTTATGCCCATACAAATCCTCGTACGGATCCATCTGGATACTGGAGTGGTAACTGTTATTATATGCAAACTTGATAAGATGTAGATGTTCATCCCAAATTCTTTTAAAATCCAACACACATGCTCGTAACATATCCTCGAGCATCTGAATTGTGCGCTCGGCTTGTCCATCAGTCTGTGGATGAAAAGATGTGCTGAGATTCACCTGAGTCCCTAGACCTCTCTGAAATGACCTCCAAAATGTGCTGTAAACTGGGCCCCACGGTCAGATATAATAGATATTGGTACTCTGTGTAGCCTCACTATCTCCTTAATATATAACTTTGCATAATCTTCTGCTGTATATGTAGATCTGACTGGTAAGAAATGAGCTGATTTCATGAGCCTATCGACTATCTCCCATACATAATCGAACTTACGATGAGAAAGAGGTAAACTCATGACAAAGTCCATGTTTATCGCCTCCCATTTCCACGTCGGGATCTCTATAGTCTGCATTAGCCCTCCGGGCTTCTGATGCTTAACCTTCACCTGCTGGCAACTAGGACACTGGGCGACAAACTCAACAATGTTCTTCTTTATACTGTTCCACCAGTACACATCCTTAATGTCATGATACATCTTCGTCGACCCAGGATGAATGGAGTACAACGAATAATGTGCCTCTGACATAATCCTGTCTCGTAGCCCTCCTAATCTGGAACACACAGATGACCCTTGTATTTGAGAACCCCATCTCCCTTGAGCTCTAACAATGACTTCTTCTGTTGCGAAACTCGCTCTCTCAACTCGACCAACTCTGGGTCCTCGTACTTCCTTTCCTTGACTTCAGCTATGAGAGATGATCTTGCAATGTTTTGGAGTACAACTTCACCATCATCAGAATCTACTAACCGAACCCCCAAACAAGCCAATTGATGAATCTCTCTAGTTAATTGTCTTTTCTCGGCCTCTACATGTGCTAAGCTACCAGTAGATCGGTGAATTAAGGCACCTGCTCATACATTAGCTTTTCCTGGATGGTAGAGAAAGTTAACATCATAATCTTTCAATAACTCAAGCCATCGCCTCTATCACAAATTCAACTCTTTTTGCTTGAAGATATATGACAGGCTTTTATGATCTGTAAATACATCAACATGAACACCATATAAATAATGCCGACATATCTTAAGTGCATGGACAACCGCAGCTAACTCGAGGTCATGGGTTGGATAATTCCTCTCATGCTTCCTTAACTGCCTTGAAGCATATGCAATTACCTTCCCATGTTGTATCAGGACACATCCTAACCCGACACCTGAGGCATCACAATACACGTCATAACCCTCTGGACACTCTGGAAGTGTTAGAACTGGCGCTGAGGTCAACTTGTTCTTAAGCTCTTGGAAACTCTGCTCGCAAGCCTCCGTCCACTGAAACTTAGTTTCTTTCTGCGTCAACTTCGTCAATGGTACCGAAAGGGAAGAAAAACCCTCTACGAACCTTCGGTAGTATCCTGCTAAGCCTAGAAAGCTACGAACCTCTGTCGGAGTGGTAGGTCTAGGCCAAGCTTTCACGGCCTCAATCTTCTGGGTGTCTACCTTTACACCTTCATCGGATACAATATGCCCCAAGAATGCTACTGACTTCAACCAAAACTCATATTTAGAAAACTTAGCATAAAACTTATGATCGCAGAGGGTTTGGAGTACCGCTCACAGGTGGTCCGCATGCTCATCCTCTGAACTTGAATGAACCAGAATATCATCAATAAATACTATCATGAACAGAACAAAAATGGCCCGAATAGGCTATTCATCAAGTCCATAAATACGGCGGGTGCATTCGTCAAGCCGAACGACATGACTAGGAACTCGAAGTGGCCATATCGGGTCCTAAAGGCTGTCTTCGGAATATCTTTCTCCCGAACTCTGACCTGGTGGTATCCCGGCCTCAGATCTCTCTTTGAAAAGAATCTAGACCCCTGCAACTGATCAAACAAGTCATTGATCCTTGGAAGTGGATACTTATTCTTAATAGTTACCTTGTTCAGCTGCCTATAATCGATACACATCCTCAGCGTGCCATCTTTCTTCCGTGCAAACAGTACCAGTGCACCCCAAGGTGAGGTATTGGGACTAATGAAACCTTTCTCCAGCAAATCTTTTAACTGCTCCTTCAACTCCTTCAATTCGGCATGTGCCATTTTATACGGAGGGATGGATATTGGTTGAGTTCCTGGAAGCAAATCGATGCTAAAATCAATATTTCGCTCTCGAGGAATACCTGGAAGTTCATCTAGAAACACATCTACATACTCTTTGACTACGGAATAGATTGAAGTGTAGGTATCTCAGCATTTGCATCTCTAACTCACACAAAATGATAAATGCACCCTTTTGCGATCATTTTCCTCACCTTCAGATAGGAAATAAACCTACCTCTATCTGTCACTGTTACCTACCCATTCAAGGACTGGCTCACCCAGAAAATAAAATTTGGCTGCCTTTGCTCGACAATCAATTGTGGCATAGCAAGCTGCCAGCCAGTCCATGCCCATGATAGTATCAAAATCCCTCATCTCTAGATCAACTAGGTCGACTGAGGTCTGACGACTACAAACTGTCACTGTACAACCTCGGTAAACCCATCTAGAAATAATCGATTCTTCGACTGGTGTAGATACCGCAAAAGGATCACTTAGTATTTCAGGCACTATACCAAACTTCCCTGCGACAAATGGGGTAATATATGATAAAGTACATCCTGGGCCTATCAAGGCATAAGCATCGTGAGAGCAAATGGTCAATATACCTGTCACAATGTTTGGTGAAGACTCTTGGTCCTGTCGACCCGCTAAAGCATATATATGGTTTTGATTACCACCTAAACTGGAACCTCTACCTGTGCCTCGACCTCTACTAGCCGAAGACTGAGACTCGTGCCTTGAAGGATGTACGGACATAGATGATCCTATTGCTAAACTCGCTAGTTGTGCCATACCCCCAGAATCTCTATTTGGGCAATCTCGCATCATATGCCCCGGACGCTCACAGGTATAATAAGCATCAGAACCTACTCGGCATTGGCCCAAGTGTCCTCTACCACAGATGTCACACCGTAGTGAAAATGACCAGGTCTGCCTTAAACCTCGCTGTCGCTGCAAACCCGACGCCCGTGAGCTCTCACCTGGTCCTGACTGAGTATAGTGGTCATACTTGTAACCCTGTAACTGAGGTGTTGGAGGCCTAGGTGGCCGTCCGAAGTACTGGGGACTATAACTACCCTGATACTGCTCCTGAGACCTGGGAAATCTTATCCTCTTACGTTGCCCTTGCTCAGTCCTCTCTGTACCCTGCTGCTGACACCTACCCCTTTCTATATTCTGAGCGAATGCCTGAATCCAGGAGATATCCATACTATCCTGCAATGCAGCGATGGCACATGCCTCGGTCAACTCTGGGGCTAACCCTGCTATAAACCTGTGGATCTTGTCCCGCATATTAGCAACTATGGATGGTGCATACCTGGCCAATAAGTCAAAATGGAGACTATAATCTCGAACACTCATATTGCCCTGCTTGAGGGCTAGAAACTGATCGACCCAAGCCTGTCAGATCTTCCGCGGTATGTACTGGTCAAGGAAGGAATCTGCAAAATTCTCCCAAATGGATGGAGGTGCATCACGTCCCTTGGACCTCTCTCATCCCTCGTACCAAAGGATGGCTATATCTCGGAGTCGAAAAGCTGCTAGCTTAGCTACCTCTTTCTCTGTGGCATGCATAACCCGAAAGATCATGTGAAGCTGATCTATGAAATCCTACGGGTCCTCCCTCTGATCTGTCCCCGTGAACTCTAGGACTTAAAGCAATAAACTCTCGAACCCTTGAACTCGCAGACCCCTAAGAAGATCCTGCACTAGCTGATGCCCTAGCTTGTTGCTGGCTAGTTACCAACTGTGTCAACAAATGCACCGCACTCCTCAAGTACTGATCTGATGGAAGTGGAGGGTGAACTGGATGTGCGGTATCCCTAGGAATCTCCAAAGGTGGTGGAGGAGCCGGTAATGGCTTAGTAGGGTTCTCGCCTTGGGCCTCAGACTGGGCCCCATCTACTGGGGGTACCCTGGTGGTCCCCTCACATGCTGTTGTATCTCCCCTCTGGCTAGCCGTAGTCTTCCTAGTCACCGTTATCTATGTATGCAAATACCAATACGTAAGTTTAACTCAAATTTCCTATAACTCATTTTTACATCATGATTTGGATTTGAAATAAGGGTAACCAACTCCTAAATGCCCTGTAGTTCCCAGCTTATATAATGTGGTGCACAACACATCTATAAATAATACTCTACTATACACGGCTTGTAGACTCCCTAGGACATAACTGCTCAGATACAAGGTTTATCACGCCCCAAACCTGGGGGGTGAGACCGGCACCCGGTGCCTCACCTAACCTAGCATACCAACTTGCGACTAAGGGACTCTGAACATATAATGTCATAATTTGGCCATGGGGGCACATTGCAAGACAATTTACGAAGCAAAGTATAAAACTAAACGGAAACTAGCACTGACTAAACATCAATATAAAGCTGCGCCGACAAGGACGTCATAACTACTATAGCTGACAAACCAACAAAATATATGTACCAGGCCTACAAGACCAACATAGTGCACTAACTGACAGGATATGTCTACAAGCCTCTACTGATGGATGTATTTTGATCGGAACAGGGCCCCGACCTACCTATAACATATATAAATACATACAAAAAATGTACACGAAACCCTAAACCCGACAACTCCGAAGGATGTGGAGCTTACTGATAAGGCTGAACTCGGGAAATACCTACTGAGGAGGTCTACCCGTCTGTCTATCTGAACCTGCACGCATGAAATGCAACATCCCCAGAAAAGGGACGTCAGTACAAAATAATGTACCGAGTATGTAAGGCAAAAACATAACTGAAAGCTGAAATTGAACTGATAATATAATAACTAAAAGTAACTGGGAGTCAAAGATGATCTGGAGATATACTTACCTGCTGATACTGACTGAACTCCTTCAATATGGTAAGTAATATAAATGTTCTGCCCTATAAGGCTCGGTACGTGTAACTGCTCGGTCGTAGTAGGCTCGCTCATACGCACTCGGCCATACTAGGCTCTATATCTCGGCTATCCTGGGTCGCTCATAGGCGCTCGGCCACAGTAGGCTCGGTATATAACTTACCATCTGATCAGAGGTTGCCTAATAGGGGCCTGGCCACAGATTATAGTTCGATGGTGGGGAAGATACTGTAATACTGTATATATATAGACCCTCTGCTCTCTTGACTGGAAGATGACAATACTCAAATGAATATAAAGTCCCGATAAGGGAGAGTACTGTAACTTATGAGACTAGAATAATGTACATAAATTCGGGAGTATGAACTTCTCTTTATGCCTCGTTATCAAACACATGTAGTTACGAGATCATGCCAAAATGAAGGAAGGGCTTAGCCTTAACATACCTTATCACAATCTTTCCAATCACCAAGTTGAACTCTCCTCTTCGCACCTTAATCTACAACAACGATAATAATACTATCATTAAGTTACGAAAGGTACAACTATCGCACAATGAACGACACGCTTATTTTGTATTAAAATGGGCAGCATCTCCCCTATAATCCTTACTTCCTCCAAATTCAAGATAACACCAATAGAAAAAGAACGCAATAATAACAATATATATATATATATATATATATATATATATATACACACACACACACACACACACACACACACACATTGTTTTCCAACCTTATATAAACCACAAAATACTACAAAACAGCCCAACACACCCCAATCTCTTCATACACAAAACGACCACCGTAGTAGTGTCAAACAACCCGAAAATGTTACAACAAATGACCAGCCCACCACCCTGCATTTATGTTGTGTTTCTCCATACCCTTCCTCCTCAAAAACTCCACAAAACAGTAGTAAAACATGCAACCCAACAGCAGCACAAAATAGTCCACAAAACAGTCCGCTACAAGTGAATAACTCGAACCCATAGCTTCCGATCACCGTCCCGTGAGTTCTTACAAATATAGAATGACTTACCATACATTTACAGCAGAAAAAAATGAATGAAAGAGAGCAGTAAACTTACCTTATTATTTGGATAACTCAGCTCCTATCTTGGTTCTTCAAACTCTAGGTTTTACCACCAATTAGAACTTGAAAGGGAGAGAAAATCAATTGGGGTTTGTGGGCAATTGTTTGGAAGGATTTTTGCAGAGCTTATTTATGGTTATTATGCCCTATTATCAGTCTAATATATGAAGGAAATAGGCCTTTAAAAGGCCTCTTTGGACGACCCGAACTGGCCCATTTTTGGACGACCCGAACTGGCCCATTTTTGGACGACCCGAACTGGCCCATTTTGGGACTCTCATTTAAGCAAGTAGGTGACACACCTACTTGTCACCTAGCAGTCTACGCAGTCTCGCAAAAAGGCCCATATCTCTCTACTCCGATATTTTATTGACAAACAGTTTAATGCATTAGAAAATAGACTCATAGATCTTCAATTTTATTGGTGTAACACCCCATAAATCTAAGTATATTGGGAGAAAATTGCAGTTATATTTGACCCAAAGTTTCAGTAAAACTTATGAACGTAACTTATGATGACTTCCATCGACTTTTGTTCCACAACTTGCTTGACTTCAAAACATAATACACGACTATCATACGACTAACATAGCTCATAACATAACCTCCTTATCAAGTTAAGCACCCTAGTCTCACCCCAAAAGTACGTGTTATAACATTCCCAACTTGTCTACTTTCGACGAAATATTATTTTCTTCAATTCCTTTAGCTTCTGAACCTTCCAACCCTCTTTGTACTTGTTGTTCATGATATTCAATATTTATAACCTCCGAGGTAACATGATTAACTTACTTTATATATTTTCAAAGATGATCTCATTTTTGGTCATACATTAGTTTGCTCACGACGCACTTTTACGTACGAAAATATAGGGTGTAACATCTTTTTCCTAAAAGTTGAAGTACTTAAGCTAGGCGACGTTCCATTTATTTGGTAGTAGTTTTCCTTCCATTGTTTCTAGTTGAAATGACCCTTTATTTGCTGCTGCCATGATTTTGTATGCGCCGTCCCAATTCGTCCCTAGTTTGCCTTCCCGCGGGTCTTTACTTGCTTGTGTTTCGTCCTTGAGCACGTAGTCCCCTACTTTGAGTGGTCTGATCTTGGCCTTTTTGTTATAATAGTGTTCTGCCTACTTTTTTTGGGCGACCATCCTTATGTAGGCCATATCTCTCCATTCTTCGGCTTCATCGAGCTCTTACCTTTTGCTTTCGTCATTCCTTGGCCCGCTCTCATGAGAGTATCACACACTGGGCTCTTCGACTTTGACTGGTATTACCGTATCAGTCCCATAGACTAAATAGTAGGTTGTCTCTCCTGTGCTCGTCTTTGGCATTGTGCGATAGGCCCAAAGCACTTCTGGTAATAGCTCCTGCCATAATCCCTTGGCGCCCTCAAGCTTTTTCTTCATGATGTTCAGTACTGATTTATTGGAGGATTCCACTTGCCCGTTGCCCGTAGGGTGGTATTGTGTGGAGAGTATTCTTTTGATATGCCACTTCTCAAAATATTTGGCGACTGTTTTTCCACTAAATTGGGGTCCGTTGTCACAACTGATCTCTTTGGGGAGGCCAAAGTGGCACACAATGTTTTTCCATATGAAGGTAATCACTTCCCGTTTGCGTATTTGGGCGAATGCTCCTGCTTCTACCCATTTAAAAAATAGTTAGTTAAAACCAAAAGAAATCATACGTTATGTCTCCCCGCAGGGAGGGGACTGACAATGTCCATTCCCCATTTGATGAAAGGCCAAGCGGAGGTGACCGAATGGAGATGCCTGCCTGCTTGATGGATCATTGGGGCGTATTTTTGGCATTGTTCGCATTTTTATACGAAGTCTGCAGCCTCATTTTTCATGATAGGCCAGTAGTAACCTATCCGTATGAGACATCTAACAAGAGCTCGATTGCCTGAGTGAGCTCCGTAGTGGCCTTCGAGGACTTCTTCTAGGACGCGCCGCGTCTAATTCGGGCCTAAGAATTTGGCTAGAGGGCCGCCATACATCCTTTTGTATAGGTCGTTGTGAATGATGCTGTACCTGGACGCTTGCATCCGGAGATTCTTGGCTTCCTTTTTATCATCTGGGAGTACGTCATCCTGCAAGTATGTAACAATACAATTTCGCCAGTCCCAAGTTAGATTTATAATACTTACCTCGATTTGATCTATTGATGAGTGGAGGAGGGTGACCAAGTTTCCTTATCCGGTTATGCTTTTAGTTGCTGCCTCTAATTTGGTGAGGCCGTCAGCTTTGATGTTTTATGCTCTTTGGTCGAGCTGGCACTCGTCGAACTCGAGCAGTCGTTTGCAGTTCTCGGCCTGGTATTTTTGTAACCTTTGCTCTTTGATCTGGAAAGTCCCTGTGACTTGGTTGAGGATGAGTTGAGAGTTGCAGCATAGGATGACCTGCCTCACACCGTACTTGAGTGGTAGCCTTAACCCTGCAATCACGGCCTCATACTCGGCCTCATTGTTAGTCACCTCCGGGCACCTTATGGACTGGTGAACCACTTCACCTGTCGGGACTTCGAGCACAAGTCCAAGTCCGGCCCCTGACGCATTGGAAGCACCATTGGTGTACAAAATCCATAGATCTTGTGTTCGCGGAGAAGTGTGGGCGGCTTCTTTTTCTACTTCGGGCGTTATTTTTGTGCTGAAGTCGGCAACGAAGTCGACAAGGACTTGTGATTTTATCGCCGTCCGTGGTTGATATATGATATCATGCTCACTCAATTCTATGGCCCACTTGGCTAACTTGCCTGATAGCTTGGGCTTATGAAAAATACTTGGCAAGGGGAAAGTCGTGACTACTGAGATGGGGTGGCACTGAAAGTAGGGTCTAAGCTTTCGTAAAGCTACAACCAAGGCCAGGGCCAATTTCTCGAGGTGGGGATACCTCGTCTCGGCATTGATTAAGGTTTTGCTAATGTAATAGATGGGGGATTGCATACCTTTATCTTCTTGGACCAGGACTTCACTCAACGCTACTTCAGATAAGGTGAAGTAGACGAGAAGGCGTTACCCCAGTTCCACTTTGGAAAGCAACGACGGTGACGACAGATAATCCTTTAATTCCTTCTGGGCTTGAACGCATTCAGAAGTCCACTAGATGTCATTGTATTTCTTGATTACGCTGAAAAACTTATGGCATCTGTCAGATGATCGCAAGATGAATCTCGACAGGGCGGCAATACGGTCAGTCAGCCTCTGAACTTGTTTTTTGCTGATTAAGTGCTATGGTATTCCTTATATGGCTTTGATTTGGTCGGTGTTGACCTCAATACCTCTTTGCGATACTAGGAAGCCCAAGAATTTTCCTGAGGTCACGCCAAATGCACACTTTTCAGGATTTAGCTTTATTTCGTACTGTCTGAGTATATCGAAGGCTTCTTTCAGGTGGTTGATGTAATATTCTTTCCTCTTGGACTTGACCAACATATCGTCTATGTAGACTTCCATGGTCTTAGCGAGTTGGTCTTTGAACATTTTGGTTACCAACCTTTGGTATGTCGCCCCGCATTTTTCAGTCTGAAGGGTATCACCCTGTAGCAGTACGTTCCTTGGTGGGTGATGGAGGTGGTCTTCTTCTGCTCCTCCTCTTCCATAAGGATGTGATTGTAGTTCGAGTAGGCATCTAAGAAGCTCAGCAGTTCATGACCGGTCCTTGCATCAATGATCTGGTCAATATGAGGTAGCGGGAAAGAATCTTTGGGTCATGCTTTGTTTAAATCAGTAAAGTCTACGCACATCCGCCGCTTTCCATTCTTCTTTTTCACTATGACCACATTGGCGACCCATTGGGGGTATTTTGATTCCCTGATGGAGCCATTTTCTAACAATTTCTCGACCTCCTCGCGGACTGCATCGTTTATTGCAGAATTGAACTTCCACCCCTTACCGGGGGCAGAACGGGTCGACGTTCAACTTATGTGTGGCGACCTCCTTCGGGATACCTGGCATGTCTGTATGGGAAAAAGCAAACAATTCTGCGTTAACGGTTAAGAATTGACGGAATTTACCTAGTTCTTGAAGCTTGCGACCGACATAGACTTTCTTGGTGTGGTTGTTATCATCAAGTTGGACGGGGTCGAGGTCTTCTACGGTTGATCCCTTAGCGTTTATTGTTTCGGGATCTATGATGAAGTCCGATTTTTCATCATAGCTCGACCTCGACCCAGTTAATTGCTATGTATCCTCTGCTTTGTCCTTCATTTTTTGGGTATATGTACAATCTTGGGCGATGCGATAGCATTCTCGAGATGTGTGTTGTTCTCCTCGTATGCTGAATACTCCCCATGGGGTTGGAAATTTGATAATTTGGTACAAGCTGGAGAGGATAGACCTCATGGCGTGTATCCAAGGTCGACCTATTATGGCGTTGTACGCCGTATCCTGGTCCATGATGTGGAATAAGGTTTCCAGAGTGACGCCGCCAGCCAGGACGGGGAGTGTGATTTCCCCGGACGTTCGTTCAATTGCATTGTTAAAACCTGTTAGCGTGATGCAGCACGACACTATCTTATCCTCGAGTTTCATTTGTGCAAGTACTCGTGGGTGAACAATGCACGCGCCGCTCCCATCGTCCACCATAATGCGTCTTACATCTATATATAATATTTATAAAGTGATAGCAAAGGCATCGTAGTGAGGGAAAACCAAACTGTGGGTATCTGACTTATCGAAGATGATACTTTCTTCGAGTTCGTCATACCGTTCATGAGTGATTGATCGTTTGAGCTTGTGGGTTGTGGTGAATTTATGTTGTTGATCGAAACGCCATCGCCTCCCCCGATGATCATTTGAATGGTGCGAGTCGGTGAGGGTGGTTTCAGCGGTCCCTGGTGTTGTTCACGTCCTCGGGAAAAGTTGGTCCTCCCTCGATCGCTCAACAATTCTTTGAGGTATCCTTGATGAATCATGTTCACGACCTCCTGCCTTAGGGTGATGCAGTCCTCAATTTTGTGACCTCGCTCTTGGTGGAACTCGCAGAGGGTGTTTGACTCTCTAGTGCTTGGATCTGACCTCATCTTTTGTGGCCACTTTACTTTTGGTCCGAGCTTCTCTAATGCGTAGACTATTTTTTAGGGTGACATTCAAAAATTGTGAGCGGATTGTAAAGGGGGCATACCTCTTTTGTTCCGGTGAGTCCTTGTCCTTGGCCTAGATGGGCCCTCTTCGTGGCAGGAGTGGGGCATGATGGCGCTTCTGACATATGGCTGATACCTTTTTCGGTTGGATCGTGGAGCTGCAAGATCTCTCCTGGCATCATTTCTTCGATCCTTCCTGGTTTCGGCTTGTACCGAGGTCAATCGATGGGTTGGCCCATTTAGGTCGTCCTCGTCGGCACGGACCTCGGCACAGTAGGCGTTGTGTATTTCATCTCAAGTGGTTGGAGGATATTTCATAAGCCGACTTAATAGTTTTATGGTCGCCCTTGAGCCATTCATGTTCAGCCCGTTCTGGAAAGCTGCTACATCCATTCCTTCCGATACATTTTGTAAGGTTATCCTTACTCTGTTGAATCGAGCGAGGAAGTTCCTCAATCCCTCTCAGGTTGATTATTTGATGCCAAATATATCGTTCACTCTTGCCTCCACCTTTTTATCCCCAGCATGGGCCGTTACGAACTTGTCGGTCATCTCTTCGAATATTTCAATGGAGCACGCAGGCAGATGGGAATACAAGTTAGTGCTCCTCCGGTAAGGGTCTCGCCGAACCTTTTCAACAAGATGGAGGAGACTTGTTCTTTGGTGAGATCATAGCCCTTTACCGCAGTGACATAGTAAGTCACATGATCTTTGGGGTCGGTCATACCGTCATAAATTTTCAGATAAGGCGGCATCTTGAAGGTCTTGGGTATGGCATATGGGGCGGCTTCATCACTGTAGGGTTGCTCAATGAACTGACCAGCGTCTCTTTTTGGCAAGAGTTTTGGGGCACCTAGTATTTTGTCGACTCTTTCTTGGTGTTCTCTCATTTGATCGCGAAGTATTTTTTTTTGTTTTTTCATTTTTTTTCATTTTCCTCAGAATAGCCGTGAGGGTGTCGTTACCCGCATTATTAATATTGTAAGTGATACCTATTATTGGAGGGGGAGGTCCGTGCTGCTCAGCCGTTGCTGGTGCAATGCAAGTCCTTGCATTTTCCCTAACTACCTCCTAAGCGGGCTTATCGAGGATGCCGGTCAGCGTATTTGTCAGCCAAGCCTTGAGCAGTTTCTTCACCGCTGGTGGCGCCTCTTCCGCTGTGGAAGTGGAAGCTCCTTTACCACGGGATGTTGTGATACTACCGTGATGGAGGGGTGACCCACTTCGCCAGGGGGAGGCGTTAGGCATTATGTCTTCGCCTTCTATTTCGAAGACCTCATTGATGGTGTTTAAGAGGTTGGTAGTGAGATCTGCCACTGCCTTCATTCTTTCTTCTCCATTACCCGCCATGTCAGATCCATGTGTACAAGGAAATAGGGGCTTTGATTTTTCTTTGTGAACTGTGCCAGTTATAGATCTAGACGAAACTAAAAACTTAACTAGGAATCCCCACATACGGCGCCAAACTGTTTAACCAAAACATATATAGATTTTGATCAAACTAATTAATTTTATATAAAAAAGGATTAATCCTAGTTACTAATAATATCTCTAGATTTATAACTAGTCGACTCAAACAAAATCCGACCGTGTTGGCGAAGGATTAAATGCAGCATACATTCAATGTTTCCAGTTCATTAATAATAGAAGAATTTCAAATAGAAGAAATAATAATAAATGGCATTAACATAAATAAGGAGAATGATTCACCCAATATTGAATGGGGTGGATGATTCCTCCTTCTGACAGTGACGAGTGATAGGCATATACTATAATATTGGAACTATTCTCGGATCTGATGGAAAAGTGTGGGATAATATATAATCGAATCTTCTCAGAAAGGTAGTGTTTGTATCTTTTTTAATGATAAAGTCTTCTTTTCAAATAGTGTTCTTATCAGAGAATCTTACATGCCTCTTTCCCTCTATCTCTTTTTCTATTTATATGGGACATTCCCTAGTCAACCCTAAAAATACAGACACCAAGAATATTCAATGGAATATTATCTTGAATATCCTATTACAAAAAATAGTCATTAGCACTGCCCTTGATACTCGACCTCGGCCCTTATTGACTGCTCAGCTACGAGCCCCCTTATCTACTAGTCGACCTTGACCATATCATTTTTTACGATATCGCTCCATGCTAAATCCCATTGAGGCAAATTTTGACCTATACAATAATATTTCCATTGATGCCCGGTATTTCATATGGTATTCCTAATGTATTTGATATGGGCACTTGACTTTTTTTGAGCTATTGAGGTAGAATACAAGATCGAGAAATTCATACTTTAAAAGAGATATTTGAAAGATTATGTAACTTACAGATTTTCTCCACTATCGTTATGCACCTCATATCTGTTATGGATTATTATATTATTTTATTGGACCTTTAGTAAGTGTCGATGTCGATCCCTCGTCACTACTTCTCTGGGGTTAGGCTAGATACTTACTGGGTACGCGTTGATTTACGTACTCATGCTGCACTTCTGCACTAAATGTGCAGGATCTGACAGGTTCATTTGGCGACCATCTTGGCGCGTAGGCGCACCCGTTGAGAGGACTTTATGTGAGTTGCATTCCAGGGTACGCATCGCAGTCCACCGAGTCTCCATCGTACTATGCATTTTATCCTGTCTATTTACATTCTGAACAGATGTTGTATTATTATTATTGAACTCCTTAGAAAATGCTCATACATATGTGACACCGGGATTTGGGGTTATACTAGTTGATGTTTATGGTTTGTATATTATTAACGACTTTAAATTCTTATATAAACTACAAATGTTGTACGTTTCCCGTGGATTTAGAAGTGTAAAACTCCTTTTTTATAAAATCTATGATTGCGGAAGTAATAAAATGAGTAATTAAATTTTTAAATCACCGTTGGCGTGCCTGACGGCGGTGTTAGGCGTCATCATAACCTTTAATGGATTTTGGATCGTGATACGTATTTTCATAAATACAAAAATAAATAAGTAATATTTAATATCATCCTCCCACAAGTTGAAGAGTCTTGGCCTAATTATTTAGTTGAATATTATTGTAAAAGGAGGTGTAAGTTCAATTCTCCTCCACACCAAAATTTTAGCAAAAATACTCGCTCTAATATGTTCAAAAGACAGGATGTGTAGCTCCAGTCTCGAACCTATTTACAAGCCAAAATATGAGTTTGACCGATGGACAAAGAAGTACTCTTTACAACGAAGCGGTGTCATTAATTAAATATTGCTTCATTGTTATAGAATATTAGTTCTTGGGCACGTGTGCTGCAATCATGTTTGCACAATATTAACAATTATTATGTATATTGGATCTCTCAGCCTTAGCAATAGATAGTACTATAAACATTTACTATTCATGTATCACGTTTTATTTTGTGTTTTATCCCGTCAACAATTTAATTTTTATTTTTCCACTGATCTCTTCTATTCGTGAAGTGTACTACTATAACAAATTACCACCACTCAAAGTAGTAGAATAACACAAACGTCAACCAATCATTTTATAACAAAAATATAACACAAAATCAAATATGGCTGCCAAAGATTGCAGCAATCTAAATTCCAGCATTTGGACCATTACACAAAACAAAACCAAAATGGAGCAAGAAACAGATATCTAAATGAAGAGCAAAAATGGAGAAAAATTCAAAAAGTACTTGTGATATGTTGTAGAATGAAGTACGGCAAAACCAATGGATCTTTTGGGAAAAAGAAAATTTTTGACAGAATCAATAGAAATAAATACTGTAACGATCCGGCCGATCGTTTTGAGTATTATAACCCAGTTCTTCTATTTACAGCTCAAGTTATGCTTTACAGTTATTTTATGACATACCGGGTTAGTTGGTTCGGGTCCAAAAGGATTTCGGAGTGAAATGAGACACTTAGTCTCATAATTGAAAATTTAAGTTGGAAAAGTTGACCGGATGTTGACTTATGAGTAAACGATCTCGGATTTGAATTCTGATGATTTTCAATAGCTCTGTATGGTAATTTTGGACTTAGGAGCATGTCCGAAAAATTATTCGGAGGTCTGTAGTGGAATTACGCTTTAAATGGCAAAAGCCGAATTTTTTTAGGAAGTTTGACCGGGGTTGACTTTTTGATATCGGGGTCGAAATCCGATTCTGAAAATTTGAATAGGTCCGTTATATCATTTATAACTTGTGTGCAAAATTTGAGGTCAATCGGACGTGATTTGGTAGGTTCCGGCGTCGTTTGTAGAAATTAGAAGTTTCAAAGTTAGGCTTGAATCTATATGTGATTCGCATTTTTTGTATTGTTTGATTTGATTTGAAGACTCAACTAAGTTTGTATGATATTTTAGGACTTATTGGTATATTTGGTTGAGGTCCCGGGGGCCTCGGGTGAGTTTCGGGTGGTTAACGGATCAAATTCGGACTTAGAAGAAGGCTGAAGTTTCTGCCTTCTGGTGCAATCGCACCCGCAGAACTTGGCTCGCAGGTGCGAGCTCGCAGAAGCGTTATGGGTATCGCAGGTGCGCAAGGTCCGCAGAAGCGAGTCCGCAGAAGAGACTCAAAAGTCGCAGAAGAGGGGGTGAGGGGAGCTTGGCAAGACCGCAGAAGTGTGTCCGCAAATGCGTAATTAGCCGCAAAAGTGGCATATTGGTCGTAGACGTGTGTACCGCAGAAGTGGACAAACCTCCGCAGAAGCGTAATTAGCCGCAAAAGCGGCATATTGATCGTAGAAGCGTGTACCGCAGAAGCGGATTAAGGTGTCGCAGGTGCGAAAGCATTGGGGAGTGTACAAAACAGAAGGGTCCGAGAAATTTTGTCATTTTTGACATTTCCAAAAGCGGGTGAGGCGCTTTTTGAGCGAGAAATCACGGAAAATCTTGAGATAAGTCACTTGTGATCATTTCTACTCAATAATATTGAATTATCATTGAATAATCTGACTAGATTACATATTTTTGAGGTGTAAATCGGGGATTTGAACTTAGGGATTTGAAAATAAGATTTGAAGATTTGGAGGTCGAGTTGTGGCCGGATTTTGGTAAAATTGGTATGGTTAGACTCGTGGTTGAATAAGCTTTCGCATTTTGTAATTTTTTTCGGGTTCTGAGACGTGGGCTCCATGGGCGATTCTTGAACTAAATTTAGGATTATGATGGAAAATTAGTATTTTCTTATGAAATTAATTTCAATAAATTTTATTGACTGAATCGAATTATTTGTGACTAGATTCGAGGCGTTTCGAGGCCAATTCACGAGGCAAAGGCATAGCAGAATAAAGAATTACACGGTTTGAGGTAAGTAATAGTTTTAAATTTGGCCCCGAGGGTATGAAACCCCGGATTATATGTTATGTGATTGGTTTTGAGGTGACGCACATGCTAGGTGACGGGCGTGTGGGCGTGCACCGTAAGAATTGTGACTTGGGCAAATTTCATGGAACTGTGTAGTTGAATAATCTGTCAATATCCGTACATTCTCTATGTGTTAGAGAAAATTGAGCTAAGACTGGTATTAAACATCATGCTTAGAATTATGCTGTTATTATTGGTACCCATTAGGGTCATTTCTGTGGTTGAATTATATGTTCAAATTGTAATTTCACACTCAGTCGTGTTCATTCATTTCATGTCATGTCTCAGTCTCTGTTGCTATTTATTGATACATCATATTATCATTGTTGGGCTGATTTTCATGACATCTTGAGCCCGAGAGACTGGAGAGGTTGATGACCGAGTGAGGCCAAGGGCCTAATTGTGAGGATATTTATGGGATCGAGCTGCGCATCGCAGCATGTTTCATTGTTATATGCCATGATTGGCTTGATATAGCGCTTGGGCTGAAGGAGCCCCTTCGGAGTCTGTACACACCCCCAGTGAGTGCAGGTACCTACTGAGTGCGAGTGCTGAGTAATTGAGAGGAATGAGTGACTGTGAGGAAAGAGTGACTGTGGGGTTGGAGTGAATGGGAGGACTGAGTGACTGTTACTTTGAGAGGATGCATTGATTTCATTATTGCTGCATTTCAGCTGTCATATATCACTATTTTGGAAATTTTGAAAAAAATATTATTTTCTGTTTCAGTCAAATTTGATATGAAATTATTGTGGAGTTTTAAATGTTGAACTTGAAAGCATGCCTACCCTTTTATGTTGGAAAGTACTGTATTTGGACTTAGCTGAGAATCTCCTCACTACTTTCATTTCCTTATTTATTATTGTTACTTGCTGAGTTGGTTGTACTCATACTACACCCTGCACTTTGTTTGCAGGTCCAGGTGATCCCGGACACAAGGGGTGTTGATTCTTTCACACATTTGATTTTTTGGAGATTCAGAGGTAGCTTCCATGTTTCGCAGACCTTGTCTCTCCTTCCTTATCCTTTTGTTTATTATAATTGGTCTCAGATTATTATGGACCGTGATTTCTAGACTTGTAATTTATAGATGCTCATGTACTCAGTGACACCAGGTTTTGGGAGTGTTTATATCGGTATTTGCGAGATTTTTGGATTGTGTTTATACATTATATTTTCAAACTTAAAGGAAATCATGGGTTATCGATTATGTCGGCTTGCCTAGTATTGAGATAGGCGCCATCACGATAGGTTAAGATTTTGGGTCATGACAAGTTGGTATCAGAGCCTAGGTTACATAAGTCTCATGAGTCATGAGCAGGTTTAGTAGAGTCTTGCGGATCGGTACGGAGACGTCTGTACTTATCTTCGAGAGGTTGCTGAACACTTAGGAACATTTCACTTTCTTTTACTCTGTCGTGCGAATTTGTTGATTCCGGAAGCTAAATTTTTGTTATTCTATTCTCTCACAGATGGTGAGAACACATACTAATGGATCGGACGGTCAGCAACTAGTGCCACCAGTTAGGGCCGCGAGAGGCCGAAGCCGAGGTAGAGGTTGAGGTGTAGCCCGTACAGCAGTTGGAGCAACACCTGTAGAACCACCAGTTGCTCCAGCTCAGGAGCAGATTCTAGATATAGTTGAGCCGGCGGGACCAGCTCAGGCACCAGCTGTGCCCATTGTGATTACAGGCCTTTAGGAGGTTTTGTCCTAGATATTGACAGTTCGCACTCACCTTGCTCAGGTGGTTTCGACTCAGGCCGCACCAGCCACTTCTCAGGCCGGGGGAGGTACTCATACCCCTATTGCCTGTACTCCAGAGCAGGTAGTGCAGGGACTTTAGATACCGGGGGCACTACCAGCCCAGCCGGCTGCAGTTGTTTAGGCCCCGATAGTCCCCGTTATGGCAGATAATGAGCAGAGGAGACTTGAGAGATTTGGGAGGCTACGGCCTCCATCATTTAGCGGTGCTGAGTCAAAGGATGCTCAGGGATTTCTGGATAAGTGCCAGCGGATGCTGCGGAAAGTGGGTATTCTGGAGACCAGTGGGGTCTCGTTCACTACTTTTAAGTTTTTTCGGGTTGCCTGCAGATGGTGGGAGGCTTATGAGAGGCGCAGGCCGGTCGGTGCAGTACCACTTACATGGCAGGAGTTTTCTGTTCTCTTTTTGCTGAAGTTTGTGTCGCAGTCTCGCAGGGAGGAGCTGTGCAGACAGTTTGAGCAGCTTCGGCAGGATGGCATGTCTGTGACCCAGTATGAGATGAGGTTTTTTGAGTTGGCTTGTCACGGAGTTTAGTTGGTTCCCATTGATAGGGAGAGGATTAGGAGGTTCATTGATGGCCTCATATACCAGTTGCGGTTACTTATGACTCGGTAACGGGTATCTGGTGCTACTTTTGACGAGGTGGTTGACATTGCCCAGCAGATAGAGGTGGGCCGTAGCCAGGAGCAAGAAGAGAGGGAGGCCAAGAGGCCTCGTGGATTGAGTGGTTTCAGCGGTGTTCCTTCAGGGGGTCAGTATTACCACGACAGGGGTCATTCTTACAGACACGCTCAGACGGGTCGTCCAGTTCATCGTGGTGCATCATCCAGCCGTGGTTCATATAGTTCTCATCAGGGTCAGTCATCTCTTAGTGCCCTTCCTGCCCAGAGTTCATCTCGTGCTCCTTCAGTTTAGGGTTCATTCGCATCGGGTGCTTTTAGCAGTTATTCTGGTTCTCGGGGCCCGATTCAGTCCTCACCACCACCAGTACCAGGGAGATGCTTTGGATATGGGGAATTTGGGCATATGTGGAGGCAGTGTCCTCATCGCTCGGGAGGTACAGTGCAGCAGAGGAATCAGACTACGACTTCACCACCAGTTACTTTGCCACCCACCCACCCAGCTCGGGGTAAGGGTCAGTCAGCTAGGGGTCGCCCAAGAGGGGGAGGCCGATCAGGTGGCGGTCAGGCCCGATTCTATACTTTTCCTGCCAGGCCAGATGCCATTGCTTCAGATGTAGTGATCACATGTATTGTCTTAGTGCGCCAGAGGGAAGCTTCTATATTATTTGACCCCGGTACTACTTATTTGTATATATCATCGTACTTTACTGATTATATGGATATGCCCTGTGAGTCCTTAGTTTCCCCTGTTCATGTATCTACGTCGGTGGGTGATACTGTTATTATGGATAGTGTGTATCGGTCATGTATGGTAACAATTGGGGGACTGAAGACTAGAGTTGATCTCTTATTGCTCAGTATGGTTGGTTTCGATGTAATTCTGGGTATAGATTGGTTGTCTCCATGTCATGCTATCCTGGACTGTCATGCAAAAACTGTGACGTTGGCGATGCCGGAGTTGTCGAAGGTCGAATGGAGAAGTTCTCTAGATTATGTTCCCAGCAGGGTAATTTCTTATTTAAAAGCCCAACGTATGGTTGGGAAGGGTGTTTGTCATATTTGGCCTTTGTGAGAGATGTAGATTCAGATACTCCTACTATTGATTCAGTACCAGTCGTGCGAGACTTTCCAGATGTATTTCTTACAGACCTGTCGGGTATGCCACCAGACCGGGATATTGATTTCGGTATTAACTTGGTGTCGGGTATGATACGCTCATATTACACCTTAATAAATAGTGTAAAGAAGTCGATGTCAAATATAATAACCTAACTAGGTTGGGGTCGAATCCCACAGGGAATAGGTATGAAAAGGTTACTTGATTAGTGTGAAACTTGACTTAAATCATAATTCTATTCCGTTAGCTAAAAAGAGTGTTGTAATTGAGTGAAATGAAGACAAGTATAATATTGTGAGATTGTAATTAATTTGATTAAAGAAACCAAGGTTGTGTCCCCTTCAATGGAATGTAATGCTATAAGTGTTAATATGATATATTTCTAATGGGAGAATAAAATTTGATATGCAAATGATTTCTAAATGACTACTCAATATTTTCCAATAGTTTAGTAGTATTTCCTCTTTATGATTTTTCCAAATATAATAGAGTTGCAATTTAAAATAATCAATATATGCCAACAAGAATCCACTTATTCCTAAGCGATTCGATTAAACAAGGTTTAAAGCCTTGAGTTTTTGATACTCACTCCTACCAAACCCTAACCCACTTTTCCAAGTAAAGAAAGAATAAAATGACATTTGTTAATGTTTGCAACCACCAACAATAAATGAAGAATGAGAAGTGAATAAATATCAACCAACCATTATATATATATATTCAATGGTAAACACCCATTAACATTACACCCATTTAGGGTCCACAACCTTAGTATATAAGAATAGCCACCCATACTAAAATACAAAGATAAAATAATAATTAAAGTCATAAAGCTTACAAAAGTGCAAGAATCTCTCTTCTAAAGCTTCCAAAATAATGGAATATTCAATGCCTTCAATTGTAGTCTCTTTTTTAGACGAGCTGACCCACAAAAACCCTAATAAATCTATTTATAGTGGGCTAAAAGTCGGAGCCAAAATTGGACAAAACTAACCATGCAGAGCATTTATGCGACCGCATACTGGTCGCAGATCACGTATGCGGTCCGCATATTCTTCGAAATCATCACATAATCTCATGTCTCCAACCTAGCTTGACTGCATTTCAATTATGCGGTCCGCATATCCATTATGCGACTGCATATTCCTCCGCAGAAGTGCTTCTCAGCTTTTTTGATTTCAGTTATACGATCACTATGCGGTCTGCATAATTGTTATGCGACCGCATAATGGATCGCATTTTCTCCTCTTCAGTTAACCAAAGATCTTCTTCAGTCTGCGATGGTTATGCGGTCTGCATATGCTTTATGCGACCGCATACTTGCATCATTTCTGTCCTTTGTGGCTTTTTGACTTCTTTTCCATGTTTTTGGGTCCTCAAGCCTCATGCACTGCAAAACACCAAAACTTTATAAGAATTTACTAAAAATGCATTGAAAGGTGAGCTAAAATCTATGTAATTGGTATCAAATGTTCCAAAATTCTACGGCACATCAACACCCCAACTTAAACTCTTGCTCGTCCTCAAGCAACTAGAACAAAAATTATCCTATTCTAAACTCTTACCGACAATTCATGAATAGTAGTGACCGTAGATGGTATTGACTGTTAGTTAACAAGCATGTAACTTCATTTATTGACCCTTCATGGAAGACAAATATCACTTAACAATGCGACCAACTAACTTGTGAACTTTGAGCCTCAACGAAACTGACAAAATGTTACTCACAACTAAGTGCACTCGTATTCTACTTCAAGAACCTAACTTATGTTAAATCTTGCAGTTCATGCGCGCTCACAACAAAGAAAATCCCCAACTCACACATATTTATAGGGGATGCAATCAAACACTCTTTCACTCAGAACGAAAGCTACATGTTACAAGTATCAGTCCATATGCTTGCCCTTATTTTAACTTGTTTCTATCTCATGAATAATTGGTTGTAGATCACCTAGGACTTTTCACAAGTTGTGATATAGGTTTCGGGACGGGTTGGATGAATATCTGAGAATGTAGTGGCTATACCCTCCTTGAACTCTACATATACTTTGCTTCTTTACTACATAGCATTGATTGACCTTGAGTTACCGACAACGAATCACCTCAAAGTGTTTCTTCAATTTCTACAAGACTCCACTTTTCTCTTCTTTTTTTTATTTTTTATAAAAGCATTTCTTTTTGGAGCTTGAGTTTCTTCATATATATACAACTTTGAGGAACCATATTTTTTTCTTCTACACACAGTGTCAACCTTTCCAATCTCTACTTTGTACCGGCACCCCCAACTTAGGCTTTTCGCCTCATTCTTACTCGTTCAAGTAGGGTTAGGTTCAAAAAAAAGGAATTAATTCACAATGGGGTAAAGGTTTGTAATGTGGTAGCCAAAGAAAAGGTTAAAGGCTCAACGGGGGTAACTAGGGTAATTTATGTACCAGGGAGGTCAATTGTTGGTCAAAATTAGCTAGCAGTCACAAAGATAGCCTAAGATCATCTCAGCACCCAACCATTAGCCTGAGATTTGCACAAAGAAACCAACCGGGAAAATTCTAGACATCACAAGTTAAGCATGCGCATTATTTACACAAATCCTCACTCACTCACGGCACATGAACTGTTCGACTCAACATAGTTTCAGCCCTCAAGTGAATGCAAGGCAACTCACAGCTTTTATCACATGATATGTAAGATTCTGAGTAAACATAAAGTCAAAGAGCGAGCCTCAAGTTCACAACAATGACTAACCATACAAAATAAATTTATATACCAAAGAAGGAAGGGTACAATTTATTCACCAAAAATTTCCTTACATGCTTGAAACTAGACAATCACACCAAACAAGTCAAAACGTTCCATGCTACTGCAATGGTTCTACTATTACACCCTTGAAAACGAACCCAGCGAAGAAAAACCAAGGGGAATTCATTACTAGCTACCAGTCTATACTATTAAAGAAAAAAGATTTATGCATAATTTTTTTTATACAACTATTTACACAAAATATAATATCTACCCCACCCCCAACTTTAAGAGCATGCATTTTCCCCAATGCATAAAAATTGAAAAGAAAAGTTTAGGGGCTTCCTGGGGCGCACTAGGCGCTCGGAGGGTCTAGAGCATGCTGGGAAACTGTGAGATCAACTCCGGGCTCTGTGCACTAGCAAGTGGAGCCTCAAACTGTGTGGTAGTGGTCTCTGAGGCTGGAGCAGGAAGCTCCACCTACTGTGTGGATGAAACAGGATTTATGGAGCTGCTGGACTCTCCCAGTGATGCCTGTGGGGTAGCTGGATGTGCCCTGGCGACCATGTCAACAAGTGAATGTGCAATTGCTTTCTGCACGTCTACTTCCTCTGCAACCTAAGCCTTTATAGAAGCATCCTCTGTAGAAATAGCCACCTGCTTACCCTTATAGTCCCGCTGACCCCCAGTTTCCTCTGCCAATGCTTCCTCATCGATTTTCTCATCTTGAGTCACTCCGTCACCAGATTCTCTTTCCGACTCTCCAGAATCCTACTCCGAAGGAGTGTCAATGTAGACAATGGCAGCTGGAGTCTTTGAAGTCTCCGCACCCTTTGCATCCGTGGTTTTCATGAGGTTGGAGAAGTCCAAATCTAGGCCCGGAATGGAGGTGCCTTTACCCTGCTCACCGCCTTCTGGAAGGAGGGAAGTCAAATCAAACTAAGTTTTGCAGCTTGTGCAGCTCTGTTTTCAGCTCAGTAACATCTTTCCTAAGCTGTGGCATATCTCCAACCTCGCCTCGCTCGACCTTTTTAAGTCACCCTTCAAAGTGCGTAAGGCGATCTTCATATGATTTATGCTGTTGTTGAAGCACACCCATTGATGCTTGGATGGGGGCCAATGCTTGCTTGATGAGATTTGGGAGTTCCTTTGTCAGCCGGTCTACCTTGGCGATGGCATGCTGGGCTAGTAGACCCATCTTTGAGATAGCTAGCAAGGAAACAGGTGGTTGTGCACTGCTTGGCTGAGGAGTGGCTGAGGAATCAGCGGGAGCAGCAGGAGCAACAGGAGTGTCAAGCATAGATAGGAGAGCAGGTGCAGGTGCTGGTGAGCCTGATGCATGAGGGAATGAGGTCTCAAGCTGGATATCCATCTTCTTGTCTACTGCATCACTTATTTGAGTGATGTTAATGAACTAGAGAGCCTTCTCCATACGATCATGCTTCAGGATAGGGGGAACGCTTACAGCTTTACAAAGAGCCGTAATCAAACATGGGAAAGGAAGAGAGGTTTGCTTTTGGTTTGCCCTGATTCCCAGCTCCTTGAAGATAATGTGTCCTGCATCAATCTTGATGCCCGACATGATGCATGCACTGATGAGGGACTTTTCAATGTTGATGTCTGTCTCATTCCTAGTCGGCATCAGACGGGAACAAACAAAGCTGAGCCAATATCGGGCCTCCTGGGTGAGATCCCATTTTTAAATCTTGTGGTGCGGGTCAATCCAGGAGGGGTCCCCTTTGCTATGGCAGATTCTATCCAAGCACGCTCATTATCTTTGTTGGTTACTTTTGCATCATATTTAGCTGTACCTGATGACCAGTCCTCAAAGAATAGATCATTGATTGTGCCTGCGTCACAGAGAACCTGAACCCCTCGAACTAGAGCGGAGTCCAAAAATATCCTATTCCGCCTTTGCTCAGTATTTCTTGAGGCAGTATAAGAGGCATAGAACTCCCTCACAAGTGTTTCATTGTAATCATATAGGGCGTCCGTGAAGAATCCCCATTTTCTCTTCTGAATGTTTTCAATTATGTGAGGGTAGTTCTCTTTCAGACCATTCAGGCTTAACTGCTTCTCCTCGAGAATGTTTCTCTTTTTTATCCCCTCTTTGTATAGGTTCCATGAGCCTGGGACCCCAAATCTCAAATCTTCGCCGCTCTTCCACCTTGCTTCAGCTTGTAGGTCAACTGATGGTAGGATGTCAGTCTGTGCCCCTTCCTCTTCAGACTGGGAGGAGTGCTCAGAAGTGTTGCGGGTGGTTTCCGGTCGTTGACGTTTAGACTGTTGTGCTTGTTGGCTAAGAGCATCTCTTTTCTTTCCACGAGCAGGTGGTGATCATGTAGCAATAGATTTCCTTGGTACCATTCCTACAATAAAATAGTGTGTGAGTGGTGGGCATAGCATAAAACACATGTGGAGGAAAAATAACAGAGATAAACAATTTATGTGATGGGTTCTGCGGTCGTATATCCACTATGCGGGCCGCAAACCCATCGTAGAATTTCACACCCCAGACTTAAGGAAATATGCGATCGCAAACACCACCACAAAACTGGTTTTGCAACTGTAAAGGGATCACAGAATTTCACACACGAAAGGCAGTTTATCTGATTGTGTTTGTGGTAGCTATGCGGTCCGCAAAACACATTTGTGACCGCATAAGTTGTCGCGTAATTTCATTTCACTAGGCCTTCTAAGGTTTTGTTTGCGACAACTTTGCGGACCGCAAACCAATTATGCGAGCGGGAAAGATCATCTTCTTCGGTCAACAATGGTCAAGCCTCCATCCTACACACTTCCTAACACTCGCAGGCAAATATTTAACCACCAATCTCCCACACAGGTACCCATCACACATGTTTGAGAACAAAAACGAGATATGGAGTTCAAATGATGGATATTATACAATAAATCCACAAGAAAGAGGGAAAATAATCACATACCAGATATCGGAGCATGACGGAGATGAAATCTGAGTTATGAGCGAGGTAAATTCCTTAATTCCGTTCCTTGATGTGTGATCTATGTGCGCGATTAAAATGTTTTTGGATTTTCTTTTGTTTCTTTTGTTTTTATGGTTTTAATTTTGTGAGAGTTGTTAAGTGTTCGTGTGCGAGTGGGATTGATAGTGTGCGAAGGGTTAGGGATTTATACCTGGACGTTTTGCGGTGGACAAGTGGTCGCATAACACATTATGCGATGATTTTAGAGCTGGGTTATTTACCTCCATTCTGTGATGCATTCTGCGGTCGCATAATTGCTATGCGGACCGCAGAACTTGAACCCTTACCGCAATTTGCAGAACCAAATTCCCCAAATTCTCTGACCGTGTCTGCGACGACAACTATGCAGTTCCCAAAGTCATTATGCGACTGCATAATTGCCGCAAACCCCTGATTCACTTTTTTTTTTCACTTGCCTTAGTCCTTGCACCTTGTTTCATGGTATATTGGGCTACCTGCACCCTAATTCACACCTCAACCTGTTCAACACTAACAACTAAAAAAAAATGTTACCACATATGGGTTACCTCCCAAGAAGCGCTTGATTTAACGTCGCGGCACGACGATATTTGTCCCTTTTGGGCTACTCAGTAGTGGGGGTTGGACTATCCTTGAGAGCAATTTGCTCTACCAAGTTCTTGTCTCCTGTTGTGCCCAGGCAATGCTTAAACCATTGATCATTTACTTTGAAAGTTTGAAGGCCGTCCTCCGACTCTAATTCAATAGCACCGTAAGGGGACACATTCACAATTTTGAACGGGCCAAACCATTTGGATTTGAGTTTGCCCGAAAATAACTTGAGTCTCGAGTTGAAAAGCAAGACCAAGTCACCAGATTTGAATTCCCGCTTCAAGATATTCTTGTCATGAACAAACTTCATTTGTTCCTTATACATGGCTGCACTCTCATAGGCATGGACACGGAATTCTTCCATTTCGTTGAGTTGTGTCATTCTCAGATTATCAGCTTCAGCCCAGCCAAGATTCAACCTTTCAGAGCCCACATGGCTTTATGTTCAAGCTCCACGGGAAAATGACACGCCTTACCAAAGACTAACCGGTACGGTGAGGTGCCAATAGGAGTCTTAAATGTTGTACGATATACCCACAACGCATCATCTAGTTTCCTTGACCAGTCGGTCCTGTTTGCATTGACAGTTTTTGCTCGGATGTTTTTAATCTCCCTGTTGGAAACTTTAACTTAACCACTCGACTGAGGATGATAAGGTGTGTCCACCTTGTGCTTTACGCCATACTTTTCGAGCAGCCCGGTGAAAGCTGTGTTGCAGAAATGAGAACCACCATCACCAAGGATGGCCCGGGGAGTACCAAACCGCGTGAATATGTTCTTCCTTAAGAATGCGGTCACACTCCTTGCCTCATTGTTGGGCAAGGCGATTGCCTCAACCAACTTGGAGACATAGTCCACGCCCACTAAGATATATTTCATGCCGTAAGAACTCACAAAGGAACCCATGAAATAAATCCCCCACACATCAAAGATCTCGACTTCCATTACAAAATTCATAGGCATCTCATGCCTTTTAGAGATTGATCCTTGCCTTTGAAATTGATCACAAGCCTTGACTATTTGATTCGCGTCATGGTAGATTGATGGCCAATAGTAGCCATATTCAAGCACTTTTGCAACCGTCCGAATTACTCCATGATGACCCCCAACCGGGGAGTCATGGCATGCCTTGAGAATTGGCATTACCTCATTTTCCGGAACACATCGCCGAATGATGTTGTCGGCACAAATACGAAACAAGAAGGGCTCCTCCCAATAGTATTGCCTACACTCCCGCAAGAACTTTTTCTTTTGATATGTTTCCAATCCATCGGGGACAAGGTCGCTAACCAAATAGTTAGCAATATCGGCATACCAAGGAGAAAATATGTCAGACAATGCCAATATGTGCTCATCTGGAAAAGCATCATTGATGTCAAAGTTCTCTTTTGGCCTCCCTGCTTCTTCAAGCCTAGATAGGTGATCCGCAACTTGGTTTTTTGTCCCTTTTCGATCCTTGACTTCAAAGTCAAACTCTTGCAACAAAAGGACCCATCGAATCAATCTTGGCTTGGCATCCTTCTTCGCCATAAGATAGCGAAGAGCAGCATGATCAGTGTAGACTATCACCTTGAATCCTAACAAATAGGCCCGAATGTTTTCAAAAGCATAGACAATGGCAAGAAGTTCTTGCTTGGTCACAGTATAATTCATTTGAGCACCATTGAGTGTCTTGCTTGCATAGTAGACAGGAAGAAGGACTTTGTTATGCCATTGACCAAGCACCGCCCCAATAGCTACACCACTGGCGTCACACATGAGTTCAAATGGAAGAGACCAATCCGGTGTGACAATAATAGGTGACGTGGTGAGTTATTTTTTCAATTCCTCAAATGCTTTGAGACACTTTTCAAAATTTGATACTCTCAAATTACACCTTAATAAATGGTGTAAAGCGGTCGATGTCAAATATAATAACCCAACTAGGTTGGGGTCAAATCTCATAGGGAATAGGTGTGAAAAGGTTACTTGATTAGTGTGAAACTTGACTTAAATCGTAATTCTATTCCGTTAGCTAAAAAGAGTGTTGTAATTGAGTGAAATGAAGACAAGTATAATATTGTGAGATTGTAATTAATTTGATTAAAGAAACCAAGATTGTGTCCCCTTCAATGGAATGTAATGCTATAAGTGTTAATATGATATATTTCTAATGGGAGATTAAAATTTGATATGTAAATGATTTCTAAATGACTACTCAATATTTTCCAATAGTTGAGTAGTAATTCCTCTTTATGATTTTTCCAAATATAAAAGAGTTGCAATTTAGAATAATCAATATATGCCAACAAGAATTCACTTATTCCTAAGCGATTCTATTAAACAAGGTTTAAAACCTTGAGTTTTTGATACTCACTCCTACCAAACCCTAACCCACTTTTCCAAGTAAAGAAAGAGTAAAATGGCATTTGTTAATGTTTGCAACCACCAACAATAAATGAAGAATGAGAAGTGAATAAATATCAACCAACCATTATATATATATATTCAATGGTAAACACCCATTAACATTATACTCATTTAGGGTCCACAACCTTAGTATTTAAGACTAGCCACTCATACTAAAATACAAAGATAAAATAATAATTAAAGTCATAAAGCTTACAAATGTGCAAGAATCTCTCTTCTAAAGCTTCCAAAACATATTCAATGCCTTTAATTGTAGTCTCTTTTTCAGACCAAGTGACCCACAAAAACTCTAATAAATCTATTTATAGTGGGCCAAAAGTCGGAGCCAAAATTGGACAAAAATAACCCTGCAGAGCATTTATGTGACCGCATAATGGTCGCGGATCACGTATGCGGTCCGCATATTCTTCGAAATCATCGCATAATCTCATGTCTCCAAACCCAGCTCTTGACCGCATTTCAATTATATGGTCCACATATCCATTATGCGACCGCATATTCCTCCGCAGAAGTGCTTCTCAGCTTTCTTGATTTCACTTATGCGATCACTATGCGGTCTGCATAATCGTTATGCGACCACATAATGGATTGCATTTTCTCCTCTTCAGTTAACCAAAGATCTGCTTCAGTTTGCGATGGTTATGCTGTCCGCATATGCTTTATGCGACCGCATACTTGCATCATTTCTGCCCTTTTGTGGCTTTTTGACTTCTTTTCCATGTTTTTAAGTCCTCAAGCCTCATGCACTGCAAAACACCAAAACTTCATAAGAATTAACTAAAAATGCATTGAAAGATGAGCTAAAGTCTATATAATTGGTATCAAATGTGCCGAAATTCTACGGCGCATCAAGGCACTCAGCCCATTTCTATTCCTCCATATCATATGGCACCAGTTGAGTTAAAAGAATTAAAAGAGCAACTTCAGGAACTTCTTGATAAGGGATTTATTAGGCCTAGTGTATCGCCTTGGGGTGCACCGGTTTTGTTTGTGAAAAAGAAAGATGGTACTATGCGGATGTGCATTGATTACAGACAATTGAACAAATTTACAATCAAGATTAAATATCCTTTGTCGCGTATTGATGACTTATTTGACCAGCTTCAGGAAGCGAGGGTATTCTCCAAAATTGATTTGAGATTGGGGTATCACATGCTGAAAATTCGGGATTCGGATATTCTAAAGACGACATTTAGGACTCGTTATGGCCACTATGAATTTCTTGTAATGTCATTTGGGATAACCAATGCCCCAACAACATTTATGCACTTGATGAATAGCGTATTCCAGCCATATCTTGATTCATTTTTTGTGGTATTTATTGATGATATCCTGGTGTACTCACGTATTCAGGAGGAACATGTGCATCACTTGGGTATTATATTACAGAGGGTGAGAGAAGAGAAACTTTAAGCCAAATTCTCTAAGTGTGAGTTCTGGCTTAATTCGGTGGCATTCTTGGGACACATAATGTCCAGTGAAGGGATTAAGGTGGATCCGAAGAAAATAGAGGCAGTTCAGAGTTGGCCCATGCCATTTTCAGTTACTGAGATTCTGAGTTTTCTTGGCTTGGCCGGTTATTATCGTCGCTTCGTAGAGGGTTTCTCTTCTATTACGGTGCCTATGACTAAATTGATCCAGAAAGGTGCTCCGTTAAGGTGGTCGGATGAGTGTGAAGAGAGCTTTCAGAAGCTCAAGACGGCTTTGATTACAGCCTCAGTATTGGTGTTGCCTACAGGTTCAGGGTCTTATACTGTGTATTGTGACGCATCGCGTATTGTTCTCGATGCAGTGTTGATGCAAGACGGTAGGGTGATTGCCTATGCGTCTAGATAGTTAAAGGTACATGAGAAGAATTATCCGGTCCACGACCTTGAGTTAGCAGCTATTGTTCATGCCTTGAAGATTTGGCGGCATTATTTGTACGATTTCCATTGTGAGGTTTATACTGATCACCGGAGTCCACAACATCTGTTTAAATAGAAGGATCTTAATTTGCAGCAGCGGAGGTGGTTGGAGTTACTTAAGGATTATGATATCACCATTATTTATCATCCCGGAAAGGCCAATGTGGTGGCCGATGCCTTGAGTCGTAAGGCGGAGAGTTTGGGCAGTTTAGCATACTTACCGGTAGCAGAGAGGCCTTTAGCCTTGGATGTTCAGGCCTTGGCCAACGAGTTTGTTAGATTGGATGTTTCCGAGCCTAACCGAGTTTTGGCTTGTGTGATTTCTCAGTCTTCTCTTTATGATCGTATTAGAGAACGTCAGTATGATGACCCTCATCTTCTTGTCCTTAAGGACACGGTTCAGCACGGTGATGCCAAGGAAGTCACTATTGGAGATGACGGTGTATTACGGATGCAGGGCAGGTTATATGTGTCTAATGTAGATGGTTTGCATGAGTTGATTCTCCAGGAAGCTCACAGTTTGCGGTACTCCATTCTTCCAAGTGCCGCGAAGATGTATCAGAATTTGAGGCAGCACTATTAGTGGAGGCGAATGAAGAAAGATATAGTTGTGTTTGTATCTCGGTGTTTAAATTATCAACAGGTAAAATACAAGCATCAGAGACCGGGCAGATTGCTTCAGAAACTTGAAATTTCGGAGTGGAAGTGGGAGCGTATTACCATGGACTTTGTAGTTGGGCTCCCATGGACTTTGAGAAAGTTTGATGTTGTTTGGGTTATTGTAGATCGGTTGACCAAGTCGGCGCATTTCATTCCAGTTGGTACTACTTATTATTTAGAGCGGTTGGTTGAGATTTATATCCGCAAGATTGTTCGCCTACACGGTGTGCCAGTGTCAATCATTTCAGATCGGGGCACGCAGTTTACATCATAATATTTTGGAGAGTAGTGCAATGAGAATTGGGCACACAGGTTTAGTTGAGTACAACATTTCACCCTCACACAGACGGACAGTCCGAGCGCACTATTCAGCTATTGGAGGATATGTTACGCACTTGTGTCATTGATTTGGGGGTTCTTGGGATCAATTTCTTCCACTCGCGGAGTTTGCTTACAATAACAGCTACCAATCGAGCATTCAGATGGCTCCGTATGAAGATTTATATGGGAGACGGTGTTAGTCTCCGGTGGGTTGGTTTGAGCCGGGTGAGGCTAGGCTATTGGGCACTGACTTAGTACAGGATACTTTGGAGAAGGTTAAATTGATTCAGGAGCAGCAAAGCACGGCGCAGTCTAGACTGAAGAGTTATGCCGACAGGAAGGTCCGTGATATTGCTTACATGGTTGGGGAGAAGGTTCTACTTAAGATTTCACCCATGAAAGGTATGTTGAGGTTCGTGAAGAAGGGCAAGTTGAGCCCTCAGTATATTGGGCCTTTTGAGATACTTAAGAAAATTGGAGAGGTGGCTTATGAACTTTCTTTGCCACCTAGTCTATCAGGTGTTCATTCAGTATTCCATGTATCCATGCTCCGAAAGTATGTCGGGGATCCGTCTTATATTCTGGATTTCAGTACAGTGCAGCTGGATGGTAACTTGACTTATGATGTGGAGCCGGTGGCTATTTTAGATCGGAAGGTTCGAAAGTTGAGGTCAAAGAACATATCATCAGTGAAGGTACAGTGGAGAGGCCAGCCAATTGGAGAAGCTACTTAGGAGATTGAGCACGAGATGTGGAGCAAATATCCACACCTATTTGAGACTCCATGTATGATTCTAAACCCGTTCGAGGACGAACATTTGTTTAAGAGGGGGAGAATATAACGACCCGGCCGGTTATTTTGAGTATTATAATCTTGTTCCCCCATTTACTACTCAAGTTATGCTTTACAGTTGTTTTATGACTTACCGGGTTAGTTTGTTCGGATCCGGAAGGATTTCAGAGTGAAATGAGACACTTAGTCTCATAATTGAAAACTTAAGTTGGAAACGTTTACCAGATGTTGACTTATGTGTAAACGACCTCAGATTTAAATTCTGATGATTTATAATAGCTCCGTATGGTGATTTTGGACTTAGGAGCGTGTCCGTAAAATTATTTGGAGGTACGTAGTGGAATTAGGCTTTAAATGGCGAAAGCCGAATTTTTTGAAAAGTTTGACCGAGGGGTTGACTTTTTTTTATCGGAGGCGGAATCAGATTCTCGAAATTTGAATAGATATGTTATGTCATTTATGACTTGTGTGCAAAATTTGAGGTCAATCGGACGTGATTTGGCAGGTTCTGGCGTCATTTGTAGAAATTGGAAGTTTCAAAGTTCATTAGGCTTGAATCTATATGTGATTCGTGTTTTTAGTGTTGTTTGATGTGATTTGAAGACTCAACTAAGTTCGTATGATGTTTTAGGACTTGTTGGTATATTTGGTTGAGGTCCCGCGGGACTTGGGTGAGTTTCGGGTGGTTAACGGATCAAATTCGGACTTAGAAGAAAGCTGAAGTTTTTGCCGCCTTCTGGTACAATCGCACCTACGGAACATGGCACATGTGCGAGCTCGCTGAAGCGCTATGGGCATCGCAGGTGTTCAAGGTCTAAAGAAGCGGACGAAAACTCACAGAAGCGAGTCCGTAGAAGCGACTCAAAAGTCGCAGAAGCGGAGGTGAGGGGAGCTGGACAAGACCGCAGAAGCGAACAACATCTTCGCAGAAGCGTGTTCGCAGATGCGGACAAAACTCCGCAGAAGCATAATTAGCCGTAGAAGCGGCATATTGATCACAGAAGCATGTACCATAGAAGCGGATTAAGGAGCCGCAGGTGCGAAAGTATTGGGCAGTGTACAAAACAGAAGGGTCCGAGAAATTTTGTCATTTTTGACATTTCCAAAAGCGGGTGAGGCGATATTTGAGCGAGAATTCACAGAAAATCTTGAGGTAAGTCACTTGTGATCATTTATACTCCATAATATTGAATTATCATCGAATAATCCTACTAGATTACATGTTTTTGAGGTGTAAATCGGAGATTTGAACTTAGGGATATGAAAATAAGATTTGAAGATTTGGAGGTCGAGTTGAGGTCAGATTTTGGTAAAATTAGTATGATTAGACTCGTGGTTGAATGGTTTGGATTTTGTAACTTTTGTCGGGTTCCGAGACGTGGGCCCCACGGCGATGTTTGAGCTAAATTTCGGATTTTGATGGAAAATTAGTATTTTCTTATGGAATTAATTTCAATAAATTTTATTGACTGAATCGAATTATTTGTGGCTAGATTCGAGGTGTTTGGAGGCCAATTCACGAGGAAAAGACATAGCGGATTAAAGAATTACACGGTATGAGGTAAGTACCAGTTTTAAATTTGGTCCCGAGGGTATGAAACTCTGATTTATGTGTTATGTGATTGGTTTTGAGGTGACACACATGCTAGGTGACAGGCGTATGGGCATGCACCGTAGAAATTATGATTTGGTCAAATTTCATGGAACTGTGTAGTTGAATAATCTGTCGATATCCGTATATTCTCTACGTGTTAGAGAAAATTTAGCTGAGACTCGTATTAAAAATCATACTTAGACATATGTTGTTATTATTGGTACCCAATGGGTTAATTTCTGTGGTTGAATTATATGTTCAAATTGTAATTTCATGTCATATGTTGTTATTATTGGTACCCAGTCATGTTCATTCATTTCATGTCATATCTCAGTCTATGTTGATATTTATTGGTACATCATATTATGATTATTGGGCTGATTTTCATGACATCTGGAACCTGAGAGACTGGAGAGGTTGATGACTGAGTGAGGCCGAGGGCCTAATTGTTAGGATATTTATAGAATCGAGTTACACGCCGCAACATATTTCATTGTTATATGCCAATATTGGCTTGATAGAGAGCTTGGGCTGAAGGAGCTCCTCCGAAGTCTGTACACACCCCCCAGTGAGCGCAGGTACCTATTGAGTGCGAGTGCTAAGTGATTGAGAGAAATGAGTGACTGTGAGGAAACAGTGACTGTGAGGTTGGAGTAAACGGGAGGACTGAGTGACTGTTACTCTGAGAGGATATATTGATTTCATTATTGCTGTATTTTAGCTGTCATACATCACTGTTTTGGAAATTTCAGAAAAATATTATTTTCTGTTTTAGTCAAATTTGATGTGAAATTAGTGTGGAGTTTTAAATGTTGAACTTGAAAGCATGCCTACCTTTTTATGTTGGAAAGTACTGTATTTGGACTTAGCTGAGAAGCTCGTCACTACTTTCAGTTCCTTATTTATTATTGTTACTTGCTGAGTTGGTTGTACTCATACTACACCCTGCACTTCGTATGCAGATCCAGGTGATCCCGGACATAAGGGGTGTTGATTCTTTCACACAGTTGATTTTTCGGAGATTCAGAGGTAGCTTCCATGTTTCGCTGACCTTGTCTCTCCTTCCTTATCCTTTTGTTTATTATATTTGGTCTCAGATTATTATGAACCGTAATTTCCAGACTTGTAATTTATAGATGCTCATGTACTCAATGACACCAGGTTTTGGGAGTGTTTGTATCGGTATTTGCGAGATTTTTGGATTGTGTTTAAACATTATATTTTCAAACTTAAAGGAAATCATGGGTTATTGATGGTATCGGCTTGCCTAGTATTGAGATAGGCGCCATCGCGACAGGTTAAGATTTTGGGTCGTGACAAATACAGTGAGTAGACAATTTGATGTGCAATTTTTTGGAGTGAAATAAAGAATATACAATTAAAAATATTACTCTACTACTATAATAGAAGATGAAAGAAACAAAACTAAAATATGAAATCTGAATTAAGAAGACATTCAGCATTAAAAGAATTTATTGTGCACTTTTATGGAGTGAAATAAAGAATTTAAAAAGACTGAAAAATTATTACTGCTATAGTGGAAGATGAAAGAAACAAAACTGAAATGTGAACTATACCTTATAAATAATTTTTTTAAAAGTTCAAGAATAAAATAGTCATTCAGATTTTAAAGATATTATTGTAAATTAGGTTTGTAGGTAGGACCTCCCTACATAATATTTCTTTTTCTAATTTTTGTTATTTTAGAATTCATGAAATGACTTTCTTTTCTTAATTTAATTATTTCATCTTATTTTTCTTGATCTCTAGGAGAACTCGTGTTACATATGCATATATAAACATGTTAAACTTTGTTTGAGAAAGAAGGGGAGGAAAAAAATAAAATGAAGACAAGATGAAGAAATATGAGGTTTAGATAAGTGATTTTCTGAAGTTAATACATGGAAGTAAAAATAATAAATTAAGATATTTTTGTTCTTTGTTGCTTGTTTTTAACCTATTGAAGATTATTTGTGAAGTGTGAAAATACTTTCAAATCCACCATATGATAGGTGCAGTTTTCAAACTATAGTTCCTGTATGAAAGGAAACGAGGAAAATCATGTTTGTCTCAACGATAACGAACTTTACATAGTAGATCGATACTAATGCCAAAATAAGCATCGAGCATGGTGGGCTTTAATTAATTAAGAGAACTAGGCATATAGGTTCTTGAGTTAAAACTAATACAATAATAGTGCAATATTTAGCTTATAAATACCAAATTCAAAAAAAAAAAAGGACAGGAAAATAAGACGCAACATGAAGGACAAGTGGTGCTAGCAACCTATCACGACCCAATTTCATAATAGGCCGTGATGGCTACTAACGCCGCCGCTAGGCAAGCCAACTTAGAACTAGTCACGTGATTTCCTCTTTTAACAATTTTTTTTTAAGTAATTAAACTTTCCTTAAATTAAAAAGAATTTGAGAAATAACAGATCTAAAATAAATAACATGAAAGCAACTGTGTACAATAATAATTATAGAATAAAACCAAAATCGCAAGTCTACTAGTGTGTGCCAAGACCTGGTGTCACAAGTGTATGAGCATCTAGTAGAATATACAAAAGAATACTAGTCTACTGTCCGAAGTGAAATAGACAGAAAAATACAATCAAAAGAAAGACTCCAGCTGCTGCAGAACGGGCTCAGAAGGCAGCTCACCGTGAAGCCTCGAAGTGGTAATCAAGTGTGCGTGCCAGACTGATATCCAGATGCACCTGCCTCAGATCCTGCACATTCAATGCAGAAGTATAGCGTGAGTACATAAACAACATGTACCCGGTAAGTATCTAATCTAACCTCGAAGAAGTAGTGACGAGGGGTCGACTTCGACACTTACTATGGCCAACAATATAATATACTCTGAAATTCTAATTAAACATGGTATATATATATATATATATATATATATATATATATATATATATATATATATATATATATATATATATAAAACTCGGAGCAAGAATATTTAAACAATACTTTTATCGTAGTAAAAACCAAATCTTTTCCCTCAATTTAACTATTTAACCTCTCGAGTCAATAAAACGATATCAAATATAAGAGGGCATCAGTATTATCACGCACGAATTATGCCGAGGATGCAGGCCCGATCCAAATACATATAAACATAAACTGTGTGCACTGACGAGGGTCGAACGGCATAAACCATAGATGCATCTATTAACCTGCAGAGGCGTTGAAAATTTACCCCGCTCGCGAAATATACTTGCGACGCGGTTGAACATAGATTTTTTTCAAGTTATCATAATATCCCTCAATTCTTTCCAAAATAAGAAATTCAACTAGAAACTCTTAAAATCTTGATATCCTCAACCGCAACTCTATTCAAGAAAATTAATGAGCATAATCAAATAATGGTATCAACAAAACATGGTGAAACCTAAAAATACCCGGACATAAGCATGAGTAGTAACTACGTACGGACTCTCGTCACCTCGCGCGTACGTAGCCCCCCACAAACAAAAGCACATATGAATTAAGTTCACCTACCAGGTTAATTCCCTCTTACAGGGTTAGAAAAGAGACTTACCTTGTTTCAATCCTTCTTCTAGTCCAAGATTTGTGCTCAAACCCTCAATTTGGTGCCAAAATGACTTGAAACTAGTCAAATATTATATAAAATAGTTAATATAGGCTCAAAAGTTCATATACTAACTATTAAAGCGATTACCCAACCCCAATTGAAGAATTCCCAAAATTCACCCCCGTCCCACGTGCCCGAATTCCGGAAAACTTTTGAAGAAAATTGTTACCCATAACCTCATGAACTCAATTATATGATTTTCACCAAATTCCATAACCAATTTCGTGGTTAAATTTTATTTTTGTCAAAACCTAGGTTTTTCATCTAAATCCTTGATTTCACCAATTTTTATATGTTAATCTACCCATAATCTATGTATTTAACTCATGTTGTGTAGAAATTACTTACCTCAAAGTGCTAGGTAAAAATCCCCTTCCAAGAGCTCCAAAAATCTCCCAAGATATGAAAGAAAATGAGCTAAATGGCCTAAGTCCCGCATTTAATAGAGTTGTGCCCAGATCTCAGATGTCGCATTTGCGACACCTGGTTCGCAAATGCGACAAACTCATCGCAAATGCGAACCTGGGCTCCCACTGCCAAGGTCGCAAATGCGGCCAAAATATCGCAAATGCGAACACTGCCCAGCTCAGGCTTCTTCGCAATTGCGAATCCTTCCTCGCAAAAGCGAACAAATTCCCGCATTTGCGAGACCTGCAACAACTGCTAAGAAACACCAGAAAAATAAAGTTTTTCTCATCCTCCCAAACGTCCGAAACTCACCCGAGTCCTCCGGGCTCCACACCAAACACCCACACAAGTATAAAAATATCATATAAACTCACTCGAGTGATCGAAATATAGAAATGACATCAAAAACCACGAATCGGATGCCAAAGCGCATGAATTAACTCATGAACTCAAAAACTTCTAAAAATATTTTTGCACGTCCGATTCCTATCAAATCAACTCGGAATGACACTAAATTTTGTGTGCAAGTCTTAAATGATATTGCGGACCTACTTCAACTTCCGTAACCGAAATCCGAACCCGATTTCAATAAGTCCACCCTCGGTCAAACTTTCCAAAAACTTCAAATTTTGATTTTTTTCAAATGACCCCGAAACGACATACGTACCTCCAAATTTATTTCCGGATGCTCCCCTAAGTCCAAAATTACTATACAGAGCTATTTTCAGGCTCGAAATCCTAAATGGACGTCTATAATGTAAAGATCCACTTCAACCCAAACTTATGAAATTCATCCAAAATGCCAACTTTCACTATTAGGCGCTGAAACGCTCCCGGGTCTTCCAAAACCCGACCCGAGCATACACCCAAGTTCAAAATCCTCATACGAACCTATTGGAACCGTCAAATCCCAATTCCGAGGTTATTTACTCAAAACGTTGACCGAAGTCAAATTTAGCCCTTTAAGGCCAACTTAAGGAACCAAGTATTCTGATTTCAGTCCGAACTCTTTCAAATCCCGAACTAACCATTCCCGCAAGTCATAAAAGAGTAAAAGAACGTACGGGAAGTCTTATTTAGCGGAATGGGGTTCTAGAAAGCAAAACGATCGGTCGGGTCTGTGAAAACCTAATTTTTTACCACACCCCAAATTCTATACTACTTTAGTGTAAATATTTCTTTTAGGTATAATCTTAATATTTTAAACCTTTATCATACTCTTAATAGGTTTTATTGAAGAAAAAAAAACTAAACAAGTAGTCACAGTCTTAGAGTATAAATTATATTTCTAATAAACAATAAATAAACAATATAAATATATATATAGTTTACTTATTAAAATTTTAATTAACAGAAATATATATATAGTTTAGTTATTAAAATTTTAACTAACAGAAATCAAAATTCACACACATCTGAAGTATAAACTATAGTGTAAATATTTAATTTTCTTATATCTATAATATATAAGTCTAAAATTAGTTGGCTAATATTTTTAGCTATTTATTTTTGATTTCTCTTTTCTTCATTTCACACACAAGACAAAAAAATATGTTTTTCTAAGATAGGTAACTAACGAAAAGAACAAAACAAAAGATACAAAATAAGAGTAAACACACAAAAAAAGGGATATTTCTTCCTATCTGATCTAACTAACTTCCTTACACTTCCCACACACTCACGTCTCTCACCCTCAACCCCTCACGTTCACTCGGCAGACACTCCATGATTCCCTCTATCTATAGGTCTCGTTTGAATTGACACAACACAATATATAATAGACGGGCTTTTATCATTAGGGGAAAAAAAAAAAGAAAAAACGAAAACAGAAAGAATTGTGCAAGTAAGAAAGAAAGAGAGGTGAGGAAAGCAATCTGGAGAGAAAAATCCGGCAACATAAAAAAAATTGTTCTTCGAAGAATAAAAAGAAAAAGTTTGGCTAAGTTATTGAATCTGAAGACGGAGTTCGGGATTTCGTTCGTGGTTTCGAGTTTGTGGGTTATAGAAGTTTTATAATTAGTAGATAAAGTCGATTACTGACTGAAGTTTTTGCAAAAAGGTAACACTCGAATCTTCTTAGTAAAGCCATATAATAACATGAGATCCATATTTTCTTAGTGTAATTTGAAAAGTTTTAACAATTGAATGCTTCATTACTTATTTATTTGATTTCATTTTTAAGTTATAATTGTAGTTAGATTCATTGTGGATATGAAGCATGTGATCATCTAAGTTAAGGCAAAACTTGTATTGAGTTAATTTCTATTCGGAAATTATTGTATCGTCGCTAGTCATCGCATAATTTTAATGACTATTAGACAAAATAATCAGAAGGTATTTTTTGTTTAAGTTGTTTTAGGTGTAAATAACGGTTATATTATATATCACATAGAAATCGTAATTTTAAGAGATATCATCGATTAGAAAAGCGAACAAAAATAGTATTTCAGTTTTCTCAAAGTTAAGGTTTTAAAAATATTTTGTTAGTCTGAATCTTTAACGGAAGAAATCATTTTCATCGCTACTGGGCTTCAATTTCATTATAGTTGAATGGGTATATTGGAATTTCAAGTTGTAACAAATTGATTCTTTAGTCTTTCAAATGAGATAACAATAGTTGGTATCACGTCGATTTGTGTTTACATTAGCTTTAAAGCATATGAAGTATTTGGTTAAGAATTCAAAGTTTAGTTTTTGTCTTAAAAATAGTTAGTCCCTTCTATTCTAATAGTTGGTGTCCAGAGTGTTAAATAATTTTTTTAAGGATATGTACTTCTTCCGGTTAAGTTTTAAATTTTTTCCATGATGCTTGAAAGTCATTTTATAAATTCATTATTATTTGGTTGGTTCTCAAAAATCGATGTGTTGGATTTTTAGTTTTAGATTAATTTTTTTTAAATTCCCTTCATACAAGCTTTTTTTTTCCGTGCTATATATCATATGTATATTATTTCTATGCTCGTTTGTATATATTAAATTACTAGGTTATACAATGGCTCATTATCTTCATACATAATTATTTTAAATTAATCCTACAAATAGTAGACAACTTTAGATGTGATTAAAATATTATTTCGACCATCAATATATTTATTTGACATGGTTATAACTCATAAGTAGAAAGTTAAGGGTGCATTTGTGTAACTAGATTAAAATAAATTATAAGAAACGAGATGAGCGATGAACTAATTCAAGACTCGTTCCAATAGGTAAAAGAAATAATAATAGTAATAAAATATAAAAAAATAAATGGAATACTCTGAATACGCAAGTATGCTTTAGGCGCGTGTTAACCAATCAATTATGGTAATTATGTACACATTCGCATGACATAGTTACGATTTTCCAAATTAAAGGCAAAGTAAGCGTTCGCGCAACTTTGACAAAACAATCATAAAAATAATAAAGTATTATTAATTGTGTACACATACGCGTGACATGATTCATGACACACCAAACAAAACGAATACACATATGCGTGATTCATTTCAAGATAATTCAATAATTATAAATAATCAAGTAATTAAAAGCGGTAAGAGGTAAAATGCATGTACGTTCTAAAAGTACGTAATTAAACAAATAAACTAAGCCGGGTATGATTAAAAGCGACCGTGCTAAAACCACAGAACCAGGGAATGCCTAACACCTTCTCCCTGGTTAATAGAATTCCTTATGCGGTCTTCTGGTTTTTGCGAACTTTAAAACAGAATCAAATTTCCTCGATTTGGGATTTAATGTAAACCGGTAACTTGGGACACCATATAATTATCCCAAGTGGCGACTCTGAAAATTGAATAAATAATCTCATTTCGATTAATGTCACTTTAATTGGAAAAACTCCCTTTCTTTCCTTTGGCACCATTCCCCCTGGAAAAAGGAGGTGTGACAGGGTCGTTACATTCTCCACCTCTTAAACAAACGTTCGTCCTCTAACGGGTTTAGAAACATACTTGGAGTGCTGAATAAGTGTGGATATCTGCTCCGCATGTCCTCCTCTGACTCCCAGGTCGCCTCCTCGACTAGTTGGCCCCTCCACTGAACCTTTACCGCAGAAATTCCCTTGGATATCAACTAGCAAGCCTGCCTATCCACAATGGAAACTGGCTCCTCCTCATAACCCAGGCTCTCATCTAACTAAATCATGTTGAAGTCCAACACATGTGGCAAGTCGGAATGATACCTCCGGAGCATAGACACGTAAAAAATCAGATGAACTCCCGATAGACTGGGAGGTAAGGCAAGCTCATAAGCAACCTCCCCAACTCGTCTTAACACCTCAAATGGGTCTATAAACCTTGGGCTCAACTTGCCCTTCTTCCCGAATCTCATAATCCCCTTCCTCGGCAAGACTTTGAGGAGAACCTTCTCGCCCACCATAAATGATAAATCACGTGCCTTCTGATCCGCGTAACTCTTCTGTCTGGACTGTGCTGTGCGAAGTCGCTCATGAAGCAACTTTAACTTTTCCAAGGCATCCTTCACCAAATTAGCACTATATAACTTAGCCTCGCAGGGCTCAAACCACCCAATGGGAGAACGACATCGCCGACCATATAAAGCCTTAAATGGAGCCATCTCGATGCTGGACTTATAACTGTTGTTGTAAGCAAACTCAGCCAAAGGTAAGAATCGATCCCACTGCCCTCCAAAGTCAATCACACATGCCCTGAGCATGTCCTCCAAAATCTGAGTTGTCCGCTCCGACTGCCTACGGTCTGCGGATGAAAGGTTATGCTGAGCTCTATACGGGTCCCCAATTCACTTTGTACTGCTCTCCAGAAATGTGAAGTAAATTGAGGGCCTCTATATGATATGATGGAAATTCGCACATCGTGCAACCGAACTATCTCCTGAATATAAATTTGGGCCAACCTCTCTAAAGTATATGTAGTCACAACCGGAATGAAGTATGCCGACTTGGTCAATCTGTCAACAATGACCCAAACTGCATCGAACTTCCATAAGGTCTGCGGCAACCCAACTACGAAATCCATAGTAATGCGCTCCCACTTCTACTTAGGTATAGTCATATGCTGAGTAGGCCACCTGGCATCTGGTGTTTATACTTAACCTGCTGGCAATTTAAGCACCTAGCTACATACTCAACTATGTCTTTCTTCATCCGCCGCTACCAATAATACTGCCTCAGGTCGCGATACATATTCGTAGCACCTGGGTGAATGGAATATCGAAAACTGTGTGCCTCCTCTAGAATCCTCTCCATCAAGCCATCGATGTTAGGAAAACATAGACGAGCATGGAGTCGCAAAACACCATCCTCGCCGATAGTAACCTCTTTGGCAGCACCCTGTAGTACCGTCTCTCTGAGGACCAACAAGTGTAGATCGTCAAGCTGTCGAGCCTTGATCTGGTCCAATAGTTAAGACTGGGCAATGACGCATGCAAGAACTCGGATGGGCTCTGAAATATCCAACCTCATAAGTGTGTTAACCAAGGACTGAATGTCCAAAGCTAGTGGCCGCTCCTCTGCTAAAATAAAAGCCAAGCTACCCATACTCTCTGCCTTTCTGCTCAAGGCATCCGCGACTACATTCGCCTTGCTTGGATGATAAAGAATGGCGATGTCATAATCCTTCAGTAACTCAAGCCATCTGCGCTGCCTCAAATTGGGATCCCTTTGTTTGAACAAATGCTGCAAGCTCGATGATCAGTGTAAACCTCACAGGACACCCCATAAAGATAATGCCTCCAGATCTTAAGAGCATGAACAATCGCGGCCAACTCCAAATCGTGCACAGGATAATTCTTCTCATGGGGCTTTAGTTGACGTGAAACATATGAAATAACTCGCCCCTCCTGCTTCAATACACAACCCAAACCAACGCGTGAAGCATCGTAATACACAGTATACTTCCCCGAACCGGAAGGCAACACTAGGACTGGTGCTGTAGTCAAAGCTATCTTGAGCTTCTGGAAGATCGCCTCACAATCATCGGACCAACGGAATGGAGCACCCTTCTGGGTCAATCTAGTCAAAGATGCTGCAATAGATGAGAAGCCCTCCACAAACCGGCGATAATAACCTGCTAACCCTACGAAGCTCCTAATCTCAGTCACTAAAGTGGGACGAGGTCAACTCTAAACTGCCTCAATCTTCTTGGGATCCACCTTAATACCCTCGTCTGATACAACATGCCCCAAGAATGCTACAGAATCTAGCCAAAACACACACTTGGAGAACTTAGCATATAACTTCTGTTCCTGCAAGGTCTGAAGCACCACTCTCAAATGCTGCCCGTGCTCCTCCATGCTACGCGAGTAGATCAAAATGTCATCAACGAAGAAAATGACAAACGAACTAATATATGGCCTGAACACCCTGTTAATCAAATCCATAAACGCCGCTGGGCCGTTAGTCAAGCCGAAAGACATCACTAGAAACTTATAATGGCCATATCTAGTACGAAAAGCAGTCTTCGGAACATCCGAGTCCCGAATCTTCAACTGATAGTATCCTGATCTCAAGTCGATCTTGGAGAACACCCTGCAACTGGTTAAACAAATCATCAATACGTGACAACGGGTACTTGTTCTTGATGGTGACCTTGTTCAACTGGCTGTAATCAATGCACATCCGCATAGTCCCATCTTTATTCTTCACAAATAAAACTGGTGCACCCCAAGGAGATACACTTAGTCTGACGAACCCCTTTGCTAGCAACTCCTCAAGTTGTTCCTTTAACTCTTTCGGAGCCATATGGTACGGTGGGATAGATATAGGCTGGGTACCTGGAGCCAAGTCAATACAGAAATTGATATCACGATCTGGTGGCATGCTTGGAAGATCAGAAGGAAACACATCGGAGAACTCCCGGACTACTGGAACTAAATCAATCGTCCGAGTCTCTACGGTAGTATCCCGAACATAAGCTAGATAAGACAAACAACCCTTCTCAACCATACGTCGAGCCTTCAGAAAAGAGATAACCCGACTAGATGCACTAGCAGACGAACCCTTCCACTCCAATCTAGGCAACTCCGGCATGGCCAAGGTAACAGTCTTGGAATCACAATCAAGGATGGCGTGATATAGGGATAGCCAATCCATGCCCAGGATGACTTCAAATGAGGTCATATCAAGCAACAGAAGATCCGCTCTAGTCTCGTATCCACAGAATGTGACCACAAAGGATCGATAGATCTAATCCACAACAACAGAATCGCCTACAGGAGTGGACACATAAACAGGAGTACCCAAGGACTCACGAGGAATATCCAGGAAATGAGCAAAGAGAGATGACACATATGAATAGGTGGACCGTAGATAAAATAATACTGAAGCATCCCTACCGCAGACAGAAAGAATAATTGTGATCACGGCATCTAAGGCCATTGCATCTGGTCTGGATGGGAAAGCATAGAACCTAGCTGGAGTGCCACCTGGCTGGCCTCCACCTTCCTTGCCTCCACCTCTAGGACGACCCCTACCCACCTGCCCTCCGTCTCTAGGTGGCCGGACGGCTGGTGCGGCTACTGGTGCTGAAATTATAGGTTGCTGACACTGTTGCACCGCCTTTCCCCAGAGTCTGGGACAAAATCTCTTCATGTGACCAAGATCTCCACACTCTTAACAACCCCTCGAAGCGGTGGACTGCTACCCTGAAGTCTGACCCTGATGGCCTGAATACCCACTGGAAAAACCCTGAATAGCTGGTGGGCGGTATGAACTCTCTGGCATGGTACTGAAATAGGCGCTGGAAGAACCCTGAGGGCCTGAGTACCCACTGGAAGAACCTGGATAGCTGGTGGGCGATAAGAACTCTCTGGCATAACACTGAAATAGGATCGCGCTGGAGCAACCCGAGGAGGTGGTGGTGCTGGATTTACGGACTTGCTAGGCTGACCCCTCCCAAACTGGCCTCGGCCCCCTGTTGGGGAACCTCTAAACTCCCCAGAATAACAGACCCTCTTGTCCCTCTGCATCTGCTCTCTACCTATCTGACGATAACCCTCAATCCTTTGAGTTATCTCCACTACTAGATGATAAGAAGTCCCCATCTCAATCTTCCGGGCCATAGTAGCCTGAATACCTGAGTGCAACCCCGCAACAAACGTTCGCACTCGCTCCGCCTCAGTAGGAAGTATCATAAGTGCATGGAGAGACAACTTAGAGAATCTTGCCTCATAATCGGTCACTAACATCTGACCCTACTGGAGCTGCTCAAACTGAAACCGCAAGTCTTCCCTCTGAGAGGGTGGAATATGCCTGTCTAAGAATAGGCGTGTAAACTGGTCCTAAGTCATGGGAGGAGAACCTGCTGGCCTGCCAAGAAGATAAGACTGCCACCACCTACGGGCCCTGCCCTCCAGCTGGAAAGTAGTGAAATCCACCCCATGGGATTCTAATATACTCATGTTGTGGAGTCTGTCCCTGCACCTATCAATGAAGTCTTGGGGATCCTCATGTCGCTCACCCCCGAAGACAGGAGGATGAAGCCTGGTCCATCTATCCAATAGCTTCTGCGGCTCGCCGGTCGCAACTGGTCTAGGCTCAGGTACAGCTGTAGTAACTGGCTGGGCTCCGCCCACGAGTAGTATGCCCAAGGTCTGATATACGGCAGTTGCATGTCCTGGAGCCTAAGCAGTAGGGGTCTGTGCTCCCCCTCCCGCCTGAGATGTGGTTGGGTCTGCTAGAAATAAACCAGCATGGGTCATAGAATCCATGAACTGTAGCATACGGCCCATGACCTCCTGAAAGCCCGGTGATGACATGAAATTGACCGGGGTTGGCTCTGCTGCGGGCACCTCGCCCTGCTCCTCAATAATGGGATCCTCCACTGGATCCGCTGGTGGTGCAACTGGGGCAACTCTGGGACATCCGCGTCCCCTACCTTGGGCAGGTGCCCTCCCCCAACCTCTGCCTCGGCCTCTAGCAATAGGGAGAGCAGTCCCTCCCGGGTTTGGAATATCCGCCGTGCGCGTTCTCACCATCTGTGAGAGAATAAGAGAAGATACTTAGTACACCATTAACTACACGATAGAAGATGAATGAAGAGTAGTTTCCTAATACTCTATAGCCTCTCGAAGATAAGTACAGACGTCTTCGCACCGATCCTCAAGACTCTATTAGGCTTGCCTATAGCTTGTGAGACCTACGTGAACCTGGCTCTGATACCATGTTGTCACGGCCCTATTTCATAATAGGCCGTGATGGTGCCTAATGCCGCCGCTAGGAAAGCCAACTTAGAACTAGTCACGTGATTTCCTCTTTTAACAAATATTTTCCAAGTAATTAAACTTTTCTTAAATTAAAAAGAATTTGAGAAATAACAGATCTAAAATAAATAACACGAAAGAAACTGTGTGCAATCATAATCATAGAATAAAACCAAAATCGCAAGTCTACTAGTGTGTGCCAAGACCTGGTGTCACAAGTGTATGAGCATCTAGTAGAATATTCAAAAGAATACTAGTCTACTATCCGAAGTGAAATAGACAGAAAAATACAATCAAAAGAAAGACTATGGTTGCTGCAGAACGGGCTCAGAAGGCAACTCACCGTGAAGCCTCGAAGTGGTAATCAAGTGTGCGCGCGGGAATGATATCCAGATGCACCTACCTCAAATCATGCACATTCAGTGTAGAAGTGTAGCGTGAGTACATAAATAACATGTACCTAGTAAGTATCTAGTCTAACCTCGAAGAAGTAGTGACGAGGGATCGACTTCGACACTTACTATGGACCAACAATATCATATACTGTGAAATTCTAATTAAACATGATATATATATATATATATGACAATAGAACTCGGAGCAAGAATAATTAAATAATACTTTTACCGTAGTAAAAACCAAATCTTTTCCCTCAATTTAACTATTTAACCTCTCGAGTCAATGAAATGATATCAAATATAAGAGGGCTTCAGTATTATCACGCACGAATTATGCCGAGGACGTACGACCCGATCCAAATATATATAAACATAAATTGTGTGCACTGCCGAGGATCGAACGGCATGAACCATAGATGCATCTATTAATTTGCCGAGGCGAATGGCCCGCTCTCATGAGAGTAGTAAAAATTTACCCAACTCGAGGAATATACTTGCAACGCGGTTGAACATAGACTTTTTCAAGTTATCATAATATCCCTCAATTCTTTCCAAAATAAGAAATTCAACTAGAAACTCTTAAAATCTTGATATCCTCAACCGCAACTCTATTCAAGACAATTAATAAGCATAATCAAATAAAGGTGTCAACAAAACATGGTGAAACCTAAAACTACCCGGACATAAGTATGAGTAGTAAGTACGTACGGACTCTCGTCATCTCGCGCGTACGTAGCCCCCCACAAATAGAAGCACATATGAATTAAGTTCATCTACGGGGTTAATTCCCTCTTACATGGTTAGAAAATAGACTTACCTTGTCTCAAGCCTACTTCTGATCCAAGATTTATGCTCAAACCCTCAATTTGATGCCAAAATGACTCGAAACTAGTACAATATTATATAAAATAGCCAATATAGGCTCAAAAGTTCATATTCTAACTATTAAAGCGATTACCCAACCCCAATTGAAGAATTTCCAAAATTTACCCCCGGGCCTAGTGCCTGGATTCCGGAAAAAATTTGAAGAAAATTGTTACCCATAATCTCCCGAACGTCTGAAACTCACCCGAGCTCTCGGGGCTCCACACCAAACACCCACACAAGTCTAACAACATCATACAAACTCGCTCGAGTGATCGAAACACTGAAATAACATCAAAAACCATGAATCGGACACCAAAACGCATGGATTAACTCATGAACTCAAAAACTTCTAAAAATACTTCCGCGCATCCGATTCCTATCAAATCAACTCGGAATGACATCAAATTTTGCGTGTAAGACATAAATGACATTACGGACCTACTCCAACTTCCGTAACCGGAATCCGAATCCAATATCAAAAAGTCCACCCTCGATCAAACTTTCCAAAAACTTCAAATTTCCATTTTTCGCCAAATGACCCCGAAACGACCTGCGGACCTCCAAATCCACTTCCGGACGCGCCCCTAAGACCATAATCACCATACGGAACTATTCCCAGGCTCAGAATCCCAAATGGACGTCTATAATGTAAAGATCCACTTCAACCCAAACTTATGAAATTCACCCAAAATGCCAACTTTCACTATTAGGTGCCGAAATGCTCACGGGTCATCCAAAAACCGACCCGAGCATACGCCCAAGTCCAAAATTCTCATACGAACCTATTGGAACCGTCAAATCCCAATTCCGAGATCGTTTACTCAAAACGTTGACCGAAGTCAAACTTAGCCTTTTAAGGCCAACTTAAGGAACCAAGTGTTCCGATTTCAGCCCGAACCCTTCCAAATCCCGAATTAACCATCCCCACAAGTCATAAAAGAGTAAAAGCACGTATGGAGAGTCTTATTTAGGGGAACGGAGTTCTAGAAAATAAAACGACCGGTCGGGTCGTTACACAACCGGTATCAACAAATTAATTAACATAAAGGCAACGTGTTCTCAGATTGCCAGTGAACCATTCTGAGTATATAGCTAAGAGAATTCTTTAGTTTTCTTGGCTTATCTGACTACAACAACAATATTCTGAAAGGCTGTCTAAACTTACTTTTTCATACACATTAAAAATGTGTGTTGTCCTGAAAATCAACAGATATTTGAAAATGCAACATGAAATTTCTTAGAAGATAAGAAGATACCCGGTTGGTTTTTTTCACACTATATGTATTTTCTAGACCAGTCATACAACGTTCAAATCACTTGTAAGAGGAAAGGTCAATGAAGGTAGTTTCAAGAATGGAGGAGGAGAAGAGACTATGAGATGCTGTCAACCTTTTTTGTCCTCAATATATATATAGAGCTTAAAATAACTTTTCATCAATAAATCACAATAAATAAATAATAGTTAATATATCATTTAAAATTGCAAGAATCAATGTTCCCACGTATTAAGAAAAATGTTCCCACGTAGTTCTATATTTATTGTATTTTCATGTTCATTTACATTGTATGGGAAAAGATGTTCATTAGATTAAGAAATTTATTAAAATGTACATTTACATTTTTGCACAGAAGTGATGTAGAAATAGTGTTTGTGGGTGAAATGGCCGTTCAATTTTTTTTTTTGGGTATTTTAGTAATTTAAGTTTCTACTTTGTGGCTTCCCACTTATAATATAGTATATGATTAGCAGCAAAAATTAATTTTTTTCCGATAAAAGCATGTCGGATGATACCAATTTCTCCTATGTGCATCCGTCCCTGATTATTAGCTCATCTGGCCAAGCTGCAAAAATCAGCTTATTTTGAGAAGTGTTTTTTCTCAAAAGTACTTTTGGTGAGAATCAGTTTGTGTTTGGCTAATTAATTTGTAAAGTACTTCTAAGCAGCAATTAGTGTTTGGTAAAACTTTTAAAAACTCCTTCTAAGTGTATTTTTCTCAAAAGTGCTTTTGGAGAAAAGTTACATTTTTCTACTTCTCAAAAACTGCTTCTGTTTCTCCTCAAAAGCACTTTTTTTTCTTCCAAAAGCTTGGCCAAACACTTCAACTTTGAAAAAAAAAACTTAAGATAGGTAAAGGTCCAAATATACCTCTCTACTTTCATATATTGTCTATATTTAACCTCCGTTATACTACCAGGCCAAATTTACCTCCACCGTTAAACTATCGGGCCAAATTTACCCCTACAATCAGCAAACTTTTAAAAATACCCCTTGATCTGTTAAGTAATCCAAAATCTCCCAAATTTCTTTTATTTAAATCACTTGCTATTCTTCTTGGTCCACTATCTTTGAAATAATTGGCATTTACCTGCTTTCTGAATTAGAGAAAAAAAAAATATTAAATAATACAACCGAATAAACAAAGTATAGTAAATTAAAAAATCTAAATTAGCTAGCTTTTCTAAATTCTGAAAGTATTTACAACATCGCAATTTTAATGAATTCATTGCACCAAATGTATGGAGACTTTGCAAGTATTAGTGATTGAAGTTGAAGTTCCTCGGAGACTTTACATTATCTAATTCAACTTTGCTTTAATTAAATGCTTACACATTGTGCATTTACATCAATAGTAATATTTGAAAATAATAGAGCAAGAAGAACAACAAGTGATTTAATAAAAAAAATGGGAGATTTTGGATTAATTAACAGATCAAGAGGTATTTTTAAAATTTGCTGATTGTAGGAGTAAATTTGGCCCGATAGTATAATGGAGATTAAATATAGATAATATATGAAAGTAGAGGGGTATATTTGGCCCTTTTCCCTTTTAAAATTGAAGAAATTTAGTCATACATGCTATAAGAGTATGTTTGGAAAGTCATCTTGCAAATGGATTTGAATGTAACAAAATATAATTATACAGTTTTAGACCGTTTGTGTGATCAAGTAATTATACGGTCAGTATGAAGCTAGGTACAATTAAGTTGGCCAATTAGACTCTCTAATTCTCACCTCCCAATTCTTGGGGGTGGAGGTGGGGGTGGGGTGTAAATTGGTAATACTTACAAGGTGATTTTTCAATAACTAGTAATAAATAAAAATTTAATATCTCTTATATGCACATATAATTGTCACACATTAAAGTTTATTTACTTGTCCGTCTAAGAAAAGTTTATTTGATTATTCTTAGTTTATTTTTAAAGTAAAAAAATATTTAACTATGTAATTAAATTTATGCAACAAACATGACACACGAAATTACATTATAATTGCGTTATTCCAAACAAACAAATCTATGTAATTACTTTATTGTGTAAGTACTAGACACATGGGCGTATGCAAAAGTTTTTGTAAGATGTGTTATATTTACATAAAGGAAATTTTACCCCTATAGCAAAGGTTTACACCCTATTTATTATAAATTAAAACCCTTTTAAAATATTATTTTCTACAACTATCTTTTAATTTTTATAGAAAAATAGGTATTTATGGTATACACTACCATTAAGGTATTAAATATGCTATGTACCATTTTTCTCTCTCATTCTTTAGTTATTCTCTCCCAAAATCACAAAAAACTATTTCTTCTTTCTCTCTCCACGATCTCTCTCTCACAGCAAGATTGTATTCATGATTTTTGAAGCACGATTCTCTCACAACACGATCCTCTCTCTCACTTTCAACGTTTTTGCTCCAAAAATTCGTGGTAAGTGTTAAAGTTTATGGGTTTTTGGTCGGTTCAAGCTTCTTCTTTTTCTCTTCACTTCTTTTTTAAATCTTCACCATCGTTAGGTTTTCAGCAGAAAATTTCAAATTTCCTCTTCAATGGTTGATTCAACAACTTCGAAACAAGAGGGCCATTGCGGCTTTCTTCTACGCCGGATATTGCAATAGATTCCTCTATACGAATACTGCAATACTTTTTATGCCGGAAAAGATTCGAGGGCCGGTATTTTTGTTCATCTCTATTTTTAGTTTTAATACAATGCATATAATATTTTTCTTGGCCGGAAAACGCCATCTCCGACGAACTTTCTTCTCTTCTTTGCTATTTAGTCACATACAATGATACAAATGCATTGTATTTTTGCATAAATACAATTTTTTGCTTGTATTTATATATTTTGAAGGTTTGTATTTTTTCAATACATTTGTATTCATGCATGAATACAAGATATAAATATTGAAATACACTGAATACAAATATTAAAATAGATCAAAATATAAACGGTGAATACATTTAAATTTAAAATACAGTAAAATACGCTGAATACAAATAAAAATATAGTGAATACAACCAATGAAATATACTGAATACAGCAGTAATAACATGTATTAGGAATAACTAAAATACTGTTAATACAAATATATTTGAATACACTGTATATAAAATAGGGAATACAGTAAATACAAATATTGAATCTAATGAATGCAGCGGTAAAACAATAATTAAAACACACTAAAAATAAAAGTTATATACAACTGAAAAATTATTCTAATTAATTGGGTTGATAATGAGGCATGTTAGAATTGATTTTCTTGAGTTATATTAGGAGTGTATCATGCTAATTGATATTATTTCCGTTATTAGACAGCTGGACATACCTATTTTTAAGGTGATTGTCGTTACTGTATTCATGAATACATGGCGCGAATACATGTAAATACATGTGCGTACAGCTGGACTGCCCTGATTTTAGGCCCTTTAGTTGTTGTATTCATGAATACACCAGCGCGAATACATGTGATACATGCGCGTACAGCTGGATTGCCATGATTTTAGGTACTTTTTGCTGTTGTATTCATGAATATACGGCACGAATACGTGTGAATACATGCGCGTATAGCTCGACTGCCCTGATGTTTAGGCGCTTTTTGTTGTTGTATTCTTGAATACATCAGCGCGAATACAACGAATACACCACCATAACAACTTAATAGTATCTATAGAAAGTAACTATGTATATGGTAGCTATAGGTAGTTAATAGCTACTAAACAATAGTGGTTTCTGAAAATTCCTCTTACATAAATTTAAGTAATATCTAATGTCATTTTCTCCTTAGCCTCAAAATTTTGATAAATGTAACGACCCGATCGGTCGTTTCGAGCTCTAGCGTGTCGTTCGATAGTTTGAGGCCTTGGGTTGCCTCACTTCAGGTATTACGACTTGTACGTGTGGTCGGAATTGAATTTCGGGAAGTTCGGGATTGATTTGGAAAGACAATTCTAATTTTGGATGCTTTAAGTTGGAAGAATTGACTAAGGTGTGACTTTTGAGTAAACGACTTCAGAATCAGGATTTGAAGGTTCTAATAGGTTCGTATGATAATTTCGGACTTGGGCGTATATTCGGGTTGAATATCGGATCACCCGGGAGCATTTGGACGCTTATTATGGAAGGTTGGCATTTTGAAGGTTTAAGAATTTCCTAAGTTTGGTTTGAAGTGGCCTTTGGTGTTATCGATGTCCGTTCGGGGTTCTGAGCCTTGGAATAGCTTTGTTATGTCATTTGTGACTCGTGTGCGAAGTTTGAAGTCATTACTGATTAATTTGATACGTTTTGACACGGGATATAGAATTTGGAAATTTGAAAATTTATAAGTTTGATTCGAGGCGTGGTTCATGATTTTGATGTTGTTTGATGCGGTGTAAGGCTTCGACTAAGTTCGTATTGCTTTTTGGGATGTGTTGGTATATTTTGGTTAAGGTCCCAAGGGTCTCGGGTGGATTCCGGACGGTTAACGGATTTATTTTGGACTTATGAGATGCTGAAGCTAGGCAGCAACCGGTGTGATCGCTTCTGCAGAAGTTTGGTCACAGAAGGGAGGTGAGGCTCGCAGAAGCGGCTTGGGCAGCCAGGGCATGAAGTCGCAGAAGCGGAGGCAAGCAGTGCACCTGCGTGTGCGCAGAAGCGAGGTCAGGGCCGCAAGTGCAGGAATTTGCGCAGATGCACTTGGCTGCGTCGCACCTGTGGTTGCGCAGGAGCGGAAGAATTTCCATAGGTGCGATGGCCTGCTAACAGTGGTCTTTCGCAGGAGCGAGGAAGTTTCCGTAGAAGCGGAGCTATGGGAGCGGCTGCTTTTCCGCAGATGCGAGAGGTCATCTAGGCAGAGAGGTTCTTTTAAAAAGCAGGATTTGGCCCATTTACTCTCATTTCACTTGGTTGGGGCGATTTTGGAGGGCTTCAAGGAGATATTTTCATCAAGCATCACAAGGTAAGTGATTCCCACCTATTACAAGTTAAATATATGGTTTATATATGGGTTTAAACATGAAAATCAGTAGAAATTTTAGATTTTTGGTAGAAAACCTAAAATTTGGTATTTTTGGATTTTGACAACGAAATTGGACATGGAATTTGGAATAAGCTATATATTTTAGTTTGTGGTGTTATGGGTAAAGTTTATCTTCAAAAATTTTCAGAATCCGGGCACGTGGGCTGGAGGGTTGATTTCATCGCCTTTTCGAGCGGAGTTGGGAATTGTTTAAAATGATTAATTATGGGTATTAGAATATATTTTTATTTGTTTGCACATTTGTTTGAATAGTTTTGGATCGGCGGACATTGTTTAGAGGTATTAGAGAGGCTTTGGAGCTGGTTATGGAGCGAGGTAAGTCTCCTGTCTAACTCTGTGAGGGAAAAATAGCCCTAGGTAATGTGTTTGTTATGTGCTACTTGTTGCGAGGGCTACGTACGCACGAGGTGATGAGAGTCCATACGTAGCTAGATTTATGTTATGTCCGAGTAGACTTAGGTTCCCTCCATGTTATAACTGTACTATTTGAGTTTTCTCTGGCCTATTAAATTTCTTTATTTTTACGACTTGAGACTAGGCTTACGTAGAGTGATAGACTTGCTATTGTAGAGATTTAACGGCTTCATGATAAGCCACGAATTAATTGTACTTTCCTTACGCAATTCTCCTGTGTTGTGCGTTCTCGTCGAAAAGTTCCCTTAAAAGTCTATAACTCACTCTACTATTCGTGAGTGGGGTCGAGGAACCGTCAAAACTTCATATTTTAATGGGATCGGGCTATTCACCTCGGCAGGATAGATACATCTATGGTTCATGCCGTTAGACCCTCGGCAGTGCGCACATTATGATAGATCAGACTGGACGCCTCGGTAAGATTATGTACCACACTCCCATGGGAGTGTGCCGTTCGCCTCGGGAATAAAATAAATGTATCTATGGTTCGGCAATGTTATGATGGATCGGGTCGTACGCCTCGGCATTTCTATAAAATACTCTTTTAGAGTCGTGCGTAATAATTGGCAAGAAGCCAACATATCTGTGAGCTCTTCCAAATTGAACTGTACGGACCTATCTGGTAAGGTCCATTATATATATACTCTGATTGATGAGGTAGCTACTAGTTGATAGTTTGAGTTATTGCTGAGAGGACGATTGTACCACGTATTATACTTGTTATTTCGCTTAATTTCTCTAACTCACACATGTTTACTTCTACTGTATTTGTTCTATTGGACCACTAGTAAGTGTTGATGTCGACCCCTCGTTACTACTTCTCTATGATTAGGCTAGATACTTAGTAGGTACGCGTTTATTTACATACTCATGCTACACTTGCTGCACTTTTTATGTAGGTACATATATGTCTGGTGGACTTTTGGGCGCAGAGGCGCGACTATTGCAGGGAGTTTACCGTGAGTTGTATTTCATGTCACGATCCACAGCTTGCAGAGTCTCCATCAGTGTTATTTATATTCTCCTGTCTAATTTTTATTTCAGACAGATGTTGCATTTTATTATATTTCCTAGTTGATGCTAATGCACTTGTGACACCGGGTTTTCGGGGTTCCTACGGGTTGTTCACTATTGAAATTCATGTAATTATATTTCATACTATTTAACAAATAGAAATTATGATTTTTTTAAAGTACTAGAATGAGTAATTAAATTGATCTATCACTGTTGGCTTGCCTGATGGCGGTGTTAGGCTCCATCACGACCTATAGTGGATTTTGGGTCGTGACAACTTGGTATCAGAGCATTAGGTTCACTTAGGTCTCATGAGTCATGAGAAAGTCTAGTAGAGTCTGGAGGATCGGTACGGAGACATCTATGCTTATCTTCGAGAGGCTACAGGGCTGTTAGGAGCACTTCCCTTCTTGATTCCTCATCGTGCGATTTGATTCCATTGAGGATTGTGCCTTTCTTTCCTTCCTACTCAATCTTATGTGACGTGAAACGTTTGTTGTCAATTAGGCGTCGAGTAGTGGTATTGATACTGCAGACGTAGTGCAAGATATTTTTCCCTACTTGTTCAGGCAGGCTATTACCGTCACCTTGCGGAAGGGTGTTCTGTCATTTTAGTTCAGTATCGGTACTTCCTATGGTTTTGAGGCTATGCACAGATTGCTATGATGTTCATGTATTTTTATCGCACAATATTGGTGTAATGGTAAGGTGCTTGGTTATGTGTCGAGGCAGTGAATGACTCGAAAGGAGGATTTCTAAGTGCATGATTTAGAGTTTCAATATTTAATTTCAGCAAAGGAAAGGCAATCGAGCTATGGATGTTCAGGTTTTGGTCGATGGAGTAACGAGACTTGAGATTTTTGAGCGTGGTGAAATTTTCGTTGTGATGCGGTGTTGTCGTCCTTGTTTGAACGCATTTCGGTTCTTCGGCGTTATGGTCTCCTTTGATTTTGCCTTCAGGACAGAGTGCTGTAAAATGGTGCATGAGGGGCGGTTATCAGAGATAGCGGTGTGCAGCGGTTCAGAATCGAATTGGTATTTCTAATGTTGATGGCTCGAGAGAGATGATCTTCGAAGAGGCTTCGAGTCGGTAACAATTTATTGGTTCAAGTGCTACAGGGATGGATATTGATTTCATGCAACAATCGGGCAACAAAGTATGAGGGAGGACATGGCGGTAAGTGTTTCGCAGTGGTTGAAGTACTAGCAGGTCAAGTACAAGAAGCGGAGGTCGAGAAGTTGCTTAAGGGAGATGGTTTGACCGAAGTGGGAGTGACAAAGTAGCATATGGATTCTGTGGTAGGATAGCCACGTACCTTGAGGAAGACTAGAGCGATTTGGACGGCATGGTGGGAGTGACTAGGTCTACGGATTATAATTGGAATAGTGGTTACTATACGGAGAAAGATTGAATATGGCAAAGAAGAGTTTGCTTGAAATAAATAGGGGTGTGAAGATTTGATTATCGTTACGGATGCAACATAACTTTGAGTTTGGAAGGTATTGTTGAACTTTCATTTGATGTCAGCGGGGAAGGAAAAATCTTGTACAACTAGTGGAAGATCATGGCTTAGGAAAATTTACTGATTATGTAGTAGTTATAACTAGTGCAGCGCCGTTGGAATATGTCAGCATGGAATACCACAGGCGGGCTATCTCCTGTGGACAAGTCAGCGATTGTATGATTTGATGAAGTTTCTACGAAGAGTTCTACGTACTACGCTGATAATTCGGGATGTTCATGAAAAGTTTAATAAGAAACTACAATAAGTTTGGTGGGTTAACAGTACGGGATCATGGTAAATGAGAAGGAGGAATCATTGTGGGATCTACATTATGTGATGGTAGCTTAAAGCTAAGTGGGGGAGTCCCACCGTCTACGATTGGATCGCGTGGGTGTCGACTTGTGTAGATTCTGGTTATTGGTGCATTAGTGGATTATTTGTGACTAAGGATAGGAAACATCAGTGGTAATTTGAGCATAGAAATTTATAAATGGGTGCTGCATTCTGTCTTATCGATTTATGTGTAGGTTTTGGGAAGACTCAGAGTTTATGTTTTGTGGATGTGATGTACAAGGAAAAGAATTTAGCCAGTTACTTCGTTGATAGGGTGTTCATGTGTTATCAGAGCGTTGAAGTTCGGTTATGTTTGGGATTGGGTCAGAGTGGGTGACTCTCAACAATGGTCCTAGTGGGTTCAAGAATCTAAGTGCAGTGCCTAGGGATTTAGGGTTTGTTGAGTAGTTAAGGACTGAGTTTTTGCAGTGGATTGCGAACGGAACTTGGAATATTCTATGTCATCGTTGGATATACAGTGCAGTATTTAAGTAAATGAAGAAATAGCTTCGGATTCGCGGAAGGTCTTGCAAACTAGGTGTACCAGTTAGAGATGTTATTGTGCGCTTGAGAAGGGTACGAGGTGGTTCATGGGCATTGAGACAATGTAGTCTAGCGATTCGGGTCACTTGAGATGAGTGCGGATTGAGTTCATCATGTTGTGAATGGGGCTATTATAATTCTAAGTAAGGTCAAGAGTAAATTCAAAAAAGTTAGGTCAGTTAGTAATGGTTGAATCAGCATGATTGTGGCAATGATCAGTCCCTTCGGTGTGTGAAGTCATACATGTGGTTTGTAGTTGTGCGTGCGGTCTTGACAACCACCACAACTTGATTGTTTTGGGAGGTATTTGATTCAAATTTCCTTGTGGTGTAAATGGATTACGGAAGAGTCATGACAGTTTAGATTACGACTTGAGATTGGTATTTTCTGCAATTTGGGAATTCAGTTGCGTGTTGCATAGGTTCTTCGGAAATAAGTTAAGTGAAATGCGTATAGATAATGAAGTGGTTATTCTACTAGTAGTTCAAGGGTTATGGTGAATGTGTGTGTTATCACGTAACAGCATGATGGCTGCAGTGAGCGGCAGGGGAATTTTAAAGTGGAAGATCAAGGTTGCGGTTCGGTGTTGATAAGAATGTCACGAGCTCGGATGAGCAGGGAAGAATTCAGATGTTTATAGTATGCTGGCGTTAACTTATTGTCGCCTGAGAATGGTGTTCTGTGGAAGAGGCATTGTGTATTGATTTGCGGGTTCTGATTTGCCTTACATAATTAGTATAGCTGGTGGTATGGATGTGCAGACTTTGCAACCTAGTGTGAAAGATCTTGGGAGAGTATTCCACGAGGAAAATTGTATAAGTATGTCGTATTAGTCACTTGATTGTTAAAGATTGAAACCAAGTATGGAGATTAGGATACTGTCGCTAATGTGAGAATTTATGCCTGGAAGGCGCCCTAGTCCTTTGGTTGTGAACTGTGGGAGTTTGTCCCGGATTGAGACGGCTTGATTATTCGCACACATGTTGTGGTCCCGTGAAGCTTGTGGTATTAGATGAGCAACATGGCTCTAGAGATGCAGATCATTTATCGCATCTTAGTCGTGCTTAGGTTTTGTGGCGTATTGCGCTATCCGTCTCCCCAGAGTTGTATTTTTGCACCTAGCGTGCTTATGGCCGATATTTGGTATTCCATAGGTAGAAGAATTATGGCTTGATGAGTATGTCCTTATTTATTGTTATGAGTGGATCGGGTGGCACGCCGCCACGAGTGCGTTATTTGGATCGGGTTACGCGCCGCAACGGTATCATTTTTGGATTGGGTTGTACGTCGCAACAGTAATATGTTGGGTACGGTTCCTTATATCTATTCCTGGATATTTTGTTTCTCATCCTCTGAGAAGGGTTTATAATAACTGTTCGACCGTTTATTTCGTTACGCGGGCTGGGTAACTCTTTTCCAGAGTTCGTTCCTCCTTATGTATCATATTCGAGTTATAGCTTGTCGGCGCATTGATAGTGTCATATGAGGTCTGAGTCAGTGTCTGAGGTAGTTTATTGCCTGAGCAACTTGTACTGAGTGAGACGCTATTATTGAAGCTGAAATTAGTGCAATCAGATTTAGATAAGGTGCATTAAAGAGAAAATATCATTATTTAGTTCAAAATGAGGTAATGGTTCTTGTTAGGAGGAGAGACCCCATGAACTATTGATTCAGCAGGTGGTTATGAGTTCCTACACATCTTTTCCGTTGTAGCAGTATTGCGAGATTTGGAACAGGATTTATATGTGGCATGAGATGTATTGCGGGCACCGGATTCGTGAAATTACAGCTATTGTGGTCGGAGAATGTTATTATGGGCAACTGACTTTTGTGGTGCATGGTGTGATTTCAGCATAGGTGCATGATCATGTTTTGGTACAGTGAGTGGTGTTTGGTACGGTGATTGTGTGTTAGAATCATGCCTTGTAAAGAAACTCAGAAGTTGGAACTTAGTTCTAAAGCTTGTTAGCTAAGATTATAGGGAAGATTTTCAGTCTGGCTCGAGCTAATGTCTTCAACTAGAATGTGGTGGCATGGGTAGGTGCACGAGGTGTTAAACAGTGAATTTGGGCAACTCGAGAGCAGTCCTTAGCACGTTCGAGGACGAACGTATGTTTAAGTGGGGGAGAATGTAACTACCCGACCGGTCGTTTTGAGCTCTAATGCGTCGTTCAGCAGTTTGAGGCCTTGAGTAGCTTCACTTCAGGTATTATGACTTGTATGTGTGGTCGGAATTGAATTTCAGGATGTTCGAGTTTGATTTGGAAAGACAATTCTAATTTCGGAAGCTTTAAGTTGGAAGAATTGACTAAGGTGTGACTTTTGAGTAAACAGCCTCGGAATCAGGATATGAATGTTTCAATAGGTTTGTATGATGATTTTGGACTTGGGCGTATGTTCGGATTGAGTATCGGATCACCCGGGAGCATTTCGGCGCCTATTATGAAAGGATGGCATTTTGAAGGTTTATCAATATCCGTTCGGGGTTCCGAGCCTTAGAATAACTTTCATATGTCATTTGTGAGTCGTCTGCAAAGTTTGAAGTCATTCTGGATTAATTTGATACATTTCGGCACGAGATATAGAACTTGGAAATTTGAAAATTTATAAGTTTGGTTCGAGGCGCGATTCATGATTTTGATATTGTTTGACGCGGTTTAAGTCTTCGACTAAGTTCGTATTACTTTTTGGGACGTGTTGGTATATTTAGTTAAGGTCCCAAGGGCCTCGGGTAGATTCCAGACGGTTAACGGATTTATTTTTAGCTTATGAGATGCTGAAGCTGGGCAACAGCTGGTGTGATTCTGCAGAAGTTTGGTCGTTGAAGCGATCTCGCAGAAGCGAGGTGAGGCTCGTAGAAGCAGCTTGGGCAGCCTGGGCATGAAGTCGCAGAAGCGGAGGTGAGCAGCGCACCTGTATGTGCGCAGAAGCGAGGTCAGGGCCGCAGGTGGGGAAATTTGTGTAGATGCACTTGGCTGTGTCGCACCTGCGGTAGTGCAGGAGCAGAAAAATTTCTCCAGGTGCAATGGCCTGCTAACAGTAGTCTTCCGCAGGAGGGGGAAATTTCCGCAGGAGTGGCTGCTTTTCCGCAGATGCGAGAGGTCGTCTGGGCAGAGGGGTTCTTTTAAGAAGTAGGATTTGGCCCATTTAATCTCATTTTCACTTATTTGGGGTGATTTTGGAGTGCTTCAAGGGGATATTTTCATCAAGCATCACAAGATAAGTGATTCCCACTTATTACAAGTTAAATACATGGTTTATATATCGGTTTAAACATGGAAAACGATAGAAATTTTGGGTTTTTGGTAGAAAACCTAGAATTTGGTATTTTTGGATTTTAACCATGAAATTGGACATGGAATTTGAAATAAATTATATATTTTAGTTCGTGGTATTATGGGTAAAGTTTATCTTCGAATACTTTTGAAATTCGGTCACGTGGGCCCGAGGGTTAATTTTATAGCCTTTTCGAGCGGAGTTGGGAATCGTTTAAAATGATTAATTATGGGTATTAGAATATATTTTTAGCACATTTGTTTGAATAGTTTTGGATCGACGGACTTTGGTTTGAGGTGTTAGAGAGGCTTTGGAGCCGGTTATAGAACTTCGGAGCGAGGTAAGTATCCTATCTAACTCTATGAGGGGAAAACTACCCCTAGGTGATGTGTTTGTTATGTGCTACTTGTTGCGGGGGCTACGTACACATGAAGTGACGAGAGTCCGTACGTAGCTAGATTCATGTTATGTCAAGGTAGACTTAGGTTCCCTCCATGCTATAACTTTACTATTTGAGTTATCTCTGGCCTACTAAATTCCATTATTTTACATTACGACTTGAGACTAGGCTTGCGTAGAGTGATAGACTTGCTATTGTACAGATTTGACGGCTTCATGACAAGCCGCAGATTAATTATACTCTCCTTACGAAATTCTCTCGCGTTGTGCATTCTCGTCGAAAAGTTCCCTTAAAAGTCTATAACTCACTCGACTATTCATGAGTGGGGTCGAGGACCCGTCAAAGCGTCTTATTCTAATGGGATCGGGCCGTTCACCTCGGCAGGATAGATACATCTATGGTTCGTGCCGTTAGACCCTCGGCAGTGCGCACATTATGGTGGATCGGACTGTACGCCTCGGCAGAATTATGTACCACTCTCATGGGACAGGCTGTTCTCCTCGGAAATAAAATAGATGTATCTATGATTCGGCAATGTTATGATGGATCGGGCCGTACGCCTCGGCATTTCTATAAAATATTCTTGTGAAGTCGTGCGTAATAATTGGCAAGAAGCCAGCATATCTATGAGCTCTTCCTGATTGAACTGTGAGGACCTCTCTGGTAAGGTCCATTATATATACACTCCGATTGAGGAGGTAGCTACTAGCTGATAGTTTGAGTTATTGCTGAGAGCAGGATTGCACCACATATTATACTTGTTATTTTGCTTAATTACTCTAACTCACATCCGTTACTTCTACTGTATCTGTCTTATTGGACCACTAGTAAGTATTGATGTAGACCCCTCGTCACTACTTCTCTGGGGTTAGGCAAGATATTTACTGGGTACGATTTGATTTACGTACTCATGCTACACTTGCTGCACTTTTTGTGCAGGTACATATATGTCTGGTGGCCTTTTTAGCGTAGAGGCGCGGCTACTGTGGGGACTTAACCGTCAGCTGCATTTCATATCACGATCCCCAGCCTGCAGAGTTTCGATCAGAGTTATTTATATTCTCCTATCTAATTTGTATTCCAGACAGATGTTGCATTTTATTATATTTCCTAGTTGATACTCATGCACTTGTGACACCGGGTTTTGAGGGTTCCTACGGGTTCTTCACTATTGATATTCGTGTAATTCTATTTCATACTATTTAACTAATAAAAATTATTATTTTTTTAAAGTACTAGAATGAGTAATTAAATTGATCTATCACTGTTGGGTTGCCTTACGGCGGTGTTAGGCGCCAGCACGACCTATAGTGGATTTTGGGTCGTGACAAAAAAAATGCTCGCTCAAAGATATTGTAAAAATAGAATGTCCAAATCCAGCCTCAAATCTACGACCTTCACAAGCCAAAATACGATCTTGACTAATGGACCAAGAACACCCTTCCCAAAGAAGCAGTGTTATTATTATATATTCTTTACTTTTGCAAAATATTAGTATAAATATTATTAAATTTTTTGGACAAAGAAGTGTTGGACGACACCGCTTCCTCTCATGTGCATTGGCACCTGACTAGACCGTGTAATTACTATCCTAATAATTACACTAAATCAAATTACAAGGTGTAAATTTCTAGTTACGCAACAACCATGAATGAGTATAATAAATATGAAATTCACTACTCATCCGTTTCAAATTAGATGAGTTACTTTTCTTTTTAGTGTGTTTCAAAATAAATGACACTTTTTTAAATATGGAAATAATTTAACTTTAAACTCTTCATTTAACCTTAATGAGAAACTTTTAGAACCACACAAATGTCATGGCCCCACAAAGCTTTTATCCCTTGCTTTTAAGACTACAAGTTTCAAAAGCCTTCTTTTTTTTTAAAAACTGCGTGTCGAGTCAAAATAGCTCATCTAAATTGAAAAGGTGGGAGTACAAGATAGTTTCGAAAAATAGCTAAAAGTGTTTGTTTACTTTATGAATAACATCTATGTGCTAAATAGCATAGGTGATAGGACCATCTAGACTTTCATAGAATGGTCCATATACTGGATTATTGTGGTCCAATCACTAAGCTTTGAAACTTCAGATGCATTTTGGTAAGTGTTTCTTTCTGCCTTTAGATACACCTTCATTCACTAGAATGTCAACATAATAGAAAAATGAATCTCAAAAAAGGAAATCTTAATTATTAGAGGAAATGTTCCTTGATCTAAACTCACAGACAAGAAAGCCGTAAAATAAATATAGTTTTCACTATATATATTTCATATTTTGAGGGCAAAATAAGTTATTCATCCTTCTGATAAATTTAACCCTGTTTCCACACACACAAAAAGTCTTATTTCCTTCGTATTACATCCAGAGAATGCTGATCTCTTTTTAAAATGAAAACTTTTCTCTCTTCTAACAATTCAAAGCAATATACTTGTTTTCCCTCGAAATCGAATAACATTAAAATTTGTAAGTGGTATTAAGGATACACGGATTAACTTGACACAAAATAATAAATTAAGTTGCTATTGAGTAAATAAAGATAAGATAAGTCCAAACCACACGAGTTGGATAATTTCAGCCGTGATAGAATAATTGCCCTCGAGCCGGGCTCACCACGACCGGTGTTGATAAACAGAAGAACGAGAGCTTAAAGATAGAGAAAATAATAATGTATTCCTTTTGTGTGCATATTACAATGTGTCAAATGAATTAATAAACCTCCTTTATATAGTAGGAGAGTCCTATTTTAGGTACAACTCTATAAAAGGTAAAAAAATCTTTTGATTCACTGATTGCCGGCTCCTTATCGATACGCGCCGAGATCCCTACCGTAATATGCGGCCGGTCCCGGATATTTCGGCCTTCTGTTGGCTATGCTGGATTGTCTAACAATGTTCTTTGAAGCCGCTCGAGGCTGGGACCGACTCCGGGATCATGGGCTCGATATTCTCGAAGGCAGGCATCATGCCTCCGGGTTCTAGTCCGGTGAGACTTTGTCTCGATTTTGGTCCCTTATTGCCATGTCTCGAGCTTTGGTTTATCTTTCTCGGAGGCTAGGATGCATCATGAGCTCGGTTTTACACGTATACAGATAGTCCCCTCATTTTTTGGAGAAATGACATGAGCTTATGATTCTTGCTTCTATGCACTGTGACAGAAACGATAAAACAACCGAAACGTCCCGTTAGTCAAGTCTTAATGGCATTAAATGCATGTCAGTCACCGGTCGTCCGTCCCTGGACGCGAAATGCCGCTGAAATACTATAAATACCCTCTTTGTTCATTTTAACTTTATATCCAAACCTTCTACCCTCGTACCTTTAAGATTTCAATACTTTCTAGCACTTTTACTCCGGTTTTTCGAGATTCTTCACAAGAATTCTTACCCGTCTTCATCTTAAGCCATAAATTCCAAACTTTCATCTTCCTTTCTTTCTCAGATTTTCCTCCATTTTTAAAGAAATGGCAAAGAATTCAAAAACTGTTTCTTAGAAAGAGACCCCTTCTACTTCGCGGCCAGCTACTGAGGCTGAGGAGACCGTTTCATGCGCCACTGTCGATGAACCAGTACCTGAACCACCTTTGAAAATGTTCATCCCCGGGGGATGCTCGGTCAACGTCTATTTCAAATTTGAAAAATTTTCCTCCGTACAAGGCCGATGTGAGGACGTCTCGAGATATATCTGCTCGATCACTGAAGAAGTCCTCCATACGGTCCGAAAAGACTGCAACTGGCCGATAAGGACATAGTGATCCCCGACCCCGATGAAGCCATCACCACCCATGTCGAGGGATACCTAAGTGTTTACACTTATCCCTTTAAGTTGGGACCGATGGACCCGCTCATCATAGATTTTTGTAACAGGTATGATGTATGCCTCGATCAGATTCATCCTTCGCTTTGGAGGATCGTGATCCTCCTCTGGTTCTTCATAAAAGAAATCGATGGGTGGTCGTTCACCATCGACCATCGTCTTCGCTTATACAGTCCCCAAATCTTCCGGGGGGACTGATAAAGCTTGTGCGTCGGGCCAGTAAAACCCCATTCTCAAGTATTTATGAGGACCGGGATCGAGGCTAGCATAGCCGTTTTGTCCTACTTCGGACTTCGGACTTAATCCTAGCCGAGTGCAGGTCATTCCCCGAGATGTGGAAAACCTCATGTACGTATGATTTACTTTCGAATGTCGATTTTACACTTACTTCTCTTTTTCTTACCGATGTTTTGTGGTGGTGTCGTGAATCACACTCAAATGCATACCTCAAAACAAGGTATGAAATGGTAGGTTGCAATTATAGTAACCCAATGAATAGTCGGGATCGAATCCAGGGAGCTAAATGAGAGTTAGGAGTATATATTCTAATGCGTGAAATTGAATTATCTTAATTTGCGCTTCCACAAGAAAGGGTTTTGTTTCTATTTCTATTTTAAAAATAAAGATTTCAAAATAGAGAAATATGACTAAGATAATTATTTTTGATGTTTTTCAAATAGGTAAACGCCTAGGGATTTGACAATTACCTAGGTGTTTGCGTAATGGGATAAAAACTTTAATGTTTGTTTTGTTGATCGGGGTGTATTATAGCTATCAACTCTCAATTACCCACACAATACCTCTCGATTAGAGAATGGTTTTGCCCAATTTGACTTTCTCAAGACCAAATGGGTATCACACAATACAGTTGATAAAAACTCAAGTCGGGTTATTACTATCTCTAGGTTGAACCCTTTAATTGGGTTATTCAATCTCTAGATTGACCCAATTCGTTGTTAGCTAAGTGTTTATAGACTAAGTTTCTCTTTCTCAAGTAGAGACCAAGTTAAATAGGCATGAACTAATATTTGCAATAATTAATTCCACAAATTAAAGCATGAACTAAGCAAAATAATAAATACCAAATCATAAACAAGCACTATTTAATTACCCATAAGGTGAACACACTAGGGTTAGGTCACAACCCTAGTAAACATCTAGCTATTCATGCTTGAAATTGAAGAAATAGAAGAAGAAATATTAATTAAACTCATAATGTAAAGTTAAAATGATAAAATCTATAATAAAATACACCAAAATATAGAAAATTTCCAAAAGAGGCAAAAAAAAACGGCTATAGGACTTGCTGATGTCAAAACTTAACCTAATTTTATGAAACTCATTTATTTATACTAGGCTGGAAATTTTGGAAAAAATGCCCTCCGGGAGGTTCTGCGGCCGCACAATTCCATGTGTGGTCCGCAGAATTCTTCATCAGGCAGGAGCTGAGATTCTGCGGCTGTACAATTCTGAACTGCGTCCATGAGGTTATATTTCTACGGTTCGCAGATTTAGCATTACGGCCGCAAGGCCCTCTTCTGTGGTCCGCAATAGTATGATTGCGGCCGCAAGACAATCTTCTGCAGCCGCACATATCTTTTGCGGACGGCAGTTCAATGAAGCTCTGGACTTGGCTGTTTTGTCATCTCTCAGATCTTGGTCTTGAGCCCTTCTTTTACGGCTGCACAATTCATGTGCGGTCCACAATTTGCATGAAAGTCTGCTGGGTTTTTCTTCTTTGGTTGTGGCCGTAGATAGAATTCTACGGACTGCAATTTATTTTGCGGGCCACACTTTGTATGCTTCTGTGCCCTTTCGTTGCCTTGTGCTCGGACTACTACTCTTTGGGCCGGATTTCATCTCGGGAGTCCAACTGCCAACATTCCTATAATTTTGCATATTTCATTAGTTTCGGGAACGCAATTCACTGCTTTTAGACTAGAACACAAGCTAAAAGGCACTAAGAAGTAGTCAAAATTCTCACTTATAAACTTCCCCAAACTTAAGTCTTTTTTTGTCCTCGAGCAAATAAAGTAGTTCCCACCTCCACAAGTTAAGGGCCATTTCAGCCAGCCAAGGTGAGCCATTCACACATCAGTTGGGACCAACAATTACCCACAGTACTTATGTATTATCAACAAGGCTACAAGTTAAACATTTATGCACATATAGTTCTAGTGTGACACTTGAGCATCAAGAGTTGACTTTACTCATCAAGGAAGCTCGCTCTCTCATGTAGGTTTTTGTGGATCCCAAACTCCTCCTCCTCTACTCTCCGTTTGCCTAGATCACTTAAGAATTTTAGCACTCAGTCCAAGTATTTATGAAAGGTTCACTCCTCTCTCTCAAGAGAATGTTGCAAGTACGGCTTCAAGTACCATAGGCTTGCACCTCATGTAGATCGCCACTAATATAAGCTTACTCGGCTTGAAATCAGGTAGGACTTCTTTTGGCATGTAATAAAGGCTTTTGGGTTCGAGTTGGATACAATATGGTTGAGTGGTTACACCTTTCCTTAAGCACTCCATCTTTTTATTTTCGGCTCACACCTTGGCAGTTCTTTGAGGCATATTTTTTTCCTTGGGTGATTAGAGAGACATAACATCACTCTTTCTTGACCATTACACTCATATTTCTCCATGTTTGGGCTCATTGCCTTTTTTTGAATTTCTTCAACTCTTCTACTTATTCATTTTTGTTGCACTTCTCTTTTTGTTCTTATATTTTCTTTGCCTTTTCTTCTTATCATTTCTTTTTCTCTTTTTGTTCCTTGATACCCTTTTTCAATTTCCTCGTCTCTCCCCCAAACTTACGTTTTTAGATAGTTGTTTCACCTGAGTGTTAAGGAAAGCTCGGGTGCTAAGAGAGGGTCACAATAGAACGGGTAAAGGCTTATAATATGGTTTTCAAATAAGAAAGGCTAAAGGCTCAAAGAGGTTGACTAGGGATGACATCATTGGTAGGCAATAGAAAATTCAAACGGGCTAAGGAAAGCCTACAATCACTTCTCAAGCCAAGCAAAACTTAAGATATCGCCTTGAATCACAATCAGGGCAAGTTCTAGATCATTCGCATGGTTACTTGGACTAGCAACAAAGCATCTCACCCCTCACGTAACTAGATTGTTAAAGAGAAAAGAGTCGAAGGCCCATAATGACCACATTCAAGATTGAAAATCACTATTATTCGATTAAACTACTCGATGGTTTGCTAGGTTAACACAAGAGTCACAAAGTTACTAACTAGAGCTATTTTTTTCAAAAACCTTGTCTCTAACTATAAGCACATAGTTAAGTGTGTTGGTGCCAAATGAAACATGTTTGACTCTCGAGAATGACTTAATTAGGTTTTTTTAATATTCATTACTACTACTATTATTACCTGAACACTAAAAACCGACACAGTCCCTTAAGAAGGTTGTCACGCCATCCATCGTTGGGAAGAGTCGCCCGGTTCACAGAAAAATTACATTTGGAAAGAACTATGGCATTAAGAAAACCAAAGGATTATTGTCTACAAAAACATAAAAAGAAGCTACTAAATCAAGAAGGAGCTACTAATTCAAAAAGAAGCTACTAATTCAAAAAGAAGCTAGAAGCTACTCACTTAAACACTAACTAATAAGAAAACAAACATAAAGAAGCTACAAAGTAAAAACTATCGAAAGCATAATGAATATACATAATGAGGGAGAATGAGAAAATATATACACAATGAGAGAAGAAGAGAGAATATATACAGAATAAGGAAAGAGAAGAAAATATTGCCAAATTATTACAAACCAATTATCTCAGAATCATCAAATATAATCAAATAAACTCCACCACCCCCACCCCCCCGAATAAAAATAAGCATTGTCCCCAATGCTTAACAAAATAAGAGTAAAGGAAGGGTAAGAGTGAAGAAAACTCCCTATGGCTCCTTGGCCATCTCTATGTCCCCAGCAGCGTCACCACTCTGAGTCTCTTCCAACTGGATCTCATCATCCTCAACTCTGGAGTGACTGGGTTGGTGAACATCTGACGCACAGCCTCGGCAGTGTCAGCAGTAGAGTCTAGCTACTAAGACTGGCCAGCTGGTGCCACCGGTGCTGTTGGTGCTGTAGGATTTGGGCCTAGGTGGTGTGGGTCAATCAACATGTCGAATGGAATATCTCCGGCTGCAGAAAGCTTGGTAACCTGTCTCTGGAGCATGTCCACTGACTTCTTGGAGGCCTGGGACTTCTTCATCTTCTTTACTTCATTGCCCAGCTCTTCGATCACTGACCCATGCTGACCAATGTAGCTATGATTGTGTGCTGGTTCTCCAAGAGCTTCTTCGGAGTTTCTTCCACTTATGGGGGCATCTGAGGTGCAGGAATAGAAAACTGCGCTACAATAGTACTGGATAAGTTAGATAGCTTTGAAGTGGCTGTCTGCATCCAGTTGTTGAGGATCGCCAATACCTGGAAGACTCGCAGCACAGAAAGTGGAGTAGTAGGCATGGGCACCGGCTTCAAAGCCGAGGTGGAACCTATGGCAGGAACTACTGTGGGAAATGAGGATGGTGGTGGAGGCATGGTTGCAACACTAGATGAAGGCTTGATCGACGCAAATGGAATATCAACTTCCTATGCAACTACCACCGATGGCTCATCAGACTGCCCTGTGGTGGTAGATGGCTGACTCTTTTTCTTCGGGTTGTGTGCATCCATCAGTGAGTACCATGAGAAGGGCTTCTTCGGCTGCACCTTTGTGTCAAAGTCCCTCGGCTCTACCCTCGCATTTGTGAGATACTCTTTAATGGTGTTGGATAAGGGTAGGATGTGTCAGCTTGCCGAGCAACCATAGAGATGTTGGCGGATATCATAGCACCCACATTGATAGGGTACCCGGCCATGATGGAAGAAACTAGAATTGCCCGAGGGATTGGAAGATATGTCTCATTCTGGCACGGGTCTAGCCTGATGCGTACAAAGGTTTTCCACCCCTTTTCCTCAAAGCTCAGCGTACTCCGATGAATAGAAATCCCTATTGTGATCCATGGTGGTGGTGGCCCAGGAACTGCTAAAATCTCTACTAACCAAGGACGAGCTGCATCCCCAAGTGCACATTTCTCTAAGTACTCTGTGGGCTTGACATCATCAAACCCCAAGTTAGTATTCAATGTGTGCTGATCAAATCGCACCTTGAGGTTCCTCACTTTAGTTACCTTTGTCTCTTTCTTGATATGCGCCACATTGGCGTAGAATTCCTGGACAAGGTAATCTTTCGCATCCACCATGCTCTGGGTAAATCACATCCACCCTTTGCGTTCCCGAAACTGCCTCAAAACTACAGGGTTATACTTTTCTAAATTTTTCTACTAAAATTGTCGCTCAAGAGTGAGCGACCTCACTGGCCACCAATCACGGAAGCTGGAGAAAGCAGCCAAACTGACAAACTGATCCTCCCACATCTCTTTCTTCTTCGATCGCTCAAGGCCGGCAACTGTAGCATCTCCCCCTCTGCCATTATCGGGGATGTCATGAATGGATGTCTCTGGTGCCTGGGGACAGGTGTAGTAGAAGGTGCAAAAGCCAGACTGGCACTCTCCGAACCCTCAGAAGTGCTGTGTGGTGTGGATGACTTGTCCCTGAGCTGATACCTCTCTGGCGACCTTGACTGGACAGTCGGCTGCACATGTACAGAGGCTGAGTTACCCTCTGATACTTCCCTAGATGGGGCATAAGAATTGGTCTCGGAAAGATCTACACGTCTCCCTCTACCGGCTGTTGTTTTCTTCCTGATTTCCTGTTGTTGGGTACTAGGCAAGGGTTTCTTCCCTCATCCCGAGAAGGGACACCCCTTCCTTTTGAAGTGTCGCCTCTGCCTCTAGATCGTACCATTTTCTGTATCAAGCAAAGGCGATTGTTAGATGCAATTCAAGTTCAGAAATACAATGAATGTAAGGACACACTAGAAGATACAGTGAGGGACACAGTTGAAACATGTTTGCAGGGTATAGATTTGTGGTCCACAGATTTTACATTGCGGCCGCAGAATAGGACTTGCGGACCGCAAAATTCTCATTTGCGGCCGCAGAATTGGATTGCAGTCTGCACATTTCTCATTGCGGTCGCAACTCAGATACCGCTAACATGCCAACTCTCTGATAACAGAGAATTGGCTTTTTTATGGCCGCAACATATTTTCTGTGGTCCGCACAAATTGTCTTGCGGCCGCACATGATAGTCCCCGGCAACGGCGCCAAAAATTGAATCGCACTCAAATGCACACCTCAAAACAAGGTATGAAACGGTCGATTACAATTATAGTAACCCAACGAAGAGTCGGGATCGAATCCACAGGGAGCTAGATGGGAGTTAGGAGTATATATTCGAATACGTGAAATTGAATTATCTTAATTTGCGCTTCCACAAGAAAGGGTTTTATTTCTATTTCTATTTTAAAACTAAAGATTGCAAAATAGCGAAATAAGGCTAAGATAATTGTTTTTTATGTTTTTCAAATATGTAAAAGCCTAGGGATGTGACCATTACCTAGGTGTTTGCCTAAAGAGATAAAAACCTTAATATTTGTTTTGTTGATCAGGGTGTATTATAGCTATCAACTCTCAATTACCCACTAAATACCTCTCGGTCAGAAAATGGTTTTGCCCAATTTGGCTTTCTCAAGACCAAATGTGTATTACACAATACAGTTGATAAAATCTCAAGTCGGGTTATTACTATCTCTAGGTTGAACCCTTTAATTGGGTTATTTAATATCTCGTTTGACCCAATTCCTTGTTAGCCAAGTTTTCCTAGACTAAGTCTCTCTTTCTCATGTAGAGACTAAGTCAAATAGGCATAAACTAATATTTGCAACCATTAATTCTACAAATTAAAGCATGAACGAATCTAAATAATAAATACCCAATCATAAAAAACACTAATTTAATTACCCATAAGGTGAACACACTAGGGTTAGGTCACAACCCTAGTAAAAATATAGCTACTCATGCTTGAAATTAAAGAAAGAGAAGCCAAAATACTAATTAAACTCATAATGTAAAGTTAAAATGATAAAATCTATAATAAAATACACCAAAATATAGAAAACTTCCAAAAGAAACAAAGCAAAATGGCTACAGGACTTGCTGATGTCCAAACTTAACCTTATTTTGTGAAACTCATCTATTTATACAAGGTTAGAAATTTTGGACAAAAATGCCCTTCAGGAGGTTCTACGGTCGCATAATTCCATGTGCGGTCAGCATAATTCTTCATCAGGCAGGAGCTAGGATTCTGCGGCCGCACAATTCTGAGCTGTGGCCGCGAGGCCATATTTCTGCGATCCGCAGATTTAGCATTGCGGCTACAAGACCCTCTTCTGCGGTCCGCAATAGTATGATTACGGCCGTAAGATAATCTTCTGTGGCCGCACAAATCTTTTGCGGACCACAATTCAATAAAGCTCTGGACTTGGCTGTTTTGTCATCTCTCTGATCTTGGTCTTGAACCCTTCTTTTGCTGTTTTGCACGAAAGTCTACTGGATTTTTCTTCTTTGGTTGCAGCCGCAGATGGAATTCTGCAGACCGCAATTTCTTCTGTGCTCCCAGAATTTCTTCTGCGGGCCGCACTTTATATATTTCTGTGTCCTTTTATTGCCTTGTGCTCGGACTACTACTCTTTGGGCCGGATTTCATCTCGGGAGTCCAACTTCCAACTTTCATGTAATTTTGCACATGTCATTAGTTTCGGGAATGCAATTCACTGTTCTTAGACTAGAACACAAGCTAAAAGACGCTAATAAGTAGTCAAAATTCTCACTTATCATACAGTCGTTGCTCGGGTCCCAAACGATGTCCCTCAACTCAAGGAGTGGGTCGAAGGTATCATATCACAGATGCCATATTCCGAGCGCTCGTGGCGCAAGCTCTCGAAGGGACGTTGGGAGGTGCGTTCCCATGGTGAGACTTCTTTAATATTAAGCCCATACTCCCTTTACTTCTTTTTGCAGGCTAATCTAAGGACGTTGAGTTGAGGCCTCCCACCGAGTCCCCTGCTCTGAGACAACCGAAGAAAAGAAAAGAAAAAGGGATCCGAGTTCCCCGAGCTCCGAGAAAAAGGAAACAAGAAGAAGGCTGGTGCGCAAGTCAAAAGAACGCACCAGTGCCTGAGAACCGTCTTCGGATTCGCTCTATCGTCTGAGAGACGAATCCGAAGAGGAAGAAGAACCCTATATTCTGGTGGCCCACTTGCCGTCGCATATCAAAAGGCAGGGGGCCTCCGAACCAGAGAACCGCAAGACCGATCTGCCTCAAACTAAAGAGGTCGATGCGTGGGGCCGAGGCTTCCCGAAATGCGGGAAATGCCCCAAAGGAGACAATCGATGTGATAGACATCGAGGCCCAAATGGCGAAAGCACACTCCAACGAGGGGCCCATGGGCAAACGACCCTTTCCGCAGCTTTTTTGATGGCGTGGATTCCACTGCCACGGAGGACGTCAACGAATTGGGTGACTTAGAGGTACCGAAGAAGAATCCGTCTTTGGGAGCAAGTGGGCCTACCTCGTGCCCAAAACTGATCAACCGGTTCCCTGCCCCGAACGTGGATCCTGACCAGAAGATATCCACCATCATCTCTGTTCCGGAGGATATCCAGGTTTTTTCCGCCCCTGTATGGGTGGCCAGTTACCTTCGGTGCCTGGTGACCGAGGAAGACCAAGCCAAAATGAACGAGATATACGCGCCCTGCATGTTCAACGAAGCACAACAGGTACTGAATCGGGTAACTTTAGATAACTCTTGATGATTTCAATTTCTCCTCTTATACTTGAACTAATTCATTGATAATCCTAATATTCTTCTTCGTATTTGTAGGCCTCGATGCTTCACCATGAAACTTTTCTCCGGTATCGGGATGAGTTGAACCAGCTCGAAGCCGAAGTCAGAGGGCTTACTGAGAAGAGAGATACCTACAAACTTCTCAGCGAGCAGCGTGAAGGAGAGGCTAAGAGCTTTCGAGCTGAATTAGAAGTGGCTCGAAAAGAACACGCCGACCTGATTGCACAGGTAAAAATATTTGAAGTTAGTAATGATGAACTAGACTCGGTGACTAATGGTCCGAACCCGTAGGTCTAGCAGAAGATTCATCGGATCGACCAACTCCGAGCCAAGATTGATGCAGTCAAGGTCGAGGCCGAAGAGTGGAGAGATAGAATGGACCACCTGGCCTCGAAAAAGGAGATTGCTCGGGCATAATTGGCCTCGGCTGAAGCCCAGCTTCGGGCGGCAAAGGAGAAGTCTAAAAATCAGTCCCAAAAAGTTGAGGAGCTACAGTCTCAGATAAGCTCGGTCGTTTCCGATCGAGAGACACATGCCAAGGAGCTTAAAGCAGCCAAGTTGGTGGTTGAAGTGACCAAAGCTTATGCCGACGAGATGGTAGCCCAGTATAAGGCCAATGTCGAGGCAGCCCAGGATCAGCTGAAAGATACCATTGAATACGTGAAGTGGCAGTCACGAAGGGAGGCCCTCGGAGAAATTCATGCTCGGGGATTTGATTTATCGACCGAGGTCAAAAATGCTAAGGTGTTCAAAGTCGAGGCCAAGAAACTGGCGTATCCTGAGGATGAAGAAGACTCTGAGGGTTCAGACGGATCCAGGGGCGGAGAAGACTCTGATGGTACTGGTAACGAGGCGGGCTCCGGTGGAGACCAGGCCGTTTAAGTGCCTTGCATATATTTCTTTGTTTTTGTATTTTTGTACTTTTGTACTTTTTTTTGTTCAAGGCCATTTGACTTTTGTAAAGATCTTTTCATATATATATATATATATATATATATATATATATATATATATATATATATATATATATATATATATATATATAAGGCTCTATTTTCTCTTCGACAGTATTTAAGCTTGTTTCCTTTCTCTTTGTTCTTTATGATTGCAAAGATATCGAAATGCCTTAGCATGTAATATTTAGGTCTTGCCCAGAGGTTTGAACAGGCCCTTCTTTCGATATTATTTTGTTTACTATTCATGGGGTCTCGCTACGACCAAAAACGTTCACCAAAATATTTAGAACTTTATAGATTATAATTTGCCGAGGGTAGCCTTATGAACCGGTTTAGAAATTTTGAAGGAGTTTCTTTTTTTGTCACGGGTCTCGGACGTCTCCGAGCCATTTTATTAAGGCCGTAGCCTTTTTAGTTTGGGTGTTTCCAAGTGGGTTTGTTACCCTGAGTCATTTGGGTTTAACCGAGATAACCGTTCCCGAATGGGGGTGGCCGTAGCCTTTAAAGTTCGAGCACTGCCAAATAAGCTTTGTGCCCCCGGACTTTATTATCTAGGGATGTCCGAACCTGCCTTGAGTGGAAGTCTTCGAGTGAGGTGGCCCTTGGCCTCGATGTCTTCGGGGGATCAAATGTAACAAAGAAAAATTTTCAAAGGGCAAGATATTTATTCGCAAGGTAGAAACTTCCTTTCAATTTTGTGCGTAATATACAAAGTTACACATGTGTTCAAACTTTGTGTCCGGGCATGAGTGGTCTATGTGGGCACGGTTCATTATAACCGTTTGGCCCATACAGTAAATCCTATCGATCGAGCCTAGACTATTCGAGCACAAAGTTTCTTTCCTTACCAAAATCGTTTTCCAAGAGTGATGCCCCCTAGTGTTTGAGGTCGATTATAGAGTAGCCTCGAATACTGTTGACAATCAATCTTCAATTCTAAGTTAGCACGATCCACTGTTGCCTCGTTAAAAACCTTGCGGAAAAACCCATTTGGGACAAAACCGGTTCAAGGGAAAAAGAGTGCAACGCGTGCTTTCAGGACTAAAAAATTATGTGGTTCTTTGGCGACTACCTACGAGTGTTAATCCAAAATGTAGATAAATAAAAGAAGTGAACGGGGTCGTACCTTAGCAGTAATATCATTTCAAGTGAGTTACTTTCTAGTTGTTCGGTAGTCGTTAACCGTTCATTGCTTCGAGTTTGTACGACCCTTTTCTGGTGATCTCGATAATTTGATACGAACCTTCCCAGTTTGGTCCCAACTTTCCTTCATTCGGGTTCCGGGTGTTCAATGTGACATTCCTTGACACTAAGTCCTCGACATTGAAGTGTCGAAGGTTGGCTCTTTGATTGTAATACCTCTCGATCAGTTGTTTTTGGGCTGCCATCCGGACGAGGGCGTCTTTGCGCCTTTCATCTAACAGTTCCAGGCTTGTATTCATGGTCTCATTGTTTGATTCTTCAGTTGCATATCGGAACTCGAGACTCGGTTCTCTGACTTTGACCGGTATTAGAGCTTCAGTGTCGTAAACCAACGAGAATGGGGTAGCTCCGGTACTGGACTTCGAGGTCGTACGGTAAGCCTATAGGACTTCGGGCAAGAGTTCTTTCCATTTTCCTTAAGCTTCGGTCAATCTCTTTTTGAGGTTTTGGAGTATGTTTTTTTTGTGGACTCTGCTTGCTCGTTCCCACTAGGGTGATATGGTGTTGACAGGATTCATTTGATCTTATGATCTTCGAGAAACTTGCTTACTTTGTTGTTGATGAACTACTTCCCATTGCCATACACGATCTCGGCCGGCATTCCAAACCGACATATTATGTGGTCCTAGATGAAATCAATGACTTCCTTCTCCCTGGCTTTCTTGAATGCCTGGGCTTCCACCCATTTAGAAAAATAGTCAGTCATAAATAGTATAAATTGAGCCTTACCGGTTGCCCATGGAAGGGGGCTGACAATGTCCATTCCCCATTTCATGAACGGCCAGAGGGACAAGACTGAATGTAGTAGCTCCCCGAGTTGATGAATCATCGGAGCATGCCTTTAACAATCGTCGTATTTTCGTACGAACTCCTTCGCGTCCTTTTCCATGTCGATCCAATAGTAGTCGGCTCTGATTATTTTCTGAACTAATGATTCGGCGCCGGAATAATTTCCGCAGGTGCGTTCGTGGATTTCCCTCAGAACATAGTCAGTGTCTTAGGGTCTTATACATATTGTGAGTGGGCCTTGGAATGTTCTCCGAAACAATGTACAGTCTTTGGATAGGTTGAACTGGGCCGCCTTCATACGCAGAGTCCTCGATTCTTTTGGGTCCCAAGGCAGTTTTCGGTCTTCAGATATTCCATATATTTGTTTCTCCAGTCCCAAGTCAGGCTTGTTGAGTTTATCTCAGCGTGACCTTCTTCCACTACCAATCTCATGAGTTGCACGATCGCCCCCGAGTTGAACTCGTTGTCATCGATCGACGATCCCAAGTTAGCAAGGGCATCGACCTCGCTGTTTTGACCCTGAGGCATGTGTTGTAGAGCCCATTCCTTGAACCGATGTAAATGAACTCCTTCGCGTCCTTTTCCATGTCGATCCAATAGTAGTCGGCTCTGATTATTTTCTGAACTAATGATTCGGCGCCCGAATAATTTCAGCAGGTGCGTTCGTGGATTTACCTCAGAACATAGTCAGTGTCTTAGGGTCTTATACATATTGTGAGTGGGCCTTGGAATGTTCTCCGGAACAATGTGCAGTCTTCGGATAGGTTGAACAGGGCCGCCTTCATACGCAGAGTCCTCGATTCTTTTGGGTCCCAAGGCAGTTTTCGGTCTTCAGATATTCCATATATTTGTTTCTCCAGTCCCAAGTCAGGCTTGTTGAGTTTATCTCAGCGTGACCTTCTTCCACTACCAATCTCATGAGTTGCACGATCGCCCCCGAGTTGAACTCGTTGTCATCGATCGACAATCCCAAGTTAGCAAGGGCATCGGCCTCGCTGTTTTGACCCTGAGGCACGTGTTGTAGAGTCCATTCTTTGAACCGATGTAACGTTACCTGCAGTTTATCCAAGTACTTTTGCATTCATTCCTGTCTGACTTCGAAGGTCCCATTAACTTGGTTCACCATGAGGAGGGAATCACACTTAGTTTCGACCACCTCTGCCCCCAAGCTTTTGGCCAGTTCGAGACCTGCAATCATGGCCTCACACTCGGCTTCATTGTTAGTTAATTTTATAGTCCTGATAGATTGTTTAACTATATTACCTGCGGGCGATTTCAATACAATTCCAAGTCCGGACCCCTTCACTTTCGAGGCGCCATCCGTAAAGAGGATCCAAATTCCCGAAGAGGTCCCCAAGTTCAACAACAACTCTCTTTCGACCTCAAGTATTAGGGCCGGTTCAAAGTCGGCCACAAAGTCTGCCAAAATTTGAGACTTAATTGTTGTCCGACGTCGATATTCTATGTTGTACCCACTAATCTCTACGGCCCATTTGGCCAACCGTACCGAGAGCTCAAGTTTATGCATTACATTCCTCAATGGGTAAGTGGTTACGACACATATGGGGTGACATTGGAAGTACGGTTTTAGCTTCCTAGAGCCATTTATCAAAGCGAGCGCCATCATTTCTAGGTGAGGGTACCTAGTTACGGCCTCGCCGAGAGTCCTACTAACATAGTAAATTGGAAATTGCAGACCTTTCTCCTCCTGGACCAGGACTCCACTTACAGTTATCTCTGATACTACCAAGTATAGGTATAGATGTTCATCTGTCTTCGACGTGTGAAGCAGCGGCGGGCTCGACAGATATCGTTTAAGCTCCTCCAAGGCCCGTTGGCACTCCGGGGTCCATGAGAAGTTATTCTTTTTCTTCAACAGTGAGAAGAAACGGTGGCTCTTGTCGGATGACCTCGAGATAAATCGACCCAAGGCGGCTATACGTCCGGTTAACCTTTGCACAACCTTCACGTTGTCCACAACAGTGATATCTTCGCTGGACGTGATCTTATCGAGGTTGATCTCGATCCCCCGATTGGATACCATAAATCCGAGGAATTTATCGGACCCCACTCCAAATGCACATTTCTCCGGGTTCAGCTTCATATTATATTTCTTCAATATGCTGAAGGTTTCCTGCAAATACTTCAAATGGCCCTCTGCTCACAGGGACTTAACCAATATATCGTTAATGTAAACCTCCATTGATTTTCCTATTTGTTCTTCGAACATCCGATTTACTAGGCGTTGGTAAGTGGCGCCGGTATTTTTTAGTCCAAATGGCATCATGTTATAGCATTAGGTGTCGTACTTGGTGATGAAGGAAGTGTTTTCCTGATCACTCGGGTCCATCCAAATTTGATTGTACCCGGAACAGACATCGAGAAAACTGAGGATCTCATGGTCGGCCGTCGCATTGATCATACGATCTATGTTAGGCAAAAGGAAAGATTCAGGGACTACTACTATGTTTGCTAGACAGTCTGGGTATTTTACTTCCCAGATGGATCCTATTTTAAAGAGTTTAGATACCTCGTCCTTGACGTAAGCATGTTTGACCTCGGACTGGGGTCTCCTCTTCTGCTCGACCGGGTGGAACTTCGGGTCCAAGATTAGTCTGTGAGTGGTTATCTCCGGCGGGATCCCTGTCATATCAAGGTGGGACCAAGTGAAACAATCTTCGTTAGCTATAAGAAATTGAATGAGTTTTTTCCTAAGCTCAGGATTCAACCCCATGCCCAGGTATACCTTTCGATCGGCCAAGTGTTTGATCAATACGATTTGCTCCAGTTCCTCGATTGTCGATTTGGTAGTGTCAGAATCATCGGGAGCTATGAAAGACCTGGGAACCCCGTAGTCGTCGTCCTCGCCCATCTCCTTCTTATTCTGTTGGGATGAAATTGGTGTCAGTAGTTGCTATTTGGTTTCTCCCTTGGTGACTGGACCCATCTCCTTTGGTGTCGTAATTGTGGATATCGGGACCACCTCGTCGATTGTGAACATATCTTTTGTGGTCGGTTCTTCTCTATAAACTGTTTTTATTCCTCCCAGCATTAGGAACTTCAACACCTGGTGCAGAGTCAAGGGTACTTCCATCATGTTGTGAATCCACGGTCTCCCGAACAAAGCATTGTACCTCATGTATCCGTCGATTACATAGAACTTTATTTCCTGAACGGTCCCGATGGTATTCACCGGTAATGTTATCTCTTCTTCAGTGGTCTCACATACCATGTTGAACCCGTTTAGGACTCGGGCCGCGAGCACAATCCGATCTTACAGGCCGAGTTGTTCCGCGACCCTCGATCTCATGATATTGGCCGAGCTAGCTGGATCAATTAATACACGCTTAACTCAATTGTCGACAATCTTCCTTTCTGTGACCGTGAGTGCCATGATATTTGCATATTAGGTTAGGATCCCTTTGGACTAGATCGGACGGTAAAGGTCAAGGCCATTTTGTGTCTCTGATACGTCCAATGGAGGATATGAAGGTGGCGACGTTAACGTTAAAGTTATACTCCGACAGTCTTGGCGCTTCTTTCGGCCCGATGGGCCTGTCGAAACTGTTTCTACTCATGAGTCCCTGGTTGTTTTGACCCCGGTCACTCCTTTCACTTTTCACAGGGTTTCGCCCAGGTCCACCACCTCTTCGGTCTCCATTGTATGGATGATATCAATCCTTGTTCGACTGTGGTTCACGATCAATGTCTCTCCCGACTCTATCAACTGATCTGACAAGATAAACGGACCCAAAAGGGGGCCCGAGTTGATCATCTTCGACCCTGATTTTTTATTGATACCGATTATGCACGTCGGCCCAAGTGACATCTGGGTATTCTACCAGATTTTTCTTTAACTATTGTGAAGCCAATGAGCTTCGAGCATTGAGTCCCTGGGTGAAGGCCTGAACGACCCAATCATCTGCGACCGGAGGTAAGTCCATCCGTTACATTTGGAATCGGGACACGAATTCCCTGAGCATCTCGTTATCCCTCTACTTCACTTTGAAAAGGTCTGGCTTTCTGGTCTCGACCTTGATAGCCTCGGCGTGTGCTTTTACAATTGAATCTTCAAGCATAGCAAACGAGTCAATAGAATTAGGAGGTAGATTGTGATACCATATCATAGCTCCCTTGGATAGAGTTTCCCCAAACTTTTTCAGCATGACAGATTCGATCTTGTCATCTTCCAAGTCGTTCCCTTTGATGGCGCATGTATAGGAGGTCACATGCTCATTTGGGTCGGTCGTTCCATTGTACTTAGGAATTTCGGGCATGCGAAACTTTTTTGGGATCGGCTTCGGCGCTGCGCTCAGGGGAAAAGGTTTTTGAACAAACTTCTTAGAATCCAGGACCTTCAATATCGGAGGTGCTCCTGGGATTTGATCGACCCTGGAATTGTAGGTTTCCACCTTTTATTCATTTGCTTCGATTTCTTTCTCCCCCGATTATATCCGTTTTGTCAATTCCTCGAGCATTTTTATGATCTCGGGGTAAGTCCTCAATTCATTTTCATTCGGCCTCTCCGCGATCGGTCCATTTCTATGGGTGACTTCCCGTGATGGCTCGGGCTAAACCCTGCTTGGCGCTCGGCTTTCGTTCTGCAACTGGGCTATCGCCACTTGTTGAACCTGTAACATTTTGAAGATTACTCGTAAGTTGATCCCATCATTTTCACCGTCGTGTGTATTTTGGGCAATTGATCAGACTTCCCTACGTACGCTGTTCTTGGGATCGGTAGGAAAATTTGTGTTGTTGGCCACACGCGAACTGGCGTCGATGCGATCCGCCACCAGGACTCCACCGAGATTGACTGGGGGCACCTCGTTACCGGGTGCTGCATTGTTTTTTTCGCCATGGTGGCTGGACTCCGTATCCGTGTTTAGAGGAGCAGACTGCGGGTTTGACATTTCAATTTTAACCTGGAATCAAAGACACTTCAAAGAACAAGTGTAAAATAAGGTGTGTTACGGGAATTTGTATCAAATTGCCACTATTATCCTTAGCCCCACGGTGGGCGCCAAACTGTTTTCCCTCAAAATTAGATAACAATTAAATTTGTAACTGGTTTTAAGGATATGCAGATTAACTTAACACAAAGCGATAAATTAAGTTGCTATTGAGTAAATAAAGATAAGATAAGTCCAAACCACACGAGTTGGATGATTTCAGCCTTGATAGAATAAATTTCCTCGAGCCGGGCTTACCACTACCGGTGTCGATAAACAGAAGAACAAGAGCTTAAAGATAAAGAAAATAATAATGTATTGCTTTTGTGTGCGTATTACAATGTGTCAAATGAATTATTAGACCCTCTTCATATAGTAGGGAGTCCTATTTTAGGTACAACTCTATAAAAGGTAAAAAAAAAACTTCTGATTCACTGACTGCCGACTCCTTATCGATACGCGCCGAGATCTCTGCCGTAATATTCGGCCGGTCCCAAATATTTCGGCCTTCTGTTGGCTATGCTGGATTGTCTGACAATGTTCTTCAAAGTCGCTCGAGGCTAGGACCGATTCCGGGATCATGGCCTCGATATTCTCGAAGGCAGGCGTCATGCCCCCGAGTTCTAGTCCGGTGGGACTTTGGCTCGATTTCGGCCCCTTATTGTCATGTCTCGAGCTTTGGTTTATTTTCGTCGGAGGTTAGGATGCATCATGAGCTCGGTTTCACCTGTATACAATACTATCACATGAACTTATTTAAAACTTGGTTGAGATCCGGGAAAATTCTTCTTCTAATTAAAAAATAATTTAAAACTTTTAAAGCTCCCACCCAAATAAACTACCCATGGCCCACCCGACCCAACCTTTAACTTTTTTATAAATGGACAGTTTGTTGTAAAGCTCTCATCCCATCAGTTTCAAACATAAAGATAGCTCATCACTAGCCTAGTTTCAGCATCAAGGTTGGAGAACTTCCTGACTCCTGAGCTAATGGAAACTGATAATGTTGAAGCAGCCAGTGAATTGTTCAAAGCACAGGTTCACATCTACAAACATGCATTCGCTTATGCAAACTCCATGGCCTTGAATTGTGCCATTCAACTAGGCATACCAGATATTGTACATAACCACAAAAAACCAATCACTCTTCCTGAACTTGTTTCGGCACTCAAACTTCCCTCATCAAAATCAATTGGCATTCATCGGCTAATGTGCCTGTTGGTGCACTCTGGATTCTTTGCTACAGCAAAGATCGACGAAAACTCAGAGACAGATGGATATATTTTGACAACTCCTTCAAGGCTGCTTCTTAAGACTGAATTCCCAAACTTGTCACCTTGCGTTAGAGTAATGATTGATCCTATAGTTGTCACTCCTTGGCAACTAATGCTTGAATGGTTTCACAATAAGAATGAAGAGGCCACAGCATTTGAGACAGCCCATGGGGTACCTATGTGGGAATTTTGTGCACAAAATCCAAGATTCGACAAAGATTTCAATGAAGGAACGGCTAGTGATTCCCAAATGATGAGATTAGTTGTCAAGGATTGTAAAGAAGTTTTTGAGGGGATGAACTCATTGGTTGATGTTGGAGGGGGCATTGGGATTATAGCTAAGACAATCTTGGAGGTTTTTCCTCACTTGAAATGCACTGTTCTTGATCTTCCTCATGTTGTTGCCAACATGCCACAAAGTGAGAATTTAAGCTATGTTGGAGGGGATATGTTTCAATCTATTCCTCACGCTGATGCCATTTTGTTTAAGGTATGCACAAGAATTTTATTCTTGACATATGTTTAACTTATACGTATGCTTGACATTTCACCTAAAAGATAGCTTTACGTAACTATCAGTAATAAAAGTGGAATTAGTAACCTCAAGAATAAATCAGGTTAAATACACAATCGTGCAAAAATAGTGCATTTAAGTTTAATCCTATACAGATAGTCAAGAACAATTTGTTCAGCTTTTAGAGCTTGAGAATCTTTTCTCCAATTATTATACTCTATCCGTGGCACAACCTTCTAACTACAAATTTCTCGAGTTAATTCCTAGATGATCATCCAAGTTATAGAAACAATTCGTCAAAGTCATTTTTGTTTTGTTTAGGACCATAAAATTATTTAACTTTTAGGTTTGTCTCTTAGACAATAACTCTAGCTAGAAAAGCTTATTTCTCTTATAGGTTATTACATGGCAGCTATGTCAGATTACTATTCTTTTTCAACACGAAAATTAACGAAACAGACAGAGCCTGCTGCTTCACCCCTTGGATATATTGATCATAAATTTTGAAATTGATTGGGTGATTCAACTCACAAATGGAGATTAAAACAACATCACTGACAAACAGAAAGCTACTTCACTTGCTACCTTACCAAGAAATAACACATCAGAGCAATACAAAACAAGTAGGTGGATTAATCAATGTCTTAACACAGAAGAACAATCAATCAAAATTTTCAATATAACTTAAATTCAAAACTAGAAGTCCACACAAAAATGATTTCTACCTAGAAAGGGAAAGAAGGAACGAAGGGAGAGCAAGGGCAGACGACTGAAACAAAACTTGAACAAGTTTTGATTGGTTTCATTTATTTTAAAATAGACCCATTTTGCTTCGGGTCAGATTAAATGGGTCTTATGATTTAAGAAATAGGATTTTGTGGCTAGAGTTATGTGACAAAGCTAAAGTTAGATGTTTTTATTGTCCTAAATAAAACAAATATAACTTTACTGAGTTAATTCTGCGTACTATCCAAGGAATTAACTCCAAATTTCTCACATGGACTTAATCTTCTAGATTCTGTTTGTATTGCTCCGTACTTATTAACTGTAAACTTTTGTGTTACGTCTGTTTGATATATCTGATTAACCATCTTTGAAGTTGGCATACCACTTGTGCAAATTAAATTAAGATTCGTTACGATGATGTCACATATAGTAATTAGTATTAATTGCTTTTGCAGAATATATTGCATAGCTGGAGCGATGAGGATTGTGTCAAGGTTCTGAAGAAATGCAGAGAAGCTATTGCAGAAAACTTTGAAGAGGGGAGAAAAGGGAAGAAGGTCCTTATCATTGACATAGTATTAGACACAAACGAAGATGAACCAGACATGACTCAAGTAAAGCTCATGAAAGACATGTTGATGGTAATGTTTTTCACTGGAAAAGAAAGGACTGAGAAAGAATGGGAAAAACTATTCCTTAAAGCTGGCTTTACACGTTACAATATTAGACCAATCTTTGGCCTTAGGTCTCTTATTGAAGTTTTCCCTTGAATATATATATGGGGTTTTCTGTTTCTTAATTAAGAGAGATGATGTTCATGTTGTGCTCTGATAAATAAATAATGACTTCCCTGCTTACATATATAATAATAATGGGGCCATTTCTCTGTTTTCTTAAGCACTGTGCAGTATCCTATTTGTAATTCCTCTGAGAGAACCATCAAATTTCAAGAGACAAAGAATAAAAGTTTTTCACCAACAAATCACTCCTTTGGTATCTAGGCCTTATTACTTGCCCTCGTAGTATATACAGTTTTATTTTTGTTTCTACCTAGCCCAATTTTGTGAAGGATCGATTTATCACCTAATCAAATTGCTTAGTTTACGCTGATGTTGCATGTTGCTCTCAAACGCACACGCAAGTATACGTGATCGTACAAGTAATATAAGATTGTAAGTCCAGATATCATACCCACAGGAACTTGTGATTAACTATCAGCTAAATTAAACTATGACAATTAACATATTCAAGCGATTTTTCAAATATTATTAACTACAACTAATCTAGAGTCGAAAATTAAGAAATTACATAAAACAAGTGGGCAAAATTAGAGACGAATTCAATGAGAGACGATATTCTAGAGCTATAAGTTAGCTAACAATCCCGTTGAGTTTTCCTCTTAAATTGTCTAATCAATTTATCTAGTTTTTAGGGATCAATCATCGTCTCGGACTTGGGCGTACAAAGACGATGATTTTGGACTTGGGCGTATATTCGGATCGGTTATTGATCCTATTGGTTTTGGGTTGCGATTCTTAGTTTTAATGTTGTTTTTCGCGTTCCGAGGGTGCAAGCGAGTCCGTTTTATGATTTCAAACTTGTTGGTATGTTTAGGAGGGGCCCCGGATGCCATTCAGACGAAGAGTGGAGGTCGTTTGGCCTTGGGTGCATAGCTGAAGCACCCAGCTTCTGGTGCAATCGCACCTGCGGAGGACCAGCCGCAGGTGCGAGCTCGCAAAAGTGAGCCAACAACCGCAGAAGCGGCCCAGTGTGAGCTGCCCAGGGATCGCAAATTTGGAGCATGGTGCGCACCTGCGAGCGCGCAGGTGCTATGGAAGAATTCGCAGGAGCGGCCAATGCCGCAAGAGCGAGCATCGCGTCGCATAAGAGGACCCACAGAAGCGGGCCAGTTATCCGCAGATGCGGAGGAAGGCATCCTAGCCATGGTCGCAGATGCGCGAATCGAGCCGCAGAAGCAGGCTCGCAGATGCAGGACTTGGCCGCAGAGGCGGTGGGCTAGTGGTCAAGCGTGTTCCGTACAAGCGGAAGTCCTCCCGCAGGTGCGGAAATACCGCTCGGCAGAAGGGTTCATTTAAGTCGGGAGTTAAACAATTTTTGGCTCATTTCCTTCATTCATTGGGAGATTTTGGAGATGGGTTTTCACCTAGCACTTTGAGGTAAGTGATTTCTATACAATATGAGTTTAAAATATAGATTGTGGGTAAATTTTAACATGTAAAATTATGAAAATCAGGGGTTTAGATGAATAGCCCTAGGTTTGAAAAAAATGGGACTTACCCACGAAAATGGTTATGGAATTGAGTGAAAATTATATATTTGAGTTCGTGAGGTCATGGGTAATAACTTTCTTCGAAAAAATTCTGGAATCCGGGCACGTGGGCCTGGGGATGAATTTTAGGAATCCTTCAATTGGGGTAGGGCAATCACTCTTATAGTTAGAATATGAACTTTTGAACATGTATTGATTAATTTATATAATATTTGACTAGTTTTGGATTGTTCGGCACCGAGTTGAGGCTTTAGAACGAAATTGTGACCGAAAGGTGAGCCTTGAGATGAGGTAAGTCTCTTGTCTAACCTTGTAAGAGGAAATTTTCCCCATAGGTGATTTAAATTAATATTTGCTTCTAATTGTGGGGGCCACGTATGCACGAGGTGACAAGAGTCCGTGCGTAGCTACTATTCATGCTTATATCCGGGTAGTTTAGGACCCAAATCATGAATTATTTGTAATGTTTGCACCCCTAAATTATATTAGAAGTTATTAAAGGAATTGTAAAAGACCGAATTTCACTTACTTGAATTTTTATCGTATTACTTAACCATTAATGGAAATTTTATTACATCGTGTATTAGCCTTGTTATAACGTTTAAGTCAAATGCTTATAAAGTATCCTCTATTCTTGTGGAGCGGGTCGAACGCCTCGACAGTAGATAGATGCATCTATGGATCGTTTTGCACGTCCCTCGGCAGTGTGCACGTTATTTAGGATCGAGTTGTACGACCTCGACATTAATCGTGCTTAATAATACTCGGAGCGTAATTAGATTTGATATTATTTTGTGGCTTATGGGGTTACACTTATTAATGACGGTAATTTTTTTGGAATTTATTAATTTGTGAAAGAATTATTTGCTCCTGCTTGTTAATAAATTGTTATTATAATTTACATAACTCATGCTTATTTAGAATTTCTATATTCATATTGTTAGCCCATAGTAAGTGTCGAAGTCGACCCCTCGTTACTACTTCTTTGAGGTTAAACTATATACTTACTGGTACATGTTGTTTATATACTCACGCTACACTTCTGCACTAATCGTGCAGGATTTGAGGCAGGTGCATCTGGCGGTCCTACCGGCGCGCATCCCAGATATCCCGAGGCCTAGTGGTGAGTTGCTTCCTGAGTCGTTCCGCAGCACCTAGAGTCTCTCCTTTGCATTCATATCTATCTATTTTCATTTCAGACAGTAGCTAGAGTTTTGTATAATCTATTAGTTCTCATACGCTTGTGACACCAGGTCTAGGCACGCACACTAGCAGACATATGGTTTTGGATTATTCTATTGTTATGATTGCACTCAGCTGCTTTCGTCTATTTATTTAAAAATTTATTGTTTCTTAACCTTTTAATTAATGGAATTTGATTACTTGAAAACTCATTAAAAGAGAAATAACAGGGTTTAATTCACTGTTGGCTTGTCTAGCGGTAATGTTGGGCACCATCACGGCCTCGAGTTCAAGATTGAATTGGTGATTAAACCTATATTCATAGATAGTATTTAATTGTTGATCAATCAATCAAATAATTAAGCGCAAGATTGAATAAATAAACCAATATAATAAAATAATAAGAACAATTCAAGTTTCAAACTACAACGTTCATGTAGCACCCAAAACTCTAGAACTAATAAACTATGAGATTAAAGGAAGGGAAGAAAAGAAAAACTGGGAATCCTTGCTCCAAGCGTGATTTATGTTCTCCTCCTCCAAAGTGACGTGTTCTTCCTCAAAAATATGTTAGATCGATACCCTCCAAATTAGGTTTAGACTTGCTTTTATACGAGTGGGGGGTCTTGGGCGGAAATAACTTTATCCCAGGCGAAGTATGAGATGTTTCCTGTCACCAGCGCCCAGGGTAGCGTGGGGCGCTGGCGCTGGCAAATTGAGCATTCTGTAAACGGCGCCACAAGTGGCGTGGGGCGCTGCCTGTGGCGCTGGAATTCAACATTTTCCATTTTTTCTCCGTTTTTGGCTCTAATCTCGCACCTTTCGCCCCCTATTGCCTCCAGATGATTCCTACGTATAGAAATGCCACGAATTAACATAAATCAATACATTTTACATCCGAAATCTACGAAACATGAGTAAAACATGAGGCAATATACATATAAATATATATATATATATACTCTTAAAGCCAAATATCACTGCAATTGTACCTGTTTAGACATTATGATATTACGTATTGTGAATTCTAATTAGTCGGGTCTCAATGGTGCCATACACTGGCTGAGAAACCAAAAAAGGACGTCATTGTTTGCCAACATTCAAATATCGGATCGCAGTAAATTGAAGAAACAGCTACTTCATCCTACCACCACAAATGCACATTGACTATATATAACAAGTTGAGCCTCGACAGCCTGGTTTCAATATTTCTTCGGACGACTCAATTGCGAGCTCAGTACTCATACAACCATGCCTCCATGCTTTACGATCAAGAATCAAAAGTCTACCGCACAACAAGTAGTTAAACTTGTAAAGTACAAGGAAATTATTTCAAAATTCCATTTTAAACTGCCCAAAATTGAACATAAAATAAAGTATTACCACCACTATATCCAACAGGCACAAAATATATTCATATATATCTTGCCGTTTTGAAGGACCTGTATACTTGTAATTGAATTTGATTTTTATACACTGACAATTAAAATAGGAATAATAACTTTTTACAACATGTTAAAATACTTTGATAATATAAAAACTCTTTTATATCGTAAATATATATAAGTTAAAATTTATTTAATTCTGTACAAGAATCAAACTCTGAAGGGTCAATCAGTTTGCGAAAATATTATAATGAAAGCCATCACAATGTTCAGCTGATGACGATGACCATGAAGAGAAGAAATATATATAATCACGTGGAGACAAATAAAAAACATATAACAACTAGCTAGGTAGGTTTCTTATCAAACTTCTGCACATTCTGATAAGAATGTTGAAATATTCATACAAGTTAGTTTTTGCTACGCATCTACGTAAAGTAGGCAACGCATAAATTAAAAAAAGATAAAAGATGCCATTTAATTCCTTCTAACCGTCGAGAATATAATTATGAATATTGAAACCTTGGAACTCTTCTTCTTCACTACTCTCCTCTCAGAAAATAGAAGAGTCGGCGGAATGGTTTTCCAAAAAGAGTACCTTGATTTGTTGTTGGTCCCAAGTGGGCTGTGCATCATGTTCATTTACCATCTCTACTTGCTCTATAGATACCTCAACATTCCTCATACCACAATCATGGGTTTTGAAAACAATGACAAGAGAGCTTGGATTGAAAGGATTATGCAGGTAATCTCGTATATGTATACAGTCGTGGATTTTGTATATACATATTGATTTTTAGAAATTTTTTAAATTTATGTAAGTACTCACTCCGATCCACTTTAATTAATTTTTGACTTTTTTTTTGTGGTCCACATATTTGATTTTTTCAGCTATCAAGAAAGAATTAACCTCTTTTTTTCAAAGTTATCCATGGAGTAAAGAGTCTAGGAGTATTTATTATATTTTCAATGAACAAATTAAGGTTAATATAATCAATTTTATTGTTAATTAATGCAAAAATATGAATTTCTTAATATGTGTTAAAACAGCCAAAAAATCAATTAAAGTTGACCAGAGAGTATATAGAAAGAAAATTTTGTGACACCCCTTACTAAATTTTGTAAGCAGTGTTAATCATTAGTACAATTCGACTGAATAAATGCTTTTGAATCTAGGATGTGGCAGTTTCAAGGCTTTATTTTATGTTCTAAATTGCATTTTACTTTGTACTATTTTCTAGTAGTATCCATAAATTGTATATATACATGTTGGTTTTAGAAAAGTATTACATCATTTATTTTTTTGCGAAGGGGTGCCAGATAACACTCTTTTATAAGGGGTGTCATTATGTACGCATGCCGTGTGTGCCTATATGCCTCAATTTTCCACATTTTCACATTAAAAAAAAGGGAACTTTAGGAATTTTCTAATTTCTGCTTAATCTTGCAGGCTGGAGATAGCAACACTATAAATACAGCTCTAAATGTTATAGGATCCAATAACAATGGAGCAACATTCTTGGCATCAGTTTCATTAACTTTGGCCTCTCTTATTGGTGCCTGGATGGCTAATAATAGTGTTTTCAGCAGTGAATTAATATATGGTGACACAAGGCCAGAAACTATGTGCATTAAATTCATAAGCCTATTAATCTTCTTTTTAGTTGCTTTTGCATGTTTTGTGCAATCATCCAGATGCTTCATTCATGCAAATTACTTAATTACTACACCAGAAACTGATATACCAATTAGTTATGTTGAATTGGCAGTGATAAGAGGAGGTGAGTTTTGGTCACTTGGGCTTAGAGCACTTTATTTTGCAACCACTTTGCTACTATGGTTTTTTGGTCCAATTCCCATGTTTACAACTTCAGTTGGTATGGTTTTCCTCCTCCATTCCCTTGACAAAAACACAAAGCAATTGCACAATCATCGATCTTATGCAAAAGGAAAAGGTACTAGCATTGCAACTCGTGACATCGACCATCTTTTTTAGGCCAAATTTCACCCTGGCTAGTACAAGATCTTGCTGAGGGAGTACAATGAGTTATATTCAATGGTCTATTAATGTAATATAAATTATTATTGTAAGTGAACTTTGGAACAAAAGGAATTGTACAAAAATGTAAAATGGTAAAAGCTAATTTTGGCATTTCCTTGTAATTGTAAATAAGTTTATTACAATAACATTTCAAGCCTTCACATCAAGGGCTGTAATTAAATCAAATTATTATAGGTCAATATAGTTATTTATGAATGTTGCTTGTAAGATTATCTAATTAACAAGTCCATGGGATGTGGATAATACCTTAAGTAAGAGGCCTATATCGGCAAGTTTTCTTTTACAATACGTTAAGTCAGAGGTTTGCTTCAATTGAACAAATAGCAAACTCTGATATAGTTCCTTTCAAGCAACACAAAATTTTTTGCCAATTTAATATGCAAAAAACCATTGAACTACTTCCACTCTCGCAATTTTGCGAACAAAGAACAAACGTAGGAGGAAAAAAATGGTATTCCAGAAAGAGCACCTTGATCTATACTTGGTGCCTAGTGGATTGCTCATCATGTTTGCTTATCATCTCTTTCTTCTCCAGAGATACATTAAAAATCCTCATACCACAGTCATTGGCTTTGAGAACAATGATAAAATAGCTTGGGTTAAAAAAATCATGCAGGTAAGTACTAAATCAGCTTCTTCTATTGGCCCATTAAACATTTTTTGAAATTTTTCAAAGTTCTAGGTGTTTTTTGGTATGACAAAAATTCTTTTTTTTGAAGAAAAGAAAAACATTTTTGTGAGGAAGTCCTTTTTCGGTGTCGATCAACAAAAAATATTTTCCTTGAAAAATATCTTTCTAACAAAGGGAGAAATGAATTTCCTTAGTTATGAGCGGAATTTATTTTTCGCAACCTTTGGACGTTATAGTTACAGCCAGATCCATTCGACACATGCAATTTCTTTTGTCGATACTTCCCAATATTATCATTACGTTTATATAAATCTTTCAAAAGTAGTTTTTGACTCACCAGCCAATTACCAAAAAACACTTTGTAGGAAAATATTTTTTTGTGAAAATGACTTCAGTCACATCAAACACACTATGATCTATTGATAATTTTTTTCTCTTGGCAGACTGAAAATCGGGATGTTACAACCGCATTAGATGTTCTAGCATCAAACAACTCAGGAGCAACATTCTTGGCAACTGTCTGTTTAACTCTGAGCTCTCTCATCGGAGCATGGATGGCAAATAGTTCAACTTTATTTAGGAGTGAATTAATATATGGTGATACAAGGCCAGTAACCATCTCCATTAAGTACATAAGCCTTATTATATTTTTCTTGGTGGCATTTTCTTGCTTTGTTCAATCATCAAGATGTTTCATCCATGCAAATTACCTAATTAGTATACCAAATAGTGAAGTTCCTGCAAGCTATGTGGAATTGGCTGTGATAAGGGGAGGTGGTTTTTGGTCTATTGGGCTTAGAGCTCTTTATTTTGCCATCACTTTGTTGCTGTGGTTTTTTGGTCCAATTCCAATGTTTGTTACTTCAATTGGGATGGTTTTTCTTCTTTATTATCTTGACACCAATAAGAGTCCATTGCTGCAACATTATCATTCTTCCACCAACCAACCGCCGCTCAAAAGCTTAGAGGAAATGCTATAATTTCTTGTTAGTTATACGAGATTTGGTCATTAGTTAAAATTTAAATTTTGTAAGTTTGAGATGTAATATCAGCAACATTGGAAAAAGATGATTTCTTTCTTTTTTTTTAATTGTTAGAGCCAATCTGCACACAACTGGCCCAACAGCTGACCTGGCCCAATTTCTCTTTGTAATGAACATTAATACATTGATGTATTTTTCTATTTTTTCCTTGTAAATATAAAAGACTCCTGAAGTGAAAAATAAAGATTCAGAGGGTTATATTCTAAAAAGTCATCTCCTACTTCTCTCTCTCTTCTCTCTCGACCCTTCTAGGGTTTTCTCCTAAATAACTCCACCATAGCTCATTCAGGTTTATTCGAACATGGTATCAGAGCGGGGATTCTGATTCCTCGTTACGAGAGCTTCATCTTCAACGGTAAATCGATTGAAGAATTTACCAAAATCGTTTTTGTTTTGTTAAAGTTCGAACAGTTATTGAATCTGTTACTGCGGGATAAAAATTTGGGGTTTTCACTAGAATCTCCCTCTACATCACCTACATCGACAGTAACTCCTGGTTTTATGATGGATTAGACGGATTTGGGGCTAAATTCAAACTAGGGTTTGAGCTGTGCACGAAGACCTTACTTCTTCGGGTTTTGAGAAGAAGGATGGTAATATAGACCCTAATCTACAACTCTAAAGTCTATACTGATGTGATTTTAGGTTATGTTGTGTAAAATTCATGTATGCAACAATTTGCATGTTATTGAGTTTGAGTTGTTGTCTATTACTGTAGTTTGAGCATGTTGTTTGTTACTGTATGATTTCAGGTTGTGTTAGGAGGTAATATGGACAGCCATGTAGATAACCTCACTCCTCACCCAATTCCCACTGCTGAGGGTTTCACTCCCTTCACGCTAGATCCCTCTCACCCTTTCTATGTACACCCGTCAGACAATTCGGGTAGCCAAGTAGTACCTGTCCCATTCAATGGACATGGTTTTGTATTATGGAGAAGTAGCATGCTTACTTCTCTTTCTGCTAAAAACAAATTAAGACTATTAGATGGGAGAATTTCTCAACCTCCTATCAACTCTCCTTATTATTCCTATTGGGAGAGATGTAATGACATGGTCAAGTCTTGGATCATCAATTATGTTTCTAGAGACATAGCCACAAGTGTCATGTGTTTTAAGACTGCAAAGGAGGTTTGGACTAACATTAATGAAAGGTTTGGGCAGTCCAATAGGTCTAAGTATCTTCAAATTCAGAGAGAAATCAGTTCAATTGTCCAAGGCTCATCTGATATTGCCACTTATTTCATCAAATTTAGGAGTTTTTAGAATGAATTGAATTCTTCATATGTAGGCCCCATATGTTCTTGTGGAGCTCTTCCCAAGTTTATAGAAGACCAACAACTATTACAATTTCAAAATGGACTAAATGATTCTTATTCAATTGTAAAGAGTGCTATCATGCTCATGAATCCTTTGCCACCAATAACCAAAGCTTATTCTCTTCTGCAACAAGATGAAAGTCAAAGAGAAACTCAAACCTCAATTCCAAACTTTTCCAATGAATCTGCCTCTTTCTCTCTATCTTCAGCCACACCAAACAGAAATTTCAATCAAAGGATCAATTTTGACTCGAGAAAGAATAATTCTTTTGTTTCTTGCAAATATTGCAAGAAAGCTGGATACACAGTGGAGAACTTTGCTAAGAACTCTGCTCATGGTTTCACCAAGGAGCAGTATCATCACCTGATGACTTTATTTCAACAAGTCCAGGTGTCCCCTAGTGTTGGTTCTGATAATTTCCATGTTGAGGAATCTGGATTTGCACATTTTGCAGGTTTGTTCACTGCTTATACTGTAGATTCTACTACCTCTCACATATGCACATCTTCTCAATTAGGTGTAAATCCTTGGATATTAGACTCAGGGGCAACAAATCACATGACTCCACACAAATACTTACTTCACAACCTTGTACCTTTGCCTAAACCCTTCCTTGTTACTCTACCTAATGGATATAAAGTTAAGGTTTTGTCAACTGGTTCTTTATATCTCAGGCATGACATAACCGTACTTAATGTCCTTCGTGTACCTTCCTTTCATTTTAACCTAATCTTTATACATCAATTAATATCTCAGTTGGATTGCATAGCTATTCTTACCAAATTTAATTGTTCTTTACAGAGCCCTTCTCTGAAGAAGCCACTGGTAATTGGTAAGGCTGCTAGGAGATTGTACTATCTACATTCTGATGCTGACTTGTTTTAATCTCAACATGTTTCTTCTTCTTTTTCAAATTCTGTTTCTTGCAATAAGTCTGATTATCTTCCAATTTCTATAAATACTCTACCATGTAATCAAACACCTACTATAAATAAAATGGATTTGTTTTGGCATCAAAGGCTAGGACATATGCCTTTTCATAGAATGACATCTATTCCCTTTTTATCTGATAAAGTCTCTTCCAAACAGTCATTTATATTCTCTATTTGTCCAATGGCTAGGAAACAAAGGTTACCTTTTTATGATAGCCATATTTATTCCACTGCTCTCTTTCAGTTAGTTCACATTTATGTTTGGGGACCTAACAATACTAGAAAACATAATGGTTTTAGATACTTCTTGACCTTAGTTGATGACTATAGCAGAGCTACCTGGACCCATCTTTTATCTTGCAAAGGCAATGCTCTTTCTGTACTACAAGCCTTTACCTCCATGGTCAAAACACACTTCCAATCCTCAGTCCAAACTTCCAGGTCTGATAATTCCTATGAGCTTGGCAGCAGTTCTGAGGTTGTTACTTTCTTTACCAGTCAAGGTATTCTACACCAAACAACCATTCCACACACACCACAAAAAAATAGAGTTGTGGAAAGAAAACATAAATATTTTTTGGAAGTTTCTAGAGCCCTTCTTTTTTAATCTAAACTCCCTCTCAAATTCAGGGGTGAATGTGTCCTAACTGCTACCTACTTAATTAATAGAATGCCTTTAACTGTCTTAAACAATATTTTTCCTTTTGAAAAATTACATGGACATTTACCTTCTTATACTCATTTGAAATATTTTGATTGTTTATGTTTTGCAACTTCCCCCAAGATTGGAAGGGATAAGTTCCATGCTAGAGCTATACATAGCCTTTTCTTGGGGTACCCTGTGATGACCCAAAATATTATCTTTAAATTTAACAAGTAATTATGTATTCTAAGATCTTAAAAAGCACTATTTATTATTTTTCGACTTACGTGCGCAGTCCGTGCAATTTTTCGAAAAGTTTTATGTGAAAAATAGATTAAAATGTGAAATAGAGCTTTAAAAACTCAACTGAGTTGACTTTAGTCAACATTTTGAGCAAACAGACCCGGATCAGTATTTTGACAATTTTGGTAGGTCCGTATCATGATTTGAGATTTGGGCGTATGCCCAGAATCGAATTCCGAGGTCCCTAGCTCGAGATATGGAATTTTGATGAAAAATTAAAAGCTTGAAAGCTTAATGATTTTTAAGAAAATAGTGATATTGAATTTATTGACCTCGGGTCCGTATTTTGGTTTCGGAGCCCGGTGTAGGTCCACTATAATATTTATGACTTGTCTGCCGAATTTGGTGAGAATCGGAGTCGATTTGACGTTATTCGGACGTCTGGTTGTAAAAATATAAGTTTTAAAGTTTTCTTGGAAATTTCCTTTGATTTGGTGCCCGATTCGTAGTTTTTGGTGTTATTTTGGTAATTTGATCGTGCGAGCAAGTTCGTATGATATTTTAGGACTTAGGCGCATGTTTGGTTTGGAGCCCCAAGGGCTCGGGTTGGTTTCGGGTAATTAACGGATCATTTTCGGACTTAGGAAATCTGCTTTTCTGCAGACTTCAGACTTCTGGTGTGTTCTTCTTCGCGTTCGCGAAGGTACTCTCGCGAACACGAAGAGCAAATTGGGGCTGGCATATTTTGTGCTTCGCGTTCGCGACCGAAGCCTCGCGTTCGCGAAGGGAAAGAGGCTAGCCAGGATTATAGCCTTCACGTTCACGAAGGCCAAACTAGGCAAGCTTCGCGTTCGCGAAGTAGCCCTCGCGTTCGCGAAGTGTAAAATGGGAGAGCACAAATTTGTTCTTCGCGAACGCGCAGCACTGACCGCGTTCGCAAAGGGTAAAAGTCCCAGAAACAGAACTTAAGTTCTGGAAAATGGGATTTGTCTCATTTTCAACCCTCTTCCATTTTTGAGCTCGGTAAGGCGATTTTTGGGTGAATTTCACGGGAAAATATTAGGATAAGTGTTCCTTATCCTATATTGATTATATTTCATGATTTCATACTCATTTATATCATGAATCCGTGAATTTATGGAAGAAAAATCATATTTTTATAAAATCTTCCAAAAATGAAAATTTAAGATTTGAAGGTCCATTTGACATCGGAATTGGATAATTTTTTTATGGTTGGACTTGTCTCGGAATGGGTGGTCAGATTTCGTAAGTTTTTTCAGGATTTGAGACGTGAGTCCCACTGCCGAATATTTTAATAAATTTTAGATTTTTATCCGAAAAATTTGTAAATTCATATGGAATTAATTCCTATGATTCGTATTGAGTATATCGAATTGTTTGTGAATAGTTTTGAACCTTTTGGAGACAAATTTAAAAGGAAAAGCTGTGGTCGAGTAAATGATTGGAATTTGCAAAGCAAGATAAGTGTCGTGGTTAACCTTGACTTGAGGGAATAGAACCCTTAAATTATTTATTATGTGAAATGCATGTGAACGACGTATAGGCGAGGTGACGAGTGTCTATACGATGTCAAATTAATTATTTGTCTGCTTACTTGAAAAATCATAAATTGTTTAAATCATGAATTAATTATTATAATAATTGTTTCTCTCCTATTCTTTGTCAAATATTAATTCTTGAATTCCTGCATTAATTGTTACATGCTATTTGAATTATGTGCCTTAATTGTTATTTGACATTTAGCATATTAAATATTAAACTGCATATTTTCTCTCTGATTTCCATAATAATTTGCTATTTGCCTTTGTTTGTTTCATAATTATTGTATGCTTGTTTTCTTATAATTTTATATTAATTGTTGCATTTATTGGGGAAATTTCTTCTATAAGAATTGGTAAATGAAAATTTTGGAGGAGCGGGTTGCACGCCGCAACAGAGTTAATTATAATGAATATATTAGAAGATCGGGTTACACACCGCAACAGACTTATTAAAAAGTCCATGTTGGAGGAGTGAGTTGCCCGCCGCAACAGAATTAATTATAATGAATATATTGGAGGAGGGTTGCACGCCGCAACAGACTTATTAAAAAGTCCATATTGGAGGATCGGGTTGCACGCCGCAACAGACTTATGAAAATTCCATATTGGAGGATCGGGTTGCATGCCGCAACAGACTTATGAAAAGTCCATATTGTAGGATCGGGTTGCACGCCGCAACAGACTTATTAAAAAGTCGACATACATATATATATATTGGGGGATCGGGCTGCACGCCGCAACAAATTTGATTAAAGGAATATATTGTGAGAGCGGGTTGCACGCTGCAACAGAATTGAATGTGAATATATTGTGAGAGAGGGTTGCATGCTACAACAGAATTGAATGTAAATATATTGTGAGAGCGGGTTGCACGCTGCAACAGAATTGAATGTGAATATGTTGTGAGAGCGGGTTGCACGCTGCAATAGAATTGATGGAAATGATAATTGGTTATGACTCCTGAGTTGGATTCAATTATTATAAATGAGTTGCCTGATTTATTTCTATCATTGTTGTTGTTACTAATATTGCGTACAGGTAATGTAAGTGACCCGCCTTAGCCTCGTCACTACTTCGTCGAGGTTAGGCTCAGCACTTACCGGTACATGGGGTCGGTTGTACTGATACTACACTCTGCACTTCTTGTGCATATTTCGGAATTGGTCCCAGCGGCGTGCCATAGACTTGCTCAGATTTCAGCTATTCAAAGGAGACTTGAGGTATAACTGCATGGCGTTCGCAGTTCTGAAGTCCCCGTCTATTTTACTTTAGCTGTGTATTTATTTCCAGACAGCTTTATTTTATTCAGACCTTTATTTGTATTATTCTAGAAGCTCGTGCCCTTGTGACACCAATTCTGGGATGGTATTTAGATACCGTTATTTTTATGGATTATTTCACTATATTTCAAACTTTGCTTCTGCTTTTGGTTCCTTGATTATTAATACTGTAAAGATTGTTTAAAAATTGGTTAATATTATTCTAATATTGGCTTGCCTAGCAAGTGAAATGTTAGGCACCATCACGGTCCGAAGGTGGAAATTTCGGGTCGTGACATACCCCTGTGGCAAAAAGGGTTACAAACTCATGAACCTTTCAAATTCTTCTATCTTTTATTCTAGGGATGTCGTATTCCATAAACACATCTTCCCTTGTGGTTCAGCAGTTTCCTCTACTACTCCTTCTTCCACTTTCCCACCTTTTTTTGACATTGACTCTTCTCCTACACCTGATGATGCAACAGGTGTTCTTGCAGCATCTAATACTTCTTCTCCTCCTATTGTTGCAACAGATGTTCCTGCTGCCTCTTCTACCTCTCCTCTTTCTTCTTCTTCTTCTTCTTCTACCTCTTATTCTGACCCTCCATATCCTCCACCTAGTGTGAATCAGCCATCTCCACCTGCTCCTGCTCTAAGCAAATCCACCAGAATTGTCATCCAACCATCCTACCTCCAAGATTATGTCTGCAATTTTGTCCTTCCACTTCTTCATGTTTCTGCAATATCTAAGGTGTCCCAAAATGAGCTACATGTTCATGAACCTCAACATTACCAGCATGCAGCTTCTCATCCTGCCTGGCAAGAAGCAATGCTAAAGGAATTTCAGGCTCTTGAGTCCAATCATACTTGGGACATTGTTCCTCTTCCTCCTCACAAAAAGGACATCCCTTGTAAATGGGTTTACAAGGTTAAACAAAAGTCTGATGGTTCTATTGAAAGGTATAAAGCAAGGCTTGTTATCAGGGGTGATACTCAGAGAGAAGGTATTGATTTCACTAAGACATTTTCACCTATTGTCAAGCTGACAACCATCAAATGTCTCCTGACCTTAGTTGTGAAGAGAGGCTCGATTGTGTCACGACCCAATTTTACCTATAGGTCGTGATGGCGCCAAACACTACAGCTAGGCAAGCCAACTAGTGATTTAAACACATATTCAACTCTTTAAAAATTAACCGAATAATTAAACTCTCATAACTTGCAAGAATTAAGACAATATAAAAATATCTAGTAAATAAAAAACAAATACAAGAATAGAATTAAATCCACAAATTCTACTATTGTGTGCCAAGACCTAGTGTCACAAGTGTATGAGCATCTAGTAGATTATACAAAAATTTTAAATATTATCTGAAATAAAATAGACAGAATAAAATTTCAAGAAAAGGCACTAGTTGCTGCAGAACGGCTCAAACGGCAGCTCACCACTAAGCCTCTAGATAACGTGGGTGCACGCTGATAGGTCCAACTATAGAACCTGTCTCAGGTCCTATACAAAAAAGTGCAGCAAGTGTAGCATGAGTACGTAAACAACGTGTACCCAGTAACTATCAAACCTAATCTCGAAGAGGTAGTGACGAGAGGTCTACTTTGACACTCACTAAGGGTCAATAATAATAAATAAAATTAAAATAGAAATATTTAAATCTACATGATTTATAGAATTAACAATAATTTTCTTTAACGAGCAGAAATAATTAAATTCCTTCAAATACGAAAATTTTCCAATTTATTTAACTTCACAAGCTGCAATTAAAATATCAAGGTATCGTGTAACTATTATTATTAGGCACAATTTCTGCCAAGATTGTACGGCCCAATCCAGAGTATCGTGTACACTGCCGAGGGACGTGCGGCGCGATCCATAGATGCATCTATATTGCTGAAGCGTTCTTCCCGCTCCACAAGAAAGGAGGACATTTTCTTATGTACCTCCGGAATGAGAGTTATTTATTATAAGATCAATTCGAGAGGATGAACAATTTCTTTTAACAATTAATTAATTTAAACAGAAAATTAAGCATATGAGATTTTCATCTTTTAATATTTTCCCCTAACAATTAACAATATATATATATATATATATATATATATATATATATATATATATATATATATATATATATATATATCAAATAATTTTAATTAGACAAAGAATACAATTTACACAAGTAATTCATGATTTGAGTCCTAAACTACCCGGATTTTAGCATAAATAGTAGCTACGCACGGACTCTCGTCACCTCGTGCGTACGTAGCCCCCCGCAATTTAGCACAATTATTTAATTTAATCGCCTATGGGATAAATTCCCCCTCACAAGATTAGACAAGAGACTTACCTCAACTTGCTCCAATTTAATCCACTAGAAGGCCTTTTTCACGATTATCCAACTCTGTCTGGCTCGAATCTAGCCAAAATAATTCGATACAATCACTAAAAATTATAGGAATCAATTCCATAAGAAAATACTATATTTTTCAATAAAAAACCGAAATAAATTCAAAAGTCCTTTATGGGGCCCACGTCTCGGAATCTGGTAAAAGTTACGAAATTTGAACGCCCACTCAACCACGAGTCTACCCATACCAAAATTACTAAATTTCGATAACAATTCAACCCTCAAATCCTCAAATCTATCCAAGAGAGTTTTCAAACTTTTTCAACTTAATTCACCAATTAAATGATAAAAACAGTGATAGATTCGGGTAATTTAACCAATATTGAGTTAAGAACACTTACCCCATTATTTCCTCTGAAAATCTCCCAAAACTCACCTCAATCCGAGCTCCAAATCGATAAAAATTGAAAATGGGACGAAGTCCCATTTTCAGAACTTAAACTCTCTGCCCAGTGATTTCTTCCACGCGATCGCGAACATCCTCACGCGATCGCGTAGCACAAATTTTTACTGCCAAGAAAATAACCCTACTTGATTGCAAACAATGCCACGCGATCGCGATACACAAGGTTCCAACTCTACGCTATCACATCCCTCTTCACGCGATCGCATAGAGCAAACGCATGGCCCAGATTCCTCTCCAGTTTCCCCTAGGCGATCACGAACAATGCCACGTTATCGCGATGCACAGACTGGCCCAACCTACGTGATTGCGGACTTGCCCACGCGATTGCATAGAATAAATTTTTCTATTGCCCAATTAAGCCAACGCGATCGCAACCCGATTCACACGATCGCAATCGCGTAGAACAAAGTCGCCTCTGCCCAAATTACTATATGCGACCGCAGACAAACTTACGCGATCGCGTAGATGGAAATCAAAAGAAAAATACCAGCAGCTATCAGCAGTCTCCGAAAGGCCAAAAGTAATCTGTTAGCCGTCTGAAACTCACCCGAGCCCCTCGGGAGCTCAACCAAATATACCAACAAGTCCCAAAACATTATACAAACTTAGTCGAACCCTCAGATCACACCAAACAACATTAAAACCAGGAATCATCCTCCAATTCAAGCTAAATGAAACTTAAGATTTCCAACTTCTTCATTCGGTACCGAAACCTATCAAATCAAGTCCGATTGACCTCAAATTTTGCACACAAGTCATAAATGACATAACGGAGCTATGAAAATTTTCGGAACTGGATTCCGACCCTGATATCAAAAAGTCAACTCCCCGGTCAAACTTTCAAACCTAAATTCTTGTTTAAGCCATTTCAAGCCTAATTTAACTACAGACTTCCAAATAAAATTCCGAATATGCTCCTAAGTCCAAAATCACCATACGGAGCTATTGGAACCGTCAAATCCCAATACCGGGTCATTTTCTCAAAATGTTGACCGAAATCAAACTTAGCATTCTAAGGCCAACTTAAGGAACCAAGTGTTTCTATTTTAACCCGAACACTCCCAAATCCAGAACCAACCATCCCCGCAAGTCATAAATTAATAAAAGCACATACATAGAGTTTTATTTAGGGGAACGGGGTTTTAAAAGTCAAAATGACCGGTTGGGTCATTACATTCTCCACCTCTTAAACAAACGTTCGTCCTCGAACGGATTTATAATTGTACCTGGAGTGCTAAATAATTGTGGATATCTGCTCCGCATGTTTTCCTCGGCCTCCCAAGTCACTTCCTCGACTGGTTGGCCCCTCCACTGGAATTTTACTGCAGAAATCCTCTTGGACCTCAACTGGCGAACATGTTTATCAACAATGGCAATTGGTCCTCTTCATAGCCCAAACTATTATCTAGTTGAACTGTGCTAAAATCTAACATATGCGATAGGTCAGCATGATACTTCCGGAGCATAGATACATAGAAAACCGGATGAACTCCTGATAGGCTGGGAGGCAAGGCAAGCTCGTAAGCAACCTCCCCAACTCATCTCAACACCTAAAATGGGCCTATAAACCTTGGGCTCAATTTCCCCTTTTTCCCAAATCTCATGATTCCCTTCATCGGCAAAACCTTCAAGAGAACTTTTTCACCCATCATAAAGGATAAATCACGCGCTTTCTAATCTGCGTAACTCTTCTGTCTCGACTTCACTGTAGGAAGTCTTTCCTGAATCAACTTTACCTTTTTCAAGGCATCTTTCACCAAATCAGTACCATAATATTTAGCCTCATCGGGCTCAAACCATCCGATGTGCGAACGACATCGCCGACCATATAAAGCCTCAAATGGAGCCATCTCAATGCTGGATTGGTAATTGTTGTTATAAGTAAACTTAGCCAAAGGTAGGAAATGATCCCACTGACCTCTAAAGTCAATCACACATGCCCTAAGCATATCCTCCAAAATCTGAATTGTCTGCTCTGACTGCCCGTCGGTCTGAGGATGAAAGGTTGTACTGAGCTCTACACGGGTCCCCAATTCACTCTGTACTGCTCTCCAGAAATGTAAAGTAAACTGAGGGCCTCTATCTAATATGATGGAAATTGGCACACCGTGCAACCGAACTATCTCCTGAATATAAATCTGGGCCAACCTCTCTGAAATATATGTGGTCACAACCGGAATAAAGTGTGCCGACTTAGTCAACCTGTCAACAATTACCCAAACTGCATCAAACTTCCGCAAGGTCCGCGGCAACCCTACTACAAAGTCCATAGTAATGCGTTCCCATTTCCACTCCGGTATAGTCATCTGCTGAAGTAGGCCACCTGGCCTCTGGTGCTCATATTTAACTTGCTAGAAATTTCGACACCTAGCTACATACTCAACTATGTCCTTTTTCATTCGTCGCCACCAGTAATGCTGCCTCAGATCACGATACATCTTCATAGCACCTGGATGAATAGAATACCGAGAACTGTATGCTTCCTCTAGGATCATATTTCCCCACTCCATCCATATTAGGAACACATAGACGATCCTGGAGTCGCAGAACACCATCCGCTCCAATAGTAACTTCCTTGGCACCACCCCGTAATACCATTTCTCAAAGAACCATTAAGTGTGGATCATCATACTGGCGAGCCTTGATCTGCTCAAATAGTGAAAACTGAGCTACAACATATGCAAGAACTCGGTTGGGCTCTGAAATATCCAGCCTCATAAGTTTGTTAGCCAAGGACTGAATAATCAAAGCTGATGGTCTCTCCTCTACTGAAATGAAAGCCAAACTACCCATACTCTCCGCCTTTCTACTCAAGGCGTCTGCAACCACATTTTCTTTGCCCAGATGATACAAGATAGTAATATCATAATCTTTTAGTAACTCAAGCCATCTGTGCTGTCTCAAATTTAGATCCCTCTGCTTGAACAAATGCTGTAAATTACGATGATCAGTGTAAACTTCACAAGAAACCCCATAAAGATAATGCCTCCAAATCATAAGAGCGTGAACAATCGCAGCTAACTCCAAATCATGTACCGGATAATTCTTCTCATGGGGCTTCAGCTGACGTGAAGCATATGCAATAACTCGCCCTTCCTGTATTAATACACAACCCAAGCCAACGCATAAAGCGTCATAATACACCGTATACATCCCCGAACCGGAAGGCAACACTAACACTGGTGTTGTAGTCAATGCTGTCTTGAGCTTCTCAAAGCTCACCTCACAATCATCGGACCATTGGAACGGAGCACCCTTCTAGGTTAATTTGGTTAAAGGTGTTGTAATAGATAAGAAGCACTTCACGAATCGATGATAACAACCTGCTAAACCTAGGAAACTCCTGATCTCAGTTGCCGAAGTGGGACGATGCCAATTCTGAACTGGCTCAATCTTTTTGGGATCAACTTTAATACCCTCACCCGATACAATATGCCCCAAAAATGCTACAGACTCTAGCCAAAATTCACATTTGGAGAACTTAGCATATAGATTTTGTTCCCACAACGTCTAAAGCACCACTCTCATATGTTGCCCGTGCTCTTCCTTGTTGCGCGAGTAAATCAAAATATCATCAATGAAGACAATGACAAACGAATCAATATATGGTCTGAATACTCTGTTCATCTAATCCATAAACGTTACCGGGGTGTTAGTTAAACCGAAAGACATCACCAGAAACTCATAATGGCCATATCTAGCCCTCAAAGCAGTCTTCGAAACATTCGAATCCCGAATCTTCAACTGATGGTACCCCAACCTCAAGTCGATCTTAGAGAACACCTTAGCACCCTGCAACTTGTCAAATAGATCATCAATACGCGACAATGGGTACTTGTTCTTAATAGTGACTTTGTTCAATTGACGATAATCAATACACATTCGTATTGTTCCATCCTTCTTCTTCACAAATAATACCGGTGCACCCCAAGGCAATACACTCGGTCAGACGAACCCTTTGGCTAGTAACTCCTCAAGTTTTTCTTCCAATTCTTTAGGAGTCATGCGATATGGTGGGATAGTTATAGGATGTATATCTGGAGCCAAGTCAATACAGAAATCAATATCACGATTAGGTAGCATACCTGGAAGATCTGAAGGAAATACATCGGAGAACTCCCGAACTACAGGCACTGAATCAATAGCCGGAGTCTCTGCAGTAGTATCCCGAACATAGGCTAGATAAGCTAAACAACCCTTCTCAACCATATGTTGAGCCTTTATAAAAGAAATAACCCGATTAAATGCACTAACAGACGAACCCTTCCACTCCAGCCTAGGCAACGCTGGAATAGCCAAGATAACAGTCTTGGCTTGACGATCTAGAATAGCATAATATGGAGATAACCAATCCATGCCCAGGATGATTTCAAAGTCGGTCATCTCAAGCAATAGGAGATCTGTTCTAGTTTCATAACCACATAATGTAATAATACAGGACCGGTAGATCAGATTCACAACAACAGAGTCGCCCACAGGAGTGGTGTCACGACCCAATTTTACCAATAGGCCGTGATGGCGCCCAACACTACAGTTAGGCAAGCCAACTAGTAATTTAAGCATACATCAATTATTTTCAGAATAATTTTCTAAGTATTTTTTATTATCTTACTAGTAATATTAAAAAGAATATAAAAGATACCGATTAATTTAAATCCAAGATAAATAATCAACTCCCAATTATACCAATGTGTGTGCCAAAAGCTGGTGTCACAAGTGTATGAGCATCTAGTAGATTATACAAAACTCCAAATACTGTCTGAAATAAAATAGACAGAAAGTAAATACAAGAAGAGACACTGGTAGCTGTAGAACGGCTTTAAAAGGCAGCTCACCACTACGCCTCTGGATAACGTGGGTGTAAGATGATAGGTCCTCCACTAGTGCTTGCCTCAGGTCCTGCACAAAAAGTGCAGCAAGTGTAGTATGAGTACGTAAACAACGTCTACCTAGTAAGTACCAAGCCTAATCTCGAAGTAGTAGAGACGAGATGGCCGACTCTAACACTCACTATGGGTCAATAATAATAATTAAAATAAAATTAGAATATCTAAATCAACATGATTCACAGAGTTAACAATAATTTATTTAACCAGCAGAAATAATTAAATTTCTTCAAATACAACAATTTCGAAACTATTAATTAAATTCACAAACTGCAATTTTAAATGCCAAGGTATCGTATAATTATCATTATTAGGCACGATTTCTGCCTAGGTCGTACGGACCGATCCAGAGTACCGTGTACACTGCCGAGGGACATGCGACGCGCTCCATAGATGCATCTATCCCGCCGAGGCGTTCGGCCCGCTCCACAAGAAAGGAGGACATTTTCTTATGTACCTCCGGAAGGAGAGTATATTTATTATAAGATAAATTCGGGAGGATGAATAATTTGTTTTAACAATTAATTAATTTAAACAGATAATTTAAGCATATGAGATTTTCATCTTTTAATATTTTTTCCCAACAATTCACAATATATACCAAATAATTTATTTAAATAACGGATAGAATTTACACAAGTAATTCATACTATGAGTCCTAAACTACCCGGACTTTAGCATTAATAGTTGCTACGCACGGACTCTCGTCACCTCGTGCGTACGTAGCCCCCACAATTAGCAACAATTATTAATTTAATTACATATAGGGTAATTTTCCCCTCATAAGATTAGACAAGAGACTTACCTCAACTTGCTCCAATTTAATCCACTAGAAGACCTTTTCCACGATTATCCAACTCTGTCTGGCTCGAATCTAGCCAAAATAATTCGATACAATCACTAAAAATTATAGGAATCAATTCCATAATAAAATACTACACTATTCAATGAAAATCCAAAATTAATTCAAAAGTCGTCCGTGGGGCCCACGTCTCGGAATCCGGCGAAAGTTACGAAATATGAACACCCACTCAATCACGAGTCTACCCATACCAAAATCACTAAATTCCGATAACAATTCGGCTCTCAAATCTAACCAAGAGAGTTTTTCAAACTTTTCCAACTCAATTCACCAATTAAATGATACAAGTAGTGATGGATTCGGGTAATTTAACCAATATTGAGTTAAGAACACTTACCCCGTTGTTTTCTCTGAAAATATCCCAAACATCGTCCAAATCCGAGCTCCAAATCGTTAAAAAATGAAAAATGGGACGAAGTCCTATTTTCAGAACTTAAACTCTCTGCCCAGTGATTTCTTCTACGCGATCGCGGACCAACTCACGCGATCGCGTAGCACAAATTTTTCTACCCAGAAAATAACCCTACGCGATCGCGAAAAATCCCACGTGATCGCGAAGCACAGTCTTCGCAAGCCTACACGATCGCGAGCCTCCTCACGCGATCGCGAAGCATTAAGCATGTGGTCCAGCTTCTGCTTCGTTTCCTCTTCGCGAACACGTTCTTAGCCACGCGTTCGCATAGCACGGCTTGCCAAACCTATGTGATTGTGGACTCACTCACGTGATCGCATAGCACAAAATTTCAGCTGCCCAATTAACCCTACGCAATCGCATATCTTCTCACGCGATCGCGTAGAAGGAAACCAGAACCTGCAGAAACTAGAACTTCAACTATCAAGCCAAGTCTAAAAATGATCCGTTAAGCATCTGAAACTCACCTGAGACCCTCGGGACCTCAACCAATAATACCAACAAGTCCTAACATATCATACGAACTTAGTCGAGTCCTCAAATCACATCCTACAGCACTAAAAATACGAATCACACATAGATTCAAGCCTAATGAACTTTGAAACATCCAATTTCTACAAATGACGCCGGAACCTATCATTTCAAGTCTGATTGACCTCAAATTTTGCACACAAGTCTTAAATGACATGACGGAGTTATGAAAATTTTCGGAACTGGATTCCGACCCCGATATCAAAAAGTTAACTCCCCGGTCAAACTTTCAAACTTAAATTCTTGTTTTAGACATTTCAAGCCTAATTTAACTACGGACTTCCAAATAAAATTCCGAACATGCTCCTGTCCAAAATCACCATACGGAGCTATTGGAACCGTCAAGTCCCGATTCCGGGGTAGTTTTCTCAAAATGTTGACCGAAGTCAAACATAGCACTTTAAGGCCAACTTAAGGAACTAAGTGTTCCGATTTCAACCCGAACACTTCCAAGTCCTGAACCAACCATCCCCACAAGTCATAATTTATTACAAGTACATATAGGGAGTTTTATTAAGGGGAACGGGGTTCTAAAAGTCAAAATGACCGGTTGGGACATTACAAGTGGACACATAAACGGGAGTAATCAAGGACTCACGAGAAACACCCAGAAATTGAGCAAATAGAGAGGACACATATGAATATGTAGATCCTGGATCAAATAATACAGAGTCATCTTTGCCGCAAACATAAATAATACCTATAATCACGACATCTGAGGCCGATTGTCACGACCCAAAATCCATAAAGGTCGTGATGGCGCCGGACACCGCTGTCAGACAAGCCAACAATAAATAATAAATAAATTCTCATTTTAATATTTTTGAAGTCATAGTTGTTCTCCTCAATTAAATAGCAGAAGATGAAGTTTACAAAATACGTAATAATATCTTTAAAATTTTCAAATACAGTACAACCCATAATCATCCCAAAACTCGGTGTTACAAGTGCATGAGCATTTACTAGGGAATTAAAATTAAAAATATAGCATCTATCCAGAATATAAATTAGACATGAAATTATAATATCTCTAAAAGAGACTCTGTTGGTTGCAGATCGTAATACAGAATGTAGCTCACCTATGTCCCTGCAACTATTAACCACACCTCTACTCCCACAAGGCCGCTAGACATATATGTACCTGCACAATAAAATGTGCATCAAATGCAGCATGAGTACGAAAATAACGTGTACCCAGTAAGTATCAAGCCTAATCTCGAAGAGGTAGAGATGAGATGGCCGACTATGACACTCACTATGGGTCAATAATATTAAATAATCATGAAAATAGAAATATTTATATCAAGTATTTTATGCTTTGAGTCTTAAACTTCCCGTACTTTAACATTAATAGTAGCTATGCACGGACTCTCGTGAGTACATAGCCCCCGCAATAGCAACAATTATTTAATTTAATCACCTATGGGGTAAATTTCCCTCTCACAAGATTAGACAAAAGACTTACCTCAATTTGTTCCAATTTAATCCACTAGAAGGCACTTTCCTCGATTATCCAACTTTGATTGGCTCGAATCTAACCAACAATAATTCGATACAATCACTAAAATTTATAGGAATCACTTCTAGAAGAAAATACTACATTTTCATTAAAATCCCGAAATTAATTAAAAATTTGTCTGTGGGGCCCACATCTCGGAATTCGGAGAAAGATATGAAATCTAAAAATCCATTCAATTATGAGTCCAACCATACCAGTTTCACTCAAATCCGACTCCGGATCGACACCGAAATCTCAAAAATTCGTTTCTATGAGATTTCTAAACTTTTCCCAAATTTATATCTCAAAACACTAATTAAATGGTGAAAACAATGATATATTCATGTATATTGACCAATTCCGAGTTAGAATCACTTGCCCCATTGTTTTTCCTTGAAAATATATCAAAATCGCTTATCCTCAAGCTCCAATTCATCAAAAATGGAAAATTGGACGAAGCCCCCTGTTTTTATAACTTACATATCTGTCAGGGAGCCCGATTTTCCAGGGAGCCAATTTGTTAGGGAGCTCGATTTGTCAGGGACCCCGATTTGTCAGGGAGCTCGATTTTCCAGGGAGCTCGATTTGTCAAGGAGCCCGATTTGTCAGGGAGCTCGATTTGTCAGGGAGCCGGATTTGTCAGGGAGCTCGATTTGTCAGGGAGCCCGAATTGTCAGGGAGCCCGACTTTGACAGGGAGCGCAATTTTGTCAATGAGTCCGATTTTGTCAGGCAGTCCGATTTTGACATGCAGCCCAATTTTGACAGCATTTCCAGCAGAAAAATTGTAGCAGCTTTTACAGCAGTTAAGTCCCACTTTTGATTCGTTAACCATCCGAAACGCACCTGAGGCCCTCGGGACCTCAATACAATGCACCAACAAGTTCTAAAACATCATACGAACTTATTTGAAACCTCAAATCAAGTCAAACAACGCTAAAATCACAAATCACACCCCAATTCAAGCTTAATGAAACTCAAGAGTTTTCAACTTCTACATTCGATGTCGAAACCTATTAAATCAAGTCCGATTGATCTCAAATTTTGCACACAAGTCATAAATGACATAACGAAGATGTGAAAATTTTCCGAACTGGATTCCGACTCCGGTATCAAAAAGTCAACTCTCTGGTCAAACTTCCAAAGTTAAATTCTTATTTTTAGCCATTTCAAGCCTAATTTAACTACGGACTTCCAAATAAAATTCCGAACACGCTCCTAAGTCCAAAATCACCATACGGAGTTGTTGGAATCATCAAAATTCTATTCCGGGGTGGTTTGCACATATTTCGACATCCAGTTACTATTTGAACTTAAATTTTTAATTTTTTATCAAAATTCCATATCTCGGGTTAGGGACATCGGATTTTGATTCCGGGCATACGCCCAAGTCCGAAATCACGATACGGACCTACCAAAACTGTCAAAATACTGATCTGAGTCCGTTTGCTCAAAATATTGACCAAAGTTAAACTTGGCCTTTTAAAGCCAACTTAAGGAATCAAGTGTTCCGATTTCAACTCAAACACTTTCAAATCCCGAACCAACCATCCTCGCAAGTCATAAATTATTAAAGCACATACGGGAAGTTTTATTTAGGGGAACGGGGTTCTAAAAGTCAAAATGACTAGTTGGGTCGTTACATTCTCTCCCACTTAAATATACGTTCGTCCTCGAACGTGCTAAGGAGTGTTCCGGAGTTATCCAAAATCACTGTTTAACACCTCGTGCACCTACCCGTGCTACCACACCCAATGGAGCATATTAACTCGAGCCAATCTGAAAATTCTCCCCTTTATTTAGGCAAATAAGCCTTAGAACCCAATTCTAACATCCAGAATTCTCCACCATGCATGTTTCCAACCTATGAATGTCGTATCAATCACTACACGATGCACCAATACAGGATTGCATACCTTTGTTGAATTTAGACCATGCACCGCATCATTCACATGACTATAATAATATCCCCGATAACAATAGTCAAAATTCCACGAATCTGATGTTCACAACACACCTCATGATACATATAAGTCTTGTTCCAACTCTTGAAATGCTTCCACGATGGAAGAAATGTGTAGAAATTCATAACCAACTGTCGAGTCAACAATTATTGAGTTTCTCCTTCTGACAAGAACCGTTGCCTCATTATAAGCAAATAATGGTATTTTCTTTTTATTATACTTCATATAACCCGATCGCACTGATCCCGGATCCAATAATTTTGTCTCCCCCAGCATGAGCTACTCAGGAAATAAGCCACCTCAGACACAGCAAAAAGTCTCATATGACGCCACAATGAGCTAATAAGCTACGGACTCGATTGCGATACATAAGAAAAACGAATTCTGGAAAGGATTACTCAACCCACGTGACTAATTAGACAACTAAAAAGGTGTCATGAACCTTCCTCAGAAAATGGGACACAAATACACAAAATAGAATATAGGGGACTGTACTCAACATCACAATGTTGCGACGTGCAACCCGATCCACACATGGTACCGTTGCAGCGTGCAACCCGATCCAAACAACATACCCGTGGCGGCGTACCACCCGATCCGCACAAAAAGAATCTATAAGAAAACACTTACCGAGATAGAATGCTCATTACTACAAAATATCCAAATATCGGACACAAGCATGCTCAGTGCATAATACCATCCCTAGAAGGACCGACAACGCCATATGCTACAAAACTCAAGAACAACTAAGGTGCGATATATGATCTGAATCTCGAGAGCCATCTTGCTCACATATCACCATCGCTATGTGGGACCTCAACACATAAGAAATTTATCAAGCCATTTCATAACTCACACGGCACAATATAGTATTACATGAAATAACTGACGACGAAACGACATCCAACGTCTGAATACTCCTCCATAAGGAGCTTTTATGCTGAAATGAACACACCCGGCCTGATATAGAGGCCGTATTCATATTTAAATTCATCCACAAACCTCAAGCTGATTCTGATCGCACCGTACTAGGCTAATAGCCTTTCAAGGATCCATAATAACCCTTTTTCCCCTAACACACAAGAACAACCATCATAACCTGAACAAACTTCCACATTCCATAACCAAATGAACCGAGCACCCTCCAGGCAAAAATTCTCGAATTAGCGATATCGCCACAATATTCATACTTGGTTGTTAAATATTTAATCAATCAGGTGACTACTTGTCATACTCATACAATTTTCCCGTGGAATACGCTCCCACGACCTTCCCCAACAGAGAACAAGTCTGCACATCCATACCACCGGCAATACTAATATTGTAAGGAGAATCAAGGATCCGCAATTCAATACACAAATCCTCTTACACATAATGCCAATCTCAAGTGACACTGAAGACAATACCAGCTTGCTTTAAACCTCTAACTCCTTTTCTGCTCGTCCGAGATTGTGACATCCTTGTCAACACCGAACCGAAATCTTAAATCCTCAACTTTCGAATCTCATGCTACTTAATGTACTTAATCACGCAAATACGTAGGAGTACAAGAATTCCATCATAACTCCCGAACCACTAATAGGGTAAACACTTCGTCATATAGCAACCTTCAACTTAACTCATTTCAAAAGAACCATTGCAACATGCTGAAATGAACACACCCGGCCTGATATAGAGGCCGTATTCATATTTAAATTCATCCACAGACCTCAAGCCGATTCTGATCGCACCGGGATCCCTCTACACATAACATGCCATAATACTTGAATTTCTCCAAATAAAATCAATTACGGCGGCTGTCAAGCCTGGCACGTACCGCCACAAATCACATGCATAACTCAATGCACTGAAGGAACTGATCATTGCCACCATCATGCCAATTTAACCATTGTTAGCCGACCCGTCTTTTCTCAATTTATTCTCAACTTGCCTTAGAAACAATAATAGCTCAATTCATTACATCACGAACTCAAATCCGCACTCATCCCGGGTGACCTTATTTCACCAAACCATGTTATTTCAAAACTCACGAATCATCTCATACACCTCCTTCTGCGCACTTTTACATCTTCAACTGTTATACCCATTCTGGTACTTCTTTTATGAATCCGAAGTTATTTTCTTCCGTTTCTCAAATGCTACGCCATAACCTGAAGATAACGCAGAGTACTCCAAGCCTCATTTCATAATCTGCTGCAAAAGCTTGATACTCAACCATACTACGGACTCTAGATCCTTAGGCACCGCACTCTAAATTTTTGAACCCACCACGATCGTTATTGAGAGTCACTTGCTCTGACTTGTTCCCAAACATGATCAACTCCAAGGCCCTGCTAGCACATGGACACTTTATCAAGGAAACACCCAACAGTCTCACTTTCCCTGTGTATTACATCTACATGAAGCATAAACTTTGAGTCTTCCCAAATCCTAAATACGAATCGATAAGGCCAAATATGGCACACATTCCTGAAATCCTTTGCTCAGATTACCACCGATGTTTTCTTTTCTTAGTCGTAATGACCCACCAATAACCAGAAACCGCACAAGTTGACACTACGCAATCCAATCATAGATGGTGGGGCTCTCCCTCTTAGCTTGAAGCTACAATTACAAAATTCCAGAATCCACCGAGATTCTTTCTTCATCGTTGACATGATCATGCACACGCAACTCGCCAAATTTTCTTGAAATCCTTCTATTAACCTTTAATAAACACTCTGAACCACTAGCCACATTTACATATTAAATCTCTTACCGGGTAGCCAGTAGAATTCTTTGCAGAAACTTAGTCAACACCACGCGACCGTTAACCTGCTCAAAGGAGAATAACCCACCTGTGGAAATTACATGCCGACTTATTCCAACGTCACTGCACTGGGTGAAATTACTACGAAATCAGTAGATCATCCTGAGTCCGAGCTCATTCACCAGCTGCACCAGTCCGTTCACTCCACATGGACGTCAACTAAATGTGCGACAATACATTCCAATCTAAAGACATGTTGTATCCTTCTTTATATCAAGCAACTCCCTCCTATTGTATCCAACCTTCCTCAATATAGCAGCCAATATTCTAAATTAAGTCCGTAGACCTAGTCACTGTCCACCATGAATCCCAAATCACTCAAATTTCCCCCCAAGGCGTGTGGCTATCCTATCACAGAACCCGTATGCTACCTTGCCACTCTCCCACTTTGGTCAACCATCTCCTTTAAGCAACTACTCTGCTTCTGTTTTCTTACACTTAGCCTTTTCGGAACCAAACCACCGCAAGGCACCTTCCATATGTCCTTCCTCATCCTTCGCTTCCCAGTTGTTGCCCTAACTCAAAATCTGACTCTGTAGCACTTGAACCAATAGCTCGTTACCAGCTTTAAACCTTTCTGACGATCTTCCTTCTCGAGACATCAATACTAGGAACGCTGCTTCGATACTGAATCACTGCACACCGCGATCTCTAACGACTGCTTCCCATATTCCAATTCCTAACACCCCATCGTGAAGGCTAGTTAAAGAAAACCATAACACAGGCGAACCTTAACATATTTAACAAGGCGATGACACCACATCAAAAGTGAGAACTCTATCACACTCGAAAATATCAAGCTTTGTTACTCTATCAACCCCAAACCTGAACATTCATAGTACGATTACCTTTTTCTTGCTGGGAATAAAACATGGAACCTCTAAATCATGTACTGGGAAAAACCTTCTTTCAAGTCGTTTACTGCCCTGACACATAGACGAGCATTTTACCATTTCATAAACACTTTGCGATAACAACGCACGAATCATCATAACAGTGAATGCCAAATCTCAAAACCTTAGGTAGTACTGATACTTAATTTGAAATGACAGAACGGCCTTTCGCAAGGCGACGACAATAGCCTAATTAATTACACAGGGAGAAGCATTATGTACTACATCTGTAGTACCATTAAAAATTTTCTCGATCCCCAATTTATAACAAGCGCTTCATGTCGCATAAGATTGAGTAGGAAGAAAATGAAAGCATAAGCCTTAAAGGAATCAAATCGCACGATGAGGAATCAAAAGGGGAAGTATTCCTAACAGCCTTGTAGCCTCTCGAAGATAAGTACAGACGTCTCCGTACCGATCCGCAAGACTCTACTAGACTTGCTCATGACTCGTGAGACCTACGTGAACCTATTGCTCTTATACCATGTTGTCACGAGCCAAAATCCATAAAGGTCGTGATGATGCCGGACACTGCTGTCAGACAAGCCAATAATAAATAAATTCTCATTTTAATATTTTTGAAGTCATAGTTGTTCCCCTCAATTAAATAGCAGAAGATGAAGTTTACAAAATACGTAATAATATCTTTAAAAATTTCCAATATAGTACAACCCATAATCAACCCAAAACCCGGTGTCACAAGTGCATGAGAATTTACTAAGGAATTAAAATTTAAAATACAGCATCTGACCAGAATATAAATTAGACAGGAAATTATAATATCTCTGAAGGAGACTCTGTTGGCTACGGATCGTAATACAGAATGCAGCTCACCTATGTCCCCGCAAATATTAACCACACCTCTGCGCCCACAAGGCCGCTAGACATATATGTACATGCACAATAAAATGTACAGCAAGTGCAGCATGATTACGAAAACAACATGTACCCAGTAAGTATCAAGCCTAATCTCGAAGAGGTAGAGACAAGATGACCGACTATGACACTCACTATGGGTCAATAATATTAAATAATCATGAAAATAGAAATATTTATATCAAGGTGATTCACAGAGTTAACAATAATTTTATTGAACCAGCAGAAGTAATTAAATTCCTTCAATTCCAATAATTCTCAATATATTAATTAAATTCCTTCAATTCAAATAATGTCTAATCTATTAATTAAATCCTTCAATTTCAATAAAAATTTCAATTTATCAAATAGCTTTACAAGCTGCAATTCAATTTTAATAAATTTTCAATTTATCAAATAGCTTTACAAGCTGTAATAAACTGTTCAAGTATCGTGTAATTATTATTATTATTAAACACGATTTCTGCCGAGGTCGTACGGCCCGATCCAAAGTTTTGTGTACATTACCGAGGGACGTGCGGCACGGTCCATAGATGTATCTATCCTGCCGAGGCATTCGGCCCGCTCCACAAGAAAGGAGGACATTTTCTTATGTACCTCCGGAATGAGAGTATTTGCTATAAAATTTATTCGAGAGGATAATAATTTATTTCAACAATTAATTAATCTAAAAAAAAATTAAGCATATGAAAATTTCATCTTTTGCTATCTTTCATAACAATTCACAATATATACATCAAATATTTTAATTAATAAAGAATACAATTTACACAAGTAATTCATGCTTTGAGTCCTAAACTACCCGTACTTTAGCATTAATAGTAGCTACGCACGGACTCTCGTCACCTCGTGCGTACGTAGCCCCCACAATTAGCAACAATTATTTAATTTCATCACCTATGGGGGAAATTTCCCCCTCAAAAGATTAGACAAGAGACTTATCTCAATTTGCTCCAATTTAATCCACTAGAAGGCACTTTCCTCGATTATCCAACTTTGATTGGCTCGAATCTAACCAACAATAATTTGATACAATCACTAAAATTTATAGGAATCACTTCTATAGGAAAATACTACATTTTCATTAAAATCCCAACATTAATTAAAAATTCGTCTGTGGGGCCCACATCTCGCAATCCGACGAAAGTTATGAAATCCGAAAACACATTCAATTAATTGTCCAACCATACCAGTTTCACTCAAATCTGACTCTGAATCGACACCGAAATCTCAAAAATTCATTTCTATGAGATTTCTAAACTTTTCCCAAATTTCTATCTCAAAACACTAATTAAATTGTGAAAACAATGATATATTCGTGTATATTGATCAAATCCGAGTAAGAATCACTTACCCCAATATTTTTCCTTGAAAATATATCAAAATCGCTTCTCCTCAAGCTCCAATTCGTCAAAAATGGCAAATGGGACGAAGCCCCCTGTTTTTATAACTTACAGATCTGTCAGGGAGCCCGATTTGCCAGGGAGCCCGATTTGTTAGGTAGCCCGATTTGTCAGGGAGCTCGATTTGTCAGGGAGCCCGATTTGTCAGGGAGCTTGATTTGTCAGGGAGCCCGATTTGTCAGGGAGATCAATTTGTCAGGGTGCCCGATTTGTCAGGGAGCCCGATTTTGTCAGGGAGCCCGATTTTGACAGGGAGCCCGATTTTGTCAGGCAGCCCGATTTTGACAGCATTTCCAGCAGAAAAATTGCAGCAGCTTTTGTAGCAGCTAAGTCCCACTTTTGATTTGTTAACCATCCGAACCTCACCCGAGGCCCTCGGGACCTCAACACAATACACCAACAAGTCCTAAAACATCATACAAACTTATTTGAAACCTCAAATCAAGTCAAACAATGCTAAAATCACAAATCACACCCCAATTCAAGCTTAATGAAACTCAAGAATTTCCAACTTCTACATTCGATGTCGAAACCTATCAAATCAAGTCCGATTGACCTCAAATTTTGCACACAAGTCATAAATGACATAACGAAGCTGTGAAAATTTTCAGAACTGGATTTCGACTCCGGTATCAAAAAGTCAACTCCCCGGTCAAACTTCCAAAGTTAAATTCTTATTTTTAGCCATTTCAAGCCTAATTTATCTACGGACTTCCAAATAAAATTCCGAACAGGCTCTTAAGTCCAAAATCAATATAAAGAGCTATTGGAATTATCAAAATTCTATTCTGGGGTCGTTTGCACATATCTCGACATCCGGTCACTATTTGAACTTAAATTTTTAATTTTTCATCAAAATTCCATATCTCGGACTAGGGACCTCGAAATTTGATTCCGGGTATATGCCCAAGTCCTAAATCACGATAAGGACCTACTAAAACCGTCAAAACACCGAACCGAGTCCGTTTGCTCAAAATGTTGACAAAAGTCAAGCTTGGCCTTTTTAAGCCAACTTAAGAAACCAACTGTTCCGATTTCAACCCAAACACTTCGAAATCCCGAACCAACCATCCCCGCAAGTCATAAATCATTAAAGCACATACAAGGAGTTTTATTTAGGGGAACGGGGTTCTAAAAGTCAAAACGGCCGGTTGGGTCATTACACCTATGCATCTGGTCTGGCCGGAAAAGCATAGAACCGAGCTGGAGCGCCAACTGGCTGGCCTCCGACTGGCTGACCTCCATCTCTAAGACCTCCCCTACCCACCTGTCCTCCACCTCTTGGTGGTCGGACTACTAGTGGAGAAACTAGTGCGGTAATCATAGGCTGCTGACCCTACTGCACTAGCCTACCCCGAAGCCTGGGGCAGAATCTCTGTATGTGACTGGGATCCTCGCACTCGTAACAACTTTTCAGTACAATAGGTTACTTACTAAGAATCTGGCCCTAGTGACCTTAGTATCCACTGGAAGAACCCTAGATAGCTGGTGGGAGATAAGAACTCTCTGGTATAACACTAAAATAAGGTCGCACTGGAGCACACCGAGGAGGCGGTGGTGCTGGATATGGGGGCCAGTTGGACTGTCCTCTCACGAACTGACCTCTGCCCCCAGACGGAGCACCTCTGAACTCTCCAGAGTATCTAAACCGCTTATCTCTCATAACCTGCTCTCGGCTCCGCTGACATACACCCACAATCCTCCGGGTTATCTCCACAACTAGCTCATAAGAAGTACCCATCTCAACCTCACGAGCCATAGTGGCCTGAATACCAGTATGTAAACCTGTAACAAACCTCCGCACTCTCTCCGCATCAGTAGGGAGTATCATAAGTGCATGGCGAGATAACTCAGAGAACCTCGCCTCATAATCGGTCATTGACATCTGACCCTGCTGAAGCTGCTCAAACTGAAACCGCAACTCTTCCTACTGGGAGGGTGGAATATACTTGTCCAGGAAGATACGGGTGAACCTGTCCCAAGTTATGGGAGGAGAATCTGCTAGTCTACCAAGAACATAAGACTTCCACCATCTACGAGCCCTGCCCTCTAGCTAAAAAGTAGCAAAGTCAACCACGTGAGACTCCAATATCCTCATGTTATGTAGTCTATCCCTGCACTGATCAATGAAGTCCTGTGGATCCTCATGTCGCTCACCCCCAAATACAAGAGGATATAGTCTAGTCCATCTGTCTAATAGTTTCTGCGGATCAGCGGCTGCAACTGGCCTAGGCTCAGGTGTAGCTGCTGCCACTGGTTGGGCTCCACCCACGGGTAGTGCACCCTGGGCCTGATATACAGCAGCTGCCTACCCATGAGCATGTGCGGTAGGGGTCTTTTCTCCCCTTCCCTCCTGAGATGTGGCTGGGTCTACCGGAAATAAACCAGCCTGAGTCATAGTGTCCATGAACCGCAACATACGACCCATGACATCCCGAAATCCCGATGCAGATGTGAAATCCATCGGAGCTGGCTCTACCACAGGCACCTCACCCTGTTCCTCAATAATGGGATTCTCTGTTGGGCCAACTGGCAGCATAACTGGAACAGTCCTGGGGTGTCCTCGCCCCCTACCACGGGCTGGAGCCCTCCCTCATTATCTGCCTCGGTCTCTAGCAACTGGGGGAGTAGCTCTTCCCTGATATGGAACCTCACTAGAGCGTATTCTCACCATCTGTGAGAGAATAAGAGAAACATATTTAGTTCTACATCAATTGCATGAGGGAAGATGAAGAAAGGTAATTTCCTAACACCCTATACCCTCTTGAAGATAAGTACATACATCTCCATACCGATCCGCAAGACTCTATTAGGCCTGCTCATAATTTGGGAGACCTACGTGAACCTAGTGCTCTTATACCATGTTGTCACGACCCAATATCACCTATAGATCGTGATGGTGCCCAACACTACAGGTAGGCAAGCCAACTAGTGATTTAAACACATATTTAACTCTTTAAAAATTAACCGAGTAATTAGACTCTTATAACTTGCAAGAATTAAGATAATATAAAAAGATCTGGTAAATAAAAAAATACAGGAACAGAATTAAATCCAAAAATTCTACTAGTGTGTGTCAATACCTGGTGTCACAAGTGTATGAGCATCTAGTAGATTATACAAAAATTCTAAATATTGTCTGAAATGAAATAGACAGAATACAATTTCAAGAAGAGGCATTAGTTGCTGCAGAACGACTCATAAAGGCATCTCACCACTAAGCCTCTAGATAATGTGGGTGCGCGCTGATAGGTCCAACTATAGCACCCGTCTCAGGTCCTGCACAAAAAAGTACAGCAAGTGTAGCATGAGTACGTAAACAACGTGTACCCAGTAAGTATCAAGCCTAATCTCGGAGAGGTAGTGACGAGAGGTCGACTTTGACACTCACTAAGGGTCAATAATAATAAATAAAATAAAAATAGAAATATTTAAATCTACATGATTTATAGAATTAACAATAAATTTCTTTAACCAGTAGAAATAATTAAATTCCTTCAAATACGATAATTTTCCAATTTATTTAACTTCACAAGCTGCAATTAAAATATCAAGGTATCGTGTAATTATTATTATTATGCATGATTTCTGCCTAGGTCGTACAGCCTGATCCAGAGTGTCTTGTACACTGCCGAGGGACGTGCGGCTCGATCCATAGATGCATCTATATTGTCGAGGCGTTCGACCCGCTCCATAAAAAAGGAGGACATTTTCTTATGTACCTCCGGAATGAGAGTGTATTTATTATAAGATCAATTCAAGAGGATGAATAATTTTTTTTAACAATTAATGAATTTAAACAGAAAATTAAGCATATGAGATTTTCATCTTTTAATATTTTTCCCTAACAATTCTATATATATATATATATATATATATATATATATATATATATATATATATATATATCAAACAATTTTAATTAAATAAAGAATACAATTTACACAAGTAATTCATGATTTGAGTCCTAAATTACCCGAACTTTAGCATAAATAGTAGCTAGACACGGACTCTCGTCACCTCGTGCGTACGTAGCCCCCGTAATTTAGCACAATTATTTAATTTAATCACCTATGGGGTAAATTCCCCCTCATAAAATTAGACAAGAGACTTACCTCAACTTGCTCCAATTTAATCCACTAGAAGGCCTTTTCCATGATTATCCAACTCTGTCTGGCTCGAATCTATCCAAAATAATGCGATAAAATCACTAAAAATTACAGGAATCAATTCCATAAGAAAATACTATATTTTTCAATAAAGATCCAAAATAAATTCAAAATTCGTCTGTGGGGCTCATGTCTCGGAATCTGGCGAAAGTTACGAAATATGAACACGCACTCCACCACGAGTCTACCCATACCAAAATTACTAAATTTCGATAACAATTCAACCCTCAAATCCACAAATCTATCCAAGAGGGTTTTCAAACTTTTCCAACTTAATTCACCAATTAATTGATAAAAATAGTGATGGATTCGGGTAATTTAACCAATATTGAGTTAAGAATACTTACCCCATTATTTCATCTAAAAATCTCCCAAATATCGCCTCAATCCGAGCTCCAAATCGATAAAAATGGATTTCATAACTTAAACTCTCTGCCCAGTGATTTCTTCTACGCGATCGCGAACATCCTCACCCGATCGCGTAGCACAAATTTTTACTGCCCAGAAAATAACCCTAAGCGATCGCATTCCTCTTCATGCGATCGCATAGAGAAAACGCGTGGCCCAGCTTCCTCTCCAGTTTTCCCTACGCGATCGCGAACAATGCCACGCGATCGCGATGCACAGACTGGCCCAACCTACGCGATCGCGGACTTGCCCACGCGATTGCATAGAACAAATTTTTATGTTGCCCAATTAAGCCTACGCGATCTCAACCCCATTCACGTGATCGGGTAGAACAAAGTCGCCTCTACCCAAATTACTCTACGCGATCGCGTATAAGGAAATCAGAAGAAAAATACCAGCAGCTATCAGCAGTCTCCCAAAGGCCAAAAGTGATCCGTTAGCCGTCAGAAACTAACCCGAGTTCCTCGGGACCTCAAGAAAATATACCAACAAGTCCCAAAATATCATACGAACTTAGTCGAACCCTCAAATCACACCAAACAACGCTAAAATCACAAATCATCCTCCAATTCAAGCTTAATGAAACTTAAGATTTCCAACGTCTACATTCGGTACCGAAACATATCAAATCAAGTTCGATTGATCTCAAATTTTGCACACAAGTCATAAATAATATAACGGAGCTATAAAAAATTTTGGAACTGGATTCTGACCCCGATATCAAAAAGTCAACTCTCCAGTCAAACTTCCAAACTTAAATTCTTGTTTTAGCCATTTCAAGCCTAATTTAACTGCGGACTTCCAAATAAAATTCTGAATACGCTCCTAAGTCCAAAATCACTATACGGAGCTATTGGAATCGTCAATTCCGATTCCGGGGTCGTTTTCTCAAAATATTAACTGAAATCAAACTTAGCATTCTAAGGCCAACTTAAGGAACCAAGTGTTCCTATTTCAACCCGAACACTCCCAAAATCCCGACCCAACTATCCCCGCAAGTCATAAATTAATAAAAGTACATACATAAAGTTTTATTTAGGAAAATAGGGTTCTAAAAATTAAAATGACCGGTTGGGTCATTACAGATTGCTTTTCAGTTAGATGTCAATAATGTCTTTCTCCATGGTAACCTTCATGAGGAAGTTTATATGAAGATTCCACCTGGGTTGGATGTCTCTTCTAATTCTGAATCTCCTTCATTGGTCTGTAGACTCAAGAAATCCTTATATGGCCTAAGGCAGGCTTCTAGACAGTGGTTTTTTAAATTGTCTGAAGCCCTGCACTCTAGAGGCTACATTTCAAGTCTCAATGATTATTCTCTTTTTACAAAGTCCTCTTCTGATTCTTTGGTTGTATCGGCAGTATATGTTAATGATATACTGCTGGCCGGTGATGACATTTCTGAGTTGAACTCTTTAAAAATGTTCTTGGACTCTTAATTTAAAATCAAGGACCTAGGTTTGGTGTATTACTTTCTAGGTTTGGAAATTTCCTAGCAACCCCAAGGATACTTAATGAATCAACATAAATACACCACTGACCTTCTTCAAGAATTCAATTGTCATCACTTCTGCCTTGTTTCTACACCATTGGATCCTTCTGTTAAGCTTACTTTGGATATGAGAGCTCCTGTTTCTGATCCAAGTGTCTACAGAAGGCTAATTGGAAAATTAAATTTCCTACAACACACAAGACCTGACATCTCTTTTTCTGTCCAACATCTAAGCCAGTTTCTTCAGAAACCCCAGGTTCCCCACATGATGGTTGCTCTTCATGTTCTAAGATATCTTTTGCATGATCCTGCTCAAGTTATTTTACTATCCAGTTCTGCTGATTTTTCTCTTGTGAGTTTTTCTGATTCTGACTGGGGATCATGTGCCATCTCTTGCAAGTCCGTGAGTGGGTTTTATATCACTCTTGGTGGCAGTGCTTTATCCTGAAAGAGCAAGAAACAACCTATAATTTCTTTATCTTCTGCTGAGGCTAAATATAGGGCCTTAAGGAAGTTGGCTGCAGAAGTTGCTTGGTTGGTCCGGCTCTTAGGTGATCTTGGTTTGGACATATCACATCTTGTTCCTGTCTATTGCGACAGTCAAGCTGCCCTTCACATTGCCAAAAATACTGTTTTCCATGAATGCATCAAATATATCGAGATTGACTGTCATTATGTGCGTGAATGAATCACTGCTGGTCTCATTACTTTACATTTTGTCTCTACTTCAAGTCAATTGGCTGATATTATGACTAAAGCATTTCCCAGCCAGCTGCATTATGGTATTCTTGGCAAGCTTGGTGTTTCATCACCCTCAAGCTTGAAGGGAGGTGTTAGAGCCCAGTCTGCACACAACTGGCCCAACATCTGACCCGGCCCAATTTCTCTTTGTAATGAGCATTAATACATTGATGTATTTTTCTATTTTTTCCTTGTAAATATAAAAGACTGCTGGAAAAGATTCAGAGGGTTATATTCTAAAAAGTCATCTCCTGCTTCTCTCTTTTCTATCTCGCCCCTTCTAGGGTTTTCTCCTAAATAACACCACCATAGCTCATTCAGCTTTATTCGAATATTAATAAGGAATTTTGCCCTATCTATGCAAAATTATAAACCTAATCACTACTCTTAAAGATGTTCTCATTTAATTACCTAGCATAATCACATGTACCAATTGTATACAAAGTAAGGAATTAGGCTCCAATTTGTCCATTTTAGGTTCCAATCTCTCTCTCTTACGTGTCTCAGTTAATTAATAATCCATTAATTAAAGCAATAAGAATGAAGTCGAAAAATATATAATAATATATACTTTATTATCAAATATTTTGAAACGAATTTAGTTTTAAAAATGATTAATATTTGTAATTGAAATGAGTATGTTTTACCAATTAATCAAAAGAAGAGATACAATTATACAAAAGCGTGACTGACTGTGGTATAATTATTGTCATGCCACTCATGATCACTCGACAATTTTGATGGCAAAAATTGCAACTAACTTTAACTAATTTCAACTCCCCAGTACAAAGAAACTAACTCAATTGATGACATTACATATTGAATTATCATAGAAAGCACAACTTAATTTCAAAGCTTAATTGTTTATACCTGGTCAATCAGACACTAGGATCAACTTATTTATTTGGTGATCAATATGGAAATGACCTTACATCATATAATCTTTTCCTAACTTTACGGTTAGGAAAACCTAACTTACTTGTTGTAGAAGGAGGAGTAAGATTTTATGTCCTCTCCATGTATTTCCTTTTTAGATTCTAATATATAAGTTGGGGTCAGCCTAAACTCCCCGTGATGGTGAGATTTATAAATAAATAAAAAATAAAAAATAAAAATAAAAAAACACACTACTATTAACACTATAGGCTGTACAGAACTTAAGAAAACAATTGAAAAGTTATTTTTGTTTCAGCTCGGTAAAGAATGTCATTAGCATAAATCTCGTTGCAAAATCCACATTGTAATTATTTTATCACTTCATCTTGCCCATTACTTTTAATCTTGTCAATTAATCAATCGAAAAATCTAATCTAAAACGTACTAAGTCATGTCACTTTTGCCTTGGTAACAAGAAAAAGAAGAAAATTTACGAGATCAATATCTTGGACTATTAGGAGTTTGTGGCAATTTCAATCCACCTTAGGAAGATGGGCAATTTTAGTCCACCCTACTTTCTTATAATGCCAATTAAGAGGGGCATTTTAGTTCTTAATCGAAATTTAAAGTCAGAATTGATTAAAGTCAATATACTAAACTTTCCGTTCTGGGATGCAGTAGATTACATTTTGCTGAGGCTGCCATAGACTTAACTGCAACGCGATGAAAATCTAGGAAGCTCCACCACATCCTCCACAGTAGTTCCTTTCTTTACTTTTCTTTCCTGCATTCCCAATGAGATTCATAAGTAGCATTAAATTGATTTAATTATAACTCAATATTTGACATGCGATTTATATACGCATTTAACGATTACGATTTATAAGTCGCATTTAACGATTGCAATTTATAAGTCGTATTATGCAATTAGTCTTCAATCCAAGCTATGTTTCGATATGGAAGTATGCAAAATAAGTTTTAGATCAAACTATCACTCACACATAAGATAGGGTTTTACAACTAGAGTAAATTATAGAATCATGTACTCTTCCCTCTCAAATTTCTCCGTCAAAGAGTTAGTGTTACCCCTTCATTATCTTCACTATGAATTCATTCTCTTACTCTCGTAGACTTTTAACGGCAAAGTTAAGACACTAACGAGTCGTTTGGTACGTGGGATAATGGATAATAACCTCGAGATTAGATGCGAGATTATTTTGTCCCGCATTGGTTAAGTTTTTGAATTCAGAATTAGCTGTCCCGAGATTAATTAATTTCATAATTGAATATTATTCTATCCACATTGACAGTGAGATGATAATTTATGGACTAATTAATCCCGAGACAAATACTAAAATAATAAAGATGACCTTCTCCAAGGCTCTTCCCCCAAAGTCTTTTAAACAATCCAAGGTTAAAATTAAAAATAAAAGTTTATTCCAACTTATCAAGTGTACAGTAAATATATATTTATATTATATCCCATATATCTTATTTTTAGTCTAGTAAACGATATATCTTCCAATAAAAATATATTCATTAAATAATCCTGTCAATTTAATATATTTTGGAGCTACTAGGTTAATTTTGTGGGAGTTTGGTAAAAATTAGAGTTGGTTTTGGTTAAAAATTCAGAGTATGCAAGTTGTATAAAAGTTGTGTGTAAGTTGTATGTTTTGATTGGATTTTTATGTATCAAAATTTCGAAGGTATGTTGTATGTTGTGACCAATTCTATACAACAAAAATTTGTATATAAATTGTATATGTTTTGACCAAATTAGTATACATTTTGTGTCTAGCTACTTTTTAAAAACCCAAAAACCAAAGCTAAAGCAAGTAAATATTATCATATTTTTGTAACTATAGGAAAAATTCCTTTTAATAATTATATTACAGTGTTTGACTGAGACTCTAACCGGGTGGCTTTGGCATAGTAATCGTCCAAAAGCGGATTTCTGCCCATTGTTGCCTAAAAGAAAAAGCAACGGAAAAGTTTGAATGAACCTAGGAAGGGGAAAGGAAATTATTTTTTCTTATCCAATAATAATGGAGTAATTACTTTTGTAATGAAATTTGAAATCAGATTAACTCTAATCTATTCAATTTTTTATGTTGTACGAAAAGTCGACAAGTTACTCCCTCATCTCACAGTAGTGACATCTTCTTTTTAAGTTAAGTTTTTGTTTTAAGACGACTCCTCTTATTTTTCTATAATTCAAGCTTATTTTTCTATAATTCAAGTACTTCACGAACTTCTAACAAGGATTAAACCATATTACTATAATTCCAAGTTGCTTATAAATTATTTACTCCCTTTAGTTTTGATGTGATTCAGTTGTATCAGAATTAGGGGTGGTAATTGGAGCCCAAACACATCCAACCCGTCCAGAGATAAATGGGTTGGGCTACAAACATCTTAGCTCATTGGTCTATTTGGACTGAGCCCAAGTTAACCCATCATTTTTTATAGTTCATTCTGACCCATAAAGTAGCTCAAATACAATCCATAATGCTCACCCAAAACAAAGAGAAATTTTCATAGTTATTGATGCATTCAAAAAATATTCCACAATCTAAAACTATTAATTAAATAGCATATTCTACAACATAAACATAGCAAATGGAGAGGTCGTGAAAATATCCCATAATAATGCAATCTCCAACTAAAATACAGCATGCACAGAACAAGGAAAGAAAATCCTCAAGTGTTAAGCAAAAAGACGAGAGCATACGGAGAGGTCGTGAGAGATGTTGGAGATCTCTTCGTTGGCTTTATATTAAGTACGTATAGTATATTTAATATATGTCATTAATATATGTTTTATATTTGGAATTATATATAACATAATCTATTTACATACGTATAGTATACATAATATATACTAGCATTTATATTAGCACTAACATATCACATTTATTATTTATAAAGATTCTTATACTTATACCAAATATATGTTATTAGTATACTATAGCTATAGTACATATTATATATTGTTAGTATATTAATAGTATATGTTAAATATAATATGTATATATATATATATATATATATATATATATATATATATATATATATATATATAATATTGTACGTAAATATGGTGATGAAGTATATTTGGGACGGTTGATAAAGTAGAAAAGGGGAAAAGAGGCTTGAAACATTGGGATATAATGGAATATTATTTAATGGAGAAATTAGAGGAAAAATGAATAAGTTTTTTGTGAGAGAGAATCTTAAGTAAGAGATATATTCTTTTAGGTGAGAGAGAGATTTTAGGAAATTTTTCAATTTTACATAATTTAATTAAAAAGGTAATATTTTAAAATAAATTACATTATATGTAATTTTGTGAAAGTAATTGAAGGAAATTTAAATAAGTCTTAAAAGGATTGTATTCTATGTAAATTCCTCCAAAACAAAGGGGTCTCAACCCAACTGAAGACTTGTCTGGAAATTTACTTAGTTGTCCCATCATCAGTTTCTGTATCTAAGTTTAAAAATGAGAATCTAGGTATTTAACTTCCAATATAAATATGAATAATTTTGTAACTGAGTTGTGGTGAAATTTACTTAGTTAGAAATAACATAAAAGATATTTTCCAACTTACAAATTTAAATACTAATTTGTTATTTAAGAAAATATATTTTGATTCTCATTTTTTTTTTGGGAAAGGAGGGAGTACTTCTTAAGTGGGCTATAGGGCTTCCTGTGTTACATTGTAAAGAACAAATAATAACTACATAAATAGATATAAATCAAAGTTTGTACAGAAAATTGTGTAGGTTATTTTTCTCTAAAAGATTTAATCAACAAAGTTTTCTGAAAATTTTGTATGGCCGGAAGGCTCTTTTCTAAATAAATTATTTATGGAACAATTGCAACATCAAAAAAAAAAACTTCAACTAGCCAAACCTTTATCTTGCACAAAGATTTTCTGAAATATTGCCTTTTTTTTCAACCGCTTTTTTTCTTTTTTTTTTCTTTCTTATACACTTTTAAATATTTACTTAGTTTTATAAAAACTCATAAATATTGAGTATAAGATTAATCCATATGTGTTTCTTAGCTAAAAATTTAAAATTAGATATATAACAATTCATCGTCAATGCATGGAATGAATAAATTAGGAAGAAGCTAAGAAAATAGGGAACATACATAGGTATATAAAAAGTAAAATGCTTTGTTTATGCAAGATGAGCATGATTCTAAATCATGGGTCAAGTTGGACGGGATGGGCTATGACTCATTGCTTAACCCATATTGACCCAGCCCATCTTAGTGCAAATATACCTTGGATTGAATTGGACACCCATTTATTGACTCAACCTATTATGAGGCACCCAAGTACAGCCCAATCCGCCCAGAATGATCGCATTTTATATTCTTTTATATTTACCTCATACAATGTGTAGTCCTAAATATCAAATTGACTGACCTACATGTAGGCCAGTCAATGGGCTCGTGGTCCGCCAAACTTGGCCAATTTGTCCATACAAAGACGGGCTTGAACCATATAATCCAAGAAAAAGATTTGGACAAAAACTTTCCACTAAAAGATATGTAGAGCACTTAAAACCCTATTCCCGCGAGGCTACTAAAGAACCAAGAGGTTATAAAAGGAAGGGCTTTTAACGCATTTAGCTTATTGATCAAAAGTAATTACAGTAGCTAGTCAAATATATACAAAATATACTTTAATTATATAGAATATTAATTAATTTATATATATATACGGCTATTATTTTGGGTAAAATTTCCTTCATTTCATTTTTAAGGGGGGACTCGTGTAACACCCTTACAGCAGCCGCTGCATTTTACCCACCAATCTAAGTTCGTGACACTAAAAGCCTGTTTGGCCAGGCTTATGGGAGGCAAAAAGTATTTTTTTTGCCAAAAAAGCACTTTTTGAAAAATTTAAGGTGTTTTGCCAAAATAAAAAAGTACTTTAGAGCAGCAGCAAAAGCAATTTTTCTGTTTTTGGAGAGAAGCTACAAATTCTAGCTTCTTCCAAGAAGCAGAAGCAGAAAATTAATTTATTCAAGACAAAAATAACCTTATAATAAATTTATATTTTTCAAATTATCCCTCATTAATTATTTAACATTTTCCTTTTCCTTTTTCTTTTTTTTATTTCTACTATACATTTCTTCTCTTTTTTATTTTAATCATATTTCTATTCTCTTTCTCCTATTCCTAAGAGTATATTTTAAATTTATGTTGAATAATGTATTTTGACATTTAAATTATCATGTAAATAATAAGTAATACCAAACACTCAATGATATTGCTTTGGAATAACTATATTTTATATTGACTTTATTTTATTTTATTTTTACTTTACGTTTTATATTTTAATTAAATTATTTTATGATAAATATTTAAATTTATTTTTTTCTAAATAATATTAATCGCAAATTGAATATTTACTATCCTTTTTCGTAATTTGATACTTAAAAGTGCTTTTTAAAAAGATTGGTCAAACACAATGAGCTTGCAAAAAGCACTACTTAAACGAATTGGTCAAACACAAAATGCTATTTTGCAAAAGTACTTTTTCAAGAAATACTTTTGAACAAAAACACTTCTTAAAATAAGGAGTTTTTGACAGTTTTGCCAAACGGGCTCTAAGCTATTGAGGAAGGATTATTAATTTCACACTTCTTAATGTAACATTTAGAGTATCTAATAAATTCTATATTGGAAAGCCCACGACAATTTCCTCATTGCAAACATAATTCTAGATTCAGTCCCAAAAGAACCAGATATGTTTCAGAACTTAATGAGCTTTGTATCTTCAAAATAAATGAAGCTTTTTTTTCTAAAGGCTAAGGTAGGCCGATGGTCTATAATTGTATATGATAGTAGCAGCAAACTATTCCATATAAAATGGGTTTGGTGTAGTTATTGGCTTATTGCAAAGAAGTCACAAGCAGTAAGTCAAAAGGTCACTATTCAAACCAAATTGTACGAGAACGAATTTTAAGGGTTTTTTTTTTCAATTAGACATCTCCTACCCTTTGTTAAACTATGTGAACTTAAGAGACCAATTTTGTAGTAACTCATTTTTTTTGGTTTTAGACATCTGCTATCAGAAATTATTAATTTGCTAATTCAAATTCGCGTAAGGTAAACGGACTAAAGAAGGCAAGACGTCCTCTATCAAGAAAGTTTTCATTTCTATATCCCAATTCCTAGATCCGCAATTAAGAATAGAGAGATTCAAACTAGTACACTGCAAGTTTTGACAGTAATGTACAACTATATCTCGACCTATAGTTTAGAACTTCCAAACATTGCGTCTCATTAATTAGCATTATTAACTTCCTTTACCAATATAAGTATAGACATAGGAAGTTACATTAAATTATCTATAGGTTTCATGTAGTGGCCACTGCTAAAAATGGTTCACAACAAATGTACTATAAAGCCCATTAACACCTCGTCCCTACTATTAGTCCCAACCCACCCAAATCTACAGTCAAATTTTACAGCCTAGGCCTATATTTTTAAAGCTAGCCCTAAAGTTTAGACTCAGGCTAACTACTTTTGATTTCTAGGCTTGTTTCCATTCTTAGTTATAACTCAGAAACTAATTATGGAACATCCTACAGTTCTGCAAATCTTGACACATTGGTTAAATGGAGGCTCCCATTTTAAAGTTAACAAAAAAAAACTAAATATTCTTATTATTTTCAAAAAAAATTATTAATAGCTCCTCTTCTCATTGCTGTTCCATCACCTGATTCATACTAAGGAAAAGCCTGTATAGAGAAAAATATGTTGAAAGACTCCTAAAAATTTTAAAATATTAGAATTAAAGTTAATATCTGTACTATTACTATTCTATTGTCCCTATAAAGCCGGGCGTTTGCTCCAACAGCTCAAGTAATAAAAAGAGAAAAAAAATAATTTCTTAAACAGTGATTTATATTTCTTTTAGTTTTTTCCTCCAATTTTTTCCTGGGAGTTAGGTCGGAAAATAATTTCTGCAGAACTGAAAAAGAATTTCCAAAACAAGATTCATCATGTTTTGAAGCAAATGCTAACGTTGAGTAAGAGTAAAATTTATTAGACTAATGATTGGACCACAATTATGCAGTATATGGAGTATGGACCATTCTAAGAAAGTTTAGATGGCCTATTACACCTATGTCATTTAATCCTACTAATATTGAAGTATGAGTTTAAGTATATAGTACTAGATACTAATAATAAATACCCATAGAAGTAAACAAACACTTAATTGAGTATTCTACTTTCCCCAACTGCCTTAGTTCAGTTACATAAATTTTACTCATAAAAGTTAACAAACACTTAAATGAGTATCCTACTTTTCGAAACAATCTTAGTACTGGTAGGAAATTGTATTTATTATACTTACATGGATGCAAACAAACTAGAAACTTAATGTAGTAAACTGTAAGGATTTGGGCTGACCAATACGTATACTTGTTTAATTGCTTTGTAGTTGACTAAAGTTTAAATGTTGATTTAATTGCTTAAACCTAACCCTTAGTAAGTGGGGTCTTTTATTAGTTTCACCTCTACTTGCAGTAAAGGTGCCTAGTGGAAAATCGTTTGCGCAGAATCTAACGTTTATAAAAAATTATACTTATCATGGTTATGTGGGGGGAAAAGGAGGCAGAAATGCATAATAAATTATTATGGCTAAGAAACAATATAATGTGAGAATCAGGGTGTTCGTAGGTCGGTACGGTACAGTATGGTATTTCGACATTTCGGTTCGATATTCGGTTTCTTAAAATGCTATACCAATACCGTACCTAATTAAATTTGGTATGGTTCGATTTTCTTCTTTCGGTTTCGGTTTATTCGGTTCGGTAACTTATGTTTTTTCAGTTTGAATATTAACTAGTGCATAAAATCATAGATTGTAATATTCTTAATTAAAGTACTCAAAAGTAGTACAAAACTAAAAATATTTTTTGACAAAAGTTTTGTCCAAAGCTAGCAAATATCAACCTAGAAAGAAAAAACTGTACATAAAGGAATAAATTTGATCACTAGAAATGTCTGGTGACTTGCTTAGAGTTAATTGATAAACTTAGAGAATAAAGAAAAATAAAAATTTAGATTTTTAAATTTATGTTATAATTAATAATATGTGTATTGTGTAATATAATATATATTTCGGTACGTTAACGGTATTTCGATATTTTATTTTAAAATACCAAATACCATACCTAATACCAATATTTTTTAAAACTTATACCAAATACCATACCGAATACCAAAATATAGAATACCAAATACCAAAATTTTCGGTTTCGATATGATAATTCGGTATTTACCAAATTATGCACATACCAAGTGAGAACATATATTATACATTTATTGTTTATGTATAAACACCTAGTATTCAAATTTCGAAGACACATATTGATAGAGAAAGACATTTCGACATATTTAGTTACAACAATAATAACAACTAACCTAGTGAAAGCCCACAAGTAAGGTTTGGGGAGGATATTGTGTACGCAGACCAGAGGCGAATCCAAAATTTTAACTTTATGGGTTCTGAATTTTAGAACGACGACTTTATGGGTTCTAAACTTAATATTTTTTTCATATTTAATGAATTTCTTAATACAATTATACAATTAGAGCAAAAGTTACTGGTCAGCCGAACCCGTACTCGGACTACAAGCGAGGCCTGGCCGGGCACCGTGCGATAAGGCTTCGCATTCGCATAGGGGAGACCGCGTTCACGAAGGACAAGTTTGGCAAGGCATCGCGTTCGCGAGACTTTCCCTTGCGTTCACAAAGAATAAATCCGGGGCATCACAAAAATGTGTTTCGCGAACACGAGGGTGCTATCGCGTTCGCGAAGAAGAAATTCCTGGACAACAGAACTTAAGTTCTAGAAATGGTATTTCGTCCCAATTTTCATTATTCAAGATTTTGAGCTCAGGTAAGGCGATTTTTGGGCGATTTTTACGGAAAAGCATTGGGGTAAGTGTTCCTTATCATATATTGATTATATTTCATGATTCCATATTCATTTACATCATGAATATGTGAATTTATGGAAGAAAAAATATATTTTTATAAAATCTTCCAAAAATATAAAATGAAGATTTGAAAGCCAATCCGATGACGGAATTCGATAATTTTTGTATGGTTGAACTCGTATCGGAACGGGTGTTCGTATTTCGGGAGGTTTTTCGGGATTCGAGACGCGGGTTCCACTGTTGATTTTTTAAATGAATTTCATATTTTAATTCGAAAAATCAGTAAATTCATATGGAATCAATTTCTACGATTTGTATATTGAATTGTTTATGACTAGATTTGAGGATTTCGAACGCGAATTCGCGAGGCAAAGGTTTATTAGGATCTTGAGTTGGTTGCAAATCGAGATAAGTGTCGTGATTAACCTTGACTTGAGGGAATAGAACACTTGAATTATTTGCTACATAAATTTCATGTGTAACGATGTATAGACAAGGTGACGAATACCTATACTTTGTCAAATTAATTATTTGCTTAATTATTTAAATAATTTAAATTATTTTAAGATATAAATTAATTATTATAATAATTGTTTCACTCATATTCCTTGTCAAATATTAATTCTTGAATTCCTGCAATAATTGTACATGTTTATTTGATTTATGTGTCTTAATTGCTACTTGGCATTTAGCATATTAAATATTAAACTGTCTATTTTCTCCCTGATTTCCACAATTAATTGCTACTTGTTATTATTTATTTCATAAATAAATTTTAATTATCGCATGACTTGATGCTTAATAGTTTCTCATTGAACGTGGTATTTATTGAAGTATTTTTTTATTACATTTAAGAGTTGTTAAAATATATTGGGGGATCGGTTTGCACGACGCAAAGGAAATAAAAATGAATATATTGGGGGATCGGGTTGTACGCCGCAACAGATTTATTTAAAGTTTATATTGTTGGAGCGGATTGCACGCCGCAACGGATTTTATTCTAAGTTTATATTGTTGGAGCGGGTTGCACGCCATAATGAAAATAAATTGAGGGATTATGACTGCTGAATTGACTTCAATTATTGATAGTATTTACCGGTCTTACTACTATTCCTATTATTATTATTATTATTATTATTATTATTATTATTATTATTATTATTATTATTATTATTATTATTATTATTGTGTACAGGTTATTGTAAGCGACCTGCCTTAGCCTCGTCACTACTTCGTCGATGTTAGGCTCGGCACTTACAGAGTACATAGGGTTGGTTGTACTCATACTACACTCTGCACTTCTTGTGCAGATTTCGGAGTTAGTCCCAACAGCGTACTATAGACTTGCTCGGATCTCAGCTACCCAGAGGAGATTTGAGGTATAACTGCACAGCGTCCGCAGTTCTGAATTCCCCGTCTACTTTATTTTAGCTGTGTATTTTCTTTCAGACAGCTTTATTTTATTCAGACCCTTATTTATATTATTCTAGAAGCTCGTGCACTTGTGACTCCAGTTCTAGGATGGTATTTAGACATCACGATTATTATGGATTATTCACTTTATTTTAGACTTTATTTCTGCATTTTTTGCTTCGTTATTAATTAATTTAAAATTTTGTTAAAATGACAAATTATATTCTAACGTTGGCTTGCCTAGCTTGTGAAATGTTAGGCGCCATCACGGTCCCGAAGGTGGGAATTTCGAGTCGTGACAGCTACGCACGTTGAGACAAACTTTGTGGTGGAGATTTAGAGATGCGGTATGTTGAAGATTACGTGATAAAGGTGGATCAAGTTTATTTTGTTAGAAAATTCAGGCCGGGGGAAGGGGGGAATTCTTGGGTGTTTGTCCTTATTTTATCACCATATTTGGCTTTCCTGAAACAACAACATATTTACCATAATTAGATTTTTCTTCTATTAGAAGAAAATTATAAATCTCTCATATTTGGCTAGTCCTTTTTCTTGGATGAAAAGTTTTGTACCTCTATAAATTGAGGATCTGTCTTTTCATTCAGCAACATCAACTATGTAGCCATATGGGGTTTGAGAGTTTTATTTAGAGGGAGAACTTTTCGGGACAAGTGTTAGTGGATTGCTCATTTACACCCGTAGACGTAGGTCAACTGATTGAACCATGTTAAATATTCATGTCCCTTTTGGTATATTTTTCTTTTATTGTCTAATTTATCGTTGTTAAAAGTTTGTTTTACTAGCTTTCAAATGACACGTGATTATTTCAATCCTAACAAAAAAGGGATAGAATAGACCTAAAATCACATGCACGAAGTTGTCTTGAAATACCTATAAATTCTTGGAAACGAATCTTATTTGAAATGGGAAGATCTAGGATATGCGTAGTTGTCTATCTAGGGCTCTTAAGCATGGTGCACATCCGGTCTGACTATTCTGTCTTTGTATAGTACATAACCTCTACCTCTTGGTTTGGGAAAAAGGAATACACTTGATTTTGGCAGCAGAACGAGTCATTTGAGTGTCAAAACCATAATGCTAATTTAGCTAAGGATATAGTATATATATATATATATATATATATATATATATATATATATATATATATACTATATTAAAAGCACGAAAATTTTTAGTAAAATATCGTTCGTCTTTTTTATCCTTTAAAAATATATTTTACATTGGATAAAATTATAAATTCAAAAAAATTTCCCACTATTTAGGAGTTCGAAATCAAATAAGTTTTGTTCAAATAAAATTTTTGATATCTTTTCCTAATAAGAAACAAAATATCAAGATAATAAAAAGAATACAAAAAGTAGGAGAAAAGTTTCCTTTTCCAACCAGGGAAGTCTACGATTTGTGAATTTTTTTTATTCTTTGTCCTTTAATCATACAACACCAATTTTGCCTTTTTATTTTCCTTTCTTATGAATTATTTGCTGTTTTTAAAATTTAAATCATATATATTTCTTTAGCATCTTTGTTGTTGAATCCGTTATTTTCTATTCTCATTAAAATACTAAGGCAAGTATTGATATGAACTAATATCTACCATTAGATTTTGAAATAGTAATTATTTTTAGAATAATAATAATAATAATAATATATTTGTGATAAAAATTTAATTACCGTAATAGAATTTACAACTTTAACTAAATTACCGTAATGCACAATAGCGTTAAATAGATGGACAAATGTTTTGGCAAAAAAGAAACTAATATTATTACTAAGATAGTTTATTACATAATTTGACTAAAAAAAATAAGAATTATCTATGAAATTCATCTTATAGCTAATAGGATTTTTTAAACTATTTGTCTCGAATGGATTAGCAATAAATTTTTATTAACTACATAATTTGTCTGTTGCTATTTTTTGTAAAACAAAATTTATAGTTGACATGTCTCTAAGACTGTAATACATGGTGCGTAGTTGATCATTTTGATACGAAATTAAATCCAAAGAAGGGGACACCTAAAAATTCACCGAGCCTTTAAAATTATCTTGATTGTTTTCATGCTTAGCTAGGCCATCCGCTACTTTATCAACTGAATATGATAAATATTCGTCATTTTCAAGAATTTTATTTTCAAGAGCTTATATTTTTAAAAAAATTATACACATTATATATGTGTGTGTGTGTGTGTGTATATATATATATATATATATAAGTACAATCATGACAGAAAGGGAAACCTCTCTCTGCTATTAACTATATAATAAGTTCATATTCTTGTTAAATTTAAACGTATGTTTTGTTTTAAGATTTCAACATTTCCCTATTTATGTTATCCTGTATTTCTTAAAACTTTCTAATTATGTAACTATATATTTGTTAAAACCTGAACATATCACTCTAAGTACATGGTTAGCTTTTTAATTTATTAATAACTACAATGGATTAACCTGTAAATTTTTTTAAAAAATCAGTCGTAATTGTAACCTTTTAAATTATTGAAAATTTATTGTATTGTGGCCAGGTCAAAGAAGCAAGTGCTATGAGTTATATTGAAAAGAAGAAGCGAAAGGAGTAATATAACAAAAACAATTTAAAATAACTCCCTCACTTGAATAATCTAAACTCTCGGTACAACCATGACTGAGAGTTTAATAATTTAACCATGTAAGAAGTAATAATTATTTTTTACTTTCACTTTGTATTTATGATGATTATATGAGTTGAGTTTAAAGAGAAAAATATATATAAAGGAGCCAAGTGGCATAGCCATAAGATGACAAATGTAGATTTTTTGGACAAAACTCCAAAAAATTTGTAGTTTTAAAATTATTCTATAATTAAAAAAATAATCAGGTCCAAATATACCCCTGTACTTTCGAAAATAGTTGAAGAATACTCCTCGTTATACAATTGGGTTATCTATACCCCTGCAGTCATACTTTGGGTTCAAATATACCCCTCATTTAATCAGAGAGACACGTGTCATCGCCTTGTTGGCCAATTCTAAATATCTCCTAATTAATTAAAAAGACACATTATTTGGTACCCGAAAAGTAATTTTCTAAAGCAATTCTTTTTTGTAAAAACTGCAAAAAAAATGAATTTTTTTAAATAAAAACTGAAAAAAAAGAAAATATATTTTTTCCAATTTTTACAAAAAAACTGCTTTAAAACAAACTCAAAAAATATTTTCAAAAATAATATTTTTCTAAAAACTGAAAAAGAAATGAAAAGCAAATTTCTAAAGCAATTAAAAACTAGAAAAAACTAAAAAAAATTAACTAAAAACTGAAGAAAAAAAAAAGAAAATATTTATTTTTTCAGTTTTTACAAAAATATTGCTTTTCAGTTTTTTTTTTAGTTTTTACAAAAATAATTGCTTTAGAAATTATTTTTCAGTTTTTTTAAAGCAATATTTTTCTAAAAACTGGAAATAAATATTTTTGATTTTTTCAGTTTTTAGTAAAAGAATATTCAGTTTTTCCAGTTTTTAATTACTTTAGAAAATTACTTTTCATTTTTTACAAAAATATTATTTTAGAAAATATTTTTCAGTTTTTTTAAAGCGTTTTTTTGTAAAAATTGAAGAAAAAAAATATTTTCGTTTTTCTCAGTTTTTAGTAAAAAGAAATCAGTTTTTTCTAGTTTTTACAAAAAATAATTGCTTTAGAAAATTACTTTTCGGGTACCAAATAATGGGTCTTTTTAATTAATTAGGAGATATATAAAATTGGCCAACAGGACGATGACACGTGTCCCTTTGTTTAAATTAGGGGTATATTTGAACTCAAAGTATGACTGCAGGGGTATAGATAACCCATTAGTATAACGAGGGGTATTCTTAGACCATTTTCGAAAGTACAGGGGTATATTTGGACATTTGCCGTATAAGCATTGTCTTGAGCAATGCCAAGTGGCTTACTATTAGCTAACACGTGGCTACTATGGATACGTTTTGAAATAATTTTTTAAAAATAAAATAAAATAAGTAAATATTATTTATAAATTTACGCAATTGAAAATTGAGACAATAGAATAAAATTTAAAATTAAATTTTGTAAGAGTAACAAAATATATATCTTTTATTTTGTATAAAATGAGAGTAGCGGAAAGAATATTAAACAAAATAATACGCTTTTATAAATTTATATTAACAATGTAATAATACTAAACATTATATAATATAATAAAAAATAATAAAAAGTTATTCGATTACTATATAAGTCTTCTTTTTTAATTTAATATATAATTTGATGTTGTTATATTATATTGACAAATGATATGACAATTGAAATATATTAATGCAATACGGTCTAATATGTTCACACAATTTCGATCACATTTAATATTGACCACGTATTGCGCGGGTACGGCTACTAGTAAAGATTTATATCATCGATCCCAACTTATTTGAGATCGAAGCATAATTATTATTATCGATTTAAAATTACTAAGCATCATTTAGAAGAAATAAGCTCCTAGTTGCATAAAATTATCATATTTTGGTTTCTTTGTTTTTTGCTTGAGTGAGCCTTTGAAGATCAAGACATCTATCAACCAGAGAATCCAACATACCTTGGCTCAGTGGCTGTTGATTTTGTCCGGTCTCTGCTTAATTATATTTATGACTCTTTATTTTCGCTAGTTTTGACCCAATTTTTCTATCACATAAGTATTGATATAAATATAAGGAATTTTTATAAACCAATATTGTTTAGAGTCTAGTAACTATAGTTTGCCTATTACTATTCGTAACTACTATTTAACTGTTATTAACTTGTATCACTTGTATTCAAACGCGCAATGAATATAGCATGTGTTAATTGTAATACGTATCAACTTATATACAGGGGTGTATACAAACGATACATGATTGTATTTGTTCGTGCTACGAATACAACTAAGGCGAAATACATAAATACAAGAAAATAAAATGTTCATATTGAGAGACGAACTCAAAACCTCCGCTAACTAAACGAGCTCTAACCAACTGAGCTACGAAAGCTTGTTGCTCTCTTGTTTCAGTTCAAAAATATTATCTATTATTTCATGGATTAACTATAAAATTCAAATATAACTACAAATGATAAATATAGTGTAAATATTTGATGTGTAGTATAATTTACCTTATAAATATTGGGCAAAGATAAATTTTACCCGCCAAGAGGACTGCCCTATTCCGTACTCAGCAGAGCAGCGATGTGATCGAGTCAGTAGCTCACACCCACTGGTTCAGACAAGGACCGGTCTAGTTCCTTTTGGCAAACCGTACTACGGTTTATTATTAACCAATCATCTGTTGCCACCTTATTCTGACGCCTAGGGATAAGAGTTGCAATGTATCATCTCTTCTTCTTCAACTTTGTTTTTTCCTTTTCCCCCTCAAAATAATAAATTCATTTCCTATACATTTTTCTACGGCTCGTCTTTTTTTTCTTCTCAAAAACTCACTTTATTTATGTGTATTAAACTTCTTAAGTTTGATCGTCAATTCGAATATGAAATATTCATATTTTACAAAATATAATTTATATTTAAAAAATATATAAAAATGTATCATAAATAACAATAATTGAAAATTTAAGATATTCAAAAGACATAAACAAATACAAAAGAATTCGTTAAACTCTAAAAATTCGAACAACAAGAATCTTTGTTAAAAAATTCGTTAAACTCTAATAATTCAAAGAAGTTCGCTGGCGAAAAACAACTAGTGGCGTTTAGTTGAAAAATAATACTATATTTTTTAACCAAAATATAAAAAATAAGAAAGACTTATTTAGGACCTATTTTTATTTCTATTTCATACAGACCAATTTTTGTCCCAAGAAAGAGAATATTTTTACCGCTTAAGCCAGAGCTCTTTTGCTCTCGTACGATCCTATTTTTGTTCATCGAAAAAGAATCTTGTGTCCATTTATGATTTGAATATAAAAATATGAACCCGAAATATCTCGTATGTTATAAAATAAAAACTGTAAAGTAAAGATAAGTATGGAGAGAAACTGATATATTATTCAATTTCAAACTAATGTACATAAAGAACTGAAGTTTTCTTTATTTATAGAAGAAAGGAAGTTGCTTGTAAGGTGCTACTGCAAGTTGTTGTGTAAGCTGTTACTGCAAGCTGCTTGTAAGTTGCTACTACAAGCTACTTGTTAGTTGCTATTGTATCAAATATAGATAATCTTCTACCGGAGATAATATTAATCCATAACGGAGTACCAAAATAATAAGCTTATTGTACCAGATATAGATAATCTTCTACCGAAGGTAATATTTATCCATAACAAAGTACCGAAAGGATAAGCTTCTTCAGGAGATTTATTTCCAATAGAGTACTAAATAGATAAATATATTTACGCCGGAGTCCCATATGTATAAGCTTTTTCAGGAAGCTTATTTACAACGGAGTACTAAATGAACATTCATAATATAATATATTTATAACACTCTCCCTTAGATGTTCATTAAAAGATAATGTGCCTCATTAAAACTTTACTAGGAAAAACTCCGTGGGAAAAAAATCCTAGTGAAGGAAAAAGAGTACACATATTTAGTAATACGCATAACTAGTTGTATCGTTAAAAACCTTATAAGGAAAACCATGTGGGAAAAACCTTAGTAAGGGAAAAAGAATATAGCGCGTAGTTTACTCCCCCTGATAAAAACTTTGTTTCAAATATTTGAGTCTCTGCATTTCAATCTTGTATACCATCTTCTCAAAAGTTGAAGTTGGCAAAGATTTAATGAATAAATCTGTCAAATTGTCACTTGAACGGATTTGTTGCACATCAATGTCACCATTTTCCTGAAGATCATGTGTGTAGAATAATTTTGGTGAAATGTGCTTTGAATTATATGCTTCAAGCATTTTAAATCCTTCAGGGATCTTCATATAAATTTGATCAAATGAGTCATATATGATCGAGTACATTTCTCATCACTTTCTTTATTTCCATCTACCTAAACTTATTCTGGAATTTCATGAAATGTTATGTCGTGGGTTCTTCTAGAGCTCATTTCTTCATCATTATGATCATTTCGATCATTTGCTCCTATAATATTTCAAGAATTGTTACCTTTGAAATTGATCGGTTTACTACTCTTCATGCGTGCAGTAAACTTTATCCTTTAGAGACTTTAATTTTAATAGGAGCATTTGCAGCTGAAATATGATATTTAATTTGAATCATCAAATATTTCTCGCATTTGACTTGAATTATATTCTAATTTAGTAGAAACTTCTAGTTTATCATGGCATGTGCTATCTCCTAGTAAGCTTCTGATTTATTATGACATAAACTTTTGCATTTGTAAACTTTTGATTTATTGTGGCTACTTTTGTATGAGCGAATTTCTGATTTACTGTAGCTACTTTTGTCTCAGTAAAACTTCTAATTTACTGTGACTGCTTTTGCATTAGTAAATTTCTGATTTACTGTGATACATGATATAGTACAAATTGAAGAATAAGTCGGGTCACTTCTCACATATATATTATTTTACCCCCAATAATTGTGGAAACATAAAGATTTTTAATCTTCCAATCATTTGTAGTCTCAATATGATAGCCATTTGTATTAGTAAACTTCAAGTTTACTACAACATATATTTTGACCATAATCATATAATATGAATGACATATTTCTATATAAGCTCTTCGAGAGCCTTCGTTTACTATCCACAATCTAATATTTATCGGACACTACTGGTGCCATGTGTCTTCTAGACAAACAACTAGCTCTTGAGAAGTTGTTGATATATTTTGTACTATCAAATATTGCTCAGACACTTCTGGTATCATAAGAGAAAATTATAATCAAATAAACAATATAAAACAATTGTTTAAGCACAAAAAAATACCTCTTCATAATATTTTCCTACTTCATGAGGAAATTTAAATTGTGTTACTTCTTCAGGAGCAAGTTTAAAATACGAAATATTGAGTATATATTCTCTCAATAATATTAACTCTTCTGGAGGTGAATTGTAATATATTTACATCAAGAGTGCGTTCCTATTTACGGCTTTATTAATATTATCACATTCACTTCAGGGAATGGATTAATATTTATCAAAAATTCTCATCCTTTAGAAAATCAAACATAATTATCTGAACGTGCATTAATCACATCAAATTGTGATGCTTCAACCTCTTTAAAAATATTTACTAGTTCAAAAGCAAATCGAGGCGTGCATGTAATATAGAGAATATTTCTCTAGCTTATCTTTAATTGTACCATAGAATACCTAAATTATCACTTCTGATGGTCATAGGTATAAAATATTTCTGGTGGTTAATAAAATTTAGTTACAATGATAGCACTAGTATGTATAACTAAACATCCTCTCAATAGAATGACAAATAATACAAACAAGACTATCATAATATCAATGAAAGCCTTAATCAACATCAAACCTCAATTTAGGATCAAGACAGTGTTCAAATTAATTTTCATATCTCACATTGGGAGATTTTTAGTATCGATATACCATTGTCCACAATACCAGTACCATTATTTACCATACCAATACCACTATTCACAATACCATTATTCACAAAACCAGTACCACCGCACTCTTAGCACGGAGTCCGATCACGACCCGATCGGCTAGGCTATCTCAGTAGAGACATCAACCGCAATTTCTCTCAATATCAATACCACTGTCTTTAACACAGAGTCTGATCACGACCCGATCGGCTAGGCTATCCATTAGGGACATCGACCACAATCACAATTTCAATTACAATTTCCAGCACAATCACCACCATGTGTACGGCATGGTGTTCGATCACGACCCGACCGACCAGGCTGTCTTATTTGAGACATCAACCTTTTTATATCAATCATCGCATTTCATATTACTTTCACATCTTTTCCTTTCATTGGCACTAATGGCTATAATTATAAGGTCATTCTTGGCACGCTAGCCATATTCAGTATTTCATGCTCACCTTATCAATTTCAATTATCATTATCATCATCAACAACAAATACAATTCAAATCAAGGTGTGTAGTACACATGTGAGCAATTTAGAGTCTAAGGCACATAGAGATATTTCACAAAATTTGGCATAATAGCCTTCATTTGAACTTGACATAAAGTCGAAACATTATTAATGCACAACCCGTATTTTAACACATCCTTAATTGGTAATATAACATGAATAAAGCATTTAGGATGCTTGTTGAATATATATCTTTCAACCCAATCTTACTCGGAATGGCCAGTCTCATAACGAATCACTCGGGACTTACATATTTTACATGAATATCGTGGGATTCAATTCTAAGAGAAGAGTTTAGCCAACATACCTCACTTGAGCTTTCTTACACTCTAAATGTTCCGAAATTCTTAGCAACTTAAATCTATTATAGAAATATAACAAATTGAATCAAAATTAGGAAGGTGATCATGGTTTGAGCTCATTTGAGCATTTAATCAAACACTAAGTGTGCATTAAGGTTCCAAGGTCCCTTTTATGGAGAATTCCATCATCCCACAACCCAATCTTTACCATTTTTAGCTCAACAATCTTCCTACACCCTTTGATAACACATGCATGTAAAATAAATAACTCTCATGCCCAAAAATTATCTTGTTAGTTATCCATTTTCAGAAAATTTCAAAATTAGGGTTTAGGGTGTAGAATCTTACGTCTAGGATGAAGACCTAGTGAACTTCCCTTCTTAATCTTCCAAAACTTGAGCAAGAATTGAAGAAAAATTATTGAAAAATACCTTCTCACTCTAAGGCACTCTCTCTCACTCTAAAATATCAGATTATGTCTCAAAAATGGCCCAAAGAGTGTATTTAACGAAATAGGGTCGGGTTTTAAAAACTCAAAAATGGAGCTCCGGAACAAGATATGCGATCGCATAACCAATATCGTATAATTGGTTACAAAAGTGGCAAAAGAACTGTCTGTGTATGCGGTCACTATGCAGTCCGCATAACCGTTATGCGGTCGCATAATGCACCGCATAACAGTTATGCGGTCGCATAGTCGACCGCATAGTTGCTTCCAACTGACCCAATTAACTGCCTCACTCTGCGGCCATTATGCGGTCCGCAGAGTGGTTCTGCGGTCGCATAATGGACCACAGAAATGCACTTTTTCGCCAAAAACTTTTCTTTACTTTCTGGTGCATTGTTCAACCCAAAAAGTCTGAGCCGCGGCTCTCGAACTCACCGCGGAGAATTTCTAAAATCCTCAAACACGTAAGCCTAGTCCGGTACAATGAAACATTATTTTCTTTGTAAACTTTACCGGGGTTTACACTTAAGTACTTCAAAAATTTTCTGGGTGTTACATATTTCTTGCAAACTCTGCTGGAGTTTAAGTGGATCTAACAATGTTATCCACTTTGTAATCCTTTATTAAGATAATTACGATGAAAACAAAATACCAAAATAGGTATTATATACGTAACATATAACCAACAAAGTGATGTGATGTTTTATACTTCAATGTCACATAAGAGGGGGTGATTTGTGTGGTGTCCAATTTTCGCTTGCATTGATTATAAAAGGACCTAGTTCTTCTAAGTATTCCTTATACTACTGTTGCGGAAATAGTAAATGCAGAAAGTAAAGAACACAAGTATTTTTACGTGGAAACACCCAGCTTAAAAGGTAAAAAAACCACGATCTACTACTTAGTAGAACTTTCCCAATACTTCACTAAATCACTGAGCCAAAACAACATTTACAAAACTCTTTGTAAACCTAAGGATTAACTCTAATCCCGTTGTGGCAGCCAGCCTCTAGCTATTACGACAACTTCAAGTTAACTCTAACTTGAATACTCAGAGTACCTAATACAATTGCTTCTAGATAAAGCTGAAAGGTGCAAATTGAAAACACCTACTACAATTGAACTAGAATAAAAGACAGACGCTTGGAACTGGTTCTTCTATCTGGTTCATATAGCTTCAGGTTCGCACACTTAAATCAGACAAGAATTGTTTGCGAAATGCCTTGCTATTTGCTCTCAACTCACGTTTAACTTTAGCGTTTGTGCATCCCAATAGAATGAGAACATCCTGCAATATATAAAATTAGTAGAATAAGAAATAACTAGAGTTCTAATGCTACTCTTCCTTGGTAGAAGATTTCTAGTTATCTTCAACTTCTAACTCCTCCCTTATCTTGGATAAAGTTCTATTCTAGTAAGGAGTCCTTCTCCTTATCATTTATGCAATATTTTTTATCAGGAGATATCAGATATAACAACTTATGCTTATCTTCTTCGTGTGCATCCCTTATTCTCGAATCTATCTGTGTCTGTGTACACTGTGTATGGACATGATTCATGCTAAAGTACCTTTATCAATCATCAAAACAAACTTCACTTGGGTCAACAAATTCCCCCTTTTTGATGATGACAAACTATGTGCTTTTCATATGCATAGGCCCTGTGTCAACTTAGCTCAACATCAACACAATGTTAGAACACTTTCCATTTTAAGGTCACAAGTCATCAAGGACCAGGTTCATTAGGTTATAAACATCATAGTCCAAAGTAAAAGCACAACCTATCTTCCCCTTTTTGACATCATCGAAAAGATACCTAAAAATTATGTTAGATAACCAGATTTTAATGCAAATCACTCATGGCCACTGGGGCTACTTCAAATGCAATCATGGAATCAAGTATCATTTATCAATCTAATGATATTATCCATTTAAGAAGCATCAACAAACAATTAGAGCAAAAAAGCAGTTGATTATCATTGATACTTAGTCATGCACAAAGCATAAAGAGAAATAAAGCACTGGATCATGAGCAAAAGAAACAAAAAAATCACATCCGGGTCACTGGTTGGTCTAACTAGGCTAGGAAGGCTTAAGGCTGGGAGGGACCAGGTTCTTGGCTCTTGGTTCTTGGCTTGAAGCAGTTTCAGCATGTCATGAAGAATGCCATCATTCTTCTCCTTCTCCTTTGCCAGCTCAGCTCTGAGAGCATCTCTCTCAGTCTCCACTTCTGCCAACCTCTTCTTCAGCCTTTCAATTTCAGCATCCTTAACCCCACTTTCTTGCACCAAGGCTTGCACTTTGCTGTTCACATATACCTTTTTGGATGAACCAGGCTCTTTGGGAGTGGTTTGAACTTCATAATCACAAGCAATCAGAGTGTTTACCCCAAACTGATCCTTACTTGTACCAACTTCCCATTTATTGATGGGTACCTTGAAGTGTGCAAGTACAACCATGAGAATAAAACCATATGGTATGGCATGAGTTTGTATGCCAGTTAGAACCCTATCAAGAAGCTGAATAATAAATCCAGGCCAAATGATTTGCTTCTCACTGTCCAAACATTCCATAAGCACCAGGTCCATGAATGTGGCAATGTGCCTCCTTTCCTGCCTAGATAGGAGAACTTTGTTAACAAATTCTAACAACACTTTGTGGGGTTGCTTCATCTCACTTTTATACACAGCCTTGGGCTCAAGCTCTTCATCATTGTCACCATACTTTCTTGTAATGACAAGGACAGTTGGGAGATTCTCTAGACTTGGCCATTTGAGTTTCTTATAATCATTGTACCTTTCAATGGGTACACCTAAGATCTCTCCTAGTTCTTTATCATCAAAATTCACTATCACCCCCTTTACCACACTGGTCACCTTACCATCTTTGATCTCACAATTTGCCATGAACTCCAAAATCTCAGTTCTGGACAGCTTTCCATCTAGAGGTTTATCCAGAATTTTATGAGGATGGGTGCACTATTAATTGATTTTATTCTTTAAAATTTTGCCATAATATTATCTTAATAAGTAAACTACAATCAATATTATTATTACAAAAATGCATCATTCCGTTGACAAATATCAATGATAGTTTCCCTACCTTGGAGAATAACATCATAGCGATATAGTTTTAAATACTTAGCTCTATATAATAAAACTAAACAGCTATTTGAAAAGAGAATTAAAAATGAAGAAAGAGAGAATTTGAAATTGGAAAAATTCAAACTAACTTAGAATTTCACCTTTTTAAAGTTTTGAAACTCAAAGATTGAACCAAAAAAATGAAGAAAAAACAAAAGAAGAAAAAGGAAAGGAAAACCAACAAAAAAAACAAAAAAATAAGAATTTAATCCAAAGATAGATAAAAGAGTGAACCAAAATACAGAAAGAACTAAGGGAAGAAAAAACAAAACGGAAAAGAAAGATAGGGCATAGAAAAGAAAGAAGAAAAAAAGAAGAAATAGAAAACTGGCTTTCAATTAAAAGATAGGGTGTGGATTTGATCCCTAGACCTGAGGGTCAAAGGGGCATTATGCAACCACTACACCAAATGCTCTTTTAAGTATGGGTTTCCACATGAAAATATAAGTATTTTATCAGAAAAATACTAGTGCAACACACAACTTAGGGAGGGGTGCATGGGTTCACGTGCCCCATACCCCTCCACGTGGATCTGCCCCTATTTTTGTCCATCTAAAGGACCATGTCCTTCCATCCTTGCACTTGTAACTTCTCCAGCAGTATTAACATACATTCCTCCTCAAAGTCCCTAAGGATTCTACCTTTCAAGATGGTTCTCTTCCCAAACTTAACCATCTTGTCCTTCTCAGTATCATATTCTTCTTCTTCTTCTCCACTCCATTCTTCTTCCTCCACTATTTTCACTTTTCTTGATTTCAATGTATACCTAGTTCTTTTAGTCAAAGTAGATGGCTCCGCAGACTTTGTTTTTGAAACAGACTTCTTTGTGGAAGTATTGGCTTTCTTCACCTTTGGAGTCATAACCTCCATTTCTTCTGTCTCCTCTTCATCCCGAAGGACCAAGTTCATCTCGTCAATTTCAACAGGCTTAACCACCTTCTTTTTTTCCTTAGCAATAACTTTTCTCTTACTTTCTTCTAAGGCCTTTTCTAGTTCAGCCTCACTCTACTTCTTCTGACTCCTTGTAGCTCTTCCTCTTGTAGGAGAAGTCTCTACAGGGATAGAAGGGACAGTCTTTCTCTTCTTGTTTGCCCTAGCAGTGCGAGGGATTTTAACTCCTGAACTTCCTTTCTTTTTGGGATTGTAACTGTCAGTCACTCTTTTCAGTAGGTCTACG